>NC_081405.1:126617930-127255430 GCF_030272615.1 Cryptomeria japonica | reverse complement strand
CATTTTACCCCTCAAAGGTTATTTTATATAAATTTCACCAAATGACTAATTCAAGACCTTATTGGGATAATTTGGACAACTCATTACAATGGGCTCTTTTAGCCTTACATATTGATTCATATTCATTAAAAATAACATAACAAATGAAAATGTAATTCAATATACTTATGAATTGATTTTTGTCCTCTTAAAGACTCCTTTTGTGCCTTTATGTTGGGTTCTCCTGCACCATACTCCCGACTTTGAAAAGTTTCCAAGTTCCTTGGAAACATGGATGAAAATAATTTGAAAGAAAATTTTCAGTGAGATCTTAACCTTTGTCTTTATTAATCTTTGTCTCTTCATGCCTCTTCATTCTCTTCTCATTATCTATATGCTGCTACAATCTCCCTTCAAGAAATCTTCATCTAACTACTTCCAATTGAGTGTGCATGGCTGCCATAAATGAATATTTTTCTAACCATATGTCCACCTCTTCATGTCACATCACCTCGCCAACAACCTCCTTTCCTCAACTAGGAGTTATCCTCTTTCCCTCTCTCCCTAGTCTCTTGGCAATCAACTGGAACCTGGTGGATATACATCTGCAACCACACCCATTAGCAAACCAAAATACCAATCACTTGCTCAACCCACACCTTTTGTTGAGCTTTGATATCAATTTGATGCATAGCACCATGAAAATCCAACCAAGAACATCAAATGATTTGTGAAGTTCAATTAGCAACACAAATCTTCCAACATGTTAGAGGCACTGTCATATATTTCCCAACAAAATCATCAATCAAATAACCATTATCAAATCTTCTCCATAGATATCAATCCATCATGATTGTAGATCCATATATTATGCATTAAATATGAATCATTTAAACCCTTCATCTATTCATTTCTTGCAAATGAAAATAAAGAATTTTCCCAAACTATGAAATTTACTCTATTCTGGTCATGAAAGTACAGTCATGAAAAATCATTAATAACTCTTAAAATATTAATCACTAGGTCAATCTCTTTAGTTAGATTCTAGAAATGATACTTTTAGAATTGTTCTCCAAGTTATAGAAAGATCCAATGTTATGATGATTTTTCCACAACTGGTCATCGTGAATCAGGGTTTTGGGTAGTTCCAAATGATTTTCACCAAAACTCTCATAACTTTCTCAAAATTGAATGAAATCAACTCAAACCAAAAGAAATGGAAACATTATTCAATATAATACACTATCATTATAGAAATACACTTGTTTCCAGGCTATACACAGTCGTACTAGGCCTGGAAACAAGAGGAAAAACTTTCAAGACCACAAAACAAGAGATTGAAAACAATGAAAATATGATACCAAAATATTTCCAATGCTTTTCAATTCCTTCTCCAATTTTTACATACTCTTATAAATGACCATTACAAAGTTTTTATATCCTTTTCATCTTCACATGGAAGTTACAACTACCCAACTTCCTCTTATGATCATACAACTTCCCATTTAGGTCTTTTTACAACTTTTGAAAACTTGCATTTTACAACTTTTACATCTTTTGACTCAAATGATTTTAAACCTTCAGAAGAACCTTCAAAACATATTAGGTTGGAATAATAATGTATTTTGGTCACCATTTTACCCTTGAAAGGTTATTTTATACAAACCTCACCAAATGACTAATTCAAGACCTTATTGGGACAATTTGGACAACTCATTACACTAGGCTCTTTTAGCCTTACATATTGATTCATATTGACTCAAAATAACATTACAAATGGAAATGTAATTTAATACAATTATGAATATCTTCTTATCCTCTTATAGACTCCTTTTGTGCCTTTTTGTTAGGTGCTCCTGCACCATACTCTCGACGTTTAAAAGTTTCCAAGTCCCTTGGAAACATGGATGAAAATAACCCGTAGGAAAATTTTGAGTGAGATCTTCACCTTTGACTTCATTAATCTTTCTCTCTTCATGCCTCTTCATTTTTTTTTCATTATCTATATGCTGCAGCAATCTCCCTTGAAGTAAGCTTCCTGTGACTCCTTCCAATGGAGTGTGTATGGCTTCCATCAATGGTGCTTTTTCTAACCATATGTAGACCTCTTCATGCCGCATCACCTCACCAACAACCGCCTTGCCTCACCTTGGAGTTATCTGCTTTGCCTCTCTCCCTAGTCTCTTGGCAATCAATTGTATCTCCTTCTTAGGCCCTGGACCATCTCCTATGGCCCCTTTGAAAGGCTTTCATCCCTGCCTACTTGCAGCTACTAGATATACATCTACAACCACAACCATTAGCAAACCAAAATACCAGTCACTTGCTCAGCCCAAACCTTTTGTTGAGCTCTAATACCAATTTTATGTAGAGCATTATGAAAATCCAACTAAGAACCTCAAAACATTTGTGAAGTTCAATTATCAACACAAATCTTCCAACATGTTAGAGGCATTATCGTACATTTCCCAACAAAATCATCAATCAAATAGCCATTATGAAATATTCTCCATAGATATAATTCCATCATGATTGTAGATCCATATATTATGTATTAAATATGAATCATTTAAACCTTTCATCTATTCATTTCTTGAAAATGAAAACCAAGAATTTTCCCAAACTATGAAATTTACTCTATTCTGGTCATGAAATTACAGTCATGAAAACTCATTAATAAATTTTTAAATATTAAGCATGAGGTGAATCTCTCTAGTCTGATTCTATAAATGCTAAGTATAGAACTGTTCTCCAAGTTATAGAAATATTCAACTGTTAAATCCAAAGTTATGATGATTTTTCCAAAATCAATCGTCGTGAATCAGGGTTTTGGGTAGTTCCAAACAGTTTTCACCAAAACTCTCATAACTTCCTTAGAATTGCATGAAATCAACTCAAACCAAAATAAATGGAAACAATATTCAATATACTACACTATCATTATAGAATTACACTTGTTCCAAGGCTACACATGGTCATACCAGGCCTGGAAACTAGAGGAAAAACTTTCAAGACCACAAAACAAGAGATTGAAAATAATTAAAATATGATACCAAAATGTTTCCAATGCTTTTCAATCCCTTCTCCAATTTTTACATACTCTTATGAATGACCATTTTTATAGCCTTTTCATCTTCACATGGAAGTTACAACTACCCAACTTCCTCTTATGACCATACAACTTCCCATTTTGGTCTTCTTACAACTTGTGAAAAGTTGCATTTTACAACTTTTACATCTTTTGACTCAAATGATTTTAAACCTTCAAAAGAACCTTCAAAACATATTAGGATGGAATAATAATATATTTTGGTCACTATTTTTCCCTTGAAAGGTTATTTTATACAAACTTCACCAAATGATTAATTCAAGACCTTTTTGGGACAATTTGGACAACTCATTACGATGGGCTCTTTTAGACTTACATATTGATTCATATTGACTCAAAATGATATTACAAATGGAAATGTAATTTAATATAATTATGAATTTATTCTTATCCCCTTATAGACTCATTTTGTGCCTTTGTGTTAGGTGCTCCTGTACCACACTCTCGACTTTGAAAATTTTTCGAGTCGCTTGGAAACATGGATGAAAATAACCTGCAAGAAAATTTTGAGTGAGATCTTCACCTTTGTCTTCATTAATATTTGTCCCTTTATGCCTCTGTATTCTTTTTTAATTATCTAAATGCTACTGCAATCTCCCTTGAAGTAAGCTTGCTGTGACTCCTTCCAATGGAGTGTGTATGGCTTCCATCAATGGTGCTTTTTCTAACCATATATGCACCTCTTCATGCCACATCACCTCACTGACAACCGCCTTGCCTCACATAGGAGTTATCTACTTTGCCTCTCTCCCTAGTGTCTTGGCAATCAACTGTACCTCCTTCTTAAGCCCTGGATCATCTCCTATGGCCCCTTTGATAGAACTTCATCTTTGTCTACTTGTAGCTACCGGATATACATCTGCAACCACAACCATTACCAAACCAGAATACCAATCACTTTCTCAGGTCAGACCTTTTGTTGAGCTTTGATACTAATTTGATCCAGAGCATTATGAAAATCCAACCAAGAACCCCAAATCATTTGTGAAGTTCAATTATCAACACAAATCTTCCAACATGTTAAAGGCATTGTCATATATTTCCCAACAAAATCATCAATCAAATAGCCATTATGAAATATTCTCCATAGATATAATTCCATCATGATTGTAGATCCATATATTATGTATTAAATATGAATCATTTAAACCTTTCATCTATTCATTTCTTGAAAATGAAAACCAAGAATTTTCCCAAACTATGAAATTTGCTCTATTCTGGTCATGAAATTACAGTCATGAAAACTCATTAATAAATTTTTAAATATTAAGCATGAGGTGAATCTCTCCAGTCTGATTCTATAAATGCTAGGTATAGAACTATTCTCCAAGTTATAGAAATATTCAACTGTTAAATCCAAAGTTATGATGATTTTTCCAAAATCAATCGTCGTGAATCAGGGTTTTGGGTAGTTCCAAACGGTTTTCACCAAAACTCTCATAACTTCCTCAGAATTGCATGAAATCAACTCAAACTAAAATAAATGGAAACAATATTCAATATACTACACTATCATTATAGAAGTACACTTGTTTCTAGGCTGTACATGGCCATATTGGGCTTCATAACAAGAGCAAAAACTTTCAAGACCACAAAACAAGAGATTGAAAACAATAAAAATATGATACCAAAATGTTTCCAATGCATTTAAATTCCTTCTCCAATTTTTACATACTCTTATTAATGAACCATTATAGAGGATTTATATCCTTTTCATCTTCACATGGAAGTTACAACTACCCAACTTTCTCTTATGACCATACAACTTCCCATTTTGGTCTTTTTACAACTTTTGAAAAGTTGCATTTTACAACTTTTATAGCTTTTGACTCAAATGACTTTAAACATTCAAAACATATTAGGATGGAATAATAATGTATTTTTGTCACCATTTTACCCCTGAAAGGTTATTTTATGCAAATTCACCCAATGACTAATTCAAGACATTATTGGGACAATGTGGACAACTCATTACAATGGGCATTTTAGACTTACATATTGATTCATATTGACTCAAAATGATATTACAAATGAAAATGTATTTGAATATACTTATGAATTGATTTTTATCCTCTTATAGACTCCTTTTGTACCTTATGTTAGGTGCTCCTGCATGATACTCCCGACTTTGAAAAGTTTCCAAGTCCCTTGGAAACATGGATGAAAATAACTTGCAATTCTTTTTTGAGTGAGATCTTCACCTTTTTCATCATTAATATTTGTCTCTTCATGCCTCTTCATTCTTTTCTCATTATCTATATGCTGCTGCAATCTCCATTCAATAAATCTTCCTATGACTCCTTCTAATGGAGTGTGTATGGCTGCCATCAATGGTGATTTCTCTAACCATATGTCCACCTCTACATGCTGCATAACCTCACCAATAAAATCCTTACCTCACCTAGTAGTTCTCATCTTTTCCTCTCTCCCTAGTCTCTTGGCAATCAACTAGACCTCCTTCTTAGGCCCTAGACCATCTCGTATGACCCCTTTGACAGACCTACATGTCTGCCTACTTGTAGCTAGTGGATATACATCTGCAACCACAACCATTAGCAAACCAAAATACCAATCAGTTGCTCAGCCTAGACCTTTTGTTGAGATCTGATACTAATTTGATGTAGAGCATCATGAAAATCCAACCAAGAACCTCAAATCATTCATGAAGTTCAATTATCAGCACAAATCTTCCCACATGTTAGAGGCATTGTCATATATTTCCCAACAAAATCATCAATCAAATAACCATTATCAAATATTATCCATAGATATCAACCCATCATGATTTTAAATCCATATATTATGCATTAAATATGAATCATTTAAACCCTTCATCTATTCATTTCTTGCAAGTGACAACTAAGAATTTACTCTATTCTAGTCAAGAAATTACAGTCATGAAAAGTCATTAATAAATCATAAAATATTAATCAACAGGTCAATCACTCCTGTCCGATTGTATAAATGCCAGTTATATAACTTTTATCAAAGTTATAGAAATATCCAGTGGTTAGGAATAAAGTTATGATACTTTTTGCAAAACTGGTCAAAGTGAATCAAGGTTTTGGGTAGTTCCAAATGGTTTTCACCAAAATTCTCATAACTTTCTCAGAAATGCATGAAATCAACTCAAACCAAAATAAATGGAAACATTATTAAATATAATACACTATCATTATATAATTACACTTGTTTCTAGGTTGTACATGGCCGTACCACGCCTGAAAACATGAGGAAAAACTTTTAAGGAAACAAAACAAGAGATTGAAAACAATGAAAATATGAGACCAAAATGTTCCTAGTGCTTTTCAATTCCTTCTCCAATTTTTACATACTCTTAATAATGACCATTATAGAGTTTTTATAGAATTTTTTATCATCACATGGAAGTTACAACTACCCAAATTCCCCTTATGACCATATAATGTCCAATTTTGGTCTTTTTACAACTTTTGAAAAGTTGCAATTTACAACTTTTGACTCAAATGACTTTAAACCTTCAAAAGAACCTTCAAAAAATATTAGGATGGAATAATAATGTATTTTTGTCACCATTTTATCCCTCAAAGGTTATTTTATATAAATTTCACCAAATGACTAATTCAAGACCTTATTGGGACAATTTGGACAACTCATTACAATGGGCTCTTTTAGCCTTACATATTGATTCATATTGACTCAAAATGACATCACAAATCAAAATGTAACTGAATATACTTATGAATTGAATCTTATCCTCTTATAGACTGCTTTTGTGCCTTTGTTTAAGATTTCTTGCACCATACTCCCGAGTTTGAAAAGTTTCCAAGTCCCTTGGAAAGATGGATGAAAATAACCTGCAAGAAAATTTTGAGTGAGATCTTCACCTTTGTCTTCATTAACATTTATCTCTTCATGCCTCTTCATTCTTTTTTCGTTATCTATACAATCTCCTTTCGAGAAATCTTCCTGTGACTCCTTCCAATGGAGTATGTATGGCTAATATCAATGGTGCTTTTTCTAACCATATGTGTACCTCTCCATACCGCATCACCTCACCAACAAACTCCTTGCCTAACCTATGAGTTCTCCTCTTTGTGTCTCTCCCTAGTTTCTTCGCAATCAACTGTACCTCCTTCTTAGGCCCTAGACTATTTCCTATGGCCCCTTTGAATGACCTTCATGTCTGCCTACTTCCAGCTAGTGGATATACATCTGCAACCACAACTATTAGCAAACCGGAATACCAATCACTTACTTAGCCCAGACCTTTTATTGATATTTGATACCATTTTGATGCAGAGCATCATGAAAATCCAACCAAGAACCTCAAATCATTCATGAAGTTCAATTATCAACACAAATCTTCCAACATGTTAGAGGCATTGTCATATATTTCCCAACAAAATCATCAATCAAATAACCATTATCAAATCTTCTCCATAGATATCAATCCATCATGATTGTAGATCCATATATTATGCATTAAATATGAATCATTTAAACCCTTCATCTATTCATTTCTTGCAAATGACAATCAAGAATTTACTCTATTCTGGTCATGAAATTATAGTCATGAAATGTCGTTAATAGCTCTTAACATATTTAGCACCAGGTCAATCTCTCTAGTTTGATTGTATAAATTCTAGTTATAGAATGTTTCTCCAAGTTATAGAAATATCCAATGGTTAAATCCAAAGTTATCATGTTTTTTCCAAAACTGGTCACCATGAATCATAGTTTTGGGTAGTTCCAAATAGTTTTCACCAAAATTCTCATAACTTTCTCAAAAATGCATGAAATCAAATCAAACCAGAAGAAATGGTAAAATTATTTAATATACTACACTATTATTACATAAGTACACCCTTTTCTAGGCTTTACATGGTCGTACCAAGCTTTCAAACAATAGGAAAAACTTTCAAGACCACAAAACAAGAGATTGTAAATAATGAAAATATGATACCAAAATGTTTCCAATCCTTTTCAATTCCTGCTCCAATTTTTACATACTCTTATGAATGACCATTATAGAGGTTTTATATCCTTTTAATATTCACATGGAATTTTTAACTACACAACTTCCTCCTACGACCATACAACTTCCCATTTTGGTCTTTTTATAACTTTTTAAAAGTTGCATTTTACAACTTTTACAGCTTTTGACTCAAATGAATTTAAACCTTCAAAATAACCTTAAAAACATATTAGGATGGAATAATAATGTATTTTTGTCACCATTTTATCCCTCAAAGGTTATTTTATACAAATTTCATCGAATGACTAATTCAAGACCTTATTGGGACAATTTGGACAACTCATTACAATGGGCTCTTTTAGCCTTACATATTGATTCATATTGACTCAAAATGACATTACAAATGAAAATTTAATTGAATATAATTATGAATTTATTCATATCCTCTTATAGACTCTTTTTGTGCCTTTGTGTTAGGTGTTCCCCCACCATACTCCCGAATTTGAAAAGTTTCCAAGTCCCTTGGAAACATGGACGAAAATAACCTACAAGAAAATTTTGAGTGAGATCTTCACCTTTATCTTCATTAAGCTTTGTCTCTTCATGCCTCTTCATTATTTTTTAATTATCTATATGTTGCTTCAATCTCCCTTCAAGAAATCTTCCGATTACTCCTTCCAATCGAGTGTGTATGGTTGCCATCAATGGTGTTTTTTCTAACCATATGTGCACCTCTTCAAACCGCATCACCTCACCATCAACCTACTTACCTCACCTAAGGGTTCTCCTCTTTCCATCTCTCCCTAGTCACTTGGAAATCAATTTTACCTCCTTCTCTGGCCTTGCACCATCTCCTATGGCCCCTTTGATAGACCTTCATCTCTACCTACTTGTAGCTACAGGATATACATATGCAACCACAACCATTAGCAAACTAGAATACCAATCACTTGCTCAACCCAGACCTTTTGTTGAGCACTGATACCATTTTTATGTAGATCATCATGAAAATCCAACGAAGAACCTCAAATCATTTGTGAAGTTCAATTATCAACACAAATCTTCCAACATGTTAGAGGCATTGCCATATATTTCCCAACAAAGTCATTAATCAAATAACCATTATCAAATTTTCTCCATAGATATCAATCAATCATGATTGTAGATACATATATTGTGTATTAAATATGAATCATTTAAACCCTTCATCTATTCATTTCTTGTGAATGAAAACCAAGAATTTTCCCAAACTATGAATTTTACTCTATTTTGGTCATGAAATTACATGCATGAAAAGTCATTAATAAATCTTATAATATTAATCACTAGGTCAATCCCTCTGCTCATCTTCTATAAATTGCATGAAATCAACTAGGTCAAACCCTCATAACTTTCTCAGAATTGCATGAAATCAACTCAAACCAAAATAAATGGAAACATTATTCAATATACTACACTATCATTATAGAAGTACACTTGTTTCCAAGCTATACATGTCCATACAAGGCCTAGAAACAAGAGGAATGACTTTCAAGGCCACAAACAAGAGATTGAAAACAATAAAAATATGATACCAAAATGTTTCCAATGCTTTTCAATTCCTTCTCCAATTTATACACACTCTTATGAATGACCATTAAAGATTTTTTATAGACTTTTCATCTTCACATGGAAGTTACAACTATCCAACTTTCTCTTATGACCATACAACTTCCCATTTTGGTCTTTTTACAACTTTTGAAAAGTTGCATTTTACAACTTTTACAACTTTTGACTCAAACAACTTTAAACCTTCAAAAGAACCTCCAAAACATATTAGGATGGAATAATAAAGCATTTTTGTCACTACTTTATCCCTCAAAGATTATTTTATACAAATTTGACCAAATGACTAATTCAAGACCTTATTGGGACAATTTGGACAACTCATTACAATGGGCTCTTTTAGCCTTACATATTGATTCATATTGACTCAAAATCATACTAAAAAAGAAAATGTAATTGAATATACTTATGAATTGATTTTTATCCTCTTATAGACTCTATTTGTGCCTTTGTGTTAGGTGCTCCTACACCATACTCCTGACTTTGAAAAGTTTCCAAGTCCCTTGGAAACATGGATGAAAATAACCTACAAGAAAATTCTGAGTGAGATCTTCACCTTTGTCTTCATTAATCCCTATCTCTTCATGCCTCTTCATTGTTTTTTCATAATCTATATGCTGCTGCAATCTCCCTTCAATAAATCATCCTGTGACTTCTTCCAATGGAGTGTGTATGGCTTCCATCAATTGTGCTTCTTCTAACCATATGTGCACCTCTTCATGTTGCATCACCTCACCAACAACTGCTTTGCCTCTCTCCCTAGTCTCTTGGCAATCAACTGTACCTCCTTCTTAGGCCCTGGACCATCTTCTATGGCCCCTTTGATAGAACTTCATCTCCGACTACTTGCAGCTATTGGATATACATCTGCAACCACAACCATTAGCAAACCAGAATACCAATCACTTGCTCAGCTCGAACCTTTTGTTGATATTTGATACCAATTTGATGCAGAGCATTATGAAAATCCAACCAAGAACCTCAAATTATTCATGAAGTTCAATTATCAACACAAATTTTCCAACATGTTAGAGGCATTGTCATATATTTCCCAACAAAATCATCAATCAAATAGCTATTATGAAATCTTCTCCATAGATATAATTCCAAAATGATTGTAGATCCATATATTATGTATTAAATATGAATCATTTAAACCTTTCATATATTGATTTCTTGAAAATTAAACCCAAGAATTTTCCCAAACTATGAAATTTACTCTATTCTGGTCATGAAATTACAGTCATGTAAACTCATTAATAAATATTAAAATATTAATCAATAGGTCAATCTCTCTAGTCCACTTCTATAAGTTATAGGTTTAGAATGTTTCTCCAAGTTATAGAATGATCCAATAGTTAAATCCAAAGTTATCATGATTTTTCCAAAACTGGTTGCCATGAATCAGGATTTTGGGTCATTCCAAACGGTTTTTCCAAAAACTCTCATAACTTTCTCAAAAATGAATGAAATCAACTCAAACCAAAATAAATGGAAATATTATTCAATATAATACACTATCATTATAGAAGTACATTTGTTTCTAGGTTGTACATGGCCATACTAGGCTTGGTAACAAGAAGAAAAACTTTCAAGACCACAAAACAAGAGAATGAAAACAATGAAAATATGATACCAAAATGTTTCCAATGCTTTTCAATTCCTTCTCCAATTTTTACACACTCTTTTGAATGAACCATTATAGAGGATTTATATCCTTTTCATCTTCACATGGAAGTTACAACTACCCAACTTTCTCTTATGACCATACAACTTCCCATTTTGGTCTTTTTACAACTTTTGAAAAGTTGCATTTTACAACTTTTACAACTTTTGACTTAAAAGACTTTAAACATTCAAAAAATATTAGGATGGAATAATAATGTATTTTTGTCACCATTTTACCCCTGAAAGGTTATTTTATACAAATTTCACCCAATGACTAATTCAAGACCTTATTGGGACAATTTGGACAACTAATTACAATGGGCACTTTTAGACATACATATTGATTCATATTGACTCAAAATGATATTACAAATGAAAATGTATTTGAATATACTTATAAATTGATTTTATCCTCTTATAGACTACTTTTGTACCTTTTGTTAGGTGCTCCTGCACGATACTCCTGACTTTGAAAAGTTTCCAAGTCCCTTGGAAACATGGATGAAAATAACCTGCAAATTTTTTTTGAGTGAGATCTTCACCTTTGTCTTCATTAATCTTTGTTTCTTCATGCCTCTTCATTCTTTTTTTATTATCTATATGTTGCTGCAATCTCCCTTCAAGAAATCTTCACGTGACTCCTTCTAATGCAGTGTGTATGGCTGCCATCAATGGTGCTTTCTCTAACCATATGTCCGCCTCTACATACTGCATCACCTCACCAATAAACTCCTTACCTCACCTAGGAGTTCTCATCTTATCCTCTCTCCCTAGTCTCTTGGCAATCAACTGGACTTCCTTCTTAGGACCTGGACCATCTCGTATGGCCCCTTTGACATACCTTCATGTCTTCCTACTTGTAGCTAGTGGATATACATCTACAACCACAACCATTAGGAAACCAAAATACCAATCAGTTGCTCAGCCTAGACCTTTTGTTGAGCTCTGATTCTAATTTTATGTAGAGGATCATGAAAATCCAACCAAGAACCTCAAATCATTCATGAAGTTCAATTATCAACACAAATCCTCCCACATGTTAGAGGCATTGTCATATATTTCCCAACAAAATCATCAATCAAATAACCATTATCAAATCTCCTCCATAGATATCAACCTATCATGATTTTAGATCCATATATTATGCATTGAATATGAATCACTTAAACCCTTCATCTATTCATTTCTTGCAAGTGACAACCAAGAATTTATTCTATTCTGGTCAAGAAATTACAGTCATGAAAATTCATTAATAACTCATAAAATGCTAATCAACAGGTCAATTACTCTAGTCTAAATGTATAAATGCTAGTTATATAACTTTTATCCAAGTTATAGAAAGATCCAACACTTAAATATAAAGTTATGATACTTTTTGCAAAGCTAGTCAAAGTGAATCAAGGTTTTGGGTAGTTCCAAATGGTTTTCACCAAAATTCTCATAACTTACTCAGAAATGCATGAAATTAACTCAAACCAAAAGAAATGGAAACATTATTAAATATAATACACTATCATTATATAATTACACTTGTTTCCAGGTTGTACATGGCCGTACTAGGCCTGGAAACAAGAGGAAAAACTTTCAAGGAAACAAAACAAGAGATTGAAAACAATGAAAATATGAGACCAAAATGTTCCTAGTGCTTTTCAATTCCTTATCCAATTTTTACATTCTCTTAATAACGACCATTACAGAGTTTTTATAGAATTTTTATCTTCACATGGAAGTAAAAACTACACAACTTCCTCTTATGACCATATAACTTCCAGTTTTGGTCTTTTTACTTTTGAAAAGTTGCAATTTAGAACTTTTACAACTTTTGACTCAAATGACTTTAAACCTTCAAAAGAACCTTCAAAAAATATTAGGATGGAATAATAATGTATTTTTGTCACCATTTTATCCCTCAAAGGTTATTTTATATAAATTTCACCAAATGACTAATTCAAGACCTTATTGGGACAATTTATTCAACTCATTACAATGAGCTCTTTTAGCCTTACATACTAATTCATATTGACTCAAAATGACATTAAAAATAAAAATGCAATTGAATATACCTACGAATTGAATCTTATCCTCTTATAGACTCCTTTTGTGCCTTTGTTTAAGGTTTTCCTATGCCATACTGCCGAGTTTGAAAAGTTTCCAAATCCCTTGGAAAGGTGGATGAAAATAACCTACAAGAAAATTTTGAGTGATATCTTCACCTTTGTCTTCATTAATATTTATCTCTTCATGCCTCTTCATTGTTTTTTTATTATCTATAGGCTGCTGCAATCTCCTTTCAAGAAATCTTCCTGTGACTCCTTCCAACGAAGTGTGTATGGCTGCTATCATTGGTGCTTTTTCTAACCATATGTACACCTCTCCATACCACATCACCTCACCAACAACCTCCTTGCCTCACCTAGGAGTTCTCCTCTTTGCATCTCTCCCTAGTCTCTTTGCAATCAACTGTACCTCCTTCTTAGGCCTTGGACCATTTGCTATGGCCCCTTTGAATGATCTTCATGTCTACCTACTTGCAGCTAGTGGATATACATCTGCAACCACAACTATTAACAAACTAGAATACCAATCACTTACTCAGCCCAGACGTTTTGTTGAGATTTGATACCATTTTGATGCAGAGCATCATGAAAATCCAACCAAGAACCTCAAATCATTCATGAAGTTCAATTATCAACACAAATCTTCCAACATGTTAGAGGCATTGTCATATATTTCCCAACAAAATCACCAGTCAAATAACCATTATCAAATCTTCTCCATAGATATCAATCCATCATGATTGTAGATCTAGATATTATGCATTAAATATGAATCATTTAAACCCTTCATCTATTCATTTCTTGCAAATGACAATCAAGAATTTACTCTATTCTAGTCATGAAATTATAGTCATGAAACGTCATTAATAGCTCTTAACATATTTATCACCAAGTCAATCTCTTCGGTTTGAATGTAGAAATTCTAGTTATAGAATATTTCTCCAAGTTATAGAAATATCCAATTGTTAAATCCAAAGTTATGATGATTTTTCCAAAACTGGTCACCATGAATCATAGTTTTGGGTAGTTCCAAATAGTTTTTACTAAAATTATCATAACTTTCTCAGAAATGCATGAAATCAACTCAAACCAAAAGAAATGGGAAAATTATTTAATATAATATACTATTATTACATAAGTACACTTTTTGTTAGGCTGTACATGGCCGTACTAGGCTTTCAAACAAGAGGAAAAACTTTGGAGACCACAAAACAAGAGATTGAAAACAATGAAAATATGATACCAAAATGTTTCCAATGCTTTTCACTTCCTTCTCCAATTTTTAAATACTCTTATGAATGACCATTATAGAGGTTTTATATCCTTTTCATATTTACCTAGAATTTTTAACTACCCAACTTCCTCTTATGACCATACAACTTCCCATTTTGGTCGTTTTACAACTTTTCAAAAGTTGCATTTTACAACTTTTACAGCTTTTGACTCAAATGAATTTAAACCTTCAAAATAAAATTCAAAACATATTAGGATGCAATAATAATGTATTTCTATCACCATTTTATCCCTCAAAGGTTATTTTATACAAATTTCACCGAATGACTAATTCAAGACCTTATTGGGACAATTTGGACAACTCATTACAATGGGCTCTTTTAGCCTTACATATTGATTCATATTGACTCAAAATGACATTACAAATGAAAATGTAATTGAATATACTTATGAATTGATTCATATCCTCTTATAGACTCCTTTTGTGCCTTTGTGTTAGGTGTTCCTTGACCATACTCCCGACTTTGAAAAGTTTCGATGTCCCTTGGAAACATGGATGAAAATAACCTACAAGAAAATTTTGAGTGAGATCTTTACCTTTAACTTCATTAAGATTTGTCTCTTCATGCCTCTTCATTCCTTTTTAATTATCTATATTTGTTGCAATCTCCCTTCAATAAATCTTCCTATGACTCCTTCCAATGGAGTGTGTATGGTTGCCATAAATGGTGTTTTTTCTAACCATATGTGCACCTCTCCATGCCGCATCACCTCACCAACAACCTACTTGCCTCACCTAAGGGTTCTCCTCTTTTCATCTCTCCCTATCCTCTTGGTAATCAATTGTACCTCCTTCTTTGGCCCTACACCATCTCCTATGGCCCCTTTGATAGACCTTCATCTCTACCTACTTGCAGCTACTGGATATACATCTGCAACTACAACCATTAACAAACCAGAATACCAATCACTTGCTCAACCTAGACCTTTTGTTGAGCTATGATACCATTTTGACATAGAGCATCATGAAAATCAAACCAAGAACCTTAAATCATTCGTGAAGTTCAAATATCAACACAAATCTTCCAACATGTTAGAGGCATTGTCATATATTTCCCAACAAAATCATTAATCAAATAACCATTATCAAATTTTCTCCATAGATATCAATCAATCATGATTGTAGATCCATATATTGTGTATTAAATATGAATCATTTAAAACCTTCATTTATCCATTTCTTGTGAATGAAAACCAAGAATTTTCCCAAACTATGAATTTTACTCTATTCTGGTCATGAAATTATAGCTATGAAATGTCATTAAAAAATCTTATAATATTGATCACTAGCTCCTTCCCTCTGGTCCACATCTATAAGTTCTAGGTATAGAATGTTTCTCCAATTTATAGAATGATCCAATGGTTAAATCTAAAGTTATGATGATTTTTCCAAAACTGGTCGCCATGAATCAGGGTTTTGGGTAGTTCCAAACGGTTTTTCCCAAAACTCTCATAACTTTCTCAGAAATGCATGAAATCAACTCAAACCAAAATAAATGGAAACATTATTCAATATACTACACTATCATTATAGAAGTAGATGTGTTTCCAGTCTGTACATGTCCATACAAGGCCTGGAAACAAGAGGAAAGACTTTCAAGGCCACAAAACAAGAGATTGAAAACAATGAAAATATGATACCAAAATGTTTCCAATGCTTTTCAATTCATTCTCAAATTTATACATACTCTTATGAATGACCATTAAAGAGGTTTTATATACTTTTCATCTTCACATGAAAGTTACAACTATCCAACTTTCTCTTATGACCATACAACTTCCCATTTCGGTCTTTTTACAACTTTTGAAAAGTAGCATTTTACAACTTTTACAACTTTTGGCTCAAACGAATTTAAAAATTCAAAAGAACCTTCAAAACATATTAGGATGGAATAATAATGTATTTTTGTCACTATTGTATCCCACAAAGGTTATTTTATACAAATTTGACCAAATGATTAATTCAAGACCTTATTGGAACAATTTGGACAACTCATTACAATGGGCACTTTTAGCCTTACATATTGATTCATATTGACTCAAAATAATATTACAAATTAAAATGTAATTGAATATACTTATGAATTGATTTTTATCCTCTTATAGACTCCTTTTGTGGCTTTGTGTTAGATGCTCATGCACCATACTCCTGACTTTGAAAAGTTTCCAAGTCCCTTGGAAACATGGATGAAAATAACCTACAAGAAAATTTTGAGTGAGATCTTCTTCTTTGTCTTCATTGATCTTTGTTTCTTCATGACTCTTCATTGTGTTTTCATTATCTATATGCTGTTGCAATCTCCCTTCAATAAATCTTCCTGTGACTCCTTCCAATGGAGTGTGTATGGCTGCCATCAATGGTGCTTTTTCTAACCATATGTCCACCTCTTCATATTGCATCACCTCACCAACAACCTCCTTGCCTCACCTAGGACTTGTCCTCTTTTCCTCTCTCCCTAGTCTCTTGGAAATCAACTTGACCTCTTTCTTAGGCCCTAGACCATCTCCTATGGCCCCTTTGATAGACCTTCATGTCTACCTACTTGTAGCTAGTGGATATACATCTGCAACCACAACCATTAGCAAACCAAAATACTAATCACTCGATCAACCCAAAATTTTTTCTGAGATTTGATACTAATTTGATGCGAAGCATCATCAAAATCCAATGAAGAACCTGAAATCATTCGTGAAGTTCAATTATCAACACAAATCTTCCGACATGTTAGAGGCATTGTCATATATTTCCCAACAAAATCATCAATCAAATAACAATTATCAAATCTTCTCCATAGATATCAATCCATCATGATTGTAGATCCATATATTATGCATTAAATACAAATCATTTAAACCCTTTATCTATTCATTTCTTGTAAATGACAACCAATAATTTACTCTATTCTAGTCATGAAATTACAGTCATGAAAAGTCATTAATAACTCTTAAAACATTAATCCCCAGGTCAATCTCTTAGTTCCAATTCTATAAATTCTAGGTATAAAACTATTCTCCAAGGTATAGAAAGATCCAACAATTAAATCCAAATTTATGATGATTTTTCCAAAACTGGTCGCCATGAATTAGTGTTTTGGGTAGTTCCAAACGGTTTTCACCAAAACTTTCATAAATTTCTCAGAAATGCATGAAATGAACCCAGATGAAAAGAAATGGAAATATTATTCAATATAATACACTATCATTATAGAAGTACACTTGTTTCTAGGCTGTACATGGCCATACCAGGCCTAGAAACAAGAGGAAAAACTTTCAAGACTACAAAACAAGAGATTGAAAACAATGAAAATATGATACCAAAATGTTTCCAATGCTTTTAAATTCCTTCTCTAATTTTTACATACTCTTACGAATGGCCATTAGATAGGTTTTATATCCTTTTCATCTTCACATCCAAGTTACAACTACCCAACTTTCTCTTATGACCATACAACTTCCCATTTTGGTCCTTTTACAACTTTTCACTCAAAAGACTTTAAAACTTCAAAAGAACCTTCAAAACATATTAGGATGGAATAATAATGTATTTTTGTCACCATTTTACCCCTCAAAGGTTATTTTATACAAATTTCACCAAATGACTAATTCAAGGCCTTATTGGGACAATTTGGACAACTCATTACAATGGGCTCTTTTAGCCTTACATATTGATTTATATTGACTCAAAATGAATTTAAAAATGAAAATTTAATTGAATATACTTATGAATTTATTTTTATCCTCTTTTAGACTCCTTTTGGTCCTTTGTGTTATGTGTTCGTGCACCATACTCCCGACTTTGAAAAGTTTCCAAGTCCCTTGGAAACATGGATGAAAATAACCTACAAGAAAATTTCTTCATTAATATTTGTCTCTTTATGCCTCTTCATTCTTTTTTCACTATCTATATACTTCTGCAATCTCCCTTCAAGAAATCTTCCTGTGACTCCTTCCAATGGGGTGTGTATGGCTGACATCAATGGTACCTTTTTTAACCATATGTCCACCTCTTTATGCCACATCACCTCACCAGAAACCTCCTTGCCTCACCTAGGATTTATCCTCTTTACCTCTCTCCCTAGTCTCTTGGCAATCAACTGGACCTCCTTCTCAGGCCCTGGACCATCTCCTATGGCCCCTTTGATAGACCTTCATGTCTTCCTACTTGCAGCTAGTGGATATACATCTACAACCACAACCATTAGCAAACCAAAATACTAATCACTTGCTCAGCCGAGAACTTTTGTTGAGCTCTGATACGAATTTGATGTAGAGCATCATGAAAATCCAACCAAGAACCTGAAATCATTCATGAAGCTCAATTATCAACACAATTCTTCCAACATGTTAGAGGCATTGTCATATATTTCCCAACAAAATCATCAATCAAATAACCATTATCCAATATTTTACATATATATAAATCCATCATGATTGTATATCCATATATTATGCATTAAGTATGAATCATTTAAACCCTTCATCTATTCATTTCTTGCAAATGACAACCAAGAACTTACTCTATTATGGTCATAAAATTACAGTCATGAAAATTCATTAATAACTCTTAAAATATTAATCACCCGGTCAATCTATTTGGTCCGATTGTAGAAAAGTTAGTTATAGAAATTTTTACCAAGTTATATAAATATCCAATGATTAAATAGAAATTTATGATAATGTTTCCAAAATTGGTCGCCATGAATCAGGGTTTTGGGTAGTTCCAAACAGTTTTCACCAAAATTCTCACAACTTTGTCAAAAATGAATGAAATCAACTCAAACCAAAATAAATTCAAACATAATTGAATATAATACACTATATTTATATAAATAAACTTTTTTCTAGGTTGTACATGGTCATACCAAGCTTTGAAACAAGAGGAAAAACTTTCAAGACCACAAAATAAGAGATTCAAAACAATGAAAATATGATACCAAAATGTTTCCAATGTTTTTCAATTCCTTCTCCAATTTTTACATACTCTTATGAATGTTTTTACATACTCTTTCCAATGTTTTTCAATTCCTTCTCCAATTTTTATATATTCACATGGAAGTTACAACTACCCAACTTCCTCTTACGACCATACAACTTCCCATTTTGGTATTTTTACAACTTTTTGAAAAGTTGCATTTTACAACTTTTACAACTTTTGACTCAAATGCCTTTAAACCTTCAAAAGAACCTTCAAAACATATTAGAATGTAATAATAATTTATTTTTGTCACCATTTTACCCCTCAAAGGTTATTTTATACAAGTTTCACCAAATGACTAATTCAAGACCTTATTGGGACAATTTGGACAACTCATTACAATGGGATCTTTTAGCCTTACATATTGATAAACATGGATGAAAATAACCTACAAGAAAATGTTGAGTGAGATCTTCACCTTTGTCTTCATTAATATTTGTCTCTTCATGCCTCTTCATTCTTTTTTCATTATCTATATGTTGATGTAATCTCGCTTCAAGAAATCTTCCTGTGACTCCTTCCAATGGAGTGTGTATGGCTATCATCAATAGTGATTTTTCTAACCATATGTCCACCTCTTCATGCCGCATCACCTCACCAACAACCTGCTTTTCTCTCCTAGGAGTTATCCTCTTTTCCTCTCTCCCTAGTCTCTTGGCAATCAACTGGACCTCCTTGTCAGGCCCTGGACTATCTCCTATGGCCCCTTTGACAGACCTTCATGTCTGCCTACTTGCAGCTAGTGGATATACATCTGCAACCACAACCATTAGCAAACCAAAATACTAATTACTTGCTTAGTCCAAATATTTTGTTGATCTCTAATACCAGTTTGATGCAGAGCATCATGAAAATCCAACCAAGAACCTCAAATCATTCTTGAAGTTCAATTATCAACACAAATCTTCTAACATGCTAGAGGCATTGTCATATATTTCCCAACAAAATCATCAATCAAATAACCATTATCAAATATTCTTCGTAGATATCAATCCATCATGATTTTAGATTAATATATTATGCATTAAATATGAATCATTTAAACCCTTCATCTATTCAATTCTTGCACATGACAACCAAAAATTTATTCTATTTTGGTCATGAAATTACACTAATGAAATGTCATTAATAACTCTTAAACTATTAATCACCAGGTCAATATCTCCTATCCGATTGTATAAATGGTACTTATAGAACTTCTCTCCAAGTTATAGAATGATCAAACAGTTAAATCCAAAGTTATGATGATTTTTCCAAAACCGGTGTCCATGAATTAGGGTTTTGGGTAGTTCCAAATGGTTTCCACCAAAATTCTTATAACTTTCTTAGAAATGGATGAAATAAACTCAAACCAAAATAAATGGAAACATTATTCAATACACTACACTATAATTATATAAGTACACTTGTTTCTAGACTGTACATAGTGGTACTATGCTTGTAAACAAAAGGAAAAACATTCATGACCACAAAGCAAGAGATTGAAAACAATTAAAATATGATACCAAAATGTTTCCAATGCTTTTCAATTCCTTGTACAATTTTTGAATACTATTATGAATGACCATTACAAAGGTTTTATATCCTTTTCATCTTCACATGGAAGTTACAATTACCCAACTTCCTCTTATGACCATACAACTTCCCATTTTGGTCTTTTTATAACTTTTGAAAAGTTGCATTTTACAACTTTTACAACTTTTGACTCAAATGACTTTAAACCTTCAAATGAACCTTTAAAAAATATTAGGATGGAATAATAATTTATTTTGTCACCATTTTCCCTCTCAAAGGTTATTTTATACAAATTTCACCAAATGACTAATTCAAGACCTTATTGAGACAATTTGGACAACTCATTACAATGGGCTCTTTTAGTCTTACATATTGATTAATACTAACTCAAAATTACATTAAAAATGAAAATATAATTGAATATACTTATGAATTGATTTTTATCCTCTTATAGACTCCTTTTGTGCCTTTGTGTTAGGTTCTCTTGCACCATACTCCCGACTTTGAAAAGTTTCCAAGTCCCTTGGAAACATGGATGAAAATAACCTACAAGAAAATTTTGAGTGAGATCTTCACCTTTGTCTTCATTAATCTTTGTTTGTTCATGCCTCTTCATTCTTTTTTCTTATCTATATGCTTTTGCAATCTCCCTTTGAGAAATCATCCTGTGACTCCTTCCAATGGAGTGTGTATGGCTGCCATCAATGGTTCTTTTTCTAACCATATGTCCACCTCTTCATGCTGCATCACCTCACCAACAACCTCCTTGCCTCAACTAGGAGATCTCCTCTTTTCCTCTCTCCCTAGTCTCTTGGAAATCAACTTGACCAACTCCTTCTCAGGACTTGGACCATCTCTTATGGCCCCTCTGACAGACCTTCATGTCTACCTACTTGTAGCTAGTTGATATACATATGCAACCACAACCATTAGCAAACCAAAATACCAATCACTCGCTTAACCCAAAACTTTTGCTGAGCTTTGATACCAATTTGATGTAGAGCATCATTAAAACCCAACTAAGAACCTCAAATCATTGGTGAAGTTCAATTATCAACACAAATCTTCCAACATGTTAGAGGCATTGTCATATATTTCCCAACAAAATCATCAATCAAATAACCATTATCAAATATTCTCCATAGATATCAATCCATAATTATTGTAGATCCATATATTATGCATTAAATATGAATCATTTAAACCCTTCATCTATTCATTTCTTGCAAATGACAACCAAGAATTTACTCTATTCTGGTCATGAAATTGCACTCATAAAAATTCATTAATAACTCTTAAAATATTAATCACCAGGTCAATCTCTCCCATCAAATTCTAGAAATGCTAGTTATAGAACTGTTCCTTTATGCCTTTGTGTTAGGTGCTCCTGCACCAATGTTGGCCTGTGACTATAATCAAATCCATTAACATGTATTTAAGGGGCATTCATCCTCTCATTTTCATAAGTTAAAGTTGGATAAGAATGGATTTTGTCAAGTTGCATAAGAGATCAAACATTCAATAGCATTCAAGCATTCCTTTCTAGAATTTAGCATTCTCAAGTCTCCCTTCAAGGATAGGTGTTGCATTCAAGTCACAGATTCAACCATTGAAGAGGAGATTGATTCCAACATTCAATTCCACACAAGCATTTCTATCAACATTGATATCATAACCTCCCTTGAGGTGATTTACAATCGAGACTTTCATTTACATCTACTTGCAAGTACTTTCTTTCATTACTTAGTTAATTCCAAAACGGGGTTTGAACTAAAGGAAAACCCCCAATCCCAACCCATTTCCCTCTCTTTTTTATGTGTAGGTTGCAGGTGCACATCTATAGTTTCTGATTTAGGCTCCATTTGCAAAGGTAGAAAAATATTTTTTGTTTCACAGATTTTTCGAAGGACTGTGTACATTCCTACCATGGTCTAGGCAACTTTTCCTCAAATTCGCAGGGCAACTTCGTCTTGACATATTACTACCAAATCTAGGTGCACAACTTCATCCCATAATCCAATCTTAAGTTATAATTAGTTCTTTGTCACTTTTGTATTACATAATTCAATCTATCCCTTTCCATTTCAAATAAGGAATAGGGGATTAACTTATAATTCCCATTTCATTCAAAATTCAATCTTCATCTTTGAAGGTTTAATTTAGTGAATTATCCTCTCCTCTTCCAATGTAACTGGGTGAAAAGTGTTTGAATGGAAATCATTACTGAAACTCTTATCTCTCCTTTACGGGAAAGGGTAGTTTTCCTCTTCATCTCTCATTAATATTTCACCAACATTATATTTTGGTGAACCCAATGTCTTGCATGCTTTCCTTTGAACAAAATTGCATAATTTTCATTTGCAAGTTTTAAATTTCTGCAAACTTAGTGTCTAAATCATTAAAAACCCTAGTTTTTCAAATTAAAATTGAACTTGTGATTTGTAAAAATTGCTTGTGGTTATCTTAGATCTGAAAATTTTCTTGTTTATCAAATTCAATTTATTCATTGTCTTGTTCAATTTGCAAATAAAATTTACTTGTTAAAACCCTAATTTTCAAAAATCATCTTGAACTTGTGCAAAAATTGGATTTCCTTTTAATTTTCAGATTTCTAATTGTTCTCAGATTTGTCTTCATTCCTACAATTCAAATTTTCAATTTCCCCCTCTTTCCCAAAATTCAAATTTTAAAACTAAGTGGTTAGGTTATACAACCCTAATTTTTAAAATTAATTGGATTTTGTGCAAATTGCAAATCAATTTCACTCACATTCAGATTTCTACACATTTTCCAAGGTTTCCCTATCCATTAGGTTTGACCTTTTTCAAAATTGCAGTTCAATTCCTCTTTTTCTTCAAAACCCTAATAGCGTCCTATTTTTACATTTGCGCCTTCATTTCGGCCATCTAGAGGTCATCAATATTCATCCCTAAAAATTTTGAAAGAAAGATCCAATTGTTAAATCCAAAGTTATGATGATTTTTCCAAAACGGGTCACCATGAATCAGGGTTTTGGGTAATTCCAAACAGTTTTCAGCCAAATTCTCACAACTTTCTCAGAAATGCATGAAATCAACTCAAACCAAAAGAAATGAAAAATTATTCAATATACTACACTATAATTATATAAGTACACTTATTTCCAGGTTGTACATGGTTGTACCAGTCCTTGAAACAAGATGAAAAACTTTCAAGACCACAAAACAAGAGATTGAAAACAATGAAAATATGATACCAAAATGTTTCCAATGCTTTTCAATTCCTCATCCAAGTTTTACATACTATTATGAATGACCATTATAGAGGTTTTATATTTTTTTCATCTTCACATGCAAGTTACAACTACCCAACTTCCTCTTATGACCATACAACTTCCCATTTTGGTCCTTTTACAACTTTTGGAACATTGCATTTTACAACTTTTACAACTTTTGACTCAAATGACTTTAAACCTTCGAAAGAACCTTCAAAACATATTAAAATAGAATAATAATGTTATTTTGTCACCATTTTACCCCTCAAAGGTAATTTTATACAAATTTCACCAAATGACTATATCAAGACCTTATTGGGACAATTTGGACAACTCATTACAATGGGCTCTTTTAGCCTTACATATTGATTCATATTGACTCAAAATGACATTACAAATGAAAATGTAATTGAATATACTTATGAATTTAATTTTATCCTCTGATAGACTCCTTTTGTGGCTTTGTGTTAGGTGCTCCTGCACCATACTCTCGACTTTGAAGAGTTTCCAAGTCCCTTGGAAACATGGACAAAAATAACATGGAAGAAAATTTTGAGTAAGATCTTCACCTTAATATTTGTCTCTTCATGCCTCTTAATTATTTTTTCATTATCTATATGGTGTTACAATCTCCCTTCAAGAAATCCTCCTATGACTCCTTCCAGTGCAGTGTGTATGGCTACCATCAATGGTGCTTTTTCTAACCATATGTCCACCTCTTCATGCAGCATCACCTCACCAACAACCTCCTTGCCTCACCTAGTATTTCTCCTCTTTTCCTCTCTCTCTAGTCTCTTAGAAATCAACTTTACCTCCTTCTCAGGCCATGGACCGTCTCCTATGGCCACTTTGATAGACCTTCATGTCTACCTACTTCTAGCTAGTGGGTTAACATATTCAACCACCACCATTAGCAAACCAAAATACCAATCACTCGCTTAGACTAGAACTTTTTCTAAGATTTGATACCAATTCGATGTAGAGAATAATGAAAATCCAACCAAGAACCTCAAATCATTCGTGAAGTTCAATTATCAACATAAATCTTCCAACATGTTAGAGGCATTGTCATATATTGCCCAACAAAATTATCAATCAAATAACCATTATCAAGAATTCTCCATTAATATCAATCCATCATGATTGTAGATCCATATATTATGCATTAAATATGAATCATTAAACCCTTCATCTATTCATTTCTTGCAAGTGACAACCAAGAATTTACTCTATTCTGGTCATGAAATTACACTCATGAAAAGTCATTAATAACTCTTAAAATATTAATCTCTAGGTCAATCTCTCCGGTCAAATTCTAGAAATGCTTGATATAGAACTGTTCCTTTGTGCCTTTATGTTAGGTGCTCCTGCACCAATGTTGGCCTGTGAGTAAAATTAAATCCACTAACATGTATTTAAGGGTTATTTGTCCTCTCATTTTCATAAGTTGAAGTTGGATAAGAATGGATTTTTTCAAGTTGCATAAGCGATCAAACATTCAAGAGCATTCAAGCATTCAGACATTCCTTTCTAGCATTGAGCATTCTCAAGTCTCCCTTCAAGGCTAGGTGTTGCATTCAAGTCAAAGATTCAGCCATTGAAGAGGAGATTGATTCCAACATTCAATTCCACACAAGCATTTCTATCAACATTGCTATCATAACCTTCCTTGAGGTGATTTACAATCCAGTCTTTCATTTACATCTACTTGCAAGTACTTTCTTTCATTACTTGGTTAATTCCAAAACTGGGGTTTGTCCTAAAGGCAAACCCTCAATCCCAATCCATTTCCTCTCTTTTTTGTGTGTAGGTTGCAGGTGCGCAATAGTACTTTCAGATTCAGGCTCCATTTGCAAAGGCAGAAAAATATTTTTCGTTTCACGGATTTTTTGGAGGACTGTGGACATTCCTGCCATGGTCTGGGCAACTTTTCCTCAAATTCGTAGGGCAACTTCGTCTTAACATATTACTACCAAATCCAGTTGCACAACTTCATCCCATATTCTAATCTTAAGTTATAATCAATTCTTTGTAACTTTTGCACTACATAATTCAATCAATCCCTTTCCATTTCAAATAAGGAAGAGGGGATTAACTTATAATTCCCATTTCATTCAAAATTCAATCTTCATCTTTGAAGGTTGAATCTAGTGAATTCTCCTCTCCTCTTGCAATGTAACTAGGTGAAAAGTGTTTGAAGGGAAATCTGTAGTGAAACTCTCATCTCTCCTTTTAGGGAAAGGGCAATTTTTATGTTTATCTCTCATTCACATTTCACCAATATTACATTTTGGTGAACCCAATGTCTTGCACTCTTTCCTTTGAACAAAATTGCATATTTTTCATTTGCAAGTTTCAAATTTATGCAAACTTAGTGTCTAAATCATTAAAAACCGTAGTTTTTCAAATTAAAATTGAACTTGTGATTTGTAAAATTTGCTTGTCATTATCTTAGATCTTAAAATTTTCATTTTTATCAAATTCAATTTATTCATTGTCTTGTTCAATTTGCAAATAAAATTTACTTGTTAAAACCCTAATTTTCAAAAATCATCTTGAACTTGTGCAAAAATTGGATTTCCATTTAATTTTCAGATTTTTGATTGTTCTCAGATTTGTCTTCATTCCTACAATTCAAATTTTCACTTTACCCCTCTTTCCCAAAATTCAAATTTAAAAATTAAGTGGTTAGGTTATAAAACCCTAATTTTTAAAATTAATTGGATTTTGTGTAAATTTCAAATCAATTTCATTCACGTTTAGATTTCTACACATTTTCCAAGGTTTCCCCATCCATTAGGTTTGACCTTTTTCAAAATTGTAATTCAATTCCTCTTTTTCTTCAAAACCCTAATAGGGTCCTATTTTTACATTTGCACCTTCATTTCACCCATCTAGAGGTCCTCAAATTCATCATTTTTGGGGGGTTAGCTTTGACATCATCATCATATTCATCCTTGAAAATTTTGAAAAAAGTTGGTTAGACCACATGTGCGTTCCTGCCAGGGTCCTTGGCTTTTTTCTCAAAATTTTGGGGGATTGTTATGACTCTATTTAATAACTTAAATCCAAAAGATTGGCTGATTTTGTCAATTTTTTATCCCTCTAGAATCGGAAATACCTCCAAAAAAAATCAACATTTCAAATTTCAAGAAATTGTTTAAAATTAAGAGGTTAGTTATAGTTTGCCTTGATTTTAAATAATCTAATTTTAGAATTAAGTGGTATTCCCTTGGCCCGAATTTTAAAATTCCAATTTCCTTTCATTTTTGGAAATTCTGTCATCCTCTTCTTCCAAGAAAGTTCAAATTGTGTAATCATTATTTTCTTAAAATTTGTATTAATCAAATTTTTAAGCTTTGTTCCAAAATTCAAAATTGAAATTTTCCCTCTAGTGCATGAGTTTTACCACTATCAGTCCTACCTATCCTATCATTATTAGATGAAGCATTAGAATTAAGGCTTCCCAAGGTTTAATTACCAACGAGATGGAGCCTAATTTGGGTGATTTCTTTAATGAGGATCATGCTAATTCTTCCCATCCTAATCATGTGCCTATTCACCACATTGATGAATCCCATGATGATGAAGAATCTTTAACTAGGGTTTCTATAGATCAACTTTCCACATTGTACAATCAATTTGATAACTTTCAATAATGGATGTCCCAAGAATAACCTAATAGTGAAGCTCTTCCATTAATTAAAGTCCTTAAGCGCATGATTCAAAGTGACAAGAATGAAATTGATATTTTGTGTGGCATTGCACATATTCTTGATTCTAATGTCATTCCTATCAAGAGTTGTGCTGAAACCCTAGGTTATTCACAACCTTCAACACAAGTCAATCCTTCAATTCCTTTGACTACTCTTATGACCAATATTCCTACTTTCACCTCCAACATCATGGCTACTTCAAGTCAAAATGTCATTCCTACAACCATTGGTCATGGGGGAAATTCCTTTTCTTCATTTAATCCTCCATTTTTAACTATGTCTTCCATGAGTGTTCCTATTATTTCTCAACCAATCAATGTGACACAAGGGGCAATTCCTTCAACAACTTTATTCCTCCTTTAAGTGTCCCTTTTCCTACCCAATTATCACCTATGCCTACTTATCATAATTTCCCACCACCTTATTCTTAGTCCATGCCTTCCTTTAATAACATCACACCACCTTCTCAATCAACTATATATAACATCAATTCTTCTATACAAAATGACAATTAACAATCTTTCCCAAATCGTGTCTTCCTCACAACAAACAATTGCTTCTATGAGTCAATCCAAGTTTAGTGTACCCACCTTTGATGTTGCGAGCCCACTTTCTCTTGATATTGTTAAATTCGTTCCACCTTAACATGTTGAGATCCCTCAATTGGAACTCTATAATGGAAAAGGTGATCCTCTTACTCATGTCAAAACATTTCAAACCTTGTGTGCCGATTTTGCTTATGATCAAAGGTTGCTTGCAAAATTGTTTACAAGAACGCTTAGAGATAACACTTTACAATGGTATTGATCCTTGCCTTCTTACTCTATCACTTGTTTTCAACAACTAGAAAATGCTTTCATCCTACAATTTCAAAACAACATTGGTCTTAAAATCACTTTGACTGATTTAATGCATTGTAAACAAGGTGTTAAAGAAAAAGTGATTGATTTCATTGGTAGATATAAGCATTTGTGTGCTCAAATTTATTTTCATTTCTAATTTACAAATAGATATTAGGGAAAAGCTTTTTTTGTCTGAGTTTACTTCCTTTCTGTAGTTGTACGCAACACTCCACAATTATCAATTGGTTGTGAGTCAAATGGAGAAATCTACACCTATGGCTCCGAGTGATAAGGGGGAGAGTGTTCAACAACCATTTGCAAAGTTCAAACCTAGACCCCCAACACTTGACATTCCTATTATTCTTCAAGATGAGGTTCTTCCCCTCGCAAATAGAACTAATCTCCCTCCTAAGGAAGATTGTCAACCTATTTCTATGAATGTGACTATACCTTCTCCTAAGAAGAACAACAATATTATTCCTAAGGTTAGCTCTATACCTCCTCCTCATGATGGACCTAGTCTTCTTCCTACACCTACAATTCCTCCTTTCTATGGCATAGTTACACCTCCTTCCTATTATCGAGAGAAGAGGTATGCTTCTTTTCTTGTTCAACTGAAAATACCTCAACCTAATCCTTCAACTATCAAGGACAAAAACATTCATACTCTTTCAAATGTTTCTCCTCCTTCTCAGCATTCCAGTAAGACTCGACGAAATTGTTGTGTGAGAGAACATCAACGAAGACGTCGTGTTTGATCTCATGAAGTTGTCCTTAAAAATACTCAATCTCCTCAGAATTTGACAATCAACATGGTTCTCTTTGCTTCAAACCAAGATGTTCAGCCTACATCTCCAACTAATAAGTTGCACAAAATATGTGATGGTTTTACTCCTATTTGTGTTCTTTCTCTTCTATTTCTAAACCTTGATGAAGAAATGGGTGAAAATGTTATTCATAATGGCAATACAACTCTTAATGCTTTTGATAGTGAGTATGAATATGTTGAGGTGGACAATAATTTATCAACTGACTTTTCACAAACCCTAATCCTAGCTCCTAGAATCGAATAAAGTGACTTACAACATGAGCATGGTCCTTGTTTGGATCTTGTGATAGGTCCATATGCTGTGCTTGATTTTGTTCCTCTGGTGTGTTGCTCGCCTTCTCAAAATAGTGATCAACAAGACCGGGAGGTGGATGTCATGCTAGATTAGAAATATTAGCCTTGTAGATCTTCTCTCTCTTTCCTTTCTTTCTCTTTTGTGACCATTCTTCTATGTGTATCCTTGTTCTTCTATTGTTCCCTTAACATCTACTTGGGGATGATGCAAAGCATTGAGATATTTTCTTGGTCTCTTTCATGTTGACTCAAAAGACATCCTCTCTTCCCTTTCTTCTAAGGTAGTGTCCTTTGGGGAATGAAGATTATTATATGCACATATACATACATGATATACATGAGTTATCATACAACATACTAACCCCGAGGAAAGTGACACTACCTCATGTTTTGTATTCATTATCCTTGGGTTTATTCCTCGATTGGGGGCTAAATCCTTGCGACAACGTTCTCCCTCATTCTCTCTCTCTTGGGTGTATCTTACCTTAAAGCAATCATTCCCGATAAGGTGTACACGATCGCTTTAATGTGGGGGCATACACTCCACTCATATTTTTCTTCTTGATACTTAGAATTACTTAGTGAACTTTGTTTTGCTTTGTAATATTTGGTATACTTGCTTTCATGACTCATAGTGAGGGGAACTTTTCTACTTGCAATCATGGTTCTTCCCTTCTCGATCTTTCCTCTTACTTTGTCAATTGAAGTCGTAAGATCCTAAGTCCACTGGTGGCTTGGCACATCTTGCCTCCTTGATGTGGTAAAAGTCTTTCAATCTTGTTTCCTTTGACTTTACCGACAATATTGGCATACGCTTATACTCCCGCTAAAGTGGGCACTAAATATAGTGCCATAAAATTTTGACCCTATCTTTTTTTTACTGCACTAGGGTCCTCATGCATGTTAGAGTAATTGGGTCTTTACTTGATTAATTAAACATTATTTGTTTAATTCTTTAAGTTTCCAATTATCTTTTTACACTTAAGCTAACATTAGGTGCATATAATTAATTATTATGTGCAAACCTAGGGTTTTCCCTTTTTAGGGTTTCTTGACCTATTAGAGGTTACTTTTTCTTTTCATTGTATTATCTTTTCACAATATATTTTCTGATGAATTCGAGCTCTCTTGTTTAAAGAATAGTTTTTCCTGTGTTTTTTCTTGCTCTTCAGATTTTGCTTCATTGCTTCTCCTTGTAACAGGTTATTCGGCTTGCAAAAGATCTTCAGGATACTGTGAGGTTGTATTTCTCAACTCCTATATGGTATCAGAGCATCAGATTTGCAGCTACCTATTCTTGTTTTGAGATTTTTGGCTATGGAAGCAGATCTGGGGTTTTAGGAATTTTTTTGTGTACCTAGGGTTTGACCTTTTTTCTAAGCACTTTGGGCCTAAATGGACTTCACCATCATTCTCAGAAGGCCTGAAAACCCCTATTGTCATATAAAATTTGACCTATTCTGACCCCTAAGCATCTGGGTGATTTTTTTTCTCTTCAGGCCAGGTCGTATGGCCCTGGCACGCAAATCAAGAAAAAAAAATTGGCAAAAATAAAAAATTGCCTTTTTATGGCATGCAGGCCAAATTTTTTTTATTTTTCAAAAAAAAAAAAAAAAAAACGCATTTAAAAAAAAAAAAAGTTTTTTTCCAAATTTTAGGGTACCGGACCTGATAGTCCGGCGCCGTATGGACCTATCAGGCCGGCCCCACTGGTGGTGCAGGCCTTCAGGTCCTTGCTGACCATGCCATACTCGCCACTGGCTGCTACTTTGTCTCCCGCCAGCACCTTTTTCTCCCTGCTCCGACTGCCGCTCCCGCACCACCGACGCTTTTTTCTCCTCGCTCCGGCTATCGCTCCCGCACTGCCGGCTAGCCACCTCCGCTGGGAAAAGCTCTGCTCCATCGAGCTGAGCTCCTCTCCACCCGAGCACCACTTGTGCCCGGCCCGAGCACCACCTGCGCCCAGCCTGCACACTACCTCCGCCCAGCCCGAGCCCCACCTCCGCCCGAAGCACCACCAGCCCTTCCTCTCTAGTCCTTTTGAGAGGGGGTTGGTTTTTTGGGCCTAGATCATGCATCTGGAGTCAGATTTTGGTGAATGAATAGGCGTTGGAAAGGTGATTCTGAGCCAGACCTCGTGGTGGTGGATTTTTTCATGGATTTTCTATTTGACTATGTTTTTTACCAGTCAAAGTTAGGCTTCTTTTTTGCACTTCTAGGGCCATAGAATGGGCAAACGGACTCCGTTTTTCAAAAATGAATAGGCGTTGGAAAGATCTTAGCATGATCTATTTAGATTTGTGATTATTTTTCTCAGAATTTTCACCAAGTACATGAGATATTAGTTTGAAGGTTTTTTGCTTAAGCACTACTTCCTTCTCATTACTATGTACTAGGGTTTGGGTTTCTCCATTGTAGGGGGGTGTTTTTTTCTTGCTTTCTATCATTTATATCAGAAATTAGGAACACTTAAACTCTCAAAACAAACAAACCCTTTTGCATCTTCTGTCTATTCTAAAATATCACATAATAAAAACAACCAACAAGCAGGTGCAGGTGCAGAGTTTATTTCTTTGTTCTCATGGCAGATCCTTCAGTTGAGTTGTTGACTTCACACAACTATCACACCTGGAAGCCCTGCATCACAAGGCTTCTTAGGTCACGAGGGTTGTGGGCTACTTTGGATGAGGTTCAGCCAGACCTTCACCATCCTTATGAGGTTCTTATGTACCGAAACAAGCTAGATGAGGCCATGGGTTTGATCGCTTTGCATGTCTCTGACAGTCTTTTGTTTCACCTTGATGAGTTGCTTACTCCTCGGGATATGTGGTTGAAGTTTGATTCTCTCTTTGGGAGGGTCAATGAGATTCGGGCATTACAGATTGAGGCAAAGTTGACTTCATTGTTACCTGATACCTTTCCCACTATTGAGAATTTTTCGAACAACTTCAAGACTACCAGATCTGTTCTTCAGGGATGTGGAAAGAACAAGACCGATACTGAGTGCATTCATTTGATTCTTTCGAAGCTTTGGGGTCCCTTTCAATTTTTTGCCTCTGCTTTCTACTCCACCATGGATAGTTTGGGTACTAATTTCACCATGCCTAGCTTTGATGTCTTTTGTGAGCACTTGTCTCGTGACCAGATGCATCTTTCTCAGTTGGATATTCTCTCAGGATCCAAGAACAAAGCATTGGTTGCTCAGTCCTCTAAGGAGAAGGACAAATAGAAGCAGAAACAGAAGCAGAAAAAGCCTTCTGTAGGTAGTGAGAATTCCTCCAAGCCTGCTCCTAAGTTTGATTCAAAACCAGTTCCTCCCAAACAAGGGAAACCTTCACAGTTTGGTGAGTATTCCTCCAAGACTAAGAAGAAATCATCAGACACTTGAAGTTTTTGTGGAAAGGACAGACATCTAGTTTCCAGGTGTTGGAAATGATTAGAGGCTTTAGAGGAAGCCATGCAGCAGCATCACATTTCCTCACCTTAGGCGTCTTCTCCTTCCACAAGGAAAGGTCATGCTCTCACTACTTGAGCTTCGACCTCTGGGTCCACTTGGATTCTAGATTCTGGTGCTTCTCACCATATGACACACACTCAACAGTTGGTTACTTCTCTTGCCTCTTGTGGTATTTCATAGATTGCAATGGGTGACTCAGTTCAGCTTTCCGTCTTGGGTTCAGGTTCTGTCTCTTTGGATGGGGGTACTCTATAGGATGTTCTGGTTGTCCCTGACATCTCAACGAACCTCATATCCATTTATCAGATTTGCCACTCTGGCTCTGGTAAGACAGTTGAGTTCTCACCACATGATGTGGTTATTCGGGACCTCCATGACCCTGATTTGGTTGTGGCTTCTGGTAGTGTGGATTCTGCATCTTGTCTCTACAGATTTGATGAATTTGAGCCCTCTTCGGATATAGGTTCATCTCTCATAGCACATGCAGATTCAGTGAGTAAGCTTTGGCATGAGCAATTGGGCCATGTCAATTACAGATATCTTCAACAGATGAGTACACAGGCACTTGTTCTTGGGCTCCCATAGATTTCCTGCACTGATGGTGTTTGTCATGGTTGTGTTCTTGGAAAGCATCACCGAGATCCCTTTCCAAAGGGAAGAGCCTCTCATGCTTTGGCACCCTTGGAGTTGATTCATAGTGATCTCATGTCATTTCCCACTCCTTTTTTAGGGGCCAAGTATGTACTCACGTTTATTGATGACTTCTCTAGATGCACATGGGCGTACTTTCTTAAGTACAAGTCTGATGTCTTTAATTCATTTCGCATCTTCAAGACATTTGTCGAGAAGCAGTCTGGCTGTTCTATTCGGTAGATACATACAAATAATGGGAGGGAATATGTGAATGAGGCTTTCAGAGATTTTTGCACTGAGCATGGTTTGCAACATTAGTTTACTATTCCCTACACCCCTCAGTAGAATGGTGTCGTTGAACACAAGAATAGAACTTTACAGGAGATGGCAAATTGTATGCTTCAGTCCAGGTCCATGGATCCGTCTTTTTGGGCCGAGGCAATCAATTGTGCCAACTATATTCAGAATCGAATGCCTCACAAGGCTATTTGACATATGACTCCTGAGGAGGCTTGGTCTCATGACAAGCCTGATGTTTCCTTTTTTCGGGTATTTGGTAGTGAGGCATGGGCCTTTATTCTTGATGCTTAGAGGAAAGCCATGGAGTGGAAGAGCCGACCACTTATTTTTGTTGGCTACTATGAGGATGTTAAGGCGTATAGGTTGTTTGATCCTGATTCCAGAGAGGTCCTATTTCGACGGGATGTTTAGTTTGATGAGCGTCTTCCCACAGTGGATACCCCAACTCTAGTGTCTACTCCTCTGCCTACTCCGGCCACTGCACCACTTCAGGATCTTTTTGAGGATGATTCTGATGATGGTGCTGATGATCCACCATTCCCATCCCCACCTCCACCTGCTCCACCTTAGATGCCCAAGTGGGCTCGCCTTACTGTTGCAGCGGCAGGTCCTCTGGCTGGTGATCCTTCCCATTCTCGTCGCACTCGTTCTCACACAGTGGGTTCTAGTCTTTTGAGTCATGCGATTTCAGATGATCCTCAAAAGTTTTCTGAGGTGACAGGTCACCCTGAGTGGGATTGTGCTATGGAGGAGGAGTATTCTTCTTTGATGAGGAATCATACATGGGATCTTTGTCCTCTTCCTAAGGGCAGAAAGATGGTTCGGTGTCGCTGGTTGTATCGCACTAATTATGCTCCTGATGGTTCCATTGATAAGTACAAGGCATGTCTTGTTGCGAAGGGTTTTTCATAGGTTGAGGGTATTGATTACTCCGAGACATTTTCCCCTATAGCCAAGATGAATTCCATTCGCTTTGTACTTTCTCTTGCAGCTTCTCGACGTTGGCCTATTTTTTAGATGGATGTGAAGAGTGACTTCTTGCACGGGGATCTATGTAGGATTTGAGAAATACAAATCCACAGAACCCAAAAGAAACCTGCATGCAAGAAACCTGTCACAGAGAAAGAGAGAGAACGAATACAAGGGTTTTGGCTCTGACAAAGAGAAAAGATGTATTATCAGAGAAAAATGAATCAAGAATATGAATAATACAAGAGATCAATCCTTATAAAGGAGATCAACACCAAAAGGAAAACCTAACCCTAAGGTGTGAGCATTTAATAATTAAATATTAATTATTAAATGACTAATGTATGCATAAAGAGAAATCTTAAGAGGAGAGCAAAGTTAATTAATTACTTTACTCTAACACCCCCCCTTAAGATGAGCTACAATGCAGCTACAAACAATGCAGAAGAAAGCAAAGGAACTACAATGCAAAAGAGGGTCCCGGCAACAAGGCCTGATGAGGTACCCAAATACAAGAAAATCTCTATAAAGTGGAGTAAAGGAGAAAACCCAGTGGGAAAAAACTCCTCTCCAAAAAGAGATAAAGAATCATGCTGAAAAGAAAACATGAAGGAAGGAAGGCCTCACTGAGACCCCCCAAGGACAACTTCCTTCACCCCAAGCATTGAGCGCAACTGAAGATAGCGCAGAGATGCCAAAGGTTTAGTGAAGATGTCAGCAACCTGCTCCTCTGTAGGAATATACTCCAAGATGAGAGAACCATCCTGAATCAACTGTCTGATGAAGTGCATGTGGATTTCAATGTGCTTTGTCCGCTGATGCTCCACTGGGTTGCGTGAAATGTGAATGGCACTCTGGTTGTTACACCAAAGAATAGTGGGACAATCTGGAGGAAACCCAAACTCTGTCATCGACTGCCGAAGCCATAAAACCTCCTGACTAGCTAACACTGCTGCACGGTACTCAGCCTCTGTAGATGATAATGCAATAGCAGATTGCTTCTTGCAAGACCATGTGATAGGACTCGAACCAAGGCAAAAAACGAAGCCAGAAGTAGACTTCCGATCATTGACATCACCAGCCCAATCAGAGTCAGTGAAGCCAATGATGTGAGGGGATCCTGAAGAGTAGTGAATGCCATAATGTGTGGTGCCCCGAATATATCTCAAAATACGTTTGGCTGCTTGCCAATGGCTCTCATGAGGATCATGGGAGAACCGAGAGACAAGGCCAACCGCAAAGGAAAGATCAGGACGAGAATGTGTCAGGTACAAAAGACTACCAACCAACTGCCTGTATAAAGTGGGGTCTACTGAAGGAGTAGAGCAAGTGGAAGACAAAACAACACCTGACTGAAATGGAGTGGGGGCAGACTTGCAATCAAGCATGCCAAATCGCTGAAGCATATCAAGAGCATACTTCTCCTGAAAAATGGAAATCCCATCCGAAGACTGAATAACCTGTAGACCCAGAAAGAAGTGCAAGAGACCAAGATCGGTCATCTCAAACTGCTCCATCAAAGCTCTCTGAACACTCTGAATCATGGAGGATGAGCTACCTGTAATGATGAGATCATCTACATATAGCACTAGAATCAAAAGATCACCCTCCTGACGCTGAATAGAGACTGTGTGATCGGAATGACAGCGTGTGAAGTGCGAGGAAAGTAAGAAGGAGTCCATCTTCTCATACCAAGCCCTGGGGGCTTGTTTGAGACCATACAATGAACGTCGAAGTCTGCAAACCAAAGAAGTGTCCTGCACAAAACCCTGAGGCTGCTCCATATAGATCTCCTCATGTAGGTCTCCATGCAAGAAGGCACTCTTCACATCCATCTGAAACACTGTCCATCCCTGTGAAGCTGCAAGTGAAAGTACCAGGCATATAGAATTCATCTTGGCGACAAGAGCAAAGGTCTCAGAGTAGTCAATACCCTCTACCTGAGAAAACCCCTTCGCAACAAGACGGGCCTTATACTTATCAATAGAACCATCTGCAGCATACTTGGTACGATACACCCACTTGCACCGAACCAACTTTCTTCCCTTAGGAAGAGGACAAAGATCCCAAGTATGATTCTTCATCAAAGAAGAATACTCCTCATCCATGGCCCTATCCCACTCTGGGTGTCCTGTCGCCTCGGAAAACTTTTGAGGATCATCTGAAAGGGTATGACTCAAAAGACTAGAACCAGATGTCTGAGCACGAGTGCGACGAGTATCTGAAGGATCACCTGCCAAAGAACCAGCTGCATCAACAGTATCACGGGCCCACTTCGGCAAAGACGGAGCAACTAGTGGTGGTGGAGATGGTGGATCATGATCTACATCATCCTTAAGAGATAAGTAATCCTCAAGAGATGAAGAGGAAGGAGTAGGCAATGAGGGAGAAGCTAGTGATGGAGAATCCATCTGAGGATAGCACTCATCAAACTGGACATCCCGCCGAAACAAGACCTCTCTGGAATCAGGATCAAACAACCTGTATGCCTTAACATCCTCACAGTAGCCAACAAATATGAGTGGTCGGCTCTTCCTCTCCATGGCTATCCGCTGAGCATCAGGAATAAATGCCCAAGCCTCACTACCAAAAACTCGGAATGTAGAAACATCAGGCTTGACATGGGTCCAAGCCTCCTCAGGAGTCATATGTCGTAATGCCTTATGGGGCATCCGGTTCTGAATATAATTGGCACAATTGACTGCCTCAGCCCAAAATGAAGAACTCATAACTCGAGACTATATCATACAATTTGCCATCTCCCGTAAGGTTCTGTTCTTTCTCTCAGCAACACCATTCTGTTGAGGGGTATAAGGAACTGTAAACTGATGCTGTAAACCATGCTCAGTGCAAAAATCTCTGAAAGCCTGATTTACATACTCCCCCCCATTATCTGTGCGTATCCTCCTGATAGAAAGTCCAGATTGCTTCTCCACAAATGTCTTAAACTTCCTGAAAGAGTCAAAGACATCAGACTTGTACTTAAGAAAGTACACCCATGTACGTCTGGAGAAGTCATCAATAAAAGTGAGTACATAACGGGCCCCTGAAAAAGATGGAGTCGGAAAGGACATAAGATCATTGTGTACCAACTCTAGGGCTGCCCTAGCACGAGAGGCTCGACCCTTAGGAAAAGGATCTCGATGATGTTTGCCAAGGACACAACCATGACATACACCATCTATACAAGAAATCTATGGAAGCCCAATCACAAGTGCCTGTGTACTCATCTGCTGTAGATATCTGTAATTGACATGACCAAAACGCTCATGCCAAAGCCTGCTCACTGAATCTGCATGTGCTATAAGAGAGGAACCAACAGTGTCTGAACTCTCAAAGCCATCAAAACTATATAAGTGAGATGCAGAATCCACACTCCCAGTAGCCACAACCAAGTCAGGATCATGAAGATCTCGAATAACCACATCATGTGGAGAGAACTCAACTGTCTTACCAGAGCCAGAGTGGCAAATCTGATAAACAGATAGAAGGTTTGTCGAAATGTCAGGAACCAAAAGCACATCCTGAAGACAACCACCATCCAATGAAACAGTACCAGAACCCTGAACGAAAAGTTGTGCTGAGTCACCAACTGCAATATGTCGAGTGCCTGTAGGAGCAAAAGCGGTGACCAAATCCTGTGTGTGTCATATGGTGAGAGGCACCAGAATCTAGAATCCAAGTGGACGCTGAGGACAATGCTCGTGCAGAAAGAGCATGACCTTTCCCTGTGGGCTGTGAAGGAGGCTGTGGTGCACTGATATTATGCTGCTGCATGGCTTCCTCCAAAGCCTCTAAACGTTTCCAACACCTGGAAATGGGATGTCCTTCTTTGCCACAAAAACTGCAAGGATCACCTGATTTCTTCTTAGTCTTGGAGGAAGACTCACCAGACTTTGAAGATTTGCCCTGTTTAGAATTGAATTGTGGTTTTGAATCAGACTTAGGTGGTGGCTTGGAGGGATTCTCACTAGCCTCTGAATCTTTCTTAGGCTTCGGTTTCTGCTTCTGTTTTCCTTTGGAGGACTGGGCTACCAATGCTTGGTTCTGTGAACCTGAAAGTGAATCCAACTGCTTAAGCTTAGCTTGCTCACGAGTCAGACGATCACAAAAGACCTCAAAGGAAGGCATGACATGTCGAGCACCCAAGGCATCCATGGTGGAATAGAAGGTCGAAGAGAAGATCTGAAATGGACCCCGAAGCTTGGAGAGAATCAGGAAAATGCACTCTGTATCAGTCTTAGTCTTACCACAACCCTGCAAGATTGATCTTTGCTGTTTGAACTTCATCAGAAAGTCCTCAATAGAAGGAAACGAATCAGGTACCAAGGAAGTTAACTCTGCCTCAAGCTGCAAAGCTCTGAACTCGTTGACAGTACCAAAAAGTCCTTCAAACTTGATCCAAATGGCTCGAGGAGTGAGACAACCCTCAAGATGAAACTGGAGACTATCGGAAATGTGTAAAGCCATCAATCCCATAGCCTGATCCATATTGTTCCTGTGCTGCATAATCTCAAAAGGACGTGTCAACTGAGGCTGAACCTCATCCAAACAGGACCATAACCCTTTTGACTGGAGAAGAGTCATCATGCGACCCTTCCAAGTGTGGTAATTATGCGGTGTGAGAGATTCAATAGGTCTGTCTGCCATCCTGTAAACTGTGCCTCAACTGCTCTGAATTTTTAATTATTATTAAGTGGTCTTTCAGAACTAGACAGAAGATGCAGAAGGGGGTTTGATTTTTTTGTATTGGTGTTTGTAAATTCTAGTTTTCTGATGTAAATAACAGAAAGCAAGAGAAAACACCCCCCCACAATGCAAAAAACTAATCCCCAGTACAAACTGAAAGCCAGAAAATGATAGAAAACAATAACGGGTTGAGACAAAATTTGGAGCACCTGAAGATTTTTCTGATGAAATAGACTGTAGATCTGAAAAGAGCACAGAACCACCTTTCCGACGCCTATTCGCTTTCAAAAAACGGAGTCCGTATGCAAAAGATATGGCTCCTGGAGTGCAAAAAACTTGTTCTGACTTCGACTGGCAAAAAACACCGATTTAGTAAAACTGCTCCAAAAATGCCCAAATAGGCCCTTTAAGCCCTCAAGGGATTAAAAAAAATAAGCCCCTGGTCCTCTGGGTGACCAGGGGCTGGCACAGGGGGCGGCGGCGCGGGGGCGGTGCTGTGGTGGCGGGTAGCGCGCGGGCGGCGCGCAGGCGGCGCCTGAGCGGCGGGCGGGCGGCGGTCTGCGCTGGGCGGCGGCGCGGAGGTTACCGCCGGCTGCGGTGGCCGAGCGGTGGCCGCCGGGCGGGGCGGGGGCGGCGCTGGCCGTAACACTGGCTGCGCCTGCCAGAAAACCAAAACCGACGATTTTAATATTTTTTTTGATTTTTTTTAAAAAAAATTTCGCCTCGGTTTTCGTGCCCTAGGGCCGTACGGCCTTGGGGCCAAAAAAAATTTGCCCCCTGGTGCAACTGTGTCCAAATCGGACGAATTTTATATGGAAATAGGGGTTTTTGGGCGCTACGAGCTCAACGGTGAGGTCCGTTTGGGCTCAAAGTGCACCGAAAAAAAATACCCCCTATTCCAAAATAAAAAATAGAAGACAAACACAGATCTGATGCAACCAAAACCTGGATCTCAAATTCTTTCAAAAGTCTGAACAAGCTGCAGCAGATCTGGCTCTGATACCATGTAGGATTTGAGAAATACAAATCCACAGAACCCAAAAGAAACCTGCATGCAAGAAACCTGTCACAGAGAAAGAGAGAGAACGAATACAAGGGTTTTGGCTCTGACAAAGAGAAAAGATGTATTATCAGAGAAAAATGAATCAAGAATATGAATAATACAAGAGATCAATCCTTATAAAGGAGATCAACACCAAAAGGAAAACCTAACCCTAAGGTGTGAGCATTTAATAATTAAATATTAATTATTAAATGACTAATGTATGCATAAAAAGAAATCTTAAGAGGAGAGCAAAGTTAATTAATTACTTTACTCTAACAATCTACATGGAACAACCTCAGGGATTTGTGCAGGATAGTTCTTTGGTTTGCAGACTTCGACGTTCATTGTATGGTCTCAAACAGGCCCCTCGGGCTTGGTATGAGAAGATGGACTCTTTCTTACTCTCCATTGGGTTCTCCCGTAGTCATTCTGATCACACTGTCTACATTCAGCTTCTTGAGGGTGACATTTTGATTCTTGTGCTATATGTTGATGATCTTCTCATCACGGATAGCTCATCCTCTATGATTCAGCATATTCAGCGTGCCTTGATGGATCAGTTTGAGATGATAGATCTTGGTCTCTTGCACTATTTCCTTGGTCTTTAGGTGATTCAGTCTTCTAATGGGATCTCTCTCTACCAGCAGAAGTATGCTCTAGACATGCTTCAGCGCTTCGGCATGCTTGATTGCAAGCCTGCTCCCACACCATTTCAGTCAGGGGTTGTTTTAACTACAGCTTGTCCCACTCCTTTAGTCGATTCTACACTTTACAGGCAGTTGGTAGGCAGTTTGTTGTACCTGACTCACACCCATCTTGATATTTCCTTTGCGGTTGGTCTTGTCTCTTGATTCTCCCATGATCCTCATGAGAGTCATTGGCAAGCTGCCAAACATATTTTGAGGTACATTCAGGGCACTAGTTCTCATGGCATTCATTATACATCAGGGGAACCTCACATTGTTGGCTACACTGACTCAGATTGGGCTCGTGATGTCACTGATCGGAAGTCTACTTCTGGCTTTGTTTTCTGTCTTGGCTCTAGTCCTATCACATGGTCTTGCAAGAAGTAGACTGCTCATGCATTATCATCTACAGAGGTTGAGTACCGCTCTGCTGTGCTCGCTAGTCAGGAGATCTTATAGCTTCGACAGTTGATGACTGAGTTTGGTTTTCCTCTTGATAGTCCCACTATTCTTTGGTGTGACAATCAGAGTGCTATTCATATTTCCTGCAACCCAGTAAAGCATCAGCGGATGAAGCACATTGAGCTTCACATGCACTTAATCCGTCAGTTGATTCAGGATGGTGTTCTCATTTTGGAGTACATTCCCACTTCTGAGTAGGTTGCAAACATCTTCACGAAACCTTTTGCATCACCGCGCTATCTTCAGTTGTGCTCTATGCTTGGGGTGAAGGAAGTTACAGTCCTTGGGGGGTCTTTATGAGGCCTTCCTTCCTTCTTCTTCTTTCAGCATGTTCTTTTATCTCTTTTTGGAGAGGAGTTTTTTCCCACTGGGTTTTCTCCTTTGTCTCCGTTTCATAGAGATTTCATTGTATTTGGGTACCTGATCAGGCCTTGTTGCTGGGACCCATCTTTCATGCTTTCAGTAGTTGTTCTAGGTTTTAGCTTCTCCCTAAGTCTAGCTTAAGGGGGGGTGTTAGAGTAATTGGGTCTTTACTTGATTAATTAAACATTATTTGTTTAATTCTTTAAGTTTCCAATTATCTTTTTACACTTAAGCTAACATTAGGTGCATATAATTAATTATTTTAATTAATTATTATGTGCAAACCTAGGGTTTTCCCTTTTTAGGGTTTCTTGACCTATTAGAGGTTACTTTTTCTTTTCATTGTATTATCTTTTCACAATATTTTTTCTGGTGAATTGGAGCTCTCTTGTTTAGAGAATAGTTTTTCCTGTGTTTTTTCTTGCTCTTCAGATTTTGCTTCATTGCTTCTCCTTGTAACAAGTTATTTGGCTTGCAGAAGATCTTCAGGCTACTGTGGGGTTGTATTTTTCAACTCCTATAATGCACATGTGATGAAATCATCTATCCTGATTAGAGTCTGGAGATTGCTTGACCATCAGAATCAGCTTCTCCCTTGGCCTCTGTACCTCCTTGTCTGCACTTTGCCCTAGAGAAAGGGATATGATAGGGGCGTGGTGCCCCTATCCTCCCTAGGAAAGGGGCATGGCACCCTTTTCCTATGAAGATAGGGGCATGGCGCCCCTTTCCCTGCTCTATTTTGGGGCAAGACCTTCCTAGACCATGCATTGTGGGTTGTGCATTGGGCGGGAAACTCCCCCGATGTTAGCCTATGATGAAAATTAAATCCACTAACATGTATTTAAGGAGCATTCATCCTCTCATTTTCATAAGTTGAAGTTGGATAAGATTGGAGTTTGTCAAGTTGCATAAGCGATCAAGCATTCAAGAGAATTCAAGCATTCCTTTACAACATTGAGCATTCTAAAGTCTCCCTTCAAGGCAAGGTGTTGCATTCAAGTCAAGGATTCAACCATTGAAAAGGAGATTGATTCCAACATTCAATTCCACACAAGCATTTCTATCAACATTGCAATCATAACCTCCCTTGAGGTGATTTACAATCTAGTATTTCATTTGCGTCTACTTGTAAGTACTTTCTTTCATTACTTGGTTAATTCCAAAACTGGGGTTTGACCTAAAGGTAAACCCCCAATCCCAACCCATTTTCCTCTCTTTTCTATGTGTGGGTTGTAGGTGCGCAGCTGTACTTTTGGATTTGGGCTCCATTTGTAGATGTAGAAAAACCCTCTTCATTTCGTGAATTTTTTGGAGGACCATGTACATTCCTGCCATAGCCCAGGCAACCTTTCAAATTCGTGGGGCGACTTCGTCTCAACATATTACTATCAGATCCAAGTGCACAGCTTCATCCCATATTTTGATCTTAATCTATAATTAGTTCTTTGTCAATTTTGCACTACATAATTCAATCAATTCCTTTCCATTTGAAATAAGGAAGAGGGGATTAACTTATTATTCCCATTTCATTCAGAATTCAATCTTCATCTTTGAAGGTTGAATCTAGTGAATTCTCCTCTCCTCTTCAAATGTAACTAGGTGAAAAGTGTTTGAGGGGAAATCCGTAGTTAAACTCTCATCTCTCCTTTAAGGGAAAGGGTAGTTTCCCTTTTGATCTGTCATAAACATTTCACCAACATTACAACATATATATGATCGAACCAATATTCAGACTCCTACACACACACACACACACACACACACACACACACACACACACATATAGTTATATACAAACTATTATTAAAATACAAAAGTGAAAACATAAGTACAATATTTCATCCAATTACATATATCTGCACACAAAGAACGTATAAATCTATGATCAATATTCATATTTAACCTAATGTTTAAAAATAGGTCTTGTTTTGAGATAAGACATATCATTTCACAATCACTTATGCAAATTTGGATTTGATTCAATCACAAAATTAAATCATGCAACAGATACACATATATATTCTGAAGTAGTGTGTGAGATTCCATCTCCTCTAGAGAAGTCCATGAGCTAAAGCAACTCTACATGAACCATGTTCTTGCCTTCATTCACATTCACCTATTCCTGCATTCACTTGCACTCAATTTCTCATTAACAATGACTATCCCCAATTTTATAATAAAAATAATACTAATCATTCAATTGCATTTATATAAATAAAGTAACGTAAATTTTTGAATTTGAATTCCTATTTCATTATCATCTTATTTCACTAAAAATTTCATTTCCATTTCAATTTCATTTTATAAGTAAACATTATTTTCTCAATTAAATAATTATAGATAAATATGGCTCATGACAGTCTTTGGGAAGTGCTTCTTAGGTTTTTTTTTAGTTCTCCTACTTGGCCGAGATGAGTATGCTTGAGTCTATATAACATGGTTCTTTTATTTGGATGTAATTTAGGCACTTTGGGCTCAAAGTTTGACAATATAAGGACTATTAGTTTCTTGTATATATGTAGTATCTGGTAGTATATTTTGTGAGTTGTCTTTATGGACATATAGCTCCATTTTCTACTATACTTGTATTCTATCTCTTTATATCAATATATTATGAGGCTAGCCTCTTTATGTAAATTGGAAAAAAAAAAAAAAAAATTGTATTTTTTTGTTGATTTATAAATTTCAAGAGGTATTTTCAAGAATAGATGGAAGGATAAGCAAAATGACAAACATGGAGAGTCTAAGTTACATATAAGTCACAATTTAGACTTTATTTCAAATCCAAATGGTAAAAATATTGAAAAATTTAGCATATAAGGAAAAAAAAGGATAAAGGAGTCCATGATAATTCAAGCTTAGATCATGTAGTGGTTTTTATAATGATAATTTTTCTCTTATCCTTTTCATACACGCATAATCACCCCATTGTATATTTCCATTCAACAAGTTACATAGAGTGCTATTCATTTCTTATGAAAGATATGTGGTGGAAATGTGTACTTAAAACATAAATCCACTCCATAGTTGTCTTCTAACTCTATCTCATTACTTCACATTTTATTTTATTTTCTTTTGTAACATATTAAAAAATGTGCAGGTCTTGATATTAAAAAGGGTAGTTCTTGAGATTGCCTTTGATTTAGGCAACCTAGAAAAAGTTATCAATCATGTTTAGTATACTCTAATAGTTCTCTCAACTTTGTAATTAATGTTTATTGAACTTATGTTAAACCAATTCAAAACTAAAAGGATTTTGTAGAGGAAACTCTAATAATTTCATAAATATAAATTGCTCTGCATTATAACTTTTAAAAATAATTTTGTAAACTTTTGAAAATAAGCTCAGTGAGTAGTGGGTGGGAATAGTCTAGTGAGGAAAAAGGAAATTATGGTAAGGATGATGCGGTGATCCTAGTTTTATTTGTGATGGAGATCTAGGACCTAGTGCATGTGCAACATTAAGATTGTTTTCATGTGTGTTGCTCGTGCCTTTTTCTTGAGATTCGAGAGATTCATGGTTCTCAAGAGGTGGGTGGGTCCTTCTATGGCTCCACTTTTTGCTCTTAGAAGGTTATTGGTGGGAATACTCTTGGAAACTCAACACCTCCTAGCTTGTTATCTACTAATCCTCCTCAAGGGAGTTGGAAGGATCTTTTTCTACAATGGAAATTTTACACCCATAAATGGTGTGTCTATTGACAAATATGAGAATGGTACATGTGTTAATATCAAGTTCTCTTCCATTAATCATACCTTGAATAAAATGGAGAATTCTTTTGAGGAGAATTTCATGGGTAGGCACCCTGAGATTGCCTCTATTTAAAAAATTGGTTGTAGTGAGATGGTCTATTAAAGGAAATGTGGTAGTTCCAATGTTTCCTAAAGGTGCATTCTATTTCTCAATCTGGCTCATGGAATATAGTGTCCTTATCCTCTCTTCTGGTCCATAGTTCTTTGGTAAACAACAACTTCTTCTCTGCAAGTGGCACCTTGGGTTCAAGTCAGAGACTCATCAGGCTAGTGCTATTCTGATTTGGGTTCATCTCCCATGACTAACTATAGAGTTTTGGGATGAGAAGATTATTGATGGTTTGGCTAATTCATTTGGATAGTTTATCTCTCTTGATACTATTACTAAACAAAGGTCCAGACTGTTCTATGTGTGCTTTTGTGCATAGGCATTGCTCCTGGCACAATGTTGTCCATCTCCATCAGCCTGAATTCTCATTTTGGTCCTTAGACTCAATAGCTGGATTATGGAAAATCTACACTTTTGTACCATCTTTGTTCATCAATTAGCCATCTCTCTACTAAGTTCCCTATTAGGAAAACCAAAACCTCATCTTAGATGAAGGATAAGAGGCCCATGGACTTGATGTGTGTTCTATGGATTCAAATAGTCTTGAAAATATTGATGTGGTGTCAACCCCCTCCATTCTCGAGGGTGACCTCTCCCCTACCGAGGTCTCTTTGAAAGTTATGATTCCTCCTCCAAGATTTGTTGATGTTGATTTGAAGTAGGATTCTCGTCTGATGGCCCATGTGGTCTCCCCCTTCTCTCAAGGGTTGGACATGGTCTTCTTTCTCCCTCCAAGATCTCCCTAGTGCCTAATGGTTTTGGGATGTCTCTGTATCTTGCACCCCCTATTTTTGTTGCCCCTATTGTAATGCCCGCCAAAATACCTTAGATAAATACACTAACTAACATACAAATAGAGGAATTTTTTTCCCTAAAACATCTACTAATGAAACATGAACAACTAACTACTCATATGCATTTAATCATCCATTAACAAGATATAATTTAATCAACATGAACATAATCACAAGAGCACATAACACCAATAGAAATAGACACAACTTATCAATATCATTACGTAGGGTATCCCAACGCCATCACTTATAATACTACCATCTATCATGCATATATTAACCATTTCAATTAGGTTCATTTTAAAAGAACCAATACAAAATGTTCCTAATCCCAATCATTTATACATTTCTAACATAAAAATGTAGTTCCAATATAGCCTATCACATTTCCAATATTATATGAGACCAAATGCAGATCATTAAATCCAATACTATTATTATAATTAATGAATCAATATCCAAGATACACATGTTACATCATCATCATCTACCATTTCACATGAATACAATGTACATCTACATCAAGGAGCATAGCTCTCAATTACCAATACAATTGAATCAAGAATTCATTTACATCAATTTGCTACAAGTATCCATCCATAGTTGAGAAGACAAGAGATCCATAGCAACTCAAGAGAATCCAATGAAGAAAATCCCAATGGAAGAAGGCATAAAACCACCCGACCATGTGGAACCATAAGGAACCACCCCCCATGCTTGAAGATGACACAAGATCCCACTCACATTCTCAATCTAGGCTGAGAACTAACAACCAAAGGAAAGACCAACACAAGGAAACAACATAAAATCTGCAATCATTAGTCCTCCATAGAAAACACATTAAATCGAGACTCAAGGCACTAGGACCTACATGTAGGGAAAGAGTGCCATCACATGTGACAAATGGAAACCTGGGCACTTGTCTCGGCCATCCTAGATGCACATGCAGAGCCATCTCAACCTCTATGGATTAAGGGAGATTAGCTTACCTCAGTTATCAAGGCCTTCCCAATGCTATCCCGGATTAGTACCACTGAGAAAGGCAGTGGGGCCACAAATCCTTTTCTTATCTTATTAAGATGAGCTATTCTACCCAACCCCGAGAATTATTAATTAGATTATCACTTTCAGACATTAGATTTTCAAAGTCCATAATGATATATGTATTTGATACCAAAAAAATCTCACACAGTTGAATTGATACCAGAAAAAGCTCACATAGTTGAATACAGAGGCACAACATATACATCTAGATTATAACTTGACTATAAAGCATAAAATCTTAATAAGACATTTAGGCAATCTAGACTCTAGTTAAGCTAGTCTTCTACTCCATGCTATCCCAATCACTCACTGGAAGCCCACTCCCCCCCATCATGTACCTAGACCCTAGGGTTACACAAACATCATATAATATTAAATATCACAACATGACCAAAGGCTCACAAAAAGTCAAGACTGGGTAATCCAAGGTTCCAATTCAAGCCATTACCACAATACGCAACATAACAGCCTCTTAGGTGAAAGCAAGAATCCATCATATAAGAATATAACCAATGATCCCAGTTTGAAATAATCACATATAAACTAAATCAATTAATAAGCCAAATACAATCCAAATCGATCAATAATTAGAAAATAAATCAATTCTGGAACAACTCAAGAATCAAGAACAACCTCTAGAATCTCAAAAATCTAACACAAAAAGCTGAAAACTGACATAGAAGATAAAAACAAATAGTTTAGCACATATGACTTGTCTTTTTGTGCATAAGACCTTTCTTTTCATGCATATGATTTAGCACAAATGATTTAAACTTTAGTGCATATGACTCCCAGATTAGCACATATGACAAAATAGTACATATGATATCCAAAATTGTGCATATGACTCCCAAAATCATGCATATGACTAAAATAGTGCATATGACTCATGATTTAGTGCATATGACTTCTGAGTTAGTGCATATGACTCAAAGAGATAAAGAATCAGAAAGACAAAAACACAAACTTGTGAACCAAATAGAAAAATATCAAGGCTTAGATTAACTTCAAAAATACAATCAAAAGGGATGCAATAGGCTCTAAAAATAAATAACAAGGCTAAATACTTAATATAGTCAAACAATCTTTCATCAGGATTAAATCCATGACACACTAAAAAATACACACAAAGAGACACAAAGAGCCTCTCACGACAAAAACAATATTAAACCAAAGTCCCCAATATCAATATTCATTTCCAAAGTATAATATTAATCCAAATGCATTAAAAATCTACCCATCCAAAAACAACCTTCACAAACATGGTGTAGACAATCATTGAAAACTGAATGCGAGGAGCACATGCTAAAATATCCAACTTGGAAAAATAGAAGTTATGGCCAAAAGAACTTTTATGAAGAGAAATCCAATTCTCTAGCCAAGCCAAACAATCTCCAAGAAAAACAAGTCCAACTCCAAAGCCACAGTTGAATATGCAAAAATCCTTCCTAGAGGCCAACCCGGGAGAATGCATAAGAAATCAATTAAATAGAAAATCAAACCCTAAAACTATACAAAATGTTGGCTAGTAGGAATAATACATTATAATATATTTCTAACCTACCATACCATATATCAATGCAAAATAATATAAAATAATATTTATCAATCAATATAAATAAAACCATGGGCACAATTAATTACAAAATCCCACTAATAAAATAATCAAAGGAATATAAATAAATACCCACAAATAATTAAATAAATAATGAATCCTTGATAAACAATAATGATATAAAATAATTAATTTAAATATAAAATGAAAAGATAATCATAACAATAATCAGACATTGAGTGGGAGGATGCAGGCTAACGGGCGAGCAGGAGGATGCAAGGGTGCTAGGGTTTCAACGACAAAGGACTTGGGCGAAGATGAAGACGATGATGATGATGATGGTGTGGGAATGGGTCTTACCTTTTTATCCCATGTTTTAATCTCTTCTCCTCAGGATATTTGTATTTTGGCGTGTGCTTGGGTTGGAAGTGAAGTGGTGGGTGGTGTCTCTAGGAAGATCTTGAGACCTTATCGCACCTTCTTGGATTTGGTTTCTCTAGTTTGCCTCAAGGAGGATGGTTTCTCATCCTCTCCCCTATTGTCTTTATCCTTGGATTCTCTTGGTGAGGGTTTGGCTTTGGGATTTCACTCCAGGTTCCAACTGAAGGTTTTGTTGGGTAGGTCATCCCTTTCTTCAGATGGATGCATCTTGTTTGAGTAGTTTGTTCAGCCTGGGTCATGGTTGTTTGTTGGTGAGCTAGATGGTTGTTCTCTTCACATTTTTTTGGCCTTTCTCTAACTCTGAGATTGTTATGGGGTTTATGTGCTTTCCTAGCCTCTCTCTCTATTTTATTTCTCATGGGGTTTTGTATATATTGAGGTAATCCCAACTCCTATTGAGGTGGAGTTGTGTCTTTCTTTTCCTCCTATAAGTGGTTGCAAGGAGATGTCTTGGATGGCTTCTTTGCTTCGTCGATCTATTTGGTTTTTTTCTTCATGGTTTTGGGAGCCATGTTAAAACCCACAGTTTTGGGTTTGGGGAGCCTGCTAAAACCCCATAAGGTCGATTGTTTTGGCCTTAAGATCTTTATGATAACCCTTAATTTTTTGGTTGAGCTAAAGGTTAATGGAGCCTGTCTTAAAACCACTTCTTTGTAGTCTCTTGATATATGATCTTCCATGTCTTTGTCTAGTTATTATGGGATTCCTTTTTGATGTGGGCCTCACTTTCCTTATCTTTCTTGGGTCCATGGCTTTTTTTTATGTTTGCTAATTTGCATCTTGGGGTTTTTCCGGTTACTTATATTGAGGTGGTCCTATCTTCTATGGAGGTTGAGATGGAGGTGGCTGGAGGAGACCAATCTCCTATTGAGGTGGAGTCAAATGCTGATAGTTATAATTGGAAGCCTAATAATTTCATGGGTGCTTTTGTTGAAGGTTCTGGGTGCCTTGCTAAAACCTTGTCAGGTTGTGGGAGCCTTTTAAAATTAACTTTCATGGTTGTGATTTCCTGGTATATTTCTAGGTTTTTTTCCCTTGTTATGGATATGCTAGATTCTGGTAGTTTTGAAGGGCCCAGTTTAGCCAGATTTTGTTTCTGGTTAGGTGCAAGTCTTGCTTTTGGTGGCCTGGAGATTCTATTACAGGTTAAGGGAGCCTGGGAAAACCCTTCTATTTGGCTAAGGGTGCCTGACATACCCTTGGTTTTTGTCTTTCAGATCTACAAGTTATTTTAATATGTTTTTTCTGCTGGCCTAGTTGGTATTGGATCACTTTTATGGACTGGTTGGTGTTGGTTTGGTTGAGGCTAGTCTTCTTTTTGCAGCTTCTATTGTCACATGTTTTGTAATGTTTGATCGTTCTTGTATGAGTGTGGCTATGTTGCTGGTTGTCTTTGATGTATTTTTATGCAGCGTCCCTTTGTTGTTTTCGGATCCATGAAAAATTTGAGGGTTTTAGGTGCCTTCAAAACTTGTTGTATGGGGTTTCTGGTCCCCTAAAAACTTGTTTACCCTAATCAAAAACAATAGTCACACATTAGTATTTATACATTTATATCAACTATTATTTAATTTATTATTATAAAATGTATTAATCTATTAATTTAAATTAATATAATATTAAACTATATAAATCAATCTGATTAATTAATAATTAAGACAATCAATAATCATACACAACAAAACAATCCATCATAGGATAACTCAAGAAACCACTTGATGCTAAATAACATCTCACACCAAGAGACTAAACTGACAAGGGTAATCAACTTAAAACTAGCGTATAGAATGGGTTTTCATGTCATCTTCGATCAACTTGCCATTGGGATGAAGACATGCTTAGACCTGTGAAGCCAAGTGGACTCAATGTCTGGTACCTACAAACCTATCATCACAAATACATATACAACAAGATATGCAATAAAATATAACATAAATAAATTGGCAAGTGAAGAGAATCACAACATCATATCATGCTCATAATGAGTGATATGACATCATCTCTATCACAAATACACTTAGAAGATAGTCATGACAATCAATCACTATCATAATCATCATCGTTTCCAATATCTAATCATGATATATGGTTAGTACCTCATAAGATACCAACAAATCACCATAAACAAACATGAATCACACCTATAACATGAATCATCAAGGAGTAATCTATCAACATAATAATCTAGGAATGAAATCATCCACATGTAATCATAATGTCAAGCTCAAAATAATATGTCTGACATCAATAATGAAGCATCCAGATCATACATAAATCCATAAAGATCTAATCAAAGCATCACAAAATAGTTTAAGTTATGACAATATAGTCTATTGACGCACAAAAAGGAAAGATGAATTAGGGAGGGGCACGTTAGCTTCTGTGATTAGTTCTCTCCACTTGAGTATCCTCGAACCCCTGCTAAGATATATTTTTTTCCTTGACTATGGCTACAAGATCTAGTAGTGCTCCTTTGTCTAGAAGGAAAATGGCTGATGTAGGGAGGGATTCTAAGGTTGGGAGGAATATTGCTAAGGAATTAAGATTGTCAAATGTAGATCATGATGTTTCTAATGGCCATCAAATTACTATGGGGAATATTTTTTCTCGCCTTTGTTCTAAATGAAGATCCTTTGTAGTAACATTAGGGGACTTAATGCCCCGAGAAACAAATTCTAGTGAAAAAATTGGTGAAGGAATTGAATCTGAATATCATGCTTCTTCAAGAAACTAAAGATGAGCTCAGATGTTTTTAGAAGTTAAGTAATTTTCTTTGGCCTTTTTATAATTCATGTGCTTTCAATACGGAAGGTGCTTCTAGTGGCCTTGTTATTTTATGGAAACCCTACCTTCTAGAGGGGCATCTAAGATTTAAGGAGAAAGGATTCCAATCTCTAGATTTATAAGCTATGAAAGGAGAAGTGGACTCTTACTAATATTTATGCCCCTAACAATGTTTTTGTTAGAAGAGATCTTTGGGACTCTCTCATCTCTCATAGGCTATCTTTCAATTTCTCCTATTGGGTTGTGATGGGTGACTTTAACTCCCCATTATTCCCTTTTGAGAAATTTGGGGGTGCTCTTAACTTTTATGACAGTATGTAGGACCTCCATGAGTTCTTGGTGAGGGGGTGTCTTTTTTATTTGGATCTTGGAAATAAATTATACTTGGTCTAGCCTACACTCTGGAGATAATCTTATCCAGGTGCATTTGGATAGGTGGGTTATTTCTTCTTCTTCGAATATTCTTGGGAACTATCATCTTTCCTCCCTCATTCATTTTGGTTCAAACCACTACCCTATCCTAATGTAGTGGGACTATAGCGGTCCTAAGACCAGGTTCCCTTCCACTTTAAAATAACATGGTCATGTACTTGCCTAACTATAAGGCTCTTGTGGCCCTATGATAGAATATCAAGATTCATGGTATTGCTATGTTCAAAGTATTTTGTAAATTAAATCCCTTAAAGAACAATATGCATTCATAGAGTAAATATTCCTTTGAGAATATTTTTTATTAGAAAAAGGATTTGAAGTATTAGATTAATCTAATAAAAAAAGAGATTGAGGCCTTGGGTGCCCCCACAGATAGAGTGAGTATAGAGAAATCCCTTCTTACTAAACTTCATAATTTGGTAGTCAAAGAAGAAATTTACTAGAAGTAGAGACCAAGAGTTCAATAGATCAAGGAGGGTGACATGAATATGAAATTATCCCATCAATCAACTAGAATACATAAAAAAGAAATATAATCGAGGAATTACATGGAGAAAATGGAACCCTGCTATCTAAGCCTATGGATATCAACCAAGAGATAGTCTCTCATTTTAGGTCTTTACTCAATCCCTAGACTCCCTAGGACACGGTCTACATGCAAGTCTTGGAAAGACTAATTTAGTTTGGTCTAGAGATTATTGATTGCTCAGACCTATGTTTCTTGGAAAGGAGGGTTTCAGATAAATAATTAAAGGAGGTTGCCTTTTCCTTTGGGCCTTTTAAATCCACAAGTCCCAACAATTTGCCCAGTTTTTTTCTTCTAGGAATACTAAGACTATGGGTTTGAACATCATCTTGGCTGTGAGAGAATTTATGTCTTTAGCTAGATTGCTTAAAGAGATTAATAAAAAAATTGTCCTACTTCTTAAAAAGCTAGAGGCCAACCACCATATGTTCGAATTCAAGCCCATAATTCTATGTAATATGCTTTACAATTTTATTTTGAAATTCTTTTCAATCGTATCAAGTCCTTTCTTGATGAACTAATCTGTAACAACTAGAAAGGCTTTGTGTCAGGTCATCGAATCTTTAATGCAGCTTTGGTGGTCCATGAAAGCCTCCATTCTATAGAGAACAATGAAAAGGAGGGTATGCTGCTACAATTGGATATCTCTGAGATCTATGATATGGTTTCATGATCCTTTCTCTCCCCGGTCTTAAGAAAATTTAGTTTTAGAGGGAAATTCTTGAAGCTAATTGAAGTCCGTGTTAAAAACCCCTCTTAATCGATGGTGGTGAATGGTTCCCCTTATGTTTTTTATCCTCCTCTAGCAGTCTTAGACAAGATGATCCTCTATCCCCGTATATGTTAGTTTTCTTGGCTGATTTTCTTGGTCATAATATTCATAAGCTTGTTCTTTAGGATATTATTAAAGTTATTAAGCTCTGCTCGGGTCCCTTCATCATTTACCGACAATAATTTGTTGATGATACTATCTCACTTGGTGAAGCTTTAGTGGCAGAGGCTAAAGCATGGTTCTCCTTTCTTTTAGATTAAGCTCACGCGTTTGGGAAAAAACATTAATCTAGACATGAGTACTTTTCTCTTTCTAAACGTTTCCAATGATATCCAAGTCTGCATTTCTAGAATTTTGAATTACCAGATTGCTTGTCTCCCCTCTTCTTATGTATGTCTTCCCTTAACTTTTGGGAAGGTGTCGAGCTCCATGTGGATTAATTTGTTCTAAGGGATTCAAAGAAAGTTGGCTAGTTGGGAGGGTGCTCTTCTTATTAATGTGGGTAGATTTATCTTCTAACGACCTCCTTTCAAAGCTCATAAATTGGAAAACCTAAAAAGAAATAAATCTACTTGATTTTTCTTTAATCTTCCTTCTCATGCACTAAATAATTATAATGAAAACAAGTCCCTTGAATGAAACTTTCTAGTGGTTGACAGTTTGGAAAATTGACGAAGTCTAAAACATTTTATCGCTCTTTCGACCAATTGACAAGCTTCAAAACTTACAAAATGCTAAACCACTAAAACTTTAGTTTCTTATTCACATTTAGGTAAAACTATGAACTTGTGAACTATTTTGATGAACCATATAGTCCATGAAACATTTAAATTTTTTTTTTTAAAATTGCTAACTATTAGTTCGTGATCTCCTCAACAAAATTCGCATTCTTTTAGAAAAAACGATTGTTTAGGGAAATGTCTATCAGTAAAAATTTCTTTTGATGAATGAAGACATTCATGAACTTCATCTTTGGAGAAAAGCTCCTTCAAAAAATTCTTCTTTTAGTTAACTATTTTTTGGTGGAGACCTAATTTTTTGAACTCTTAAGTTTTTTTATTTTGAATTTCACCAAAATTCTTGATGGTTCCAATTGTCCTCTTTCTTTGAAGAGAAAGAATTCAACATTGGACCATGGAGAAAGGACTAAGTATTTCTAAAAGTGGGAAAGAGTTAGAGGAAAGATGTGGAGGCCAAAAGATAAAAGACTTAAGTGAATTTTTTCTTAGTAATAGTTTTGGAGATTGGAAGACTGGAGGGAAGTGAAAAGGTAACAAATAAAAGTGAAGGTTGAAGGCCCTAAGCCAATAGGGGGTAACACTTGTGCATTTTAGCAAATAATTATTCCAGGAATTGAGAATATTAACAAAGGGGAAAGTTATAAGAGATAAGATGCATGAGAAGAAAATGAAAGTTTTGAAACCCTATTTGCACCTACAAATTTGTTAGATTTATAGTGCATAAAAATGCTAATTGTGATTAAACTTAGTACCTAAGCCCTTTTGCAACAAGTTGACCCCTCAAATTTTTCTATTAAAATCTCATAATCTAGTGATCCTCATGAGGATCCCTTTGAAATATTATTTTTCAATGGACTATTGTGAGTATGCCAAATTAGTTTACAAGATCTTGTGTGAGTCTCAAGCATTTTTAATGTCTGTACAATCACAGTCAAACAAAAAAGGGACCAAAAACAATTCTCAAAATCTTGACATTCTTGAAAAAAACCATTTTTGGTTTTCTCTCAAATGTCTATAATTCTTATTTTGTGGTGATTCAAGGAGTTCTTGGATAAAAATGATTTTTTGTAGTTGAGCCCCTTGACGGCCCATTTTTTATTAAGGATAAACAAGTTTTTAGGGGACCCGAAACCCCATGCAATAGGTTCTGAAGGGACCCAAAACCCTCAGATTTTACCAAGATCTAGAATCCACAATACTATGCTGCCAAAGATAACAAACCATGAAAACCAGCAGCCCAAACATAGCTGAACAGACTAAGGGCAGCCAAATACCAGCGCACCCACAAGCAATGCCAACCAAACAATCAAAATATAGCCAATACAAAACAAAGGAAGTGTCAAAAATTAATTTGTTGAATGAGATTAAACCATTTGGAGAAAGGGTTTGAGAAATTATTTATGACTTCATTTGAATATTGATGGCTCGCAAAAGTTATTTGTACCCCTCATGAATTATTTTGTCATCTTGCCTACAAATTATATCAAATGAACACATTTTAATTTCACAAATATTTTTAAATCATTTTATTGATTTAAGAGTTTTGCAAAAGAAAAATAATTAAATTTTTAAACTTCATTCCCCATCCCATTAAGTTTCATCTCTTATGACTAGCATAATATAAAACTTTTGATAGAGATTTTTCATTTTAAAACAGGGTTTGGAATTTTTTTATTTAATTATAAAGTTTGTTTGAGAAAAATTGTAGCTTATTTATATTTAAATTTCAATCGAATGAACAAACGAATGAAAACCCACAACTGTGCAAGGGCTTAAGAGGTAGTAAAATGTATTGATGTAGAATTGTGAGCAAATTAAGTAGAGGGTCATATATGGTAAAAAGCATTTTGTTTTATATTCCACATCCAACGCATTAGAGGTAATTGGAGGGAAGTGTGTTAATTATTAAGGACACATTAATTTTTCTACCATATAAAGGTAAAAGAAAATCTTTTCTCGTAATTCTGCCCAAAGGAATGGGCAGGCCAAGAACCACCTTGCAGAATTACGGGAAGCTTTGTGGTCCGCCTCCTCATGGATAATTGACTAGCATTAACCCAAGAAAGGCATCGCATTAGGGATTCTAAATGGGACACGCTCTATTTCACAGTTCGGAAGGATTTATTCTTCCATGGCATGCTCTTCTCTTCACTATGGATGGTAAGGTTTTTATTTATAACAAAGTGTGTGAGGCATAGTAAATCAGTGTAGAAATTGATATATTGCAGGTTTACTTGCAGTGTGGACGAAGGCACGATTTATCTTTCAAACAATTCTTGTTTGGAAGATCTTTGAATTCACTGGAATCATTTTTGACACCTCGATACTGAAGCCTTGGCACTTGCAGAAACGCAGGCCACTTTGGAGGACTCAATATTGCACAATAACCAACTTGATCCAAATTTGAATACCATATACCTTCATGTCACGATCAGTCCCATTTGTTTGTACGCGTTTGCAACCACATTGATGCTTAGAGGTATTCACTAGTTGCTGGTTCACCACCTCTTGCAGGACAAACAACAACACACATAGTAGAACTCAGAAGATGACAAGACCCACATTTGTTTTCAAATTGCGTTTTGTAAGACCAAGCATTGTATGAATATGCCTTCTTGCGTAAAATGTTAGATTTCACTTTTTAAAAAGACCACTGTTAAAGAAGAAAATGAATATTTCATGATTGAATGTTGCTTGAACATGAAAGCAACATCCCATTACAGAATTAGCGCATTACATCCCTTCACAAGGAAAGCACCAAATTAGCAATCATAACATACTTGTGTTTATAAACTCCCTTCACCAACACATAAATAGAGGATTTTGATTGTAATAATACTATATACTCTAGCATGCAATGTGTAACAGTTATAATCTATAAACAGTTATAATCTATAATCATTCTATTTAGTGTTGGGAGTAAACAGAATAAGCTGGACATATATGGACATATATATATATATATATATATATATATATATATATATATATATATATATATATATATATATATATATATATATATATATATATATATATATAATCTCTCATCATGCTATGCAAATAGATTATGATTCAACCAATCATATTCTAATGTTATTGCCAATCTATGTAGAGGTTGGCAATAAAATGGAGTGGGCGATATAGTTGCATTGTTTTGGCATTCTTGAGTGCGAAATGGCTTTAAATTTGGGGGTTAATGAAATCAATTTGGGCGCGATGCTATAGTTTTCTCTCATGTTTTGTCTGCTTCTTTCTGTATCCTCTTGAAATAATGGTATTTGAAGCTAAACAAGGTTCAATTTCACATGGAAATGAGGTCAAACATACAAGGAAAAATATGCAAGTAACGGAACGGATACCTGTTTACTTGAGGACATAATTGGCACATCACTTCTCGGCTGCTCCCTCCAATATTTTGTGCTATTTCACGAGAAAATGAGGCGCTAATTAAAAAGCTCTGTTTCGTTTGCAAATTAAGCAACAAATAATGGAAAATACTTCATGGAACAATCAACATGAACGTTTGACTTCAGAACAATTAAAAATTAATGAATACAAGATACTTATATACCTAAAGGTAAAAAACACAAATTTTCCATAAACCAACCTGTTTGGAAGGTGAATGAGAAACAATGGACGAGGAAAACAAATACGAAGCAACATAAACTACAAATGGAGAAAGGAAAAGCTAGATGGAGGGAGGGTGTATACTTTCAATGGAACACAAAGATTTAATCAAGTCAAACCAATGAACAATTAAGGGATGTATGATATGGAAAGTGTCCGATACATATTGAATATATTCTCCTTAAAAAGAATTATTGACAATATGGAGAGTAAAATTGTATGGAAGCTTAAAGGTTATAGAGATTTGTATACTAGAAGTAAGCATGATGAAAGGAATAAGAGTTAGAGTGTGGGGTTGAAAGATGTGAGTTTGTTCTATATGTTTGATCAAGTGTGAGACATGATAGAATGGTTTTTTAAATAAATTAATGGTCACTTTTATAAAATAAATATAAAGGTAAAAAAATTAACTAATGTAGAATTTTAATTGATATCATAAAGACTCTTAACCACAAGTGAATATTTTAACAACAAGTGAATATTTTTACTAGATAGTTAAAATGTAAAAGTGGAGTTGAATTTTCACAATGAGGTAAAAATATTCATTGGCATACAAATTGGAAATAAGTGAAAAGAAAAATAAGGTATTTGATTGATTTTTCTTATTACTACAGGGGATTTGCATGCAACATAAGGGTTGCTTCATTAGATGACAATAGATAAAGATCCAGAATCTATATTGAAAGGGGTACATGCTAAGTTTTACATAGAATATAAAAAGGTTAATATGGTTTTTCACCTAAGTGGATAATACTGAAGGCAAATGGTTTTTTACACCTACTTAAAAGGGTTTCATAAGAACACAAGAGTAAAAGGAGAAAGGAATCTTTCAGTTGCAAATAAAGGTAAGGGGAAAGAGAATATTCTTTATGCTGATTTGAAGGAGCTGAGAGAACTAGTTGTCAAATTCAAGTTTAATCTAGGGTTTCTTTCCTCTTTTTATTTTCTTAGTTGTTTCATTTTGGAGGGTTCTAATTTCTAAAAGTCTACAAGGTCGAGACAGAAGCTCTGTATATTATTGTAAGGAGTGTCAATATACTAAAGGTTTATAATTATTTGACATTAGTTCACATATGTCTATGTTTTGAATTAATCTTGTATGGATTTTATTGTCTACTAGTATACATATATTTCAAAAAATCTATGTAAAATTCGCCGAGAGATATCAGATTTTAAAATATTTTAACATTCATAAATATGAATAAATCAACTACAAACAAAAGCTATGCAAGTAAATATTTGCAACATTCAAAAGGTTCAATACAAATATGTTATTGGGGTTAGGGTTGGGGTTAGGATATGCTAGCATGCGTGTGTGTGTATATATATATATATATATATAGGGTTAGGGTTAGGGTTAGGATCAGGGTTAGGGATAGAGATAAAGATAGAAATAGGGTTAATAGTATGGTTATTGTTTGTTTTACGTTAAAGTTTGAGCTTAGTGATAGATTAAGAGCAGGGTTAGAAATAGAATTAGGATTAGGGTTAAGATTAGGGATAAGGTTAGGTTATGATTAGGGTTAGGTTTACTATTAGAGATAGAATTAGGGTTAACAATATGATAATGATTAATAATTTATCTCTAGCCCTATTTATACCATTATATAATTGAACCCTAACCATAATCTTAATTTAACACTTACACCAATATCAACCCTATTTAAACAATAACCCTACTTAACCCTAACCCTAATTAAACCTTACTGATAAGTGAATTTATAATAAAATTTAGATAACATTAAGATAAATTGTAATAACAATTACAACCCTAACCCTAACCCTCACTCGTCTATAACATTAAATATAATTAAAACCCATTATTTTAACTCTAATTGAATCCTAACCCTAACTTAATAATTTCCCCTAGTTGATCCCTAATCTAACCATAACCATAACCCTAATTAAACTTAAACACTAATCCTTATTGAAAGCTAACTCAAATATTTCTCTTATATAACTCTAATAGGACCCTAACCCAAATTGTTCTATAACCTTAAATTTTAGCTTAATTAAACCTTAACCCAAAAATTGATCATAATTCAATACTAATTTTAACCATATCTCTAATTCTAATTCTAATCCTAGCTCTAATTATGATTCTAACTTTTTAAAACCATAATTATAAGGAGACTCATAATGCTATTTTTTACACCAACCCTAACCTTGATTGAATTTTAACCTTAAGGATAACCCTAATTAAAACCCTAATCATAATTATAATTAAGTGTTAACCCTACTTTACCCCCAACTCTAGCCATAACTTTAACCCTAAACCTAACCGTATTTGAATTCTAAGCATAATTTAACCCTAACCAAGTGAATTGGATATTTATTTTATAACACTAATTGAACTCTAATCTTAAGTTTAATTAAACCCCATGATTTAAACCTTTACTAAAACCTAACCCAAATTGCAAACTAACATTAAGATAAACTAACCTTAACCATAATTTAACACTAAACCATATCTCTAATTCTAATTCTAACTTTATTATTTAATTCTATGGATAATTATAAGCCTATTCATAATTTTGTTTCTTACACTAATAATAACCCTAATTAAATTTGAACTTTAAGTCTTACCCTAATTAAACCCTAATCCTAATCCTAATTGAATATTGTTCATTTGTCTTTCTTCTATGGTTTGAGATAAAATTTATCAATATCCAATTACCTCTAAGTCTTACTCTAATTAAACCCTAATCCTAATCCTAATTGAATATTGTTCATTTGTCTTTCTTCTATGGTTTGAGATAAAATTTATCAATATCCAATTACCTCTAAGTCTTACTCTAATTAAACCCTAATCCTAATCCTAATTGAATATTGTTCATTTGTCTTTCTTCTATGGTTTCCAATTAAATTTATCAATATCCAATTACCTTTAAAATTGATATTTCCCCTTGTTTAACACATCCATATTAATTTCAGGATGTATTAATTTGCTCACATTTTACATTTTGTTCAATTAAAAAGTTTATTGTGAATAAGAATTTTATATAGGTTTAATAGAAACATTAAAATAATTAAAATAAGGATTAATTTTGGGATATACTAATTTCTTCACCTTTTACATTTATTTATTTTAGTACTGGGGTCTCATGGGAGGGGCTTGGGCTCTATTTATGTGGAAGAGATGGTCCCATGAAGAATTTTTTTTTTGTACTATGGGATTATTTGGAATCTTTTCCAAAAACATAACAGCCCCTACTTTTTAGACATGCAAATTTGAGTGGGTGCAAAAGGGTTGGGGCTAGAAATTGTCTTAAAAAATCTGAGCAACACTTGCTCTATTTTTTAGGAAGTCCCCATCCATGGGACCCTAGCCTAAGAATTCCATATGGGTTTAATTGAAAAATAGAGAAAAATAGAATGATGTTTAATTTTAGAATGTACTAATTTCTTCACTTTTTACATTGTGTTCATTTTAGCAAGTTTGTTGTCAAAAGGAATTCTCTCTAACTTTAGTTAAAATAATGAGAAACCATAATAAAGAATAGCTTTTGGAATGCACTAATTTTTTCATGTTTTACATTTTGTTCTTTTTAGTAAGTTTGTTGAGAAGAATAGTTAATTCTATAATGTACTAATTTCATCTTATTTTTTATTGTGTTTATTTTAGCAGGTTTACTTTGATATCTAAAATCAAAATTATATACAGATTTAATTGAAACAAAGAAACCTATTTTTATTATCTTTAGTTTAGCAAAGGTTGATTAATAATATATTTTTAAGATGATTTCTATGAATTATATCCTACAATGAACAAAATGACCATATTACTAAAATATACTTGATTTATTTTTTTATTGTATCATTGCAATATAATAATTTTATAGACTGATTTTTATTTCTGAAATATTTATTAAAATAGAATTATTATTATTAAATATAATGATTTATAAACTTTATTTTTCAATCTTTCAATTATAACATCCTTTATTTTTAAAACTAATAATAATTTTATTAAAGATATCTACCAAAAAAATTGGTAAAAGAAAATTGAAAAAAGACTCTATATTCAAGAAAATTGTTGAATCAACTGAATTGTGTTTACCAAATCATATATAGAATGCAATAATGTTGTCAAGGAACAGGGTTTGTCCATTATTACAAACCAAAGCATTATTTCCCAAGAGCAATGTAGAGAGATTAAACGATAAAGAAGAATATTCACTCCAAATCTGGTGCATAATGGCATAGATTTTTTTCTCTTAGATGGGTTCTATTCTAGACACATAGGTTCTTGTATCATTACAAAACAAATTTTGGAAGCTATCTTTGCACAGTGTGCTTTTAGCCATATACCTGCTAAAAGATGAAGCTTGAAGCAGTTACCTTTTTTTTTTTGGTCATCAAGGGCAATCAAGAGTCAACAAATCTTTGAAGCATTGAATCTAGTTGCCAGTCCAGTACCCCGCAGAAACTTTTAAACTTGAGGTCGTTCAAATTGGCACTGACATTATTGTAACCTTCATGTAATTCAAACACAAACACTATAACTGCCCAAAGCAACAAGTAGAAAAAGAATATGAACGGTGTGGTTTACAAAATCAAAGGAGATTTGGAACTCATAAAGAAATAAAGCTAAAATTGTTAAAAGATCGCAACTTTCCTTATAGCTGCTCGTGCTTGTTTCATCTCCATTTCCACGCTCCTCCTCCCTTTTCCTTTCCTTTTGCTTGCAAATCATACATTAAATTTTTGCAGCCCATCAGATTGGATAGATAGAAAAGAAAATTATGGCAAGATTGCGAAGAAATATATTTACAGAGATAATAATCTATAAATATCTTAATCGACAGATGTGTTCTATTAGACCATACTCAGCTCCCATTCAATGCACAAAAAACTAACATAAATTCATTTGATTCTCATCTAATATAGATGTTATTGTGCCATTTTATACATAAAATAAAAAAAATAGAAAGGAAAATGCACCAGAATGGTGTTCTTGCCTCTGTGATATTCTTTAGTTCGGAACCCTCAACACGGAAAACTCTCATGCGTAGCTACTCAAAATGGCAAGGTTGAGAAAATGGTTTGATAGAAACTGCGAAAAAATCATTTATTTCTTATGAAAAGAAAAGGCAAGAAAAGGGAGTAAATAAATAATAATAATAATAATAATATGGGGTGAGAAAGTACGTGCTCCCTAGTATCTCCCACATAACTCTAACTCTATGACTTCTTCAGTTACCTAGATGCTTCCTTTTCCATAAAAATGAATTCCACATACTATGTGTAACAACAAAAAGGGAAGAGTATAGTTGAATACCATGAGACCAGGACAATAACACTATTAAATATTATATAATAATAATAATTACAATCATCAATTAATATTTACAAGTCAGAAGATTCACATTATAGATAATGATAATAATTAGTACTCTCTAAATGCAGTCATAGATGGGCATTTCCATATCTCACACTGCTACTTCCACAGACTGTGACCATTAAAAAAAAATCCCTATTTTTGTTTCAAGCCAAAATATCTTGACTCATATTGTTGTACAGTGAAATAAATCTCTATAAACTAAGAAAATATAGCTAGCGAAGTGTCATCATAACAACCATTAACAATGTTGAGAGTTTCCCAAACATCGAACAATTCTCTTCATTGTGCAAAATAAAGAATCGATCTCCATAGATGGTCATATCTGAGATCTTGCCGCCGCCGCCTTTGCTGAAAAATTGCAAGGTGAGCACTCTGTCGGGTTCACACAAGAAATTAACACCGCCATCACTAGTTGAAAAAAGTTGTGATCTGCAAGCAGCGAGCTTGAAATAGGACTTCTCCTTAACTTGAGATGCATTTTTATCTTTGATGCTCTAATGAAAAATGAAAAAGGATAGTAAAATATTCTAACAACATTTTGAACTAATGTTTCCTTACTATTCAAACAATATGATTTACATCTTGTCCTCAAAGGTGTACCTATTATGTAGCTTATGTGATAACCCCAACTATCTCCTGGATCGCAGTTGGTTCCAGCTAAAAATCTAGTCTTCATTCGTAAATCCCTATTTTTCCTGCTCTGTGATCAATGTCACTAAATCTAATATGATAATGATATTTCCACAACTTGAATAGGAATGGAAGATGCATCAAGAGCCCTCAAAAACTATTGGCACGATTCACAATACAAAGAATTGCATGATGAAATTGCCCATCATTTCGTGAATTTATTGGCAAAGAATTCAGAAGAGAATATTGCACATATGAATGCCACTCCATTGAATTTATGTCCTCTATTCCATTATCGGCAGTTACAAACATTGATCTCCATGCAAAAACAATGAGACTAATTTTCTCTCCATTTCGGAATTTTTGCCACTACAAAATGTAACAGCTCTGCTTTGGCAGTGCCATATCTATTGCTCGGCAGTCTTTTCTAAATTTCTATATTTGGGCTTTTTAAACGGTTAGAGATTCTCCAACAGGCATCAAATTTTTATTTTTCCTAAATTTGGATTTCGACTGGGGAATGCACGTCAAATTTTTCTTTAAAGCATTTTGTGTTTACGGACAACTTTGATCCCATTGTAGATCGCCTCTCGGCGAAATTAATTATATCCAAGAAGAAGCATGATGTTCTTTGGCTTAAATAAGCAAGAATTTTTGATGTTATAATGTGCATTTTCTAGATTAAGTTAATTTGTAGTTTTTTTATGTTCTACTAATATTATAATTACTTCTTTGAAAGTATTGAAAATAAAATTTCTTTCTAAGGGATCTCCAAAATAGTTATATGGAACAAAATTAGCCATATGGTTATGATAAGGTGGTAACACTATATAATGTCTTAACAACAATGTTATTGCATAAAATGAATGTTACATGACTTTGTAGCCTATATTTTTGTATTGATCAATCTTGTGTATCTTCCTCTTCCAAACAAGTTCTTAAAATTTGACAAATCTAAAGAACCCTTTCTTTCATCTTTAAATTATTTTGGCTTTTTGTATCTTCATGAGTGTTGAAGAGTGTACGAGTTGTCCTTAATAATTATTTAATATTTTTACTTCTTCTATGCATTTGAGATGAAGACATATTTAATTTACTAGTTCTCAATATTAATCAAAAGCATAAGGGGTCATGCATGAATGTGGTGAAATCTATGGAATCCTTGTTTCAATTACCATAAAACCATCTAGTATTTAATAGGTTTGTAGTTTTTTGTCTAGTATAGTATTATCATATATAAGAAGACCCTTTTGATTCTTGTGGAGCTCAAAGTGTAGAAGGTTGGTTATAGCCTAGTTTCTTAGTCTTTCATGTTTCAAGTTTGATTATAGTGAAAATTGCTTAAGGAAAGAACCGAAGGAAAAGGTGATCTATTTTTTTTATCTCTCTAAGCATTTATAAATTAAACACCATCAAGGGGAATGCAATTCTAACATCTTAGGTGACTTCTATGGGATGCTTTTTTGTTGACCATGAGAAATGTCCAAAAGTCTTATCAATGTATAGGATGCAAAGTCGTGAGGGGAACTACATTAACTGATCAACCTCAAAAATAAAAAAAGACACAGAAATGTGTAGGCTTTCACTTAAAGAAAAATAAGTATATCATACTTTTTTTTAAAGATAACAAAAGGTATACAACAACAATTTTTAGAAAAGTATAACAACTAAGCAAAGCTAGCCTAATCTAAACTAGAAAATAGGAAAACAATTCTAAACAATGGCATTGACTAGATTATTAAATTAACTTTATTTTCTAATCATCTTGGAATTATTTTCATGTTCATTGATAAATAACCTCTAAAATAAATAATTATATGCAATCAATAGGTGGTTGGAGTGCTTCATAAAGGTTGAGAAAAAAGTAACTTTCCCACTTGTGAATATTATTTTTAGTCATCTAGATAATCACCACCCAAATTAGTTTGAATTTAGATAAGAGTGTGTGGTCTTATCCCTTGCAATTCAATCGACCTTTTCTCACATAGCAATCATCCCTTTTTCCAACCTTACTAAGCTAATAAGTTTCTAACATTCAAATTCATTGCGATATACATGTGTTTGTATCTCTCGGATCCTCTTTTACTAAAGAAGTTGACACCACCACTACTCTCCAATAGCCTATGAATTCTATTGCACCCTTACCTTAAGCTAATTATGCATTTAGTTTCTAATCTATTCTTTGAGTTTCGATTTAGGGGAAATTAACATATCTATCTATATTTATTCAATACATACATGTAATCTATTTACTATGTTTAACTGATATTACATTTTTAGAGCTAAGGTGTAGGTAGGGAATATTTGTTTGGTCCACTTTGTGTGATAGCACTTGAAACTATAAAAAATAATTTCAAAAAATATACACATCTTAAATTTATCATTTAGAATATATGAGAGATATCAATTTGTAATTATTTTATTTATTAAACATAAATGTTATGTACTTTTTATTCTAGATGTGAAATATTAACATGTTTACTATAAATTGGAATGAAATTTAATATTAAAGACAAGATTTTTTGTTAGCATGTTTATCAGAGATATCAATTTTCCACAATCCATAATGTAGTATGTTGTTGTTTCTGGGTATGATTGTGTATGTTTTTTTTCATCAATGTTTCAGATCACACTCTGTGTGATTCAAAACATTGATGCCATCACAATATTTTCTTTGTTGTTATTGTAGAATTTCTCTCATTATAATAAATTTAATAATTTAATGACATTATATAAATCTATATTCAAGATTATAAATGATAAATTAGGGAAAATATTATACATAATAAATTAGTGACAATTGTGTTGATGATTTCTATAACACACATTCAAGGAGTTGATCTCCCATATAATATAGATGTGCCTGAGTTGCAACAATTAATGCTACCACAACTCCCTTAGTGTCACGAAATTCTACTACACCTTCACGTTAAGCTAATCAATTCAAATGCCTCCATTCCATGTTTAGGATATTATGGTTTGAATTACTCAATTAATCTTTGATCATATTTATTAATTAACTAAAAAATAGAATATATTTGTATTTTAAGGTATAATAATTTAAATTTATTAATGATAATATTTAAATTTATTAAATACCATCACTTAAAGTAAGACCAAACACAACACACATTTAATTTTCTTAAACCTATCAAAAGAGTAGAACCAAACAAAATACTTGATATAGTTTATATTAAACATAATAAATTATTTACCAAATGCATATTATGATATGTATTTCATATTATCTAGTTACTTTATTGAAACTTAAGATGTACCTACAATTATCACGTGTTTCCAATATTTTGAGATCTTTAAATTATTAATTAATTATATAAAATAAATAGTTTTCTTAATAAGAAATGAACATATAAATTTGATTATTTACTATCTTTTTTATAGATTATTAAAAATATTTATTTAATTAGGATAATTATATTGATTTGTAATGATAAATTGATTAAATTTAATAATTTAATATATAATTATTATAAAGAAATAAAACACACACACTCTTTCTCACATACACAGTGAAACATATGTTTAACTTATAATAATTAATATAGTTAGAAAATATGAATATGCAATATATTTCATTTTAAATTAAATGCAAACAAAATTTTGTATTTAAATTTTGAAATTAAGGTTATGAATAATCTAATATTCTACAAAATTTAGAGTGTGAATATTAAATTTAACTATTCTTGATCCACTTGATGTCCATAAGAACTATAACAATAATTAAAATTTGTATCTATTGAATTTTCATTGTGAATGATCAACCTTATTGATAACTAAGTTGATATTCAACTAATCATAGAGTGTACACATAATACTCAATGTTGAGTAATTTATCAATTTGAATATGAAACTATCGCACACCTTCAAACAATAGAAAATAAGGACTAACTAATAGGAATGGAAATCTCCCCTATCTTCTAAACCTAAGAGAGGATTGCTAAGAAGTTTGATAGGAGAATTAAAGATAAATAAAAATAAATAAAAAGTTATACCTTGAGCAATGACCATGTGCATACTAAGTCATTGAGCTTTGTCACTAAATTCATCCAATATTTGCTTCTACAATAGCACCTACAAGACATCTATCAAGGAAATCAAATTACTAGATTTTGTATGCACCTAAAGATATTAAATATAGTATTCCAATTAAGATGCATTCTCTTTTACATTTCTTAGAAAAGTAAAATTATTTTTAGTAATAATTCTTAAATATTTATTACATTAAAATTCATATAATATTTTGACAAATAATGTTAGGGTGAATCATGAAAATAGGTTGAAGGTATAACAACTCCCAAACTAAAAGGAACAATAGAGTGATATATGAAATTTGACTTAAATATCTAGTTTTTCACTACTCATAAAATAGTGTTTATACATTGGGCAATCTAGTCAAAATATGCAAAACAAGTGGAATACTTGTATGAATTAACTAGAATGAATGAGAAATGTATATATGAAAATCCTATAAATGAAAAAATTCAATTTAGAGAAGTATCTAATTTAAAAATTGATCTGGAATTAAAAAATACATCCCACATGCATTAAAGTAAAGACAATTATTATTTTTACATAATTTATCTTATAAAAATATTATGCAAACTATTTTTTGAGAAATAAAGAAAAAGAAAAAAAAGTGTGGTGTAAGGAGCCCTATGTCACACTTGTATAACCACTTAAGTTATTCCACTCACTTGTGGAGAATGTTTGATAGTTGAGAGGTCTCTACTTGATTACATCTTCCTATAACCCACCCAATGCATTGCCTTACTGATTAGAAACTAAAACTTGTAGTAGTTGATCCCCTCAAACAAATACATGCGAGTAACATTATTTGTACTTCTTTTTTCCATAATTAAATAACTTGTAAGGGGCAACATAAAAAATAATAATAGTAAATATTATAAAAAATAGATCACAAAAGAGGGGGCGAAGGTAGAGACAATTATCCACATCTTGAAGACTATAGTAGGTAAAAAAAACCAAACCCATCGAAACCCAAGTCTGATATCCACCTCACTAAACATGTGACCCACACAACAAGAAAATAAACTAATAACAATTATAAAATAAAAGGATCAAGAAAATGAGGTAACTATTCTCACATAATTTATAACTGAGGCAACTATTCAAAGAAAATCTAGATAGATTACTAATATGGTGTATAATTATGAAAATGTAATTTTCTTTTTCTAGTTTTCAAGAAAAAAAAATTTAATACTTAGATGATAAAAGTAGATTAATTATGATTTTTTTTTAGTTTGACAAAGGGAACAAAATATATGCATATAATGTGCCTAAAATATAGTATTATGAAAGTATTTTTTAAAATCTTTGATGAAAATAATGAAATTGATGTTAGATCTGTTAGGATAAATGTTGAATACTGAATTGGTGCACTCACTTAGTTGAGGGCCTTCTCCTGTCTTTTTTTTGGAGACTTTTCATTTTATTTATTGGTGTTGGTTCTTTGTGGGGTTTATACACTTTTTCTCTTATAATTAATGTATTTTTGGCTACTGGCCTTGGTCTATAAAACTTTGGGTTTCAGGTCCCTATAAAACCTATTTTTCTTTATTAAAAACAATGTTAATTTGATTGTAAATAATCTTCAAATGACTTTACGAGTATAAAGTATGATGTGTGCATTTGGCTCATAAATACACATTAATATATACATATAAAATTAAAAATTTATGAAAAAGACAAGTATATAAATCAAAAAATTTATGCCTTCGGTTAAATTTATATACTTTGTTATATTTGTAAGATAATATTAGCCTTTAAAAATTCCATAATATAAAAAATTATAAACATAAATTTATTTTTCTTAAAAATAAGTAGGGAAAGGCCCCAACGCATTATGGATCATAAAAAAACTAACAACAAAAATTATTGGAGAGTAAGTTAATAAACCAATTAATTAGTCACCAAACAATGAAATGAGGTAACCAACTAAGAAACAACCAATCTCAAGCTAATCGGAGTACAAATGCAAATAGAAAAGGAAAGAAAATACTACAAAATAGTCTAGCTAACATAATGGATCAACATGATTATTGGGCATTTGAGTTGGTACCCAACACTAGGCCTAACAAAACAATCTGATTATTTTGAATAGTAAGATATCGATTCTTCTTTCGATGACAAACAATAGTCCAAGAGGAGGCATCATTGTCAAAAGAAGCTAATGGAGTAGTGCTAGATGAACTAGTAGAGAAAGTGGATGAGTCATCCAAATAGGCCATTAAAATTGGATGAACCTAACATGACCCATCAATAGAGAGTAAAGAACAAATGATGGGATGAGGGGAGAACTTGATAAACAAGTAGACAAAGCCATAGGAGGTGCCACATAAGCAAGAGTAGGGAACCAAGTTATCGAATGAGATAATCCAATAGGAGGAGGCAGTGAACCTTTAGAATACACCAACCCAAAATTTGAATCAAAAGGAAAAATCAAGAGTTTGTATCAGTCAACATCCTTCCACTAGATGGGAGAAGAATGCTGATGAGAACCATGATGGCAAAAAGAGGCCAAATGGCCCATAGAAAAACCATCTACTCTAGAAACGAATCCCTTTATAGTCCAGAATATGTGTTCATGGTAGCTCAATTATGTTTAGTGAGATCTTAGTAGGAAGTGATTTGGAAAGGTCCAAATCTACCAAAATGCTAATGTAGGAGGTGTGGGACAAAAAGCTAGTAATAGGGTCCACTTTGAGAAAATGACCCAATGCATTAGCAATAGCTTTGAAGGTAGAATTCCACTAGAAATGAAGGGGAGTTAAGACAGCCTTAACCAGATAGGAGAAATAATAGTAGGTTTATCCAAGATAGTTAAAATATACATTTATTTTTTATTAGAGTAAAACAAGGTTTACAGGGACCCAAAACCCAAACAAAAAGAAATAGCCATTGAAGACAATCTAAACACCAAGCCATAGTGGGCCAGTAGCAACAAAAACAACATAAATCATGGTCTAACAACCTAGAGATTATACAGGTTTGTTCAACATTTGAATAGTCTTAACAATTTTATCAATAAAAACCTATTGATCTCTGCTAGCTCTTCCATATCACCGGCTTTGACCCGCTTACCTTTATCCATACTATGAGTGCATGTTGATGGCCCCTGATTAGTCTAGGTCTTGCCTTCTGAAATAAACACCTTCACCTTGACTTTGTTGTAGACCGATATGGAGGAGGAAGCATGAGTGGTTGAGGGGGAGACATTGAGATATTAGATTTTTTCATTCAGTCTTCGAAGGACATTTGTGTTATTATTCATAGCTATTCTGCTCACTATAATAACAAATCTTAGCTTCTCATTGGCCATATCAAAACCCACCTCAAGGTTCATAATTTTTTCTTCATGGCCTTAACACCCATCACCCTCTTCTTACTAAGGTCAAGAAGGTTGTTCGTGTTGTCTGAGGATGGGGAGTTCAAAGTGTTTTGTCTAACAGTAAGGTTATTGATCTTTCTTTTCAACCTAGAGATTTTTGTGACCACCCAATTGAAGAAATCGGTATTCCATATTGATTAAGTGAAGTTTTAAACTCCTAATAATATCACCAATCCATTATGATTATATGTCTACCATATAATGAGAGTAAATTTTTAGTCTATTTAGATATCTAGTGTTTCCAAGTACTTATCAAAACTTGGATGTTAATATTTATTGAATGACTTTCCTAGGTGTGAAGTATTGCATGTTGAGGCTTATATGTAATATATTTCTATCATAATAATAGTTTCTCTAATTTGACCTTCAACTTCTTGCATTAGCCTACATTAAGATATAAATAGTCCTCCAATCACCCACATAGAGACATATATTGCATGTCAATTCATAAAACACTCGTGGATACATGTAACTTCTACATCCATGTACATTAGAACAATTAAAAGCAATAATAATGACACATGTTCATCATGACACTTTATGCACTTTATCCCTTTTTTGTTGCCGATGAAGATCTGAAATAGGCCCACCTTGTTGTTGCTCATGCTTAGAAAGGTAATTTCTACAAGGAAACAAAACCGCCTACCAAAATATCACATCAAACAGTTAGCTCACTAACCGTTTGTAGTCCTTACTCCTTCAAGTAGGTATTACTCCATTTTCCATATTATTCACCACATGGCCATCTAAAATTAATAACCTCATAAGCCTTTGCTCTATATGGAGCATATTTAAACCCCAAGGACCTAATGATTAATTTTAAATATACTCCATATAGAGAAAAGGCTTATGAGGTCATTAATTTTAGATGGCCATGTGGTGAATAATATGGAAAATGGAGTAATACCTACTTGAAGGAGTAAGGACTACAAACAGTTAGTGAGCTAACTGTTTGATGTGATATTCTGGTAGGTGGTTTTGTTTCCTTGCAGTAGTTACCTTTCTAAGCATGAGCAACAACAAGGTGGGCATGTTTCAGATCTTCATCGGCAACAAAAAGGGGATAAAGTGCATAAAGTGTCATGATGAAGCAATTAAAAATATTTTGTGTTGGTTGTGGCATTCCTTAAAAGGAATTTTTGTAATAGAATTATGAGTGACCTATCACTTTTGAGTGATAGGTGTCTCCTCTGGCCGATAGCTTGTTTTCTCCCTTATTTTCTATAAAAGGGAATTCAAGGCCATGAGACAGGGTTCCAGTTTTGGTTTTGGGTTTTACTAAGTCAAAGTCATAGGTTCCTATAGTAGGTTTTTAGTGAAAATGAGCAAATTTTAATGATTTTATAGAACCATAGATAAGAGTCTTGTGTCAAGTTTTTAGCAATTTCGTGAAGGAGTTATATGTAAATTGTTTTATGACAGGAATAAAAAATTTATTCAATAGAAATAAAATTATGATCTATTTCTCTCCTTTGTACAATTCTATCATCTTTTGAATGAAATAAAATCAAGGGTTTAATTCATTCAGTGCATTGTTGTGATGTATGTAATTTATGTTTATGCTTTCATCTAAGGGATCAATTAAATACTTAAACAAGATTGTAGAATGGTAGGGCTTGTCTAGGGATTTGATAAGTAGTTTAGGTTAGGATTGCAGATAAGAAATATTGTAAGGAAATATTGTCATAGATCTAAACTCTATTAGATAGAATTCAGTTATAATTCATTTTATGTCTTTTGAATTTGAGCACCCAATGGAATGAGGCACTAGTTATTAGCTTATTTTAGTCTTTACTATCAATTTTATGCTCAATTCATTTGTATTTGCTACAAATTTGTTGATTATCAAAATACATTTCAATTCATGTCTATTATTACATGTTTTATCCATCCTATTCTCCAATAGGTTGAGGATCACTAAAGAATTCACCATTATTGAGTATTCTCCCTCTTTGTTTGAGCCCGTATATGTTTTTTGTTGGCAATTGACACACATCCATTGACTTCAAGTGACATCTGGTAGATGCATATTGGTCTAGGGTTTTCATTGATGGCAACTCTTTGCAAATCTTCATAGTGATTTGATCTAGCAATCATGATTCATCTTATCTGGAAGTTGGTGTTAACCGGTAAAATAGGGTATTTTGGTAAAGTGTTGGTCTGGAATGATTTTTGATGATTTGTGATCTCGATGATAGGGAAGACCTTTGGGAAGCACGTGATTATATTATTTTGGTACGGTGCTATGTTTTGTTCGAGATTGAAGCGGACTTTAAGCTACATGTTACATCTCTTGAATCCAACGTGAAGGAGATTGCTTTTGTGTTATGACTAGATATATAAGATCTATTTGGTGATTTATTTTAAAGATGTTAGAGATGTGGTGATCCATTTTGGTGTGATTGAGCATAGTTTCACATGTGCATTTTTCTTTCAGACCAAGCCAGTAGCAGACTAAGATAGAAACAAAGCATTTAGTAGAGCACAGACAATCAGAGATTCTAAGCCTAACCAGAACTCAGTTTTTCAAAGTCAGATGTTGATTAAGAGTTCATTTCACTGTATTTACTCATTGTAATCAAATTGTAAGTTAGTGAGACTTTATTAAAGGTTGTAGCCTTCCAGGATACTTTATTTGAGTAGTGAGCTCTAGGCAATGAGTCTGAATGCATGTGCATTCCCCATCTATGTAATATTTATGTACTCTTGGCCATAGTATATGAATGTTATGTGTTCTAGCCCCACTATGGTGTTTCCATTTCTAGGTTTCCACGTAAAAATTCTCGTGTTATGGATTTGTGTATTTTTTATTTTATGTATATGTTGTTTTATGTTATGCTTTGTTAACCAGTGAATAAAGAAGAGGTTTGTGGTTTCAATTTCTGGTAGATCACTGATTCACCTCCCCTCTCAATGATCTCTGATTCTAACAATTGGTATTAGAGCCTAGTTCCTCTAAGGAAGGTTAACCACTTGAGGAAGATCTAAGAGATTTATTCAATGGATTCTGGTTTTCAGAGACAACTCAATGTGGCACTTAAGGATCTTGATGTAGCTAGAAGTGAAATTTGTACCTTGAAGAAGAACATGAATGTTGCTAATGAATTCACTAGTGAGCTAAAGGATCAAGCAAGTATCTATAGAGAAAAGACAAAGGAATTAATGGACAAGATGAAGGAGAAAGAAGATCAAATCATGGAATACTAGGATAAAGCTGATGAGGTTAACAAGCTTGAGAGAGAGAATGTTGCTTTGAATAATGAGATGCAATCCATTTTGATGGGACTAACAAAAGAAATTGAGGACTAAAAGAAGAATGAAGAGAATCTAGCACAATAATTGAAGGAAAGAGATGATGAATGCTTCATGCTTACCTATAGGAATGATCAGTTGAAGCATGAGTTGACTCAGTCAAGGAATAATGGTCAAGAACTTAAATACAAATTTCTACCTTGGGGGATGAACTTGCTACTACCAATAAATACAAAGATAAATTCAAAGCTAGTTGAGCAAGACTTGATGAGATGCTCGAAAGTCAAAGACATGGAAAGGATATGCGAGGTTTTGGATTTGATAAAGGTGAATCCTTTGGATCTAGACAAGGCAATGCTATACTTGATCAGAGGAAGACAAGGCAATGCTATAATGCTCCTACATTTACCGATTAGTGTCATACGCAATAATTTTAGACATAAGTCAAATGTGTGTAGAGCAGTAATGAATAACTTTTAGAATAAAAGATTGTATGCTTGTGGAATGTTTGGACATATTTCTAAATAGTGTTGATCAAGACAGAATCAAATGAACTTCAGACCTATGAAGAATAATGTTGTTTTCCAAGCATGAAAAACACCAGTCACATTACAAAGTACTGCAGAAGCAAGAACAATGCTCTAGTAGACAAGAATAAATCAAATGAGAAAGGAAAATCGAAGGTAGAAGAAATTAAGGATAAGCATGAGAAGATGTGGGTGAGAAAGGATGAATCCAGAGATGACAATGGGTCTGCACCTGAATCTGGTGTAGGATATTCAACCGATAACTAGGGCTTTATGCCTTAGGGGGAGATTTTCATGCAGATTATAAGAACCCCCCTATTCAGTGGTTTGTATTTGATTCTAGAAGGTTACAAAGGGATTGAATCATGTGTGCAAATGATATCCAAAATTTCCTAAAGGATTTTGTGCTCCGATATGAAATTTCATGAAGATCATGATAACCAGTTGTTGCATTGACTGTAATGAAAAATTAGGTTTTCAAAGAATAAAAGTGCATTTCAAGTCTACTTCATTCGTCACAATGTGATCAAGCGAGTAAGAGAAGAGTGAGAGAAGGCAACTTGGTGACCTTAACAATCATTTTAGCAACTTCTAAGTGAATTCTAACATCCGATTGTGAAGCAAGGTACTTATTTGTTCAAATTTTTAGCTTTTTGCAAACCCCAAGATTTAAAATGGCTTCAGTTTCTGGTATTGTGACTCCTTTGGTAGTTGAGATCAAGGATAGGCTCGTCCAGTCTTCAAGAAACATCCATTCAAATCATTAGAGGATGATCTGGCAAGTGCATTCTCATCTGTGCCCTATGTGATGCTGCACAATGAGGATATCAGGGCCTACATTCACTATGACCTTGAGGAGCTTGAGAATGCTGATATGTTGGACCTTTATAACAAGTATTTGGCCAATGGTTTAGGGAATCTCAAACCTGAATACAAGGAGCTCCATGATAAGGGTTTCTCACAATTCATACATTTCTCATTGTTTGATGACATAGAGTGGATCCATTACATCTTGAGCCATGTGCATGATGAATTTATATAGCTAGATAGAACCCACAAAATTACCAAGCAAGCAATCTATGTTGTAACTAGTTTTTTCGAAACCGATGATATTCCCAGTATCAGAAAAGTTTCAAACAACACCATCATAGCTACCATTGTTCAAAGTTTGATAGTAGAGCCATTAATGTAAATGATATTTTGGAGAATGATGTAAAGTTTCCTTCAATGACAGTTGGATACAAGGTCTACCAGTCTAGCTAGTTCAACTCTATCTCTGGTACAACCATATACTCTACATATCGGATGCTTAAAGAGGATAAGAGGTATGACCTATGCATGACACTTTTGAATGAGTTATTGAGAAATCTAAAACAAATTAAGTAGGACAAAAAGAATACTTTAAAATATGATACACTCTTTATTTTCCTACAACTATACTTCTTCCAAGATGGCAAGGTCCAATGTGCCTATGATAGACTGGTGGTCATGGAGATCAAGGAAGTTCTATGGGGAATAGGTGGATAAGGATAGGGATCAATGCCTGATGGATGTAGTGGAGCCTCCGATAGTCTAAATCATGCCCATGGGGTATCAATTTTACTCAGTTACACTTGAAGCATATGAACAACATCTTCTGAGTCAACCGGTAGATCCCAAGGAAGAGAGATTTGGGACATTTAAAGAAAAGGACCTTAGTTTGCACTAGCAATTTATTACTCCTGCCTAAAAGAGAAAGGTGACCAAGATGGAAGAATAAGTAGCTGCTCAAATGGGCTTCACCAAGGAGGAGGTGAAGAAGGCCAGAGAAAAGTATGCTCAAAAGGAGGCAACTAAGTTTTCTCTTGCTTTGGTGACACAACCTGTTACGCCTACTTCATCCGAAAAAGGTGTGCTGAAGCAAAAAGAAAACCCCAAGAGAACTTATGTTGTTGTATCTCTAGTGGCCTCAAAAATGGAATTTGGGGAAAAGGTAGGAAGACCGAAGAAAAAGGGTGAATTTTTCTGACAGGTGAGGAAGCCTTAATCTGGTGGAGCTCAGCCCAGCAAAAAGACTAAGTCAGATCCTACTCCCTCTAGAAGATCTGAAAGAAGCAGATAGGTCAAAAGTCAATTGGACAAGGACCTTGAATCTAGAAATATACAAGGTAAGTACACAATAATTCCTCCACTGTCAAAAGACTAGTTGATAGATGAGATATTAGTGGATGAAAATTTAAAGAATCTTCAAGCGAATTTTCACAATTTTGATGATGGTGATCAAAGAAAAGTAGAGGAAGTAGTAGTATTGTATTTACACAATTTTAGTAAGACATTGATTGAATTACAGAAGTCCATTCCAAATGACCTATACAGTATAATAGATGCTAGAAGGATAAATGTGAGTAAAATGGATAGAGAAAAGGAGAGAAACTAGTAAATAGGTGTACATGTATCACTCATGATGAAGTTAACAGATTAATTGAAGAACCTAATAAAAGGGAATTTAGAAGTAAGAAAAGAATAAATAGGTTGATGATTGGTAATGAAGAGAAGGTTAGAAAAGAAAGAGAGGAAATATGGAAGAAGATAATTCAAAACGACCCTCTATATAAGGATGTCTCTAAATCTTCTCATCCAAAAGACAAGCAAAGTGATTCTGAAAGTCAGAAGGTCGAGACTCAATCTAAAGATCAACTGGAAGACCAAGGAAACATCACAATTGATTTTGAGACCCGTGACAATCCTCCAATGACTGACATCACTACAATCCCTAAAATTCAATAGACTGATATTGGGGACAAGGGTGAGAAGAAGGATGCTTAGTCTGGAGAAGCTGAGGTATCCAAGGTGGACAAAGGCAAAGGTATAGCTAATTTGGAAATTACCACTCCTCTGATAACAGGGATCCCACCTTAGATCAATCTTGATGGGTTAGCTGATCTTGGTAAAATTTCTCCTATAGAGAAGCTTAGGCTTTCTACTAGAGTCCAAGCTCAAGCCAGTAAAGATCTAGTAAAATTAGAAAATGAAGATAACAAGTTAATTTTGATGTCCATTGATGTTTTGTAGAAGGTGGCTACCAATGTTCAGCTAGATTCAAATAATAGCCCCTCTGGTAAACTACTACAATTGATTAATAGTGTGAATAACAATTTTGATTCTTTGGAAAAGATGGCTACTCAGAAAGTTTTGGATAGATTTAAGGAAGTCAAAAAATAGTGATTCTTGAAAATGATTGAATATGATGGGGTGGCATTGAATAAGAGACTACAAACCATTTCTAACACATTGTCAGAAGCTGGTAAACTATATAAATCTTGTCTCATTTTGCCAAAATTCACCTTTGATATTGACAAACAAATAAGTATCTGCCATGGCAAGCTTGCAAGTATCTCACAATATTTTAACCCTAATATATCATTAACCAAAAGCATTGAAGGATAGATTATAGCCTTAAATGATCAGATCTCCAGCCTTCAAGCTGATAAGGAGAAAGTTTTGAGGAAAGTGGGTGAAATTCAAAACTTGATTGTTGTCTGGTTAGATACTATGTTGAGCAATAAGGAAGATTGTATGACGGAAATGGCTCGACTTGTACCATCAAATTTGAGAGAGTTAGAAATTTATGTCACATTTATCACAATTTTGGATAACCTAAAGAGAGGGTGGGAGACTCACTTGGGATTTTTGAAGACCATTTATGTTGATCTATACAAATATTTGTAAAGTATTCATTTGTATATCAATTTTTGGTAGCACCCCATCTTTGGCATTGTTGTCAAAGGGAGAAAGACAAGGTGAAAAATGTACAGACTAATTGTGTATAGAATGTATAGTCTAGTCTAGTGTAGATTCTTGGATTGTTGATCTAAGGGAGAGCCTTATAATTATTTTATTATTTCCTCTGATGTATAGATTTCATAGGTTTCAACACTTAGCCATTTTCATAGGTGTTGCCATCAATGCCAAAGGGGGAGATTGTTGGCAATTGAGACTCATCTGATAACTATAGGTGACATCTAGTAGTTTCATACTAGTCTAGGGTTGTCATTCATGGAAACTCTTCACGACCCTTCATGGTGATTTGATTCGACAATCATGATTTATCTTATCTAGAAGTTGGTGTTAATCGGTAGCCAGTTAACTGGTAAAATGGGGGTAAAACAAGGTATTTCGGTAACGTGTTGGTCTGAAGTGATTTTCGATGATTGTTGTATTTACAGTGATTATTTTTTTGATCTTGGTAATAGGGAAGACCTTTGGGAAGCACTTGATTATAATCTGTTGGTCTGGTGCTATGTCTTTTTTGAGATTGAAGCTGACTTTGAGCTACATGTTACATCTCTAGAAGTCGACATGAAGGAGATTGCTTTTGTGTTATGAAGGGATATATGAGATCTATTTAGTGATTGATTTTTAAGATGTTAGAGATGTGGTGATCTATTTTGGTATGATTGAGAGCAATTTCACATGCGCATTTTGCTTTTAGACTAGCGGGTAGCTAACTGAGATAGAAACAGGGCTTTTAGCAGAGTAGAGACAGTTAGAGATTCTGAGCCTAACTAGAACTCATTTTTTCATAGTTAGATGTGGATTAAGAGTTCATTTCATTGTATTTACTCATTGTAATCAAATTGTAAGTTAGTGAGACTTCTCTGAAGTTTGTTTCCTTTCAGGAAACTTTACTTGAGTAGTGAGCTCTACGCAATGGACATGAATGGAAGCGCATTCTCATCTATCTAATATTTATGTCCTCCTCAACATAGTATATGAATATTGTGGGTTCCATCTCCATCGTGGTTTTTCCCTTTCCAGGTTTCCACATAAAAATTATAGTGTTGTGTAATTTTGTATTCTTTGTTTCATGTTTATGTTCTTTTCTGTTATTCTTTGTTAACCACTAGATAAAGAATAATTTTGTGGTTTCAATTTCTGATAGATTACTGATTCACCCCCTCTCCCCCCTCTTGGTGATCTTTGATTCCAACAAGTTTATGTAATTTTTTTTGGTGTAATTTATGAGTACATGGTGCAGACATTATAGAATCACCAAGGGATCACCCTCTCAGGTCTTGTAGAGCCTAAAGTAAAGAAGGATTTGCAGAATCCTTGTCATAGTTGGTCCAAGTTCTAGAAGATATTGATAGTTGGAGTTGGATTCTCAATAGTTATTTGAAGAATCAACTTGGTTTCTACCTTGTTGCAGTGTAAACCCTTTGGGGAACCAATAGGTAGTATCAGTTGGAAGATTCGATAAACACATTTTTGGTATGAACAGTGCATTTCTGTGGTAGCGTATGGAGATTCGCTTTGTGAATCTTGAAGATTAATTTTGGTGATTATTTGTGTATTTAAGGTTGATTAGTTGTCATGTGGGAAGCATGTGGACATTTTGTTTTGGTCTGCATGTGCATTGGAATTGGATTTGAGCCGACATATTTACACGTTTATCTTTTTATGGGGTGTTCTTGAAGCCGACATAAATTTGTTCATAATTTAGTTATCTAGATATATAAAGGAGTTTATTTTACCATTTTATATATCGATGAGGGTGTTGAGTGTATGTATGAGTGATTATGCATAGTTTCACGTGTGTATGGTGAAGATTTGGGCTCCAGTATATAGCACATTATCAAAACAAAGCAGAGTTGCTGATTTGAGTAAGATCACATGTTTTGTACGTAATCAGAACTATATTTAGGAATTTCAAGATGTTATCTAATAGTTTAAACTCTATTTTATTCTCTTACATTCATTTGTAAGGCAGTGAGCCTTCGAGGGTTATTGCCCTTATCCATAATTAAGCAATGTGTTTGAATGCATGTGCATTTCTCTTATGTAATATTTTTATACTTTTAAGAGAGTTTATCAAGATTTAGGGTTATAATCGCACTGTGGTTTTTCCTTGAACCAGATTTCCACATAAAAATCCTAATGTCATGGTGTTACTATTCTTTGCTTTATGTTTTTGCACTTTACTTTCTTTCATATGCATAAAGTGGTTAAAAGATATGATTAAAGTAATCATAAGTTGCATAACACTGATTCAGCCCCCCTCTCAGTGTTCATTGATTTTATCAATTGGTATAAGAGCCTAGTTACTCATAGAAAGCCTAATATCTTGAATTTGATTCAGGAAGGTGAATCAAAGGATTCCGATAGTTTGAGATAACAGTTGGTTGTTTCTCTGGAATATCTTGACCTTTGCACATAATGTGAACCAACAAGTGAAGACAAATATTAAAGATGTTGAAGAATACATTGGGACATTGAAAGATCTGTTGAACAAGTCAAGGGATAAGATAAAGGAGCTTCTTGATAAGTTGAAGGAAAAAGAGAGTTAAAGCATTGATGAAGAAGCACTGAAGCAGAAGACTGAAGAATGTGATAGACTTACTATAACTAATATTATCTAGAAGAATGAAATGGAAGCCATTATCATGAGATTGACAAAGGAAATTGAAGAAAGGAAGAAAAATGAAGAAAAACTTGCTCAGTCCCTGAAAGACAAACCAGATGAGTGTTGCAAACTTGAAAATGAGATTGGATAGTGGAAAGATGAACTTCAAGATGCTAGAGATCATGAGGAAGATCTTGTAAAGTGGGTTCCAATACTCAGAGTAGATCTTGATGTTGCAAATGAATACAAATAAAAATTTTGAAACAATTCAGTGAGACTTGATGAGATGCGTGCAAGTTAGAAGGATCCTAATGACACTCAAGGTCTTGGATTTTAGAATGATGAAAGCTCCAAGTCAGAAAAAAAGAAGATCAATTCAGGAAGGCCTCTAGTAAGGAAACCTAATGCTCACAAATTCAATGGTAACTGATTTGTTTGTAATAAATTTAGTCATATAGTAAGTCAATGCATAAATAGGATGATCAATAATGATCCTACATTTATAGGTCAATGGTTCAAATGCAACAAATATGGTCATAAGTCAAATATGTGCAAAATTGTGACAAATAATTTATAGAATAGGAGAAATGTTAGATGTTATGCATGTGGTATATCTCGACACTTTGCTAGCCAATGTAGAATGAGAGAAAATTAGATGAATTTCAGGCCTATGCAAAGAAATGTTGTTTGTTATTTTTGTAACAAATCCAGTCATATTGCTAAGTATTGCAAAAGTAGAAACATGTATAAGAAAGGTTCTGAAGATAAGAACAAGTCAAATTAAAAAGGTAAAGCCAAAGTTGAAGAAATCATAGATTAGATGAAGAAGACATGGGTTAAGAAGACTGATTCAAGGAAGTGGATCCACAATTGATTTCAGTGCTGGAACTTCATCCGGTAACTGAACCTAGGTATTTGGCCTTGGGGTAGTAATAAAGAAAATATTTCAAACCCCTTGATTAAGGATCTGTGCCTATTTTTGATAGGTTGCAGATATATGTGTGATGATTCTAGATGATCTTGATGATCCTCTGAAATTCTTGAGCCAATCTAGAGATCTAGAAGAAAATTTCTATCATTAAAAGATAGTCGAAAGAGTTAGGGCAAGTTGCATTTATTGCAGTGAAGAGTTAGGTTTTAGATGGATAAAAGGTTACTTTTCACTTCATTTCTCACATTATGAATTGAAGAGAAGAAGCTTAAAGTGTTATGTGAAGAAGGTGATTAGCGAAACCATAGTGCATCTGATTTTCGAAGAGCTTTAGCAAGAGAACCTAATCTGGCATCAAAGGTATTTATATGTATAAACCTTTTCTGGTTGATATTTGAAAATTAATCTACAAGATGGCTATGCCTGCTAGTACAATTTCTCTTTCGATGAGTATCTCCTAGTTCATTTCCATGGATAATGATCTAAAGAGTGCCTTTTTGTCCATACCCCATGGAGTATTATACTAGTAAGATGTAAAAGCCTATGTTTCAGTGTCTAATTGAAGAGTTGGGGAGTTCCTAGATGTTGAATTTATACAACAACAAATTATTTGATGGAAGATCAAAGTTGAAACTTGAATTTCTTGGTCTAGAGAAGAAAGGTTTCATGCAGTTTGCAAAATTCCCGACGACATATAAGTAAGAATGGATCAAGTACATCCTAAGCCATATTCATGGTTAATTCATGTGCTTGGATAAGTGGAATAAGATCATGAAGGGAGTGATTCAGTATGTCACAAGGTTGTGTGCATCCAATCAGCTACCCTCCTTGAAGGTTGTGAAGAATGACATTGTGACAAATGCAACTAATTTACAATTTGATAGGAGAGAAATGACGATTGATGATATCTTGGAGAATAACATCCATTTTGCATCAATGGTAATCAGATACAGAATCTACTAATCAAGTTAAATGAACTTTGTCTCTGGTACTACCATATATGTTGCATATGAGATGTTAAGGGAAGATAAGAAATATGATCTTTGTTATCTATTATGGAGTGAGATTATCAATAATCTCAAGAAAATTGAGGAGAACAAGAAGAATTCATTCAAGTATGGATATTTACTCTTTTGCATGTTTCTCTATTTCAAGAATGAGATTTTGGGAGTTGGTCATGTTGAGTGGGGATTTGATAGACCTATTGGAGTTTAGATCTAGGAGTATCTCTATAGGTTCGATTATTCAAAAGCCCCAAATGCAAATTTGTGGGGATATTTCAAAAACTTTTAGAAGGAGATGCACGACAAAGAAAGGAATCCAAAATCTATTGTTGAGAAGTATGTTGATTCAATTTGCTTCATGGTTGATACTGACCAGTGTATAATGGAAGAAGAAATAGAACCTCAGACATTATGGATATTGCTGATGGATTATGAGCTTGATGGACAAGTTTTTTATTTCTATGCTTAGCATTTGTTAAGTAAACTAGTGGATTCTAATGTAGAAAGTTTCAGAACCTATAAGGAGAAGAGCCTAAAGTCTTCAGTGTAGAAACCGGTCATGATGAAGAAAGATAGAAAGGAACTAGTAGCAGTTGCTAAGATGAAAGAAAGAACCAGAAGTAGTACTCCTATTTCTTTCCCTCCTAAGCCTATACTAAGGTCATCAACTAAGTCATCCGATGATGAGCAAAAGAAGAAATCTGTTTGGTTTGTAGTGATTGATGATGAGGAAACATAACTTGAAGATGCTAAGGTAAAAGGTTCGAAGGTTTCTTAGAAGGAATCCGATAGATCTTGACCAAGCAAGAAGCCCAAATCTGGGCTTGATGAGGCATTGAAGATTGGCAAACTTCAAGGTAATTATACTATTGTGCCTCCCATTACATTGAATTAGATTGTTGATATAGTTGTTAAGGAAGGGAATTTGAAGCATATTTCTGATTGGTATGAGAATTATGATGAAAATAGGAAGAGGGCACTAGAAGAAGCCATTGTAGAATATATGAATGTGTCTAGTAAAGCCCTGATAGAATTATCATCAATGATTTTGAATGGTCTTTATGAAATTTTAGATGCCAGAAGGCATACGACTCATATAGAAAATGAAAGAATGAAAGAGTCAATAAGATTATGTTGAGAAAGATTGATGAAGTAGTTCAAGAAAATGAAGCAATTTGAAGAAAGCTTTTATTGAGAGCCAGTATGAAGTGAATCAGGTGAATGATGACACCAATCCAAAAGTGCAAACACAAGATGATACTGAGAGAGGATAAGATTGTGAAAGCTACACATAAATTAGAGAACACAAAAGAAGAAGCTGAGATCCCTCTGGTAGATTATGTAAAAGCATCTATAGAGAAGGTTGAATCAGATAAGATGTAGGGGAAAGGTGAAGTTGAAGTTGAAGTTGAAGTTAAGACTGAAGCAAGAGACATTGTTGAGGTAACAAATGAAAACTAAAAAGGATGATCCTGAATTCATTCAAGGACCAATCAATCTTTCCTCCTTGTCTCCCATCCAAAGGCTTCAACTTGCATTGTTTGTGTAGGCAAAGGCTAGTGAGGATCTATTGAAGACTCACACTGAAGATAGTTTGTTATTGGGAATTGCATCAGGCATTTTGGAGAAGCTTATGCCATTGTTTCAAAGAGATCCATATATTTTCCGATCTAGTAATTTGAAGAATTTGATTATTTTAGTTGGTTCCCATATTGAATCTTTTGAGAAAGCCGCTGAAGAAAAAGTTAGAAATGAGTTTAACACTAAAATCTTTGTACTTTGAAGAAGATGATTGTTAAGGATAGAGCTACATTGGAAGACTATATAAAAAGCAGGAAGCCTGTAATCACTGAAGGTGGTAATTTGTATAGATTATATTTATCTTTGAATAAATTCATTGATGATATTGAGAATAAGTCTCAGGAATTCAAGGATCAATTGGAAACCATAACTTAGTTAGTGGATTCTTTGCAAAACTCATTGAGTATTCATGAAAATTAGGCTATACCACTGCTTGATAAGATCTGAAGTTTGATCCATGATAAGGAAAGGATGATTAGTAGAGTCGGAGAATTCAGAAGTTTCATAACTCCTAAGTTGAACATAATGGTTACTGTTATTTAGGATGTTCAAAATATTCTCAAGTTAAACCCACCAAAAAACATGAAGACTACAAAAGAGAAATCTTATTCATTTAGTGGGTTTATAACCATTTTTGAGAATCTACACAATAGTTGGATAACTCATCTAGAATCATTAAAGAACACCTATGCAGATATTGTTTCATTTTCTCAAAATAAGTTAGTATGTATATAACTTTTCAATCCAAAACTCTACCTTTGCCATTGATATCAAAGGGGTAGAGTGAGTAAGTCAAAAATGTTAATCTAAGGGGGATTACTTTAATTCTTTTGATTTTTTGATATCCAGTGATCAAAGTTTGGTTGCAGTGTACCTATTTTGGTTTTGGTTAAATACTTAGTCATTTTTTACTACGTGTTGCCATCAATGCCAAAGAGGGAGATTGTTCAAATGTTGTCATTAATGGCAACTAATATCATTTTGGTATCCGTACTTCATGATTTCATTATTCCAACACTTTGAGTTGAGATTAATTAGGATTAATAAGGTCGGGTAAGCAATGCAGTACATCCAATTGTGTATAGTTTTGCTTGGTGGATTATCTTGGTTGTGAATTTTTCTTTGTGGATTTTGGAGATGGTTTGTGGTTATGAAATTGGTCTTATTCAAGGTTTATAGCCTCCAGTGTTAAGTGTAGTATCAGTTGGAAGATCCGGTAAACACATTTTTGGTATGAACAGTGCATATATGTGGTAGCGTGTGGAGATTCGCTTTGTAGATCTTGCAGATTAGTTTTGGCAATTGTTTGTGTATTCAAGGTTGATTAGTTGTCATGTGGGAAGTGTGTGGACATTTTATTTTGGTCTACATGTACACTAGAATTGGATTTGAGATGATTTATTTACACATTTCATCTTTTATGGCATGTTCTTGAAGGCGACATAAATTGGTTCATAATTTGGTTATGCGGATATATAAAGGCAGTTTATTTGATCATTTTATATATCGATGAGTGTGTGGCATGTATGTATGAGCAATTATGTGCAGTTTCATGTGCACGTGGTGAAGACTTGTGCTTTGGTATATCTGATAGTTCAAACTCTATTGTAATCTCTTACATTCATTTGTAAGGTAGTGAGCCTTCGCCTGAATGCATGTGAGTTCCTCTTATGTAATATTTTTATACTTTTAACAGAGTATATTAAAATTGTGGGTTAGAATCCCACAATAGTTTCTCACTTTATCGTGTTTCCACGTAAAAATTATGGTGTTATGGAGTTACTGTTCTTTGCTTTGTGTTTCTACACTTTACTTTCATTCATATGCATAAAGTGGTTAAAAGATCATATCAAAGTAATCAGAAATTGTAGAACACCGATTCACTCCCCCTCTCAGTATTCATTGATTCCATCAAATCTGATATACTATTTAAAAACTTAGAAAAGACAAAAGTTAGTCTCATACTTTTCCCTTTAAGTTAAAGGATAAACATGTCCGATTAATTAGGCAAACTACTATCTGAAAAATTAGAGCGGCGCTTCCTATACTTTGTAAAGTTTTCGTTTCCACCTATTGTAGTGGGTAAGTTGTCTCTGTTTACTTGACTTGAAGACATTAACACGTTAATGACATCATTAATAAATAGTTTTTGACTTTTGAATGGCTTTGACAGCAAATAAACATGTCTGATTACTTCGTTAAACTACTATCCGAAAAATTAGAGCCGCCCTTTCTATGCTCTCTAATGTTTTCGTTTCACCTTCAGTTTGCTTGATTGTAGACATTAACGCGTGAATCAAGTCATTACCAAATATGCACCATTTTTGACATTTTGACTTGGGTTTCTGATAATAAAGCAGGATGTTGTAAACTCATAGTTGCCCGACCCAGGCAGTGCTTTGCTTGAGGTCTTTGCTGTGTCAAACACGACTCCCTGATTTGTGCTTCATCATCTCAGACAACGCAATATAGAGCACCAATACTTTGAGAAAAAGTTGGTATAGGAGAAAAAGTAGGTATTAGGGTTCACTGTGAGAAAATGACACAATGCATTACCGATAGCTTCGTAGGTATCTAGAGTTGCACTAGAAATTAGAAATGAAGGAGGTAAGACAACCTTACCCAGATAAGGAAACAATAGTAAGTTCATCCAAGAGTGTTGAAATATAAATTTGTTATCCATATTGATCGAGTGAAGTTTTAAACTCCTAATAATATGTCTAAGCCATTATGACTGTTCATATACCATTGTGACTATTCATCTACCATGATGAGGGTTTATTTTAATTCTATTTAGATATCTGATATTCCCAAGTATTTGTCCACAAGAGTGAGCATGCAAGAATACATATTAAGAATAAATGCAACACATTTTGTAAAAGATCTCATGTCAAGCACATATAACAAGAATATTTAAACATCTTATTTAAAATTTTAATCGTATATAAACTAAATACATGTTAAAATTAAAAATTAGCTTATTGCTATTCATTTTTAGGAAAATCATAAAATTTACAATCAAATTAATACACCTTTTCTAGTTCTTTAATATAACTGAAGCATGACTTGAATCTAGGTAGGGGAAGGGACCCAATTACCCTTCATGTTCCAATAATTGCACATCTAAAATATCATCTTGTGGCTCAATAGACACCCACTAATATCTCTAATACTTGGAAAAAAAAGTAATTATATCAATTGAACAAATTTATTGGTACCATTTAACCACCCTTTATATACTTCCTAAAGAATTTATTTTGACCTATTGTAATGGGTACCTTCTTTCTGTTTGCTTGACTTGTATCCATTAAGGCGTAAATTAAATCATCACAGAATCCACGCCGTTTTCGACCCTTTTAATAGCTTTGGCAGCAAATAAACATGCCGATGTCGAAAAATTAGAGCCGCTCTTTCTATGCTTTGTAATGTTTTCGTTTCATCCTATTGTACTGCACATGCCTGGAATTTGACAGGCAAAATGGCCGTTTTTTCACTTTTGAACCGTATTTGACAGCTTAAAAAATTAGTAGAACGTATGCATTGACATGCTATTTTTTTCTAAAACCGTATAGATGACACTTCAAATTATAAATAAACTGTAAACAAATATAGTAGGTAATATATATATTAGTTTAGAATGTTTATTATAAAAATACAAATTTATTTAGAATATATTGAAATGGAAGGATTTAGAATATGGAAGGATGTAGTTGTTTCTAATTTTATAATATATTAATATGATTTTTTAGAATAGTTCTATTTTTTCATATGAATTTAGAAACTTGTCATAATTGAAATGATAGAATATAATTGATAAAATATTTTAATATGATTTTTTACAATATTTTCTATTTTTTATATATCAATTTAGAAACTTAGTCAATTTAATTTTTTAAATATATTTAATAAGATTGTTATAGAAACTTGTCATAACATATAATTTTAAAATTTTAATGTTTATTATTACTAAATTAGTAATTATTAATTGATTATCATTTAATATATATTAGTGTATTAATTTAGAAAAATTTAAGATTTTTGCATATATTACTAATTCATCATTATTTTTTCATTAAGACAATGATTTTGGCTTCAATCTTCTACTTTTATATTTTTTGACACTTAATATTTTTCTTAAAATGTCAAATGAAAGGCATTGAAATGACTAAACCGTCATCAAAAATTCATATGACAGGTAAGGGTGACCGTCAAATTCCAGGCGTGGTACTGCGTATTGGGTACCTTGTTTCAGTTTGCTTTACTTGTAGACATTAACGCGTGAATGAAATCATTACCGAATACACGCTATTTTCGACTTTTTGAATAGCTTTTGCTGCAGATAAACATGCCGGATTATTTCGGCAAACTATTCTCCTAGATATTAGAGCCGGTTTTCTTATGTTCTGTAATGTATTTGTTTTCACCTATTGTACTGGGCAGGCCTGGAATTTGACAGGCTATATGGCCGTTTTTGCACTTTTAGACCGTATATTACAACTAATAAAATTAGTGGACCGTAAGTATCGACATGCTATTTTTTCCACAAACCGTATATATGACACTTAAAATTATTAATAAGCCGTAAAATATTATAATAGGTAATATATATTGATATATATTATTTTACAATGTTTATTATAAATATATGAATTTATTTAGAATATTTTAAAATGGTATGATTAAGATATGATTATTTCTAATTTTATATTATTTTTATATGAATTTTTAGTATGTTTTTCTTATATAAATTTAGAAACTTTGTCAATTTAGTTTTTAATATTTTTTAAAGATTGTCTTAAATATCAATATAGAAACTTCTAACAATTGAAATGATAAGATATAATCATTTCTATTTTTTTTAAATATTGTAATAAAAAAATCTAAATGGTTTCTATTTTTATAATAAACAAGATTTTTGGGTTGAATTTAGAAACTTACAAGTAAATTTAAATTTTTTTAAGTGCATTACTAATTTATCATTGTTTTTCAAAGTTTTACTTTTTTTTATGGAATTATTTCTTTTCACCTCAATTGAATTTTATTGGAACTTCAATTCTATGAAGCTTAAAGAATTTATATTAAACTATTCACAAATTAAAAAAAAATTGACACTTAACATTTTTTTAAAAACGTAAAAATGAAAGGCATTAAAATTACTAAACTGTCATAAAAAATTATATGACAGGTAGGGTGGCCGTCAAATTCGAGGCCGTAGTGGGTATTGGGCCCCCTGTTCCAGTTGGCATGAATGTAGACATTAATGCGTGAATCAAGTCATAAACGATCATGCACCATTTTCGACTTTTTGAATTCGGTTCCTGGCATGAAAAATAATAATTAAGTGGGGTATTGTAAAGTCATACAACCCACAATGCAGTGCCTTGCTTTGGGTCTTTGCTGTCTGAGACACTCCCCTGATTTGTGCTTTGCCATTGAGAAAAAGGCAATATAAAGCACCAATACTTTTATATCTCTTCGTATGGTAAGCTTTTCTTGCATTGGCTTTAGAGAGAGATGGAAACGAAGAAATATGTGAGCATGGTTGTCTTGATGGTAGCGATTGTGCTCGTGATCTCCATGACATGCGTTGAAGGAATACCATATTCTGTACCTGTACAAATTCCACCGTCTCCGGGATCTTTTTTTACTAAAACAGTTGAAAACGCCACTACTTCCTTGGAGCCAACGAATGCCACTACGCCCTTACTTTAAGCTAATTATGGTCTTAGTTGCTAATCTCTTCTTTGAGCGCTGATTTAGGGTGAAATGAGCTTATCTATGAAAATTTAGTCAGTCCATACATGTAATGGGTTTCCTGTATTTAACAGATCTTACGTTTTCTGAGAGTTTAAGGAGTAGGTAGTAATATTTGTTTCCTCCAGTTTGTGTGATAGCATTTGAAACTAGAAGAATGCGATATTAAAACTATTTAATCAATAAAAAATATAGCTATCTTAAATACATAATCTGAAAATAATGAGAGATATCAATTTGCAATTGTTTTAATAAATTATTTTATTTATATAAAAGTTATCTTAATTCATTTTGGAACTATTCTATTTAGGAAACATAAATTTTATAAATTATAATTCCCTCTCAACTTTAATAAATTGGATGATTTAATTGAATTATATAAATTCATTTAAGATTTAAAATAATAAATTAGCGATTACATTTTATAAATATATAAAATATAATAGTTCCGTTTTAAAATTATTGTGAGGAAACAAAACTATTTTTATATAAATAAGGTCACAATTATAGTATTTGATGACAATTAAATTGTGTGATAGAGGTTAAATTATAGGGTAACATAAGGCCCAAATAGGCTTTAAATGATCTAGGAAAGAGCTCACTAAAGTAGGGGCCCAAATAGAATGTGAAATTGTAAAGTGATACCAGTTCCTATATTGCACTACTATGAACTGAATTATTCGGGTTGGGGGCTCTTTCCCCACTTATGTTAAAAATATTTCGTTATAGGTAGTAAAAAATACTAGTTGCTAGAAAAAACAATAGCATTCTTTGTAACAAGGGAAAAATCAAGGCTAAAGCCTAAGCTAAGGTTGAGAACTTGTTGGCCTTTCTTTTGAGTCGAGCATGGCCTACTAGATTGGAAAGGTTGTTCATAGTTTGTGAAAGGGAACAAAAGGGGAATTATTGATGGCACATATATGTGATATATAAGTGACGATTCAATAAAAAAAGAGGTTATTAGAAGGGCAACATGATGACATTTGTGGCTAAATTTATCTATTGTTCATCAACCCTAATAAATGTGCATGATACTCAGTTGACCAAAGATTGGAGTAATGTAGACATAGCATAGCCTATGGTGTCGACTTATGAAGAAGTGTTGAGAGTTATAGATGTTTTGTGAATCTTGGTAATGATATAATTATTTACTTGTGTGATTCCAATCCCTAGGTTGTTGTATAACTCTATAGATAAAAATCATTCATACTTGGTGAAGAGGTGCATACATCAAGTTTGAATGCTACCTCTAGTGCAATATCATGCCATTCGAGATGGTCCAAAACTAGTGTGAAGCCATAATGAACAGGATATTGGAATTTGAGCCATGAGAATTAGTAGTTAGGTAAAATTAAATTCAAAGAATAATGCTAAGACATTGTTACCCTAGATTTTAGAACTTTCAATCCCCTCTCCCTAGAAAGAACATTCTTGTTTTGAGCTTCCTTGTCAATATCTCCCCGCCTTCATCTACTATTAAGTCATGTCTCTCAGTCTCCTCTTTATCCAAATGTGACACCAAGTTGGCCAATTTTTGAATTTATGAACCTGACACCCATGGTGCTAGAGTTCTTAAAACTATCGACTACCTAGTTGTGCACCACTTTGAGTCCTTGCTACTAGTGATGTATGAAAAAGGACTTTTACATCAGTCAATTGGGTTTAATCCAAACCCCTATTGTCTTTCATTTGCATGGTTCTTGAGTTCTTTATTTTGCCAACCATCTAACCACACTTTAGGATGCCTTAGCTTAAAGTATTCACATTAGTTTATGTCTTTCTAGTTGGGAGGTCAGTAGTTCCTCAAGCCTGAATGCCTTTGTCATTGATGGATATTAAGTTCAAAAGGTCACCAATGCCCCAACTTAGGAGGTTTTTCATTCTCCAAGGAGTAGTCATTCCAAAGTAGTAGTGGTTACCAAGAACTAATGCCTGATTAGGTTGGGAATGTAATACAAACATGTTTGCATGAAATTTGGAAGATGATGAAGGCAACACCATCACCAAAATTAAATGAATTTAATGCCTCCTCTTTAAAGGTGATATCATTTCAAAAGACTTCATTCTATCTCAAGAGCTAGTAAAAAGAGACAATGAGTTTTTCTGATTGGAGGACATTGCAAGCACATAGAAATAGGTCAGATTGTAAAATTTCTTCTCTTGATCTCTTTTAATTGAATTTTGAGGTGAATCTTACTAAGGAATTTGACTATTGTAGTAAATTAAGAATCTCTTCACGAGTCTTTTAAGCAAGACTCTAGTATATGGTCATCCTTTTCCCATTAGCGTCACAAATCCTTTTGTAAATTGTCTTTTATATGACCAAATTCAAACCCTTCTTTCCTTCATGCCTCATGGTATAGAAAATGGTTTAGAAGGTGTAGAAAACACTTAAATGGGTGATGTGAGTCTGCATGGCATTTATAAAAAAATGAGAGAAGTGTCTACCTTCCCTCTTTCTAAGAAAGTCACTAAGAGAGACCTCCTTGAAGTTGATGATTTTTCATATGTTGGTCCTTGCCTTGAATTAGTTGTTTCTTATGCAAATCACTAGCACCCTCAAACCCAAGAAATTCAAACTTTCAATGGTTCAATCCTTGTTAGAATTAACTCTAAAATTGTGTCTCAAGTGTTTAGGCTTCTTGAATGGGAACAATTTGTAAATGTGTATGTTGCATTTAGGCTACAATATTTTTTAGACAAAAGGGAATGGTGACTACGTTGAATTGCAAGCAGTTGCTTAAAGGAAAAGAATAAAGGTAAATCAAAGATTCTTTCAGTCCTAAAAAGAGATCATTTTGTAGATGAAATATTTGGTTCCATTACCCTTATGCATCAGGTTGTGGAAAAGCTAAGGTGGAAGATTTTCCATATTAGATGTGTCAATTCATGATTCTTATTTATGACGATAACTCATATATTGATTGGGCTACACTTATGATCTAACATTTACATGAGTAGTTGACGAGTTATCAATGTGGTAACTTTTCATATGTGCTTGTTGATGACATTTATCCTCACTATTAGAGAGGTGTCCTAGTCAGGGTTGTAAACCCTAATTTCTCTTATTGCAGACGCACCCATATATGATTATTTTTCACAATTGAAAAGGAAACTAGGATTGAAGGATTATCTTTTTATCAACAATGTACTCATGTGGGTAATGATTAAGAAAAATTAAAGGCTCACCTAAAAGGAGATTATCCACAAAAGTTGCAGCTCTAATAACTCAATTTGGTAGTTACTTTATTTTATTTGATGGTTCTACATATCTAGGAATTGGAGGTTATGAGGTTACTCCATACAAAATACCCAGATATGTTTGAGATTACTTTGTGCTACTAGAAGTTTGTTGCTAGATGGAAAAGGTGAATGTGAAGTATGTTGAACACATGAAAAAGAAAAGGCATTCTTTTCCCATTTACCTATCTTAGTTTTCTTGTAGAAGCATTGTGGTTGCCAAGTTGGTAAGTAAAAATTTGGCTAAATTTAATTTCCTCTATTTGTCACATAGGCCCTATTACGATAGTTTAGGGTATGTTTAGGCTCATTTTCATGGAGCTAGAACATATTTAAATCAAACTCGATTACAGGATTATTGTGAATATTGCTTAGATATCAAGGAGGTACGAAAATGGGATTACAAGTGTTTTTAATGCTGGATCAAGTTAAGGCCTTTGAACTTCTTTTGTTTATCCCTAAGGGTCTGACTGATTACCATTTAGAGCTAATTGATGAAATATTCCAAGATATACTCCAGTTCCACTCCTTTAGCAATCCTAATCAGATAAAGATGACACAGATATTGAGAGAAGAATTTTACATGTCTTGAAGAGGACAAGGAAATGGATTGAAAATAAGGTGAGAGAATGCACCGGTTCTTCTATGTTGAAAGAGACACCGAATCAAGATCATAGTTGTTCTTAGAACCCTATCACCTCTAAAACCCAAACCACTTGAACTCCTGTGCCCCATAGAAGTAAGTCTCATTCCAGGGAAGATGGAGAACAACCAGAGGGTAATGTAAAGCTAAAATCTGCATGTGACAGAGCTACACCAACCTCTTCTAAGGAAAATGTGAACAAAGAAGCTTCTATTCCTACCATCCCCACTTCAAACAACATATCAACTATTGTGGGTGATACCTAGGATAATTTTTCTCTTATCTTTAACCATATCGATGTAGATAACATTGCTAATAATTTTTTTGATAGTCCTAATTTCTCCCTACTGGGTCACTCTATTCTTGTTGACTCTACACCTACATCATCATCGAATACAATAACCATTGTTCTTAGCTCATCTATGCTTTCCTTACCCCCATGGTTGAATAAAACCATAGAAAAGAAAAAGAGATGTATCTATGCTCGGCACAAAAGTAGATGTTGTAGATAAATTACTACAAGGAGGTGCTACTCCTAAAAAAGCAAGATAGATGTCTATAATAATTATTGGTCCTATCTTAGGTCATATATTCTTGGAGATTACAGATCCCATCAATGATAAAAAAATGAAAATTAAATTATTGAATTAGACTTTAACTTGAGTAGAGTAGATATGGATCCTCCTATTGTCAAAGGAGACATCTACCAGAGAAAATTATTTTTAGGCATCCTATAAAAAGGGTCAAGTTCAAAGTATAAAATAATTTGGTGTTGCAAAAATAGGTAAATACTCTTGCATCCTTCATCCAATGCATCCTTCATCCAATCCATTTCATAGACAAATGATCAATCTACGAGTGAGGTTGAAAATGTTCCTATTGAGGGATTGGACCCTAAAAAGTTAAAACAAATTAAAAGGAACCAATTTGCTACTATGGTTGTAGATAATTGGGCTAGTAAAATTATATTGGATTGGGTAGTGTGCATAGAAGAATCCATGAGGGCTTAAACTCTATTATCAAAGAAAATGAAGGCTTCAAATGTAAATGTTATTACAATTTCCAATTTAATGAACAAGTTATATGCTAGATGGTATATTTAAGATTTTGGTATTATTACTATGACAATAATATTATCGTCTTTCTTTTCTGCAGGTATGGAGGATGAACATGGATCGATTTTAATGTCATCCCTTTCCTTTTGAATGATGTATATATAGTAAGGCAGTCATGATCAAGTGGCACCTTGATCGGACATGTCTTTTAGACATGTCCGACCAAGATGTCACTTGGTCGTGACTGTCTACCGATTCACTCGGTGTTTATGCTAACTAATCAGTGCCAATGTAAATGATAACAAATCGATATAAACACACTCAATAATGAATCAGTGTCAAAGCAAATGATAACAGATCAATATAAACACACCTGATAATGAATCGGTGTCAAAGCAAACAATCTCGATAACAAAAAGCATTATATATGCTATTGGGTTAATACCCCGATAGTATATTAATGCTGATTCATAAATGAATCGACATTAATATGCTATCGGGTTACTAGCCTGATAGCATTTAGATCGATGCTTAACTGTGTTATCAATATCATAATCAAGATCAATGTTATAGTCTGATAAACATATTCAGTTCGGAAAGCATAACTGAGATAATCTAATAGCATAGATGAGTAAACCAAAATAGAATAGAGGAGATTAACGAGTTAGGAAAGTCTTATCTTGTAGAAGCTACTAATGTAATAACATCAAATAATGAGCTACAAAATGTGAAGAGGGAGCTAAACAATTTGTCTATGATCTTTCATGAGTTGGAGGAAGTCTCAAAGTTGCCTTTGGTCCTTTTGATCAACAAAGGGATAATTAGCAATCAAAGACAAAATGAATCATACTCATGGGTAAACATACTAGAGTGGAATATTTCCTTAATTGATGAAATGGATACCCCAAAAAGGTCAACCATAGGGCAGCTTCAACTAGAGGTCATGGATCTAATGAACCATTTATCCCTTCTTGAGATTAGTTTATTCAAGCAAGATGGAGAGAAATTTTAAAAGAATACAGATATGATTCAGAGCTTTAGAGAAAGAATAAATGAAGAATTATCTATTGAAGGAACGAGTGAGAGGACGATGGATAACTTAAAGAACTTAGCAACCTACCTCCCAGGATTTAGGAATCAAGTTGATGACATACATTCAAAGGTCATAAAGGTAGATAGAAAATTGATCAGATATAAGATACGTGTGAATATTATGGCCAAGACAAATGCCAAAACAATTAATTTGATAATTTCCAAGAATAGCACATACAAGGTGAAGATGCAAGGCAAGACATTGCAAGAAAGATCTACAAATAATATTGCAAAAGAAGCACCATGTTGAGGAGTTGAAGGTGGAGGGGCCATCATTATTTCTTAAGACTTGTTCTATTGGTTTCTTTCATTTTCTTGCTAAGGGGATGCTAAAAAGCTATTGACTCTGGAGGGTCATTATCTTGTTCATTTTTGTTTATACTTTTCAATTTCTTTTAGGAATGGTCATTTTGGTGAGACCGTTGGTTATGAAACAGTTATAAGGTTATCTATATATATGTTAGATGGATGCCTATAGAATGGATATTTATTTGTGTTTCATATACTTAGACTATATCTAAATAGATATGAATGAAATAAAATTTGAATGATGGTTCATAAATCATAAACTTTGAGTTATGGTTAATGAATTGATCATTCTTCTTATGTTGAATGTTGTGTCATCGGATTATATTTTTTGGATGTCTGATATGTTATTTATGGGAACTAGTATATGCACATTGTTGTGAATGTTGTGGCTTTGAACAAATTGAAAAATGATTCGTTTCTTAATATTATGAACCTTAATATTTTCGAATAGAATTTTGTATTCTATTTTGTTGTAATTTAGTTTTGATTTCTTGCATTTTAAATCTTTTTGGTTAAAAGCTCTACCATATTTGCTTTTTGATTAAAAGCATATGTGGAACCTATTCTTTGTATATTACTATAAGGTAAATGCACCTTGTAAAATAAGCAAAGAGTGGCTATAAAACACCATTACATTTGTATCAATTGTTAGTTTTCAGTTGCCACTTCCGTGTGTGGAAGAATATCAAGTTAGGTGGCAAAATCTGCAATTTATCATGTGATCATTTTTGTTGTTTATGAGTAATGTTGTTATTGCTAGGTGAATTTGCAAAATAGCCGATAAAAGTTTAAAATTATAAATTAAGTATAAGGGAATAAAACAGACTCTAAATCTAAGAAATACAATCGATCCTTTTATGGTGGTGTTCACATGAGATACATTGTCATCACCAATCATTTTTGAAAGGCAAAAATCTGTTACTTTTGCCCGAAGTTTATAGTCCGGAAAGATATTTGAGCTCTTCACATCTTTATGAACGATTTTTGGTGTGCAACTTACATGCAGATATTCCAGTCCTTTCACAATTTCAACAAGGAAACCGAATTTCCTGTAAATTTTGATAAAAAATTTAGGCATCATGCGTACAAATTTAAAATTAGAATGTCCAATACAAAATTAAAACCGAAATCATGCCAAAGTTTTGAATAACCGATCTACATCGATGATGTACTACCTTTTGTTGCACTTAAACCCACTGGAAGCCTAGTTTTCTAATCCAGTGTAGAAGAGTTGGCCAAGGAACCTACAAATTATATAATTGAATGAGGGTATGTGTGAAATTTTAAGTTTCAATGATCATAAAGTTATAATGATTTTATATCTTATTTATGAAGAAAATTGTAACACTGAATATTGCAAGAATGGCCCTTGATGTTGATCGTTTTTACAAGAGGGGAAAATATAATCAGCAGTTGATTAGCCTACTTCCCTGCCATTTTCTTTTTATCAAAATAAAAGGGAAATATATTGACTCAACATAGAGGTGGTCCTTAAGTGATCCTCAAGGCATGTGCTCATAAATAAGCACAATTTGTTTGAATTCATTGCAATAGCCAAGCAAGGATACCAAGTTCCTATGATTCAATCAAGACAATAGATTGATCTGCTCATAGAGAAAATTTTGATCTTTCGTGTTATCCAGCATTGCATGTCGAGTGTTTAAATGCAACCTTTACTTCTATTACCTTTTGACTTAAAAGATGCAAGTTTAAGATAGATAATAGGCTTTGGCATTACCTCGTTAAAGAACTCCATTACTCCTTGTTTTGATGAGGATGAGAGAATCTTTACAACCACATTTTTACCATCCTCCAATTTACCAAAGTAGACACTTCCAAAACTCCCTTCGCCAATTTTTTTTGGCTCAAATTCTGTGTAGCTCTCATCATCTCAACTAGAATAAATGAAGTAGACTTCACAAGGTTGTGTACAATTATAGCTGCAGCTTCAATTACTAAACAACCAATATATTTTTCCAATCAAGAGACATATACATTTATAACATATATACGTTTAAGGTTATAAAGAGCCAAAGCGAACTCCTCACAATGATTGGCTTTCATATTGACCATTTGGTTTTGTTTATAATAAACAGCATGATTGCTACAAAAGAGGGGACAACAACACCAGTAGTTGACTTAACAGCAATCCTGACTTTATTACACTTAGACTGGCACTTATCTTTAATTACCCTTGCACAGATGGGGATTCCCGGTATAACTGCGGAACAGTATATAAATTCTTAAAATTGATGGGCCTTATTGCAGTTTACCCATAAATGAGAAAATGAAAATTCTAATCTCTTTTGATTATTTCATGTCAAAATTACCTGAATTTCAATGAAGGATTCTTCAAAGGTCCTCCAGGAGCAACTCCGCTAAAGTTTTTGTTTTATAAATTTCTGGAAGAGGTGGAAAAGAGTGCACGGTTGAAATAGAATAAATAAAATCAGCACTCCTAGAACTGGCATGAAATTGCTGCAAAGATATGAAATGTACAGTTTTTTTAAGTTATTCAATTGTGATAGACAATCTGGGATGATTCCTATCAAGTAGTGTTTTCGAGACGATTGAAAATTGTAATAAAAATGTTATTAGATGGTGTAGTCACATAAATCTATCTACTTATTTAAATGAATATTTAGTATTTATTTGATTATTTAACCATCAGTGAATAATTAATTAAATTAATATTTAATTAATTCATCTTAACCCTCTTCTCCTATTAATTAAATAAATTATTCAATTTATTTGATTTAATTCACTTAACCAAATTCAGACCATTAATTAAATAAATAAATCATATTTGTTTAATTAAATCTTCTGTCACATTTAAATAAATTAATTATCTCCCCCAAAATCTCATCTCTCACATTTAAGTAACTTAACATTTATTTAAATCACCTTTATCTTTCACCCACTTGCATTTTCCTACAAATGCAAGTTGCACAACTATTTTAAATAAATAAATCCTATTTATCCTCACCCACTTGAAACCTTTAATGGTTTCCCTTAAAAGTCTTCAAACTTCATGGCTTCCTTCTAGAGTCTTCTCAAGCCTTTAATGGTTTCCCTTAAAGTCTTCAAACTTAATGGCTTCCTTCTAGAGTCTTCTCAAGCCCTTAATGGTTTCCCTTAAAGTCTTCAAACTTAATGGCTTCCTTCTCGAGTCTTCTTAAGCCTTTAAAGGTTTCCCTTAAAGTCTTCAAGCATTTAATGCTTTATCTTCCCTTTTCTCATTTAAACAAATTAATATTTATTTGAAATGCAAATTACACCATTTAATTGAAATGAATGATTTTATTTTAATTGAAAATCCCAAAATTTCTCCCACTTGCATTTTCCTACAAAACCCACTTGCAATCCTAACCCCCTTCTAGATTCTTCTAACCCCTTCCTAATTAGCCTAATCCATCCCCTAAATATTGTCACATTCCTAAGCAACTTTGAGTCACTTCTCAAAGCCCTCAAAGTCTTTGAAATGCATTTAAGGATTTAAGTCTTCAAATGGTTAACTTCTAAAGTCTTCCAAACCATTAAAGGCTCTTACATAACCATTTATGGTTAACTCACCTTTTACCTTTGGTTAGAGACTTTCCTCTAAATTAACCATCCTTTTGACTCATGGGTCTCTTCAAAGCATTTATTTCATTAACTAAGGTAACCATTTAACCTTTGCACATTTATTTATCCCTTGGATAAAAGGAATATCCATTAACCTAACTCTAACCCACCCCTTAGGGTAACCATCATGTCCCCTCGAGCATTTAATGCTCCTTATCTCTCCTCTCAAGCCTCTTCATGGTGACACTTGTCAACATGGGATTGGGTTGAAATTCTCACATGGATTAAATATCTTTCAGTTCTAACCCTTGTTAAGATTGCTCAATCTTAACCCTTCATTTCCCTATTTTTTCTATAAATAGAACCCTTCTCCTCAAGCAAAGGAGGAAGCATTAGAGTATTGTTGTTATACTGGTATTAGAATAGATCTTTTTCATAGCATCACTATCTACACTTGCATAGCATTTGGTTATCATATGCAACCATCTTGAATCTCCATATGGCATCCATGGCTAGTGCTAAAAGCTGAGAGCTACCCTCATGTGGAACTTGGAGAGGAGAGGAATAAGGGAGGAGCAACTATGAGCATCTTGATTAGCATTTGGAGGAGTATAGTTTATCTATTATATGTTTGTATGCTTTCTATTTCATGCTTAATATCTCTCTTGATATGCCTATTTAGGATAATCTTTTGTTGCTAACACTAACGTTTGTTTCTTGTGCTCTTATGTGTGTTGCCATCAAACATATTTTCTAATCCTTTTTGCAAAGCATCAGATGGAAAAATGAATTATAAACTACATATAGGAGAGCAATCGATTTGTAACTATTGAAACTAATACATGATAGAACCCAACTTACATTATCTCCAATTTGCTTAAGCTACACATGTCTTGCAATGTTCCTGATAAATTGTTGTTCTGAAGAGAATTGTTTAACAAACGAGTTAGGAAAATCATTAGAAAAATGTTTTGAAACGTAATTTTAACCAAACATAAAAAAACTACATTTAAATAAGGAATCCTTACATGCTTCTTGTTGGCGTACGTGGACTCCAGCTAGACTCTTCTAATCTCCCCTGCCTCTATAACCTATCTACTCCAACCACTGCATTCACTCCTCTTTCTCGCATCTTCTTCTACTCCATTTTTTATACATTTAGATGGTACTCCATTTTTTATGCATTTAGATGGTTCGACTTTTAGGCGCACATTCTAGAAGCCTCTTTCATAGCTGTGAATAAGGCTCTATTTTGAAAAAAAATTGAAATGTAATACTTTGTTTTTGGTGGGTACAAGGCATGAAAAACTTTGTTCTTATGAATGAATGTATAATGCAAAATTAGTCATGGGCAGCTCTATTTTGTGAAGGCATTTATATAAAATGTTATATAATCTATTTTGGCAATAATATAAACTATTTATCTATTATGATATCACTATTTTTCTGCAGTCTTGTTGGTGTAGGAGCACCTAGTTGAACAAAACTCTCATTTTTGAGTATTTAATGCTTTCATGTTTGTAATGTCTTTTGTCATGTTTATAATGTTGTTTAAGGTTTTTGTGTGTCTTTTCTAGTGGTTTTGATCTCTTTTTGGGCTCAAGAGGTCAAGTTTTGCCTTTCAGGCTTTGAGTTGACAATTTTTGGCAAAAATATGCAAAATTGCCAAAAAGGTCTTCTAATGCTTTCCAAAGCATTGAAACATGGTTGATAAGAATTTTTAAGAATTTCTAAGGTGTTAAGACAAGTTGATAAGGTTATATTATCAAAAATATCTTTTTGAGCAAGAAATGTTTTCATTTGGCTTGCAAAAGTTGTCGAAGTTGTCATTTTTGGGTTTTTCTAGCAAAATGCAGTTGTAGAAGCCTCATGTCCATATAGGGCTTGGTAAATAATTATAAATGCTATAAAAATGCCTCCCTTTTCCTAGAGAAAGGTTGGTGATTGTATGAGCAAGAAATTTCTAATAAAAATCATGAAATTTTGGCTTTATTCATTGTTTTTTGCTTCTTTGGAGTGACAGTCCATATTGTAGCTTTGCTAGTCCATACTCTACCATTGGAAAGTGTGCATAGTAGTTGTACAATTCTCTCCAAGTTATTTTAGTATTGATTTCCTTTGGAAATTTTTTTCTACAAAATTATTTTACTTCTATGTGCTCACTGCCCTGTCAAGGGTTTGAAGTTCCAAAATGCCACCACTTGACTAATCTAGGTCTAGGATCCCACAAAATGGATTTAGTCAAGTTGGTACTCATGTATATAATGTACATATGCTTCTTGTTGTACCAAAATTGTGTTTGGAAGAAGGACTTGAGTGAATACTAGGCAAGTATTGTTTACTCGGCTAGTAGCATGTTCAAAAACTCAAGATTTGCACCCAAAAGTAATTTAGAGTGAACAAATGTACGAGGAAGAGGTCTAAAAATATGGCCAAGGGTGTTTAGAATCACCTTGGTTTGTTAGAGAATCTCATTCCTATTGAATATTCTCAGTTTGTAAGCAAAACAGTGAGTTTACTATTTTTTTTGTAAATTGTGTTTGTCAAAATGCTCAAGGAATGCTTCAAAGCATAATCCAAGCCTTATAGCCATGAAGGATATGTAATAGAGAATTTCATTAGTTTTTTTCAGACCTCATTGAGGTATACTTCTAGCTCAATACCCTTGGTATGCAGGTCCAAAGAGGTGGCAGCAACTGACTGGTAAAAGACAACATTTTGGCAGTGACAGTGGTATTCCATTTCCTTTCTCAGATGTGCACCAAGTATTTGACATTATGTTTGTAGGGCAGTAATAAGGGAAGGATTTATTTGGTGTGGTAGAAGTCCTAAGCCAGTTTGGAGGCTTGATTAGTGGAGTTGGGAAGACCTTTCTATGTTCTTTGGTCCAAACCCTTCAAAAGTGCCACAAATAGTGGACAGTCATGATTTTGCATCAACAGTGGCCTACACCATGAAAATCCATTAACACATACCTCTAAAACACAATCCAAATCAAATTTGTTGGAGGAGAAACCCATCATTGGACAGGGTGAGCAAAAAGGTGCCAATTAGGCCTCCACGGGCTAGTAGCCCTTTTTGACTGCATAACACACACTTTTGAGAACCTGATTGGTAAATCTTGAAGAACCTAAGGGTAGCTGTCTAAGGATATTGAAGGTCAACCATCCACATCATTGATAGTATGGCAGAGACATTTTTGGTTTGAAGTCTAGCAAAGGGCTTGAGTAAGAAGACAAAAAAAAATTCTTAACTATGCCAAGATTACACAAGCTCAATAACAATACCTTTGCTTAGGTTTCTAGACCACTTGGAGGAGTTTATAATGACAAAGAACAATCTGAATAATGCCCAAAGGATAGGGGAATGTGTAGGAAAGTTCTAATGGTTGGACATAGCCTATAGTGGAGGAGCTAGGGAATGAGCTCACTAAAAGGGGGAGTTTGTTAGGAAAGTGATACATGAAGTGCTTGGCACTATAACTACGAGAATGATTTTGTAAACACATACAATAGCCTCAACAAGTCTTTAGGAAATAAATTGAACCTTTAGACTTAAACATCCTTATTGAGCACTTACCCAATAATCTCCCTATCACTTGTGTTCTTTCTCCCCTTCAAAGTGTTATCAGAGGAGGGAAATCAGGGAAAAATTTGCAAAAAAGGGAAAATAGAGAAGGTAGCCAGTCTACAAACAATCATCTCTACAAAGTGAAGTTGAAGGTAATATTGATGTGTGGAGAAGACACAGTGGTAACAAAGAACTTGTTGTTGTTGAAAGTTAATATATCTACCAGATCAAAGCTACTAGATACGTATTGTTTCTGATAAAGAAAGAGAGAATCTATCATTATTTAGAAGTGGAAAATAGTAAGGTAAGTCAAAGTTTAATTGAGATAGAAAGGGCACCTATAGAAACAAACAGAGAACCCTGCACAGGGAAAGTTTTATTTTGAAAAATCATGGCAGGAACAAGTGAAAGTATTTCACAGCCACAGATTCCAAATTTTAATGGCAAAAATTATGAGTATTGGAGTATTAAAATGAAAACCATATTTTTCTCCCAAGGTATTTGAAACTTTGTTGAAAATGGGTTCCCTGAACCAGTAAATCAACAAACATATCAAGCACTTTCACAAGCTGAGAAAGATTTGCTATAGGAAAACAAGAAGAAAGATGCAAAGGCACTATTTTTCTTTCAACAAGCAATGGAGGAATCAATCTTTCCAAAGGTTGGAGCTGTGACAAGATCAAAGCAAGCATGGGATAGTTTGCAAACAACATACCAAGGCATAGGAAAGGTAATAATGACAAAATTACAAATACTTAGAAGGGATTTTGAAAATCTGCAAATGAAGGACTTAGATTCAATAGATTCATTTTTCACTCATGCAATGTCAATAGTAAATCAGCTAAGGTCCTATGGAGACACTATTGAAGATTAAAAGATTGTAGAGAAAATACTTAAAAGTTTGCCTGCCAAGTTTGATGCAGTTGTAATAGCCATTCAAGAGGCCAAAGATCTTTCTCAACTATCAGTAGATGGATTAATGGGGTCACTCTTAGTGCATGAGCAAAGGATAAATCAATCAGGGATATCATCATTGGAAAATGCATTCAAGACTCAACTTTCTTTTGGCAAAATAAGAGAGAGATCAAATCACAACAGAGGAAGAAGAAATTTAACACCAAGGGGAGGAAGAGAAAATACACAATTTAAAAGTAGAAGACCAACATCGAGCCCACATGCCCATTCTACACCAAAAAGAGGAAGGGGGAGAAATCATTCTCATAGCCTTCATCAAGGAGAAAGGTATGATAAATCAAACATCCAATGTCATTATTGTAATAAATTTGGGCATTTTGCATTAGAATGTAGAAAAAAACAATATGATATGAATAAGAAAAAGGCACATTTTACAAATGAAAACAAGACAAACACTAGTGAACAAGACACAATATTGATAATATACAATGTAGCACAAGAGAGTTCCAAAAAAGTATGGTTCCTAGATAGTGGTTCTAGTAATCATATAAGTTCTAATAAGGATATGTTTGCAACAATGGATGATTCAGTAAAATCAGAAGTAAAATTGGGAAATGATCAACGAGTTTTAGTCATAGGCAAAGAGTCAATTAACATAAGAACTAAGCAAGATGGAGAGAAGCATATTTCTGATGTATACTATGTTCCTGGATTGAAACACAACCTCATAAGCATTGGACAACTAGAACAAAAAGGATATAGAATATACTATTAAAATGGTGAATGTGTGATTCTAGACAAGAAACCAAGCAATAGGCTAATTGCAAAAATTGAAATGACAAAAAATAGGATGTTTCCATTAAGAATTCAAAGTGAACTATTTGTAAAGCCACAAGGATTGCAAAAGGTTGCTGAATTATCTTTCAAAGCCTCATATAAAAATGAAACTTGGTTATGGCATTTAAGGCTTCGGTGGTTAAACTTCAAAGGGTTACAACTGTTATACAAGAAGAAAATGGTATATGGGCTACCACCAATAGAGCCACTTAAGACCACATGTGAGAGTTACATATTGGCAAAGCAGCATAGAAAACAATTTCCAATTGGGGAGTCTTATAGGAAAAATCATCCACTTGAGATAGTACATTTAGACCTTTGTGGACCTATGCAAACACCTTCCATAAGTGGAAAGATTTATTTCTTGACATTTATTGATGATTTTAGTAGAAAAGTATGGGTTTATTTCTTGAAATATAAATCAGATGTATTTTTTGTTTTTAAGGAGTTCAAGGTAAAAGTTGAGAAAGAAAGTGGATAGTATTTTAAAACATTGAGAACCGATCAAGGTGGAGAGTACATACCAATTGACTTTTGGAATTTTTGCAAAGAAAATGGCATAAATAAATAATTTACAGCAAGGTATACTCCTCAACAAAATGGAGTAGTTGAGAGAAAGAATAGAACAATTATGGAAATGGCACAAAGTATGATAAAAGAAAAACATCTACCAAATGAGTATTGGGTGGAAGCGGTTGCACGCTTGGTATACATATTAAATAGGTGTCTAACAAAAATATGGATAAATGAAACACCAGAAGAAGTTTGGATCAAAAGAAATCATAACATATCACATTTAAGATTTTTTGGTTGTGTGGCATACTCCTTGATACCTCACAAGTTGAGAAAGAAAATACATGATAGAGGAGAGAAGTGCATACTTATGGGATATAGTGAACAAGCCAAGGCATATAGGTTGTACAATCCTATCACAAAGAAGCTGATTATAAGCCGTCATGTTGAGTTTGTTGAAGAAGAAGCATGGGATGGCAGCATAGACAAAACAACTATTGTTGTAGCTAGTGTTCCACAAGAAAATGAAGAGAATGAAACTCAAGTTGAGAATCCTACTACACAAGTACATGCACCTACAACACCTTCTAGAGCACCTAGCACTCCAAATGCTACTACACCGGTAAGTAATAACAATAGCGAATCTTCTAATCCAACACTTGCATCACTAAGATCAAGATCCATAAACACTTCAAAGAATACACATACTCTAAGGGAGATTTATGATGAAATCCAAGAGGCTAGAAATGATAATATATGCACTAATTTTGCATTCCTGATACAAGCTAATCCAATTTACTTTGAAGATGCTATTAAAGATGACAAATGGATCACAATCATGGATTAAAAAATTAAATCCATTGAAAAGAATCAAACTTGGGATCTAGTTGATCTTCCTAAAGACAAGGATGTGATTGGAGGTAAGTGGGTTTACAAAACCATGTATAATGCTGATGGAAAAGTAGAGAAACACAAGGCAAGACTAGTGGCTAAATGAATGTTAAATCGGCATTCTTAAATGGCATTTTGGAAGAACAAGTGTATGTAAATCAACCACCTGGTTATGAAATTTTGGGATGAGAACATAAGGTATACAAACTGAAAAAGACCCTATATGGTTTGAAGCAATCTCCTAGACCTTGGTATAGCAGGATAGATTCTTATTTTGTGAACAATGGTTTTGGCAAGTGTGGCAATGAACCAACTTTGTATGTCAAAGTGAATGACAAAAAGAAAATCTTGATAGTTTGTATGTAGATGATTTGATATTCATAGGTAACATGTCCATTGACTCATTCAAGGAAGCCATGAAAAAGGAATTTGATATGATTGATCTGGGGCTCATGAGATACTTTCTTAGCATGGAGGTAAGTCAAAATGATCAAGGCATTTTTGTATGTCAAAGAAAGTATGCTAATGATTTGATGAAGAGATTTAAGATGAAAAATGTGAATCCAACACCTACACTCATTGATTTGGGTTTAAAACTTAGTAAGGATGACAAAAGTCCTAGTGTTGATGAAACTTTATTAAAAAGATTAGTTGGTAGCCTCATGTATCTAACTGCCACAAGACCAGATATTATGTATGGGGTTAGTCTTATTTCTAGATTCATGGATAAACCAAAGGAATCACATTGGAAAGTTGGAAAAAGAATTTTAAGGTATATAGATGGAACAAAGAGTTTTGGGATTTTATATACATCTTCATATGACTACAAACTGATTGGATATATAGATAGTGATTGGGGAGGTAGCATAGATGATAGAAAAAGAACTTCTAGGTATATCTTTCATCTTGGTTCTGGTGCTATCTCTTGGGCATCAAAGAAACAACCAATTGTCACCCTCTCATAAGCTAAAGCAAAATATGTTGTAGCCACATCAGCAACTTGCCAAACTGTATGGATGAGGAGAGTACTTTAAGATTTGGGGCATCAACAAGAAGAGCCTACAAAAATCTATTGTGATAACAATTCCTCAATTTCTTTATCTAAAAATCATGCCTTTCATAAAAGGAGCAAGCATATTTATACAAGATATCATTTTATTCGAGAATTGGTGAACAATGGTGACATATACCTTCAATTTTGCAGGTCCAATGAAAAACTAGCAGACATTTTCACAAAGCCACTTCGAAAGGATGTTTTTGAACACCTTTGAGAATAAATTAGTATTGTAGACATATATGGCAGTAAAGATTAAGGGGGAGTGTTGGCATACGTGGACTCTAGATGGAATTTTCTAATCTCCCCTACTTCCGCAACTTATCTACTCCAACCATCGCATTCACTCCTCTTTATCGTATCTTCTTCTACTCTGTTTTTGATGCATTTAGATGGTTCAACATTTAGGCATGCATTCTAGAAGCCTCTTTCATAGCTGTGAATAAGGCTTTATTTTTAAAGAAAAATGAAATGTAATACTCTTTTTTTGGTGGGTTCAAGGCATGAAAAAATTTGTTCTTATGATGAATGTATAATGCAAAAGTATTCATGGGTAGCTCTGTTTTGTGAAGACATTTATATAAATTGTTATATAATCTATTGTGGCAATAATATGAACTATTTATCTGTTTTGATATCACTATTTTTCTGTAGTCTTTTGGTCTTTCTCCCCTTCACTTCTTAGCTCAGCTAGTTGGCTGATTTGTTGTGATAGATTTCTAGACAGATTCATCTCTGATAAATCACTAATTGAAAGTAGAACTAAAGATAAGATCAATAACATAACATTTGGCTAGTTTTCAACTACCCAAAAATAGATGCATCTTAAGAATACATGTAACTGTGCTATGTAAACATACATATCCAATATTCTCACTAGAAGCCCTTCATTACATGTGATTCCAATCCATTAAATACCAAAACAAGGATCCGTTATCCAACTTTTGATGCTAAATGCTTTTTTAGTTGATTAAAATGCACCAACTGAAATGTAAAAATGTCCATGTCTGCATTAGAGGAAATCATGGTTACAAATTGAATCAGAAAATAAAGATATTAGGATCTTACCATCTCCTCTATAAGTTTTTGGCTTGGTCTCCACTATTCTGTAATCTCAATGGCCTTAATTACAAGACCATGATATACTTTCCTGGTTGGTTTATGGTTTCAAGAGATATCACTACTTCACTTCCTTGTGTGTTGTTGAATGTGAATGGAAGCTCAATCGAGTGATTTTGTAGAGCATAATCTATGTAGTGAATAGTCTGTTCATTTACCATAACATTAAAGTTCCTTCCCTTTGAGCCATTCAGGATCTCAACTCTTGCAAAATATACTACAACTAAAGTTCTTGTACTCTATTGTGGAAGTATTAAGCATAATCAATTTATAGTGTTTTGACAATTAGAGTTATCTGCATCACAACAACATGAGGGTGATGGACAGAAGCAAGGGATAAACATAAAATAAACAATAAATAGAATCTAATGGAGAGAAGACCAAACAAATTAAACTTTATTTTATATATATATACAATCTGATTTAAATATGATTTTGATTGATCTTTATTGTAGCTATATCCACATTCATTTGCTCCATTTTTCTTGTACGTTTTTCTCTATTACTGGAACTCCATTCCATATGTTGGTTCTTTTCATTACCTATTAAAAACTTACTTACTCTAGCTTTTTATTGCTACAATACAATTTCTAGACTCTTCTACATATTTGTATGTATTTTTTATTCAAAATTTTGCTTCACTATTCCTTTCCTATGCCCAGAAAATAAAGTATGGACAACAAAAATAAGAAAAATACTAGTGCATTCAAAATTCTACTATAGATAATAACTTAGGGGATTACAATAAAAAAAAAAATTAGTCAAAATCTGTCCTATGGTATGAACATGAAAAAAATTAGTCAAAATATGTCCTATGGTATTGCAACATTGCCCCTTAGTCACAACTACCATCTACAATACCCAATCAATATGTTTGATACACAAAATTGTCTTTTCCTAATACCTTGGTGAAAATGTCTACATATTGATCTTTAGACTTGCAATGTTTCATTAATATTTCTCAATTTGTGATCATCTCCCTGATGAAATGATATCTTGTGTCAATATGCTTACTCCTCTTATGAAAAACTAGATTCTTTGACAATGCTATAACTAATTTGTTGTCACAATATATCTGTATTGCCTCTTCTTGTTCATTCTTCAAGTCTTTCAACTTTCCTCTCATCAAAAAAACTTGACAAGCTACCCCTGTAGTTTCAATATATTTTGCTCTAACATCTAAAAGAGTAACAATCGATTGTTTATTTGATGTCCATGATACTACACCTCATCCAAAATGAAAAACATAGCCAAAAGTGCTCGTCCTATCATCTATATTCCTTGCACAATCACTGGCAATGTATCCTATCATCTTGAATTTATATGTCTTTGAATAGAGTATTCCATAGTTCTTTGTTCTACTAACATATTTGAAAAAAAACAATTCCAACTTGCCAATGTGAAACTTTTGGGAGACTCCATGAACCTTGAAATGAGACTAACTCCAAACATTATATCCAGCCTTGTGGCTATTAAGTACATAAGACTTCCAATAATTTTTTTATACAAAGTTAGATTTGCATCAGCTCCTTTTTCATCTTTACTCAACTTCAAACGTGTCACTATAGATGTTGGGGATTGATTTTCAACTCATCGTATTAAACCTATTCAAGATATCATTTGCATACTTAGATTGTGAAATGAAAATACCTTTATCATTTTGAATTACTTCAATTCCAAGAAAATATATCATTAAACCCAAATTAGTAATCTCAAATTAATTTTTCATCGCTAATTTGAATGTGTCAATTGATAGATCACCCATGAAAAACAAGTCATCAACATATAAATAAACTAATATGATCTAACCTTGCTCATTCATCTTGTTATACAATGTAGGATCACTAATGCAGGTCTATTGAAGCCATTTTACAAAAGATAAGACTCAATTCTGCCATACCATGTGCTCTTGGGACTTGTTTGAGTCAATAGAGTGCCTTCTTGATCTTGGAAACCTTGTTTTCATGACCCAAAATCTCATACCTAGGTGGCTTCTCCACATAGACCTCTTCTTCTAAGAAACCATTTAAGAATGTTGATTTCACATTCTTCTGATATACTGCCCAAATTATTTTAGTTGCTATGGCTAGTGTTATCCTCATAGTTTTTAAACAAGCTACTAGTGCAAATTATGTCTCATTGTAGTCTACCCCAAGCTATTATGAATAACCTTTTGCTACAATCCTTTCCTTGTGTTTTTGCACATTTCCATTTGTATTCAATTTTGTTTTGTAAACCCACTTCATTTCTATCACTTATTTTTGTTGTGAAAGATTCACCAAGTTACATGTTTTATTTTTTTCATTAGTATCTATTTCTTCATTCATTGTATGCACCCATTTTTGTTCTTTAATAGCATCTTCAAAGTGAATTGGATCATCTATGTGTGTATATAGTGCAAAAAGAGAAGTTAGACCTGCATTGTTTCACCTTTATTTTTCTCATAGTTCTCTCTTAAACTTCTGATTTTTTGCCTCCTTAAGCTTATTAATGTGGGTTTTTACATATCACTTGAACTTGTAGAACATGGACTTGATTGTCCAAAACCAAGAGTCCCAATTGAACGTGGTGTTTGCTGCATATTTTATGGATTATTTTCTTGAGTGTGTGGGGTTGTCCTTATGCTTGATGATGGTTTCATTCAACCACTTTGTTGACCTTGAATGGGTGCAGAAGGAAACACATTTGGAGCAGTACCTATTGGGATAATATCTTCCTTTCCTTCTTGTTATAGGTTGGTTGCACTATTAATTATTTTATCCAAGATTTCATCCCATGCTTCATCTTCTATAAATTGCACATCTTTGCTGATTATAAATTTTTTGTTGATTGGATTGTATAACTTGTAAGCCTTGGAATCATCACTATATCCAATAAATATATATTTTCCTCATTTGTTGTCTAACTTTCTTCTTAATTCATCCGGCACATGTGCATATGCCACACATCCAAATGCTCTCATATGTGAAACATTATGTTTTCTTCAACTCCATAATTCTTCTGGAATCATATTGATGATATTTTTGGTAGGAAATCTATTAATTATGTACGTTGCACATGCTAGAACTTCAGCCCAATATTTATTTGACAAATATTTTTATTTCAACATGCTTATTGCCATTTTTATTGTTGTTCTATTTTTCCTTTCAACTACACCATTTTATTGAGGGGTATACCTTATATTGAATTGTTTGTGGATACCATGATCCTTGCAAAATCTTATGAAATCATTTGAAATATGTTCATCGCCTCTATATATTCTCAATACTTTGATGTGATGCCCACTTTTCTCTTCAACAAGAGCCTTGAATTGACAAAAGTAATCAAACACTTAATGCTTATTTTTTATAAAGTAGACCCACGTCTTCCTTGTTTAGTGATCAATGAATGCTAATAAATAGTAGCTTCCACCAATTAAGGGTGTTTGTATTCACCCACATAAATCTGAATGAACAATCTCCAATGGTTTGTTTGCATAGATTGAATTTCCCACTGGAAATTATTGTTTATGTTGTTTACCTAAAATGCAACCTTCACATATTCTCTCTGGTTTTTCTATTAGTGGTATACTCTTTACCATTCTTCTTTTATGCAATAGTTTTAAGCTTTCAAAGTTTAGATGTCTAAATCTCCGATGCCATAACCAATTTTCATCCTTAATTTCATCTTGATAAATTATTTGGGGGATTGCTGCAACTTTTTCTTCATGTACTTGTGGATTCATTGAGGGATATTTTTGAGAAAGATTTACATTCAAATCTAGTTTTATCCTTAGGGGAAACATTCTACTGCTTGTCATTTGGACTTTTGCTATGAGCTAATTGCTTGGAAATTTTTCTAAAATTATACATTTTTTTTTTCTTGAAAAAGACTTGATACCCTTTTTGAATGAGTTGCCCTATACTCATTAAGTTATGTTTCAACCCAAGAATAAAATATGCATCTAAAATAAATTTTTTCTCTCTATTTTTGGTTAGAATGTTGACACTTCCTTTACCCATAATTGAAACGTTTTTGTCATTCACCAATGTTACATTAGATTTTACACTTTCATCTAAAGTAGAAAACATTTCTAAATTCCCAACCATTTGATTGTTGCAACTTAAATCTAAAAACCATATGCCTTTTTGACTTTCTTGTTCTACAAATAATAACTTAGGGGATTGTAATCATTTTTTTTAGTCAAAATTTGTCCTATTATATGAGCATGAAAGAAGATTGAAATGATAGAAGATGGAAGGTGAGAATGGAAAGAGCTATGGTCAATTTAATGAAGGTAGTTGGGATTAGATTGCAATAGAGAGAAACTAGTAATATTATTCTTATTCAAAACCATTTTCTTCGAACATTCTTTTTGAAATAATATTAGTGTTATATAGAACATAAATGGGGCTATTTGAATTCCACAAATGATCGAATCAGTCTTGAGGGTAAATGATTGAAAGAAAGAGGGGAGCAGAAAAGAAAAACTTAGAAATTATATTAGCATCATGAAACATTACATCAACTGTCTGAGATGCTTCTCTAATAACGTTCAAAATCTGATTACATACTTTAGTATCTCAACTTCATACAAATTGAAAGATTTTACAATTTCACAAAACTCTAGAGAATAGGATTCTAAATAGTATGTACCAAAATATAAAGTCCTACAATATATAGAAAATCAAACAATTACCTATGCATGAGGAGAAGAGTACATTAAACAATATATTTCTTGCTACCTACAAAGTGTGTAAATGGGATAGGGATAGGCTAAAGAAAATAGAAAATCCATTCCAATCCTAAGGAAGATCTGCTTCAGTGTTTGTCTTTAATGGTATAGATTGACTATAGATATGATAGATACAACGATGACAAGAACAACTAGTAGAGTTGATGAAGTATTAGGTTTACAGTTTGCCACATTGATCAGGAATAGATAGTTTGAATCTCTAATTGTGAGAGTTTTACTTCAATCATCTAAGATTTTTATAAGCTAATAATTTGCTATATTCGACTTATTTAGATTTAATCATTTGACTACTATATTTCTTCAAAATACCATAATTTATTTTATCTTTCTTCATTTCTATATATAAACATTAAGGTAATACTTTTATTAAAGGACTATTAAATACTTGATGGTGAATATGAAAAGATCCCTCTCTTCTTACGAAGATTGTTACCTTAATAAGCCTTTTTAAGAGCAAAAATACCTAATAAGATTAGAGGATTGAGCCCCCATATTATATCTTGATATTGAACTCAACATTATTCCAAGATTCACGTGAGCCTCATAGAGGCAACCTAAAAGACTTCTCAACTCAATTGCAAATATGAAAGGATCAATATTGTTTGAGATTTGAATCAAGAAAACATAGATGACATTGGTCGAACTGGTAATGATCATTTCTTTGGTAAATTCTAGGATTTATGGAGATGGTATAGATTGGATCTTTTCAATAAGCATGCCTTGCATCTCCAAAGAAACATTAAATCCAAGAAGATGTTATATTCCATTATAATTACCAAAAAGAAACCATAAGCAGATGAGGTATTTGGTGTTAATGTTTAAGGGAAACCAATAGCAAGATTTATTTTGAGGCTTTTGAAAGTAATGCAAAGACTGCAAGTTATATGGAATACTTGAGTTACTAACGTTCACTGCCTCACCAACATCTATATAATTGCCATTTGAAATCCACATTACATTTGTAATGGAATCAATGTAATTATTTTCACCACCATAATTGATGCTTAGAAATCCTACTTTGCGACAAGTGAGAAGTAATTAGTCAAATAAAGGAACAAAGAGATGTTAAAACAAATGCCCTTCCTTTGTGCTACCTAGCTAACCAGAAACTCAGACAAGAAATGCTAGGACATTCATTGTTAACATAGGTAGACTTCTAGCTTTGAAAATGAACTTGTCCATCAACTCCAATAATAGTTATGAATAGACAAACTTTGAAATTTAAGGTAACACCTTTCAATATAGGCTATGTGTGGGACATGCTACATTGGGTATGAATTATTTAAAAGTTATTCTATTTTCTTTTGGAACTGTTTTATTTACAAGATATCAATTTTATGTGTTTTTTGATTTGGAATTATTATGTTCATTATTAAATATGAATATTTGATGTGTAAATAGGTTTCAATTTTAAGACACAAGATAAGATTTATTTGTTTTTGATTAAGTTAGCGGGGAGAAGGCCTTGAATTCTAGAAAACAACAAAATTAGAGAGCACCATCATAGAAGTTGACATCACATAGCCATCACAAGAATATCCATCCTCTCTCAAAAATAGTAAAAACTTATCATGTCTATGTAACTAAACATACTATTCTGAACTAACCAAGTCATCTAACTAACATATAGCTAGTAGTAAGCAAAGATAAAGAGTCTAAAAAATTAACAAAGTGAACAACAATAATAAGAGTTTGATTCTTACAATGCATCGGCCTATTCATTAAATGATTCATATAATACCTAATACTAACTATTCTAGATATAATCAAAAGCCAAAACCAAAGTCTATATTGCTTAATCATTCTTAATAAGGCTCCAAATATGCTCCAAGTTCTGCACTTGTTCATTCCAAATCTCCACATGTGTAGTCTCCTCATTTTTGTTCTCCTTGTTTAGTTTCCCCTCCTTCAATAGGTTCTTGGCCTTCTTTTTCATCCTACTTTTCTGAGAAAAAAACCCCATATCTGCTTTCATCATAATGTCATCGATGATGGTGCATAAAGAGAAAATGGAGCCACCCATTTGGTAGTATCATTGGCTATAGTCTTTTATTTTTACTTCTAGGTTCATAACCCTCACTTGCGACTAAATGATCTTATTTTGTAGGTTCTTGTTGTTGTCCTTATCTATATCTAAGACAACTCTTGAGAGCGGGGCACCATATCAACATCATCCAAACAATATTAAGGAAAGGAAACTAGATCAAAATTCTCCATGTCCTTCAAGGATTCACTCCCAACTTCCATTTCCTCCTTATAGTGTTCCTCATGTTGTTCATCTTTAGTGCAATATTCCTCATCCTCTGTATCCTCATTTAAGGATTCATTGCATGAGTAGTTACTTTAGGTTCAATTTTAACATTTTTATCCTTATCCAAGAGTTGAGTAGACCTTCTCTTTCCTAAGCTACTATCATTCTTCTCTCTCTTCCTTCTAAGAATCTTGTAAGTCAAGGTTGATGGTAATTCTTTTTTTCATAGTCTTTGTCAAACTTTCTAGCCTTAACAAGTAATTTTTTAGGGATTTCCAATTTCCTCTTATCAGGGTTAATTTTGATCATAGGCACCTCAAGGGTTTCTAGTTCCCATTTAGCTCGAAGTTTCTTACCTTTAGAATTGGTTGTAAGAGTATTGTCGAGCAAATATAGGGGATTGGTCCCAATCAACTTAATTTTGACATAGTATCTACGAGTTTCTTCCTTAGGTTCATAATTACTAGGAAGGGTAAGTAAACAAATAGGATTAGGGGAGTGGTCAAAGAAATATTTATACATGATATAGATTATCTCTTGATGTAGCAAAAGATTTGCACCATTTACAATGCTAGACTCCAAAGAAGTAAAAAGATAATAGGGTAAATTAATCTTATCTTCATGCCAAATTCATTCAAAATGGGAATATGGTAACCATGCATAGAGGTATAGTGACCTTCTAAAGTGAAATATTTCATAATGAAGTAGTTGACAATAGGATAGGGATTAGAAAGGACAGAACAACCATACCCATTTTATACCACCATTGGTTGCTCATCTTTCTCAAATAATTTCTTCATGTAGGGTTTGTAATCTCCACTATTTCACCTTTCCACTTTCTCTCTCTCATTTTGTAATCTAGTCACCTCTATAATGAGCTCTGATGACACAACAAAGGAGATACAATGAATATACACCTCACCATTTTGCCAAGAGCTATAGAATCTCATCAACAAATCCCTATTGTAACCTTTCATGGCAAAAAAGAAGGCTATCATGCCTGTTCTACAAAAGAGATCCCACACCTCTTCATTATTTTGAAGTTCCTCATAGCTTTTAGACTCCATCCTCTTCAAAGGGACCCCCATATCTATAGATTTCTCCACAGTATTAAAACAAAAAGTCTGAAAGAAACTAAAAAACAAACTACAACTTTTAGAACCTACCTTTTCTGTTAAAACATATTCATTAAAAAGGCTATCTTTGGATTGATTGTTTTCACTATCCATACATATGAGATGGCAACTCACATTATGAGAAATTAAGAAACTTTGAGAAGCTGGCCAGCCAACATTCCAATGAATAATTTTGGCATCTTTAATATTTAATATAAGGCAAAACATAAAAAGCTATGTACTTCCAGTTTTGCAAATGGAATTAATGACATACACATCATAAATTTTCTTAATAGACATCCAACATAACTCCCAAATCAGCTATCTAGTCAACATCCTATTCACCCTCTCATAAGTCATTGGGCCAAAAATTTGAATTTGAAAAAAGTTGGCATGCATTAAAAAGGATATGGGAGAAAGCATGTAAAGAGCCATTAAGTGTTCAAATAATTGATCAAGTCACACAGGAAGGGTTTAACCAATTCCTTGGTAAGGATTTTTCTTAACCCAATCAAGCTCTCCATATAGTTATAAAAACTCTATTTCTTATGAGTTAGGCCCAGATAAGTAGCTTCGTCAGCCACACAATTCCCTTCCTTGAAAGTGTGTTGGATTTTAATTTTGCTAAAGAGGCCCAACAATCTTTTAAATTTTTCTAAAATGCCTTTTATCGACCAGAGAACATTCGTATTACCTTTCAAGCAATTCACAATAAGTTTTGAATCACCTTCAAGGACAACATTTTGGTAGTTATGATAATGGATGCATGATAGACCTTTCCAAGTAGCCATCACCTCAACTTTTTTATTCAATCCTTTTCCCAAATTAACACAATATCCTTCTATCATAAAGCCCTTTTAGTCTCTTATGATGCCACTTGCACCAAATATACTAGGGTTCCCTTTAGAACAACCGTCAAAGTTGCACTTTAGCTAGCCTTCCTCCAGAGGATCCTAGATGCAACTCTTCCTTCACATCAAATTATGTCAATTCATTCTAACAAGACTATGGGTAATTCCCCATCTTTACGTCAATTTTAGGTCCATTAAGCTCGACATTACTTAGTGCTTTATAATGTGAAATAACACCTTATTTGGTTGGGGTTTCATATGTAAACACCCTGTTATTACGTTCCTTCTACAAATTTCAGGTTGTAAAAGGGTGAATTTGAAGCCAAATATTTTTGATAATTGGGTGGGTATATGGGCTGAGGGTCTATTGTTCAATTAAATCTTTCATATTCTCCAGGAGGTCCAATAGATCATTAGATCCGTAAGAAGCTTATCCTAGAAATCCTTAGCAAATTGACAATGCAGGAACAATTGATTAATGTTTTCAAATTCCTTACTGCATAAAACACATCTATTAACCAATGAGAAACGTCTTATATTTATTATAGGAGTTGAGGGAAAATCAACTCTACAGCTCCCAAAGATCATCTACATGCAAACCTGACACAGAAAGAGTGAAGCAAAATAGCTATGGAGGCCAGAATTGAGAGATCCAGAAAAGAGGAGTCATATTGATTGTGCAACAAGAATGTAATTCAATAATTATAGTTGTAATGAAAATACAAAGAGAGAATCCTTATAAAAGGATACTCAAAACCCTAAAGGAGAAAACCCTAAAGAATTATTAGATTCCTAAGTTTAGCTTAAGCATGGAGTATAATAGACTAATAATTAAATAAATAATTATTAGCTGATAAAAGATAACTCCAACACCCCCCTTTAAGATGAACTTAGGGAGTAGCTGAAAAACAACCAAGGACTAAAAAAGCATGTAAAAAATGCAGGAAAGCAACAATGGGTCTCGACAACTAGGCTTGATGAGGTACCCAAGTACAATTAAATCTTTGTAAAGTAGAGAAAAAGGAGAAAACTCTATGGGAACAAAACTCCTCTCCAAGAAGAGATGAAAACTCAAGTGAAGGACTAAGAAGCCTCCAAACAAGAGTGTTCCAGAAGATAGGAACAAAAAAGGAGAGAATGAAGAGCACCACTGAAGCATGAAATAGCTGCAAACATTGTCTATGAGTAACTACTGATCTGAAGAACCTCCACTAAAATAGAACATGACTAGGTAAAGAAGATTGTAATCTGCATGAGTGTCCTCAAATGACACTACTTGAATCAAATGGCAAACAAAGGCAAACAACTAACCTCAAAGATACAGATGGCATGAAACACCAAAACCTGAAGAGTTAATCAATCGAACCAAGTAGTAATTAGAACAACAAGACAAACCTCCCCATAATATTGAAAAGGGAGAGGGAAGGGTACACTGAAAAGAATGGACAACAAGAATTGCATAACGAAGAACCAAGAACATTGAAGGTGTAGAGAAAGTAAATAGTATCATGAAAGGAACACTCACTCAACACATCATGAGGATAATATCATTGAAGGAACACTCACGTGACAAAGGTAGATGGAAAACAAAGGAAAACATCAACCCCCCATGGCACTATATAAATAGTGCATGTACAATAAGGCACAAGATCTGCAAGATCCCAAGTATACAATGCATGATGGCACTTTATCTCAGTGTGTTTTCATAAATAAAATGTTACAATGATCAGAAGAGACAGAAGACTGAAAACAAAAAGAACAGCCAAAGACGAGACATCCTACTCAAAGAAAGAGATCCCAGAACTTGAAACATCCAAGATATTCACCAGAGTGCTGAAAATAAATAAATAAAATAAAATATACCTGGAGAAGAATCTAGAAAAAAAAACTCATATTAAGGGAAAGAACACAGAACAAGCTTTCGAACGATATAAAGTTTTTGAAAAATGGAGTTCAGGTGCTCAAGTTATGTCTCCCGGGGTGAAAAAAGGAACCTCTGGCTTTGACAGAAAATAAAACACCATCAAAAAATAAAAATAAAAATTTCAGACCTCCAAATCTAGATAGAGCTCGAAAAGAGCTTTTTGACAATATAAGATTTAAAAAAAGACGTCTCTGTATGACCAAGTTACGACCAAAAGAAAAAAAACCTTTCTTGTAAGGCATAAAAAAGGGTAAAAAAAAATTTATTTTTTAATTTTTGACAAAAAAAGTTTGATGCATTTGTAGGTATAGCCGTACAGGTTTTTGTGCCTCGAAAAACATGTCAATAAAAATTCATGCCCTAGATGTCCCTGTCACCAAAAATAGCAAAATCAGATATCAAAATTCATGGAATCAACCTTCTGAATCCAATTGTGAGGTCATTTTGGCACTAAAATGTACCAGAAAATCAACTACCCCCGTAAATAAAAAAAAAACTGCACAAACCCCTGAATACACATATCTAAAAAATAAGGCCCAAAATCGCTCATGAAGAGAACAGGGGTATGCAGATTTAGAGCTCTGATGCCATATAGGAGTTGAAAGAAAATCAACTCTATAGCTCCCAAAAATCAGCTGCATGCAAACTTGTCATAGAAAGAGAGAAGCAAAATAGCTATGGAGGCCAGAATTCAGAGATCTAGAAAAGAGAAGTCATATTGATTGTGCAACAAGAATGCAATTCAATAATTATAGTTGTTATGAAAATACAAAGAGAGAATCCTTATAAAAGGATACTCGAAACCCTAAAGGAGAAAACCCTAAATAATTATAAGATTCCTAAGTTTAGCTTAAGCATGGAGTATAATAGACTAATAATTAAATAAATAATTATTAGCTAATAAAAGATCACTCCAACATTTATATTATCAATCATCAAAATTCTTCCATGAGTAGTGGCCCACCAGAAGCAATTGATCTTAGGGTAGATGCCTTTAATCCTATTTTTTTTCTAGCATAAGTTCTCCTTAGGATCTTCAACAATGTTATGATAGACTAACTTGACCAAGAAGGCACCAGAGGGGTTGAACTGCCAAGTCCATTCATAATACACATGAGGAGAGAAAAAGGAGCAATCACCTAAGTAGGTGTCCAAGGATTGAACTTCTTTCATCATTTAATCTAAGAGATGAGTAGGGATATCCCTATTTCCCAACATGTTTTCCACCAAGATTTTCTAGCTAGCCTTGTCCCCTTGCCATGAAATATAATCATGAACATGATTACCAAATCTTTTGATTAGGAACTTCTTAATTTTTCTGAATTGAGGTATTTCTAATAGAGCAGAGTCTTTGAGCCATACATCATCCTAGAACCTAGTGTTCTTTCCATTTCCTACAAGCCTTTTTCCATCTTTTTCTGAGAATAGATTTAATTTTAGATACATTGTTCTAGATGCAAGAGCCTAAGGGTAATTCTCTCTCCCTAAGGAAGCGACTATTTCTAGCATTATTAAGGTATTTAGCACTTATGATATATGCCCAATCTTTTGCCCCTTCTATTATCTACTAGCCAATTTTAGAGATTAAGGCCCGACTGAAGGATTTAATTTTTCTTATACCATGTCCCCTTTCATTAATTGAGTTACAAACTTTGTCCCAAGCAAAAAGGGAAACTTTGGTTTTTTTCTTCACTCCCTGTCCATAAAAAACATTTTCGGATTTTTCTATCTTATCAATAACACATCGAGGCATTTTGAAAAGGGAGAGATAGAAAACAGGAATATTTTAAAGATATGATTTGACCAACTAAATTTTACCTGCCATGCTAAATAATTTCTATTTCCATCCAACTAACTTCTTCTGAAACCTTTCAGTGATACCGGTTCAGAAGAGAGTAGTGGGAAACTTTGAAATGAGGGGTAACCCTAAATAAGAATCTGGTAAAGCCATAGTTTGACAAGCTAGAATTTTAGTGATTTTAACCTAAAGGTCATTGCTAACATTCATAAATAATATCTTACTCTTCTCATAATTTATATATTGGTTTGAGATCATTGCATAATTGTCCAGAATCTCCTTCCAGTATCTAGCCTCTGAAATGTAGGCTTCGCCAAAGATGATAGTATCATCCACAAACTATTTGTGCGATATTAGATACATTGTAGAGGCAGCTTTAACATCTTTTAATCTTTCCTTCCTTTTAAATATTTCAATATTTCTTCCTAGGACTTAAGAATAAATAATGAAAAATTATGGGGAAAGAGGTTTCCCCTAACAAAGGTCTCTTTCGTAGGAGAAATAACCACTAGGGGATACATTTATTAGAATAGAGAACATTGGAGTTTTAACACACTATACTATAAACTTTACGAATTTATCCTTAAATCCAAAACAATTTAGCACTTCAAAGAGAAAGTTCCAAAAGACTCTATCATAGGTCATAAAGACGTCTAATTTGAAAGAAATACTAGTTATTTTTCCATAATCCATAGAGTGAATAAGTTCATGAGCAATGATAACTGCATCCATAATGTGTCTCCCTTTAACATAGTCTTTTTGATTGACATAGATCATTGTATCAATCACAAGTTTGAGCCTATTCACCACGACTCTTGACAAGATTTTATACAATGTGTTACACAAGCTGGTCGGCCAAAAGTCCTTAAAGGATACACCATTATCATTTATAGGTATTAAATCAATTTAGGTAGAGTTAACTTGGTTGAGGAATTTACCAGACATGAAGAACTCCTTTTACAGCATTGAAGATGTTCATTCCAATAGCATCCCAACACTCTTGGAATAATGTCGGGGGAACCCATTAAGGCTCAGAGCCTTTAAAGTCCCAAAAGAAAACATTACTTCTTTAACTTCTTGGAGGGACACCTTGGCATTAATTAGTGATAGCTCCTAGTTTGTCATAACCTTATGGATCACTTCAAGCAAGCCACTAGCATATTGAAAGTTTCTTTGACAATTGGAGCTTTGCTTACTAAAGAATTTTACAAACAACTTAGCCATTTCCTTCTCATTTTTTATAAATGAGCCATCATCCTTTCAAAGTTGGCATATCATGTTCTTGCTCCTATGCTTAATAGTTGATTGGTGGAAGAATTTAGTATTTTTATAACCTTTTGTGAGCCATTCAATACTTACTTTTTCTTTCCAAAAAACCTCTTCTTTCTTGTTTAATATGAACCATTACTCTTTTAGTGAGATCTCCTTTAGGCAATCTTCCTTAGTGGCACTATTTTCTTCTATCTTCTTCTATATGGTCCTAAGGTTAGTTGAAATAGAATTTTTTTCCTCAAAGATATTCTCAAAAGAATAATGATTCCACCCTTTAACTTTTTCCCTCATGATTTTAAGGTTTTGGGCCACATAATACATGGGGGTACCACTTATAAGAATATTCCACCATTGTTCCACTAGAGATCTAAAATCTAGGTCTAGAGACCACATGATCTCATATCTAAAGGGATAGAATTTTTTCCTAAGAAATATTGCACTATGATCCAAGCCAAACCTAGGAGGCACACAGGGAGAGGGAATCAATATTTTTGCAATTACTCAAAACTAGGTCCCTATCGAATCCAAATTGGATGAGATTTTAGCCAATTCTTCTACTTTTCCAGGTGAATTTTGAACCAGCAAGATGAATTTCCATCATTCCAATAACATATATAAGATTACCAAGATCATTCATACTTTTTGAATAATCTTTAATGCCACTTGATTTCTTTGATGGCTACAAAGGAGAGTTAAATTCTCCAGCCATCATCTAAAAGGACGTAGAAGAATTTAGAATGATGTTAACATGCTTAAGCTATTTAGAATCCTACTCAACTTTAATAAATTGGATGATTTAAGGATATTATATAAATTCATATAAAATTAAGAATAATAAATTACTGATGACATTCTATAAAACTATGAAACTTAATAATGTTTTTAGATTTAAAATTATAGATCGAAATGATGAATGCAAGATAAAATTTATTTTTAAATTTTTAAAATATGAAAGATTAGGTATTTATTTCTTCAAATTATTGTAGAGATTAATCTTATCTCATAGAGAATTTAGTTGTCATGAAAGAAAAATTAGATGTCCTCAATGTAGTTGACGTGAAAGAGTTGTAGTAATTTAAAATTCTTTATATCTTTAATTAGTCTTGTCCATTATCAACTTTATCTATGACTACTATGGTATTTCACTAATTAATCATTCTACAATGGGAAATAAGGACCAACAAAAAAGGGTAGGAAGTATCCATTCATTTTGGGCTCTATTGAGCCTATCATTGAACAATATTTCGACATAATCAACTCAAGAAGAACAAAGAAAAATCTACTTCTCCCAAAAATATTATCAATCTTAACAAATAAACAAGTCTAAGGTCACGTTGTGGCATCTCTTGGGAATGGGGAGAAATAAAGTAGTCTATGTGGTTTATTTAGAAGAGGCATGTTGGTTGTTCAAAATGATGGATTTAAGATCTCGTAAAATTATGCCACTCACTATTATTAGAGAATTCAAGGTGTTGGCCAACCTGACAATGGATCACCTTAACTAAATTTTTGGGAAAATGGTGTCTCAACCTTGCATTTACATGAGGTTACTATTTATAGTAAGTTTTTATTTGAGCATTAAATGGTGTGAAATTCTCCCCAAAGCTTCTATTGGCTAGATAGCATGTTAGTAAAAATTCATCACAAGATCATAGCTAGTTTTGAAGATATTAAACTTTTCATTTTGGAAGGGTGCGATGAAAAGTTTAAATTTAATTTTTAAGTAATTTAGACCCCAGAAAACACCTTAACAAGTGATCATAAGTGGAATAGAATTTTATTAGGTGATAGAGCACTTCACGATCTTTTTGTTGCTTCAAACGTTTCGTCAATCAGACACAAGGTTCACAAGCTATGGCCTCCAGAAGTTTGGGCTCCTGAAATAGGAAATATAAAATGCATCAGACACATAAATGAGTTGTAAAAGGGTGGGACAAGTGATGATGTGTGTTTCTATATGTCATAGGGAATCTATAATGGAGATAAGGTCAGCTCTACTTCATTGGGTGTTTTTAGCTCATTGTTTTGTAATACCGTTTGATGGTTTCTTGTATTGTATCTCCTATATATGAGGTGCATAGGATAGAGGTTGTGTGTAAGAGCTTTATGGATATTTCAAGTTTCCTCTTAATCTCTAGTTAGTGGTACTCTTGTGAAGAGATTTCTCTATAAGTATATTGTAATCTATTTTTGATTAAGGGAAAATAGGTTTTGATGGGTCCCAAAAACCCATGTACAGAAGGAAGATTAAAAGATAAGAATTAATGCACAACTAAACAAAAGATAACAACTAAAGAAAAGATAGCTGGTGTACAAAACACCAGCAAGTAAAAGATCAAAACAGACTAAAAACCAAAAATGACCGACATAAGCCCGGGCTTAGGTCAAATTTTGAAGCATCTCTGCCGCTTCCAGCTGCAACTGATCCCTAGTTTCTGCAGCCCAGTTGATGTCCTCTATTTCTTTGCTCTATTTCTGCATCCTTTTAGCACTGGCCCTGGCTCTTCTTCTGCGCCCAGTTTCCTTATCCTCAGGGGTGTCATCTTTGACCTCAATAATACCCTCCACATCCTTTTCCCCTTGGTAGCTCTCCAACTTATGGATGGGGGTTTTCATGCTCACCGAGGCAGCCTTCAAGATCCTATGGCTCTGCTCCCCAATTTTTTTAAGTGTTTTCTCAATACCATCTAGTCTCTGATCAATAGAATCTACTTTGTTTTCCAGGCAAGTAAAACTGTTGCGATTGGCATTTATGATCTCCTCCGCATTGCCAATTGCCTTGGTTAGCTCACTAAGACATTCTGGGAGGGAGTTGAATTTTTCAGAACCTAGGGCCTGTAAGGTTTCAATTTTCCAGCTTCATGGGCTTGCTTGAATTTTATGCCCTCAATTTCCTTTTGAATCTAGTTGAGCGCTTGTTTGAAGTTCTTTGTCCCATTATTTATGCAAAGGCCTATGTCCACTTGATTCTCTTCCTGGTGCTTGACATCAATGGTATTAGGATTGACCTCCAGACTAACCTCTTTGTCCTCAGTGTTTTGATCATCTTCTATTGTCATGTCCTTCTACACCTCCATGGTATATTGTAATCTGTTATTGATTGCTGAATATTATATTGGGCAACTTTTCGAGTGTGGGATTTTTATCCCAAAAGGGTTTTCCCCATGTAAATCATTGTGTTGTGGTATGCATGTTATTGTATCTATTTTTGTTAAGTTTCTATAACTATTGTGATGATCTATAAAAAAATTTGCATTACCCTTCTCTCAAGATTAGTCTAGGAAGTTGTTCTGCTACTTAACTTCCTTACCATATTCATCTTATAAACTTTAGGATCTATTATATCTAGGGGGTAACCCTATTTCATACATTTGAGGACTACTAAAAACACAAGTGGTGATTGTAGATCGAATCTCATATCTTATGATGAAAGTGTGCAAATTTTAGCAATGAGAAATGCAACTCATAAACTTTTAGGCATTTATGAGATATCACAAATAATAAAAAAAATATATGAAAAGGGAAATAGATATGTATTTGATTTTTTGTGTGATGATTTGGTGAGTTAAAATATTTTATGACTAAGTAACGCTAGGGTCGGACCAGTGCCCATAATTAGGATACAATGTCACATGTCATGCCTTTTATATCTTGATATTATAACATAATATGATGACCTATCATTATTCATCATGTTATTATAGAAAGGCCTCTATGAGCCTATTATGAAATTGTACTTAATAATCCATCTAAAAATATAGTACCCTTCACTACCTTCATACAAATATTTGCACCATTCCTTAAATGGACAAAAAATCGATAAATATATCAAATACAAAATGTGTTTGAACAACTTGCATAACCTAGATTACTTTTCAAAAATAATTACATATTAGAGTTGGAAACAACTACATGGAAGTATAATATTAAAAAAAGTTGCGAATAAAATTCTAGGAACATAGAAACATAATGACTATATAAAAGGACCTTCACCTATTACAGAAATAGATTTTCCCATTGTGCCAAAAGATAAAAACATGATAAAAAATTGGAAATAAAACCCCTAACCCACAAAAATATTTGTAAAAATAAAATGATCTTTGTATATATAGTTCAAACATTAATTTGATTGATAAATTATAATTAGGGTTCAAACCCTAAGTCTTGTAGGGTTAAAAAAACTAATAAAATTATAGCTATCTAGATAAAATGTCTAATTCATGATGCATGTGGATTATTCCTATGTGTTTAATGATGGTGTGGAATAAATATTTAGTCACTAAAATGGATAATCATCTCATAAATCCACTAGAGAGGGTCACTGCCACACTCTATTGGATGAAAAAAGACTCTATAACTCTCATAATGGGCATGTTTTAATGTAAATATTTTAAGTAGAGCATAGAAAGGAGTTAATAACATTATTCTACAATCTCAATCCCAAGGAAAAGTAACCTAGACTAGTAGGAGCAATAAATTTTATCCTTTGTACTTGGCTCTACTATAGAGACACTTGACTACAACTATCATTTGAACATACTTTACATTTTGACTATCGATTCACATTTGATGATGGGCTATCAGATGGTGTAGAGGGACCACCAATGTTGGTTTAAAAAATGGTCATTGATAAAAAGTATTGATGAACATCACTTTATAATATGAGCCCTAAATAGAAAATTCATTTCTTTTGTTTTGGCCAATAGGTGCTTGCCATCGTGTCAGGGATGACACAAGAAAAATAGTGTACCATTGCACTAAGGAAATGGTCAAGTCTTCTTACATATGGAAACATGCACAAAAATGCCACATAGAATGCACTAAGTTAATCCTTAGGCTCCTTTCCTACTTTAGTGAGATTTCATAAAATGGACAAAGGTTTAAAAAACTTTATCAACCCCCAAAGATGTTGTGAGAATCTTTTAAGGACCTGACAAAGCTTCTGGAACCATTGCAACTAATAGAAGTTGAAAAATATGGTATGAATAGATTTGCCAACTTTCAAATTAGGTGGTTGTGAGCTCCTTGTTAGCCTCCTATAAGGTGAGAACCTTATTTAAACCAAACATAATATAAGAACTAAGAAATAGGTAAGTGTAGACTTAAAGACCTTTTAATATTTTCAAAGCATAAGAGCTCTTTTGAGAGTCCAAAGGGTTGTGATAACCTCATTGGAGTCTAACATGTTTTTTGAAACCTTGTTAGAGTCTGACACAAGTTTGAAACCATGGGAAAAAGATTATTACAAACATAATAATTTCAAGGGAGTGATGAAAACCACCAATTTTTTGGGAGGCAAAGGTCTTTTTCAAAGATCATTATGATCCAACACAGGTTTCAAACCATGACTTTTTGCTGACAAGACTAAGGAAATCAAGAAAATTTGTACATAGATCTATAATATAAGAGAAATGAGACCAAGGAAATGATCGTAAGAGAAATTTTGTAGCCTTTTTTATGAAATCATTTTATGCAATATTTACAAATATATAGGTAGAGAGCACAATTTTTTTAAGTAATCATAGTGGCTCTTCTTGAGGGATGCTAACTCTAGTGAAGGTAAGTGGGAATCCAATGATCTTTGGGGGATGCAAACTAGACTAGAAAAGAGAATGACATGGGCAAAAAAGGATGCACATACCAACATGAGCTAATTATAGAATGCATATAGTGCACCAAAATATTGTTTTAGACATTATTTGGTGGTCTAAAGCATAAAAAATTTTCCTCTATCAAACACCTTGTTATCAAATGAATGCAACTCCAGGATTGATTTGAAGATTCTACTATCCATCTTTTCCTCATTAGAACTACCTATGTCACTATTCATCAAATCTCTATATGTATTATTGTCAATGTCACACATATCAAAATTTAGGAATAAAGAATTACCTAGAATATTCTATTATGCACATCATAATTATCACAAATTTCTATACTAATATTATAAAATGCAAACACATAATCATAGCTTAAAATAAAAGTTGAATGATGGTTGTAGGCAATGGGTAAATTTGTAAAAAATATAAATGCTAATTTATGAAAGTAAAGACATTGTGTATTATAGTACTAACATCTATGCTTGAGAGACGAGAATAACCCTTATAAGGTATTAAATTCTAGATGTCTTGGTACTAAAAATGATTCTATATATCTATACTCTATGTCAAAATTTAAATAGCCTAAGAACTTTATGAGGAATCAAATCCATTCCTTAGGTTCACCTCCATATTCATGGATTCATCCTTTTCCTTGTAACTCTTATAGTGCTAAATTTAAATATGTGATCTCTAGTGTTCTTGCATCTACTATACTTTTTTTCTCTAAAATATAAAGATTGGTAATAAATAAAAATTCCTTTATAGGGTTTTCAATATGCCATGATAGCATATTTTCTTCTAGTTCAACCACTAGAAAATTTGGGTAACTAATTGAAGACAACAAGCTTCTACAATGCAACTTCTTTAGAGTATTCTCATTCAAAATTTAGTGTCTTTCAGATACTTCAATCAAAATTATCCTATATTGCATCGTTTATAAATGTGAATAATGTTAAATGTTATTCAATGATCAAAATAAATATAATTAAATGCCTTTAAATGCAAGAAAGTAATATTAAATTATGCAAATATGTAGTTGGTTGGCCCTAGGTGGGAAAAACCCTAGCAAAAGCTAGCTAACATTTGAATGTAAATTTTAAAAAATCAAGCATCAAACGTCTAGTCCTAGGGTTAATCCCATATCCATAGAAATCACTGAAGACAAGTAAACAAAATAATTAAGTGGATAACCTAGTATATAGAGATAAGTGCAGGAACAATAGCATGAATGCATAATTTAGATGAGTATATGAAATTGTGTGACTATGTGGATAAGGTGGTGGACATAGGCAAATAGATAGGAAGAGCTTAAATAGTTGGTATGTTGTGATTTTGACTTGATTCAACATGAAACTAACTAATAGATCAAATACTTAAATCATGCATACACATATCCATCCCTAAGGTCATTATAATCTAAGATTGAGGTTTATTTTTTTTACTATTGATTGCTTACCTTATGTGTATGTATGCATGCATGTAAACCATCTACAAAGATATTAATATATTAAACTATTCTCTTATAATTAAGACAAAATTAATTAAAGAGATAATATAAAATAATCACCATAAAATTATTGTATTTATTGTTATTTTAAATGTATTATAACTATAACAAAAATTTACTACTGATCAAATTTCTATTTTCTAGTGGAATAAGTCATACGTTTTGTCTGCATCATGAAATCATAGCTGCATGTGAGTGACTAGACAGGACAAGTTGACTATCAGAATCACACAAACTAAATTATAATTGTCTTATGTTTTCCGGAGTTTTACTATTGGTAAGTCACCTTGCATTATATAACATCAGTAAATCTTTTATTTGTCTGAGTTCCTCTCTACTCCCCATCAAATATTTGCCCCATGCAGGAAATAGCCATAGCATCTTAATGTCACATACCAACATGAATAAAACTGCAACTGTACTCTGCATAACTTAAAGATTCTGGAGATTTTTCGGTGGTGCCTTCCGGTTTGATTGAAATCAGGGCATTCCTTAACTGTGTTATAATCTCACTTATCGACGGTCTTTTGGATGCCTCACTCTGAATGCATTTAGTTGAGAGAAACAATACATCATAAAAGGATTTCAAATCATGTTCAGATAGACGCAACTTTCATTGCCTGCAACTTTAATACATTAGTAGACTATATCTAATGAATGTGCAATTATTTTTCTCTAATAGGTCGCAAATAATTGCACATTTCATTAGATATAGTCTACTAAAGTATTAAAGTTGCAGGCAATGAAAGTAGAAAAATGTATAAAACCTAACCCGTTTGACAAGACTTTCTTCTTCTTCAGATCGTTCGAAGTCTATTGGTTTTCTGCCGCAGATTAGCTCCAATAATACCACTCCAAAGCTGTACACGTCACTTTTCTCCGTCAACTTGCTTGTACGGAAATACCTTTTTATGAATGAAAACAGTGATGACTTTCAGGGCAGTGGAGGACTATACTTCCAAAACCACTCGAAGATCCGACGGTTTAAATCATATATATTTAAGTTTTGGCTTCAAAATGTTAAACATTCAAAATTGATTCACTTCCTTTAAATTTAATATATTGCTACAAAAATAAATATTTAAATAGCTGGTGGGAACTGCAATACAAGTGAAAACTGTAATAGTAAATGGCATTAAAATACTGACTCTGGATCTAAGTATCCAATTGATCCTTTTATGGTGGTGGTCACGTGGGACGCATTGTCATCGCCAATGATTTTTGAAAGGCCAAAATTGGCAACTTTTGATCACAGAGTGGAGTTCAGTAGGATATTTGAGTTCTTCACATCTCTGTGAATGATTTTTGGTGTACAACTTATATATGCAGGTATTCAAGACCTTCAACAATTTGAAAAATTGGAATTATTTTACAAAATTTTGTTGTTTCAATTAAACTAAATGTAGTAAACGTCCATCCAAAATTCAAATTGAAATCCTTAAATCAGCCAAGATGTGTGAGACTAGATGAAAATGGAAAGAGTATGGAAGACCAAGAGTTGGATGAAATGTAAATAAATCTGAGGTTTACTTGCAATGTCCAAAGTGTAAGACCAAGTATGTATGTAGTAGAGTAGGTGTGACTTCCAAAGAGATGATAGTTTCTCTTGATGAGGTAAGTTGACCTTGACTCTAAGTAAGACCAAACGAGACCCAAAGGTGATAGACCTTGATGAGGGACCACTTAGCAAAATGTTGTTGTATGTAGTGTGTTGACAAAGCAAGATGAGGACAAGCAAGTGACCTTTTGACTCAAGTTTAGAAAAATGTGAATGTAATGCAAGATGCAAAGCAATGATAGACTTTGTGAGACCCAAAGATAGGTTGAATGCTAGATGAAAATCTAGAGAAATAACCTAGGAAGCTCAAGAATTCTGAAACTGATTGCTCTTGTTTGTTGGACTGTAAATTTTTCCAATTTGTGAAGTTGTTTGTTGTGACCAAATCAAAAAAATTTAACTGTTTTTCGTGACAAGATGACACAATGTTGATGAGGATTCAATGTTTGCAAGTGTTTAGACTCAAAATGACTCCAAAGAAAGTGTGTTGTTTGATGTAAAAATGTTTTGCATACACTTGAAGACACAAAAGACACAATCTTTTGATATTTGGTCTTGAATGTTTGAATGTTTAAAAAAAGACAAGCACAATTCTTATGGTTGGTCAGGACAATAGTTGTTGAATCCACATGGGGTTTCCCCCAAGGATACGCTATTCAGAGCAGATTCTTAGATGCTTGACCCCACTAGCTCCACCCTCGGCACTCACTTCTCCGGGGCAGCCAAACATCAGTCCCCACAAAAACTCCCCATGGTGAACTTTGTATCTCTACTAAGAACTGCATGTGTGTGGGTCGCTCCAGAGGTCCAATCTCCTGACCCAACAACTAGAAGGATTTTAGCTTTCTAAAATAAAAGGTGCTAGTAAGGGCATCTGCTCATGTGGCCATACATGTAGCACTTTCATCTCTGTAAATACAGAAGGCTCCCAACCGATAGGGGTTACGCCCTACAACTGATCAAATAAATTTGATCAAACAAGTTTATGGGGAGACATAGTGTCGGTATGAACTAATCAGCACACGTTACCCATGCCTTTCACCATGGATACAGTTGTTTATAGTGGTTCGGAAGAGGATGGCTTTTCCTCACTACCACTTGGGTCATTCTCTCCTCACTAGTAGTCCTAATGACCACATGGGGAGACAAGCCCTCTAGAGATTAAACAAAAATAGCCTATTGCCCAAGACACAAAAGACACTGATTCAATTTTAGTGCACCAATTGAAGTCTTTGATAATCTATGAAAACAAGGCACACAATGAAGATAAAAAACACTTGCCAAAATTCTGCAACAAATATTTTTTAGTAGGTTTGCAATAATACCCCTCCTGCAAGCACACAAGTTAGGTAAATTTTAGATCCAAAAGACTTTGTGAAATAGGGGCCTTCAACAATGCGTTTATTTTAACCAATTCAAATATCTGATTCATCATTAAAAAAAACCACCTATAAATTTCAAGAAATTTCTAGAAATGTAAGAAAATCCAAAAACATTTGCTAATTTGCTCCAAAAATTAATTTTTTATGAGAAATCATAAAAAATTCATAAAAAATGCAAAATTGACCCGAAAAATTTGAAATTTTTACTGGACACTCCTGATGGTCTTTTCAACTTGCACAAAAACAATTCTGCAAAAAAAGCAAGCAGTTTGTGAGATATGAGCAAAATAATGCAAAACCTTAGTTCTCAAAGATCTGATTTTTTAGGAATGATTTTACATAAAATTTAAAATCATAAAGAACAAATCCTGTGTATAACTCTGAGAGATTTCCAAAAATATAATAAAAACCGAAAAATTCTCTAATTTGCTCTCAAAATTATTTTTTTATGAAAATACATAAAAAAATCAAAGAAATTTCAAATATCCTCCAACAAAAATGAGTTTTGTACTGATCCCCTCTGATAATGTTCTTGACCTGTAAAAAAAATTTGATGCCAAAATACAAAAGCGTGTGCGAGATCTGATCAAAATAATGAGAAACCCTAATTTTTAATGATCCAATTTTTAAGGAAATATTTTGCATCAAATTTAAAATCACAAAAAATAGATCATGTGTATAAATCAGAGATCTTTCCAAAAGTATAAGAAAATCTGAAAAATTCTCTCATTTTCTCTTAAAATTATGTTTCTATGAAAATTAAAAAAAAATTCATAAAAAATTACCATATGCTCCAATAGATTTGAATTTTGGTATGAGAGCTATCGATACTATCTTCAACCTGTGAAAAATATTTGGTGCAAAATTTCCAAGCCGTTTGTGAGATCGGATCAAATCTCTCCAAGATCTTGATCTTGTGTCCAAAACCCTCGCTGCACAAAGTTATTCTTCAAATTATTTTATGAAACAAAAATATAGGGTTAGAAAAACCTACAAAAAACACAGATCTAACAAACCATAATGAAGTGTTAAGTCATCATTTCATAGTTGGTATAAGTAATTTATGCATTATTATGCCTTTGTTTTATGGACTTAGTTAATTGAGTGAAGTTATTAGATTTAAAATAATAATTGCTTTATATTGGAAAAGTAACTATATTTAAATCAAATAGAAAAATAAAATGAATAAAGTTAATTACTATTGCTTTTATATTTAAATAGAAATAAAGATAGAGTTAAATTATTGTTTTTCATTTTTTTTGGAAAAATTAATTAAATTTTGTGATGAAAGAAATGTATTTTTCAAAAAATAAAAATAAAAAATTCCCATTTACCTTTCTGAAGGAAAATAGAAAAAGTCAATTTGTTTATTTAAATGTGTTTGGATGAGAAAAATATTTCAACCTAAAAGTTTAGGTTAAAATATTTTCCTATTTATCCCTGTAAATGCTTTGGAAGAGGGATGCATGTTTTTGGAGGAGGAAATTCTGGAAAATTGTTTGGGAAGAAGGTTTTGGTTTTGGTCAAGAAGACTGTTGCAGGATAGAAGCTCTCCAACAAATTTCTTCATGGAAAGCTCCATAGGTTGGATGACCTCTACTTTGTTTGTTTTAAAAAAATCTATGCTTCTTTCCCTTCTTCTAGATGAGGTAAAAAGATTGAAGTGTTATTGATTTAGTAGCTATGAGGTTTATTGAAAAATCTCAAGCCATTTTTTATTAAAATGCAACTCCAAACTCTTCCTAAGTTATTTCAAGATAAGTTTTGGTTTAAAATATATTCTTTCATTTTTGTGTATGAAAAGAATTTGATTTCTTGGTGATTGTAGCTTTTAAATTTGTGATTTTGGTAAAGTTATGCTGGAAAAATTTTGCCAAAATTTCCCCTGTGTGCCTCCATTTGATTAAAAAAAATTTCCTCGTAGTTTTCAAAATTGGAGAAAATTCTGAGTTTAATTCTTCTTTTTCCATTCTTGTTTTGGCAAAAATAATCCAATTGGGGAATGTCAATCAATTTAGTTTCCAACCAATTTGGCTTTGTGAATAAAATTGTTTGGTGTATGTTGCTATTTTTCATCTCTATTTTGTCTTAGAGATTGAATTTTCTAGTTAAAAAAAATTAAATTGAACATCCTAGGGGAAGTTGTAGCTTGCTACCCCACGGTAGTAGTGCTACTGTAAGGTAGCACTTGCTACCTTATGGTTAGCCAGGGGCTACCATAACCATTATATTTGCCTCCCTTTTTGCCTACGGAAATTTTATAATTCACTTTTTTTTTATATATTTAATAAGTTTAAAAATAATATATATATATATATATATATAGAGAGAGAGAGAGAGAGAGAGAGTATTTTCTTTGGTTTTAATGTGTTATTTTGTAATATTTAAAGTTTTTTTTTTTGGAAAATTAAATCTTCAATTAATTATATATATATATATATATATTTATATTTATATTAAAAATGATATAATTATATGGGTTATATTCGAAGAATATATACTCATGTAATTATATTATATTATTATATACATTTTTAATTTGGAATTTAATTAAATTTATTGATATCATCTAATCAAGTTTATTTACAAATTAATCATGAACATATGATTAGGGGGTTAATTTTAATGTGGTTTTATTTAACATTATTGGACAAATGACAACATTGAATTTCTTTTATTAATATAGTTGTATTTTCTTATTCTCTGGAAAATCTTTAATTGCAAGTATTTTATGCTTTTGGCTATTTAAAGAAAATATTGTCTATATCAGGATCTTAATGGAAATGGCATTTGTAGTCAAAGCTTAATTTCTTTGCAAATCTGGTTGAGTTGTCATTATGTCATATAAGTCTTATACCCCTTAGTTAGGTGTTGTCGTGTAATCCTGTTGATGTGAGTCGTTATGTGTCATGTCCAATGGTCAATCCTGGATTATTGTTTTGTGCATCCTTCACCTGTATTTTGTCAGGTTTAGATATGGCTGTCAATTTCGCCATAGGGTTCTCATAGAGAGACCGTACCTGATAGTGTCCTATAAGAGAGTGGCTTTCGAGTGGGGGCCGCACCTGAAGTGGTCGGCAAGATAACCCCTTGAAAGTCAGTTAATAAGTGATAATCTAAAAATTGATTAGGGGGTGGGTAATTATAAATTCAACTAAGATATTGCTCCTTGCACATGGTTGAGTGCTTGTATAGGCTAAAGTTGTAGTGGGAAGGCCTGGAATGGAAAACCTACCACCTTGTCTTCATGAAAGGTTTGTAGGGTCCGCATGACACTTAGATAGAGCTGGGGGTTCGGGAAAGGTTACCAGGATAACCCAGGATGGGAACCGAGACCTATGGTGGCCTACCTAGGGTAACCATCTTAAACCATGTGATGAAACTCTCTCTTTAGGATCACTAGGAGTTTGTGATTCGAGCCACATTAGTATAGTGGAGTCATGTTGTACTATTGTACTTGTCTCATTTTGCTTGCTTGAGGGTCTTCTGCTATCTCCTAGCATGGTGGAGTGGTTCCATTTTGGGATCACATGGTCGGGTGGTAGTGCCACTTCTGATTGGATATTATGCTTCATACCTTCATGTGAGGATTAGCTTCATTGGTGTACCTTGGTTCATGATTCATGTATCAGATCATGTTCATGATATTGTACCTTTGAGACCAATGTGGTCATTGTATCAATAAGCTATGTAACCTTGGCAATGTAATTATGTATTTCATTTGTGCTTTTGGAAGCCATGTAATTATTGAGTATTATAATCTTAATTCAGTGGAATTATGTTATTTCAGTCATCTTTATGCCTATGTGTAAATGCTTCATTTAAAATCAATATATTGTATAACTTTATACCTTTCTATTTGAAATTTAGTTTATAAACATGATGTAATTTTATTGCAATTGAATTCTCCAATTGGATGGATATTGGATTAACATTATGATTTTGTTTTTAGTTACAAAGTAATCTTCATTGGTAACCCTTTACGATGTCATTGTTAGACTTCCCCTTGTGTTAATATGTGTGAAATATTATAATTAATGCACTTAATCTTTTTAAAAAAAAAATTATTTCACCATTTAGTTGCCTTGTAGTGTTAGATTCCTTTAGGGTTCTTGGCAGGCCATTACACATAGTTTTTAATCCCCCAACACTAGCCATATAGACATACAACTATATGAGTATAGCAAAAGGATCACAATTTTTTTATTTAATCAACCTTTACTAACCTATAGAAACAATTAAAAAATTAAAAAAGGAGAACCTATTTTGGGGTCCACAAACAAATCATGTGTCCCTATCTTATTAGATTATGGATCTAACACTACTCAAACAATAAAAGATGCACAAATTTCTATTAGTGTAATTAAACCCACAAATAAATGGTTATCTACCAATGGGGATAAGTATACTTGACTATCCCCCAATCAATCAAGAAACTACCAAAAAAGTTAGTAGGGATATGAATTTCTATTATTAAAAATACAAACTAAATTTAATCATTTCTAGTATATTTTTTAATTTTGTGCTCGTCCTATAGTGCAACTGATGGAGCATCACCAAGGCACTTGTATTATGCCGCTAATTTTAGTGGGTTATTGGTTAGTCACCTATGAGCCATCAACCAACCATACCATAAAAAATTATGGAACATTTTCCCTTCAATTCATCATAACAATCACTAGTATGTTCATTTTTTGATTTCCAATAATTGATGAAAATCTCTCTTGAAGAACCATGTAGTGGTATAGGTTTATTTTAGTGATGCTTTTGTTTATACCATTCAAGGTACAGCCATGAGAGTATCTAGACGAGTCAAAAGGTGAAACCTTCAGGAAGTAAATATTTTTATGTAATATTAATTATGGTACAATTGACTAATAGTTTTGATGCTTCCTAAAATAATTTTAGAGTTTCCTCAATGGATTTTTTTTTTCTTATAGTAGGTACATAAGCTATATTGGTGTTTGAGGGACATGTGTAAGGACTTGGATTCTTCGTTTCATGAGATTTGAGTGTAGATACAATGCTAGTGATTATTATGGCATCATAGATATGATGGTACACTTGTGCACTAGTACAACATGATCATGTATGTGGTTGTTTGGTGGTGGTGTGGCTTAGTTTTAGGAGGTTTTATTAAATCTCAGGGATGCTAGTTTGGTCTCTTAACTATGATTCTTTCGCTATGGATTCTCTTACAAATAATAGCTTGTTTGAATTGATGTTTTATTATTGAGGTACATACATGATTGTCTTCTATGATAATTCAATTTTTAGGTTACTAATGTTATTCTTTTTTTACATGTTTAACTTTTTAAATATCCATGTTATGTAGGTTGTGGATTGAATACCAATTTTCTTGTAGTGGGATGAATCAGATGTGGATTATCAATCAACAAGATATGATTCAGTGTTGGTTTAGACTATTTTAACTAGCCTTATATATGGTCATTTGTATATCGTTGTGCATGAATTGAGATGAGAGGGTGGATGTTGGTTATAGTTCTCTCAAAATAACACTTCTACTATATATTACCTTTTGTGCAATATTGATACTAATTTTTTTATTTTATTTCACACCATAAATATACCTAATCAAGATACATTGCATAGTCTTGGTTTCTAACTTTATTCACTTCTCCTTTGACACATGCATGTGCTTCACAACTAAAAACTATAAGATTCCTTAATGAAGGTTGATCCACATTGAGTTTGTTAAAATAGAAGACATGTTTTGGGCTAGCTTGTGGTGTGTTTCTTGGTGTATCTACACATTACCTTATTTTCGAGGTTGGAGGGTGTCTGAATTAGTTTGAACTACTTATAAAGAAATGATATATAACATTTTTTAGGTCTTCTCTATCTCTTTGATTGGACTGCATTCACCATAGTTATGTTTTGATGGCCACTTTGATAGGACCTATATTTTTCCTCTAATCTGGTTGACCTAATTGATGTTTGTAATGAAGATGGTATATGTACAAGATCAAATCTATGTTGATGATGTAGATGAGTGTGTGGACAAATATATGCATTGCACTTAAACGATTATATCATTTTCAGAAATCAGTGATGCAAAATTGTAATAGAGAAATTATGTGATACTTTCTATGAAGATGGCTATTTAAGGCTGAGATTTGAGGATAACTCCATATATGGATTTTTTTGGCATTTGTCTATCTAGAGGCCAATTCATTCTTGATTTGTTTATTTATATATATTACTTGAATAAAGCATGTCTTCACTTCAAGGTCTATATCTTTTCCTAAGATATTGTGTCTAAGCTTGTAAGTCCTTTGTAAATTGCCCTGAGATAGTACATCTTATCTTGCAAGTCCTATAAGGAGTAGTGTGCTTCTCTCGCAGTGAGCCTAAAACAAAATTTTAATAATTCATTATATTGAGAGTTGACTCTCATCATAGTTTTTTTCTCTTTTGTGTTTTCCACATAAATGTCGTGCTCTCTTGTGCATAGTGCTTCATTGTTTTATATTTCACTGTTGCTAATAAGAGTAAGGTTAATTGACTCTATATTGTTGAATAAAGTTTGGTATTTTGTAGAGATTGACTCAGCCCCCTCTCAATCCTACAGTGTGTTGAAGAATTGGCATCAAATATAAGTTCCTATAAAAGAAGCTTAAATGCTCAAGACAAGTTGAGGATGACACAAGATGCACATCTATAAAAAAAATTTAATAATAGACAAGGTCCTTGAATTTTTTAACAAAATGCTTCAAAGAAATCTGATATCATGGAATTAAGATATTTGTAAGGTATGCATGAAATGGATTTTGAAATGATTCTCTCACAATTTTTGAATTGATGAAGCACTCTTGAACATATCCTAATATTATAAGCTTTTCTTATGAGAATGAAACCATCCAGATTTAGTGGATGTGGGTTATACATATTTTAGTCACACAAGTGACCTTTATCGCATTATATCTATAATTTATCATTGTGTGCATATTTGATCTTCTTCCCTATGTTGAGTATCTTGAGGACACTCTAAACTTTATTATCGAGATATCAATTAAATATGTGTTATATGTGTGTGTAGTCACATAAATCACATCCAGTTTAATTAAATGAATATTTGCTATTTATTTGATTAATAAACCCACTAGCCAACAGTTAATTAAATCAACATTTAATTAATTCACCCTCAAACATTCTCCTATTAATTAAACAAATTATCTAATTTATTTTAATTAATTCATTAAACTGAATTCACAATCAATTAAATGAATAAATCCTATTTATTCAATTTAATCCCCTTTCCTCTTTTAAATAAATTAAATAAAACATTTATTTAAATCAATAAAATCCCCCCTAGTTGCATTCTCCTAAAAATGCAACTTGCACCTATTTGTTGAAATAAATAAATTTTATTTTAATAAAAATTATATTTTCTCTCACCCACCAAATCCACCTGCAATCCTAAATCCCCTTCTAGATTCTTCTAACCCCTTCCTAATTAGTGCAATCCATCCCCTAAATATTGTCACATTCCTAAGCAACTTGAAGTCACTTCTCAAAGACTCAAAAGTCTTTAAAAGACATTTAAGGCTTTATGTCTTCAAATGGTTAACCTCTAAAGTCTTCCAAACCATTAAAGGCTCTTACATAATCATTTCTAGTTAAATCCACTTGCACCCATGGTTAGAGACTTTGATCTCTAACTCAACCCTCATGTAACCTATTTGTCTCCTCAAGCATTTATTGCTTTGACCATGGTTATCCTCACTAACTCTTGTACAAGAGTTTATGCATTGGATAAAAGCATTATTCTTTGAATAATGAATTTATTCACTCAACTCAACATTAAGCTTACCTCCCAAGTTAACCCTCAGGTCATGTCAAGCATTTAATGCTTCTTCCCTCTCCTCTCAACCCATCTCATGTTGACACTTGTCATTGTAGGATTTGGTTGAAATCCCCCACATGGATCTCAAACCTTTCAATCCTGACCCTTGTTGAGACTACTCAATCTCAACCATTCATTGCTCCATTTTTCCTATAAATGGAGCCCATTTCTACATAATCCAGATCCTAAAAACTTGTATGCATCTAGCTTATAGCAAATTTTAGAGAAGAGTATTTAGGATAAATCACTAATATGTTTGTCATTTTGGACTAAAATAAATCTTATTTCATTTCATAGCATGTCTAACTAGCTTTTGTTTACACTTTCATACATAAGTAAATCATTTTTCATCTTGAACCTCCATAAGGCATCCATAGTGCAAAAAGCTGCTGAGAGCTACACTAATTTGGAACTTGGAGAGGAGAGGAACAAGGGAGGAGGAGCTACAAGCATGATGGAAGGAATTTGGAGATGCCTTGTTGCATTTGTTGTCTTTATTAAATGCTCTATTTTTCTTATAGTGTCTCTCTTGGTATGCCTGTTTAGGATAGTCTTTAATTTGTGATTTCTAACACTAACATCTAACACTTGGTTTTTTGGTTGTTGTTTTGTGTTTGTTTATCCTAATTAACCCTTCCATTTTGTAGAACATCATTTTGTGAACCAGACGTGAATCCAACACCAAAGTTTTTAAAACTGCTAACAATTTTCTTGATTTTAATTGCCACACAGGTTGCACTTTGGCACTTTTGAACACGCTTTAGCGCTTACAAAAGTTTCTTCTTTAGCATTATTGTTCACTAGAATAGCACTATTGTTCGGGAAATAGTGCTATTGTCCGTATTCTAGTGCTTTGAACTTAGAGTAGCATTGTTGTTAGTGTTTTAGTTCTTTTGACCCCCTTGTTTTATAGAATTTATTTTTGTCTGATAGAATAGTTTAGCGCATTTGTAACAAGTTTAGCACGTCTATAATTAGTTTAGCATGTTTGTCAATTATTTAGCACTTTTGTGTTAAATAGCGCTTCTGTGTTTACACAAAGTGAAGCTATTGTAACAAAAAGTTGTAAATTTCATACTTTGTAACCGAAAATGAAAAGTTAGTCTTGTGGAAGCCCACCTAGACTACATTTCATTTTTTTTAACTTGTTTGATTGTTTGTGCTGGGTGGAGGAGTTTAGAGTAGATAGTAGTTAAATTTGTTTCTTTAACTTTGTTGCTTTTCAAAGTTGGATAAAATGAATTCATCTTCTTTCTTGGCTTAAATATTAAACTTACGCTTCATTTTGGGTTATTAAAAAGAAATACACCTTTTTATTTGGGCTTAAAAAGAACTTTTTTTGTCCAAGTTAAAAAGAACAACAAACTCAAAATCCCACAAATTTACTTTCATTGCCAGTTAGGACACACTTTATTTTGGTGCTTAAAACAAGACAAATCTCATTTCTTGCATCAAACTTAACAGAATTCACAATCCACACTTTGTTTTGGGCAAACTAAAAAGAATAAGCCACTTTTCCTTCAAGTTCAAAAGCAATTTACTTCAAGCAAATGTGCTTTTCATTTAGTTGACCAGGATTTCCATTTCCTAGTTTACTCAACATTTTGCCTTTGAAGGATAAAAAGAACACCATGGTTGTCTGAGCAACATCTCCAAATACTTAGATCAGATTGCAATGATGAGTTAAAAAGAACAAGTATCTTTTGTGTTTGGCATGCTTGTGCAAAAATTTTGTCAAGTGGTCCTACTTCTAACACACACTATCCTCTCTCTTGGTTTTTGTGGTCCTAGGTGCAAGAGAAAAGTGTTAGTAACACTCAAAGTTTATATTTTTAAGAGAGGCCTGCCAAGAGACACATCACTATTGGGAACGACCTCACGTGGTAAATCCTTCGAGCCACTATAGAAATCAGGTGTGAGCGAAAGCTGTAGCCTTGGGTATAGTTGTTCCTATAGTGTAACTTACCGAAAGGACAAATGGGCCCTAGCACAAGTTACGAGGCTCTTAAGTGAGTCACTGTAGAATGAACTTATGTCCAAAGACATCAAAAATTACTAAACATCTTTATGTAGTAGCCCACCCATTCTATTGATTGAAGATATTTGTGAGAAGTTCAGTGCAAGAGCATAGAAGGTTTTGCTCCTAAGATACTCACCATACATATTTCCTTGAGTAGAAACATAGCTTTTTGAAAGGTTACTTATAACCTGATAAAAGTGGTGACTCCCCCATCATAGGGATCATCTATTTGTTATGCTCATGCAAGACTTAGTATATCACATCCTTACCCGCCAAAGGTGGGATTCATAAGGTATGTAGCACCAAAGTTGAAGAAATATCAATATGTGGGCTGAAATTATCGCAACTTGCCATTTGACCTTAGAGATAAAGAGTGTTTGAAGTGTCTTCATTTTATGTCAAGACCAGTGATAAACTTAGCCGACTTCAAGATTTTTGGAAAAACATGCTCAAAAAAATTTGGAAAGAAAGGGTCATAAAAAGTCCAAAGATTGGGTTGATCTAGACCCACACTTATTTGTGTCTTTTGAGGCAACATTCTTGTGTTTCTGTGCTTGCTTTGTTTTCTTGTCAAAGAAAAATCAAAAATCAATTCCAAAAATAAGTATTCATCCAACACAAACATTTTCAAATACCAACAAAGTATCAAACTATATGACCATTCTTCACATTTTGAGAAAGAAGAATCTTCATCAACATATCAAATTGAAGAAAAGACCATTGAGCTCAAAGGCTTTCATCAAAAGAAGGAAATTATTCTATCTCAATAAACAAATCTTTGTCTCACATAGAACCTTCTTACATCACATGCGTCTATATCTTCAAAGAAAATCAAATGAGTTTGATCAAGAGTTTTAAACTGCAGAGCTTTTACTCAATATAGAGATTTGAGTTATCATAAAAACAAGGGAGGCAAAATCAATCCTACCTTCTTTTTAGACATTTGCATCACATATAATTCAGCTAGGGAAGAACCACCAACCCCTAAAAGAGAGGAGGAAGAATTTGTCCCATTTGTAACACAAATTTTTTATTAAAGTTAACATTTCATCCATTCTCACATTCACACATCATCAATCCATTTCAACTCTCGAAACATAAAGAGGTTTTGTTCTAAGTTCTGTTTCGATATTGCTTGAAATCAAACACAACACAATCACTTTTTAGAGTGTCTCTACATCTAGGATAAACTCATCCTAAGAGGCATTTCTACGCAGGTTAAAACTAGTCTATGAGTGAATACTCTCATTACTAGGTAGTTGGGTCTGTAACACATCTCAGGCCTCTCTAAACTCTATCATATCAAACATTATCAACCAAACACAACAAGCAATTCAAAGAAAGACTTTTAGTAACTTCTACCTTTAGTGCTAGAGATCCATATGGAAAACACTTCACCAAACATTAATCCTTCATTCCATCACCAACTCATTGTCATTTTCACAAAAATTCAACAAAAACTTTTAAACAAAATGGCTCAGACTAGATCAAGGTCTAGACAACTAGAAATTGAGGATGAAGAGGAAGAAAATCTCAATGAATTCCAAGAAGCTCTTGGAGGAAACCTAAATGATGAAAATCCAAGTACTCCTACTCCTGCAGCAATAGAAAGGGCACAACACAACCCTCTCTTTAATTGACTTTTTGACGAAATACTCAGGAGCAACACTAATGCTCACTTTTTAAGACTTGCCCAAGAGGGAGCCAAACTACCCTCTGATTTTGATACTGCACAACTAAGGCAAGCATCAAAACACCAGAGTCATAATGACAATAGAACAGGTTGATATCCCATCAGATACAACCTTCATCAAGAAAATCCCCCACCTCCTCCTCCTCCAAATGACATTGACATTTTGAGGCAACAAGTCAAGAATCTCACCCAACAACTCCATAGTGGTGTGAGAACAAACCAATTTTCACTTAATGACATTTTTCCCTATCCCTTTGATAGGAATTTACATATGCCACCTTTTCCATGAGGGTTTGAAATACCTAAGTTTGAAAAGTATCAAGAAAAAGGAGACCCTTGCAATCATGTTAGAGAATTCCATTCAGCTTGCCTAGAAGTGGCATATAAAGACACATACCTAATGCGACTCTTTCCCCAATGTTTGAGAGGGATAACCACATCATGGTTTTCCTGACTAGTAAGCAGAATTAGGACCTTTGAAGAACTGGTCTAGAAATCCCTTCCGCACTACTCACATAACATTGAACATGATATCACCATGGCTGATCTATGTAATTCCAAGCAAAAACCAGGAGAGTTATCTGGCATCAAATGTCTAGCAGACGTTCTCCTCAGTTACCTAAACAAGAACTAGTGGAAATATTTATTTCCAACTTAAACGAAGAAATGAATTTCACCTAGACATGAAAGGCATATAATCTTTCAATGACATGATCACCAAGGGTTTAAAATGTGAATGGGCCCTCATCAAAAAGGGGCTTATCAAGTGTAAAGCGGAAAATCGCGGTCGAACCCTAGTTGGTCTCCCCTCTTCTAACTCCAAGGAGAGAGAAGCGAGGTTCGCTAGGATTCGATGGGTTTTCACTTAGGGGGAAGACTTTACATTCAAAAGAGGGGTTGAAACTCATAAGATTCAATCCCACATAATGTAAGATTGGATGCTAAATGAATTTCAAGGGTTTGGAAAGCAAAGCTACCCTCTTTTGTAAAGAATGTTGATTAAGGAAATTAAGCTAAGGATGCATAGAAAGTCATAAAGATTCGCTTATAAACTGAGTTTAGGTTATAGGATGAAGCTGCGGACCTGGAATTAGCAGTAGAATGTCGATACGACGCTGTCCTGCAAATTTGAGAAAAAGTTGTCTGGACGATGGCGCCCGACGCCACGGTCCTCCGAAAAATCCGCGAAACGAAGGGGGATCGGTTCGTCTCTGCACAAGGATTCCAAATCTTCAATCTCAGCCGCGTACCTGCAACCTACACACAGAAAAGCGAAGACGATTGGGGGGTTAGGGATTAGGGGTTTGCCTTTAGGTCAAACCCCAGTTTTGGAATTAACCAAGAAATGAGCAAGTGCTGTAAATGTAAATGACTGTAATGTAAAACAAGTACTAATACCTTGTTCTAAGGATGTTTGTATCCTTATGTGCAAAGGTTTAGATGTTGTATGTTGTAGTATGTAGCATGTAATAAGTGATCTCCTCTTCAATGGTTGAATCCTTGACTTGAATGCAACACTTAGCCTTGAATGGAGACTTGGAATGATCAATTGCTTGAAGGAATGCTTGAATGCTTGAATGCTTGAATGTTTGAGTATAGTTTCCACGCTTTTTCCCTCATTCATCCGTGTTCCCCAATGAGAGAGGAAAATTTAGTTTATATACTTGTCAATTAGGGCTGATAGACTGATTTTCCCGACCTTAGGCCGACCAGGGAAGTATATTTCCAAATTGCAATAAAAAAGACCCGATATCACTTAGGAAACCGGGCCCAAAATAGGACCCAGGGACCAGGGCGCTGGGCGCTCTGGTCCCACCTCCGAGACAGCGGGGTGCAAGGAGGTTCAGGCCAGGGTGCTTGAAAAATGCAGTTTTTGGTGTCGTGAGAAAGTTTCGGGGTCTCCATTCAGGTTGCGTGCTGCGTCGCCATCGTGAAGACCGAAATGCAGTCGAAATTGCAAGTGTCACAATTTTAGGATGCTACATTTAGCCCCCACTTTAGCGGGAGTATGTATGCTCATACTTCCGGTAAAGTAGAAGGAAACAACATTGAAAGACTTTCACCACGTCAAGGAGGCAAGATACACCAAGCCCCCAATGGACCAAGGATCTTACGACTTCGATTGACAAAGTAAAAGGGAAGATCACGAGGGAGAACCATGACTGTCAGTAGTAAGGTTCCCTCACTATGAGTCATGCAAAAGAAATACCAAAAATCTTCAAGACAAAGCTAAGTTTGCCAAGAAATTTTCAAGTATCTTTGAAAGGATAGACAGGGTGTATGCCCCCCTACGTTAAAGCGATCGTACACGCCTCAACGGGGGTGATTGTTTTAATGTAGTGATACACAAAAGAAATGAGAAAGGAAAAGGAGCACGTTATCGCAAAGATTTAGCCCCCAAGTGTGAGATAAACCCAAGGATAATAGACACAAAACACAAAGCACGAGGTGACTTCGCTTTCCTCGAGGTCAGTATGCTGTATGATAAGTCATGTATATATCATATGTATGTATGCATAATTGTTCTTCATTCCCCAATCAAGGAAGGTCACCTAGAAGAAGGGAACACATGTGTCTTTTGAGTCAACATGAGAGAGACCAAAGAGATCTCAATGCTTTGCATCGTCCTCAAGTAGACAACACTAAGGACGACAAATAGAAGAATGAGAATAACATATAGAAGAAGTAACAAAAGAGAGGGGGAGAGAATCTGCTATGCTAATGTAACTAGTCTAGCACGTCATCTACCCCCCGATCTTGCTGATCAATGTTTCGGGAAGGCAGGGAACACGCTAGAGGAGGAACATCCAACACAGCAGATGGAGCTATCACAAGATCCAAACAAGGGCTATGTTCATGTTCCGAGCCACATTGTTCTTGTCTAGGAGCTAGGATAAGTGCTTTAGAAAATTCATTAGATAAATGGTTATCAATATCAACAAGTTCATATTCACTATCAGAAGCAAGAGAAGTAACATTTTCATCATGCATAACATTTTCATCTATATCATCATCAAGATTTATAAAAATAGGATCTTTAACTCGCACAGGATCAAGACCATCATGCATCTTATGTTTAGGAGATTTAGGCTCAATATCCGGCTGAGGAGAAAATGGAATAATGCTTGTTGAAGGTGTTTTTGGAGATTGTAAAGTTTGAGAAGCAGCTGCTTGAGCCCTAAGATGACACTTTCATCGGCGTTCCCGTGCAGAACGATTACATCTAGTCTTAGTAGGAAGTGTAAAAGACTGAGGAGGAGGAATGTTCTCATCCTTAGCACTTGGGTGTTTAGGTTGTGGTCTCTTAGGCTGGATAATAGGAGAAGAAGAAGGTCTCTTCTCTCTATAAAAGGCAGGAGGAGGAACTGCTCCATATAAAGGAAGAATTTTTGGTTTAGGAAGAAGACCAAGTCCATCATGACGAGGAGGTATAGGTCTACTTTTAGAAGATTTATTAGGCATAGACATAGTCACATCCATGGGGACGGGTTGGGAATCTTCTTGGGGAAAGACATTAGTTTTGTCTTTCAAAGGAAGAATTTCCTTCTCAAGAATGATAGGAATGTCAAGTTTAGGTGTTCTAGGTTCACTTAGAGATAGGATCATATCTGTTTTCCACTTTTGATAAGATTTGAAAAGATGATCACTTCGCGGAGGAAGAGATTGGAATTGTTTAGGCCAAAAGTAATCAAGAGGAACGCTAGAAGCTCTTTCAGCTTGTTTAAAGAGACTATGATTGACAGTAACAACTTCACCATTATGGGGAAATTTTAAACACTTATGAATAGGAGAAGCAATAGCTTTCATGGAAGATAGCCAAGGATAGCCAAGCTTCACACGAAATTGTTCGGAAGATGGAATAATAGCAAAGTTCACATCAAGAGATTTATTATGGACCTCAATAGGCAATGTAATAGAACCAATTGCAGGAGAAGAAAATGCATCAAATAGTTTCACAATCACATCTGTTTTGTCATAGATCACTTGATTCAATTGCAAAGTAAAAAGAAATTCTTTAGTAATAACATTAACCATGCACGAAGGATCAATAAGCACTCCACGGCAAGGTGTATTTTTGACTTTTGCAACTACGTATAAAGGACCATCAGGTGCTCTAATGGTTTCACTAGAATCAAATGTGATGGAAGGTTCTTTAGGGATTTCTTGCTGCTCTACAAAGTTAATCACATTCGGAGTCATAGACACAAGACCATCAGATTAGAAAGAGGAATCATTAGCCTCAATCGCATTAGAGGTATGAGAGGTATGAGAAGGTAATGGATCAGTAAAAATCTGAAGATTTTGGTTAGGAGGAGCTACAGATGTGTTGCCTTTATCATTCACTCCAGAAACAGAAATAGTATTATTATCAATCAAATCTTGAATTTTACCCTTTAAAGAAAAACATTTTTCAGTATCATGCCCAGGCTGACGATGAAAATGACAAAAAGCTTTGTGATCAAAATAAGGTGAAGTAATCTTTGCAGGATCAATTTGTTTTATAGGAGGAAGAGTAAGCACATTTTGTTCCAATAACTTATTCATAATATCATGCAATGATTCATTCAAAGGAGTATACTTTCTTTCTTTCTTGAAAAATTTAGAAATAGGAGGCACACCTAATGCTGCATTCACATTGTTGTTGATGATGTTTTCATTGAATTTGATGGAATCTCTATTCGGTTTAATCTTCCCAAATGGTTGTTGACTGCTATCACCCTTATCACTCGGAGCCATAGGATGTGATTGTTCCATTTGACTCACAGTCAGTTGATAATTGTGAAGAGTGGCACACAACTGTTGGAAAGAAGTAAACTCAGAAAACAGAAGTTTGTCTCGAATATCTTTTTGCAAATTAGAAATAAAGATTCTTTGAATATCATTATCAAGCACTGGAAAAGAAATTTGAGCATACAAATGCTTATATCTACCAATGAAATCAGTCACTTTTTCTTTAACACCTTGTTTACAATGCGTTAAATTAATCAAAGTAACTTTAGGACTTATATTGTTTTGAAATTGTTGAATGAAAGCATTTGCAAGTTGTTCGAAAGAAGTAATAGAATAAGAAGGCAACGAGCAATACCATTGTAGGGCTTTGTCTCTTAATGTTCTAGTGAATAGTTTTGCAAGCAACCTTTGGTCATAAGCAAAATCAGTACATATTGTTTGAAAAGTATTAACATGTGTTAGAGGATCTCCTTTACCATTATAAAGCTCCAAATGCGGGATTTCAACATGTTTAGGAGGAATAGCTCGAACAATATCAAGAGAAAGTGGGCTCGCAACATCAAATGTGGGCACACTAAACTTAGATTGATTCATAGAGGCAATTTGTTGCTGTAAAGAAGAGACAGTTTGTGCAAGATTATTAATGGTAGCTTCAGTCGAAGAGTTCATATTAGGTGTGTTAGATTGAGATGGAGGTGTGATGTTATTGAAAGAAGGTAAAGAGTAAGGTGGTGGGACCCTATGATAGTCAACCATAGGGGATGATTGGATAGGAGGAACACTACAAGGAGGAATGGAATGGTTAAATGAATTGCCCCCTTGCGTCATGTTCATTTGTGAAGATGTAATAGGAACACTTATTGAAGGAATGAATGAAGAAGTCGGATTGAGTGAAGGAATAGGGTTAATTGAAGAAGGAGGATTGCCCCCATGACTGGTAATCACAGGAGGAATGTCTTGTATAGAGGTAGCCATGATGTTTGATGTAAAGGTAGGTATACTAGCAATAGAAGTGGTCAAAGGAATAGAATGATTGACTTGTGTAGGAGGCTGTGTATAACCTAAAGATTCAGCACAACTCTTCATAGGCATCACATTCGAATCCACAATGTGTGCGATACCACGTAAAACATCAATTCCATTCTTATCACTTTGAAGCATGCGTTTTAGACCCTCAATTAAAGGAAGAGCTTGACTATCGGGATACTCATGAGACATCCATTGGTGAAAATCATCAAATTGGTTATCCAATTTGGAAAGTTGTTCAACAGAAACTTCATGGGGAGCTTCTTCATCATTAGGAGGATTAGAGGAATTACCCATGTCCTCGTTAAAAAGGCTACTCAAATTAGGTTCCATCTCCTCGGTAGTTAAACCTCGGAAGGACTTAATTCTACGGCTTCGTCTAACGGGAATAGTGTAAGTAGGGCTTACTGTTGTAAAACTCATGCACTAGAGAGAGAGAAAAGATTTTGATTTTAGAGGTAGCAATTTTCAGTAAAACCAGCCAATCTTCTAGATTTAAGCTGTTAAATGCAATCACAACAGTCTCCCGAAATTTTGGGAAAAATGTTCGGGACTGTGGCGCTCGGAGTGCAACACGGTCCTTGCAACTTTTTTCAAAATTTGCAGGGATGAAAGGTATGATGATTTTAGAGCTAATCTGAAAAAATTGAGGGATTTTACGATCTGTAGATAGGCCAAATTAAAGTTGCAATCTCAAAATTGAACCCTATCAAGATTGTCGAAAAATGCAAAATTTGAATTTTGAAAAAGAGAGGGAAACTGAAATTTTGAATTTTATGATTTTAGAGGGAATGTCAAAAGCAGTGCAAGTTTTGAAAAATAAAAATTGACTCAATTTCACGCTAAATTCAATTTTGAAAGCAGAAATCAAGGTTGTTGTAATTAAGCACTTAATTTCAAAAGTCACAAAATGCAAGAATTTGAATAAAGTACTGAAATTTTGAATGAATGCAAACACAATTTTCAGATTTAGGACAGTAAGAACACAATTTTGACACAAAATTTCAATTTCAACAATTTTTGAATGATTAGGAGCCTTAAACCAAGCAATCACAAGACCAACTTTGACTGTAATTTTGAAAGTGTTATAATTGACAAAATCAGCCAAAATTCTGGATTTTAGCAGGAAAATACTGCAAGATCTCGCTCCCGAAATTTTGGAAAAAATGTCGGGGACGATGGCGCTCGGAGTGCAACACGGTCCTCGCAACTTTTTTCCAAATTTTTAGGGATGAAAGATATTGTGATTTTATTACAGAATCCAAAGTTACAGCTGATTTGGAGATGTTTTGATCGATCAAATTGTCAAACAAAGGTTGAATTAAGAGGGTTTCAAAAATTAGGGTTTTGATATTTAACCACTTAATTTTCAAAATTAAAGTACAGATATGAATTGATAATTTGTAATAGAAAAGCAGATCTGAAGCGAGCATTAACAATTAAGCATTTCGCAAGTTCAATGTTCAAAAAGAAAATTTAGGGTTTTTATGCAATCACCTCTAAAATTTCGCAAAAGATCAAACATGGAAATGTAATCAAGGAATCAATTTTCAGATCTAATCATGAATAATCGGAAAGGATGTTCACGTCGGGTTCACCAAAATGTAAAGCGGAAAATCGCGGTCGAACCCTAGTTGGTCTCCCCTCTTCTAACTCTAAGGAGAGAGAAGGGAGGTTCGCTAGGATTTGATGGGTTTTCAATTAGGGGGAAGACTTTACATTCAAAAGAGGGGTTGAAACTCATAAGATTCAATCCCACATAATGTAATATTGGATGCTAAATGAATTTCAAGGGTTTGGAAAGCAAAGCTACCCTCTTTTGTAAAGAATGTTGATTAAGGAAATTAAGCTAAGGATGCATAGAAAGTCATAAAGATTCGCTTATAAACTGAGTTTAGGTTATAGGATGAAGCTGCGGACCTGGAATTAGCAGTAGAATGTTGATACGGCGCTGTCCTGCAAATTTGAGAAAAAGTTGTCAGGACGATGGCGCCCGACGCCACGGTCCTCCGAAAAATCCGCGAAACGAAGGGGGATCGGTTCGTCTCTGCACAAGGATTCCAAATCTTCAATCTCAGCCGCGTACCTGCAACCTACACACAGAAAAGCGAAGACGATTGGGGGGTTAGGGATTAGGGGTTTGCCTTTAGGTCAAACCCCGGTTTTGGAATTAACCAAGAAATGAGCAAGTGCTGTAAATGTAAATGACTGTAATGTAAAACAAGTACTAATACCTTGTTCTAAGGATGTTTGTATCCTTATGTGCAAAGGTTTAGATGTTGTATGTTGTAGTATGTAGCATGTAATAAGTGATCTCCTCTTCAATGGTTGAATCCTTGACTTGAACGCAACACTTAGGCTTGAATGGAGACTTGGAATGATCAATTGCTTGAAGGAATGCTTGAATGCTTGAATGCTTGAATGTTTGAGTATAGTTTCCACGCTTTTTCCCTCATTCATCCGTGTTCCCCAATGAGAGAGGAAAATGTAGTTTATATACTTGTCAATTAGGGCTGATAGACTGATTTTCCCGACCTTAGGCCGACCAGGGAAGTATATTTCCAAATTGCAATCAAAAAGACCCGATATCACTTAGGAAACCGGGCCCAAAATAGGACCCAGGGACCAGGGTTCTAGGCGCCCTGGTCCCACCTCCGAGACAGCGGGGTGCAAGGAGGTTCAAGCCAGGGTGCTTGAAAAATGCAGTTTTTGGTGTCATGAGCAAGTTTCGGGGTCTCCATTCAGGTTGTGTGCTGCGTCGCCATCGTGAAGACCGAAATGCAGTCGAAATTGCAAGTGTCACAATTTTAGGACGCTACATCAAGATATACAATGAGCCAAAGGATGGTCCTCACCTGCGCTTCAACAGTGATAAACCTAACTTCTGGAATAAAAACAAAAACATCATCAATGACGAGGTTGTAGATGCAAGGACTATCAAAAGTGCACAACCTATAGTCAAATTTGCAGGGTAAAACCCCCCACCCAAGAATAAGATGCTTGCTCCCCCAAATCAAGGACGCAATGTACCTCAAGAGGAACCAAGACAACGCTGACCAAATTTTAAATCCAAACGCACATACACTCCTTTAGGGGAACCTATTGAAATAGTGTTATGTCAGTTGGTCTCCTCAAATCTGGTAACCTTACCCAAGACATCAAATTACGAACCTCAAGTCAAACCTTCATGGTGGAGGGATAATGAACATTGCATATTCCATCAAGGGAAAGGGCATAAAATAAGCAATTGCCACATATTGAAAGATCTTATTCAAGATCTTATTGATCGAGGTGAGATTGAAATTGAAGGACACAACCCAAAAACTACAAATAATGATCATCTTATGTTTAAGAATCTACTTCCATCACAAGATCAAAGGGGTCCTTCCACTTCAGGATGAAACACAGATACCACTGATTATATGCAAGCTGCCTATATTTACAGTGTAAATTACCTATATGATGTCGATGAACAAATTCCAACCATTACCATCAGAAATCCAAGCTCTACCTACAATGTTGTTACATGTCGTGGCAAGATCACCATTAAAGCAGCTCCATGGGGAACCACATCCATCCCAAAACAATATAACCTTCTGGAATAGTTAGATAAGACACCCGCACTTATATCCATCTTAGAGATTTTATGCATATCCCCATCTCATAAAACAATCTTGGATCAATCTCTCCAAGAGGCGTCAGTCCCTACAAATATAAATATAGATCAATTCCAAGCTATCGTTGGAAATATGAGGTCATCACCATGTCTCACTTTCTCTGAAAGTGGCAATACATCCTTCTAGCAACCTCATAATGCCTCACTCCATATTGAAGGATTTATCAACCAACACAGAATCAAGTAAGTCTCAATCGACAATGGAGTAGGCCTAAATATCTATGCATTACAATTGGTCACAACATTGGGATATGCAGTTGAATCAGTGGATCCCTGCAAAAAGATAATCATAAAAGCCTATGATGATGTAGAACGTTCATCTTAAGGAGCAGTTGTGTTACCAATCTGAGTGGGCCTAGTGGTGAAACACATCTTGTCAATTTCTAGACCTTCATTTGCCGTATAATTTGTTGTTAGGAAGACCTTGGAAACACGCGATGCAAGCTGTTCCATCCACCTACCACCAATGTCTAAAATTTCCTCATAATGGTGTAGAAATTACAATCCTGGGTGATGCAAATCCTTTTGCATATTGTCACAATATCAATCATCAACTAGAGATTATCGTTCCAAACAACAAAGAAACTATCTCATCCACATCATATGTTAGTCTAGCCTCTCTTTCCAATTCAAACACCACTAGACCCAAGCAAGAGAAGCTCAAGATGAAAATGGTAGAGGAAGGTCCTCGGGACTACAATCTAAGCCAACTCTTTTGTGTTGGGAAACTACCCACTTCTCCTAGAACTCATGGTAAACCTCAACAGTTACTTCAAGCACCACTGGTCAAGACAAGATGCACTTTGACACCTTTTGTCCTTGGAAACAGTCAAGAGGAAGAGACCAGAGATGAGGACTTAGCAGAATGGATCTATAAAGATCCTATCACCACGAACATCCTACAAGGTAAGCTTCCCATAGATCAATATGGAGAAAGGCCTTCTCATTATGCAAAGAATGGGTTATGATGGTCAGAGTGCCTTGGGACCTTGCAAGCAGGGACAACATGAGCCGCTGTAGCCAGAATTAAAGCCCAAAGATAACACAGGATTAGGCTTTCAAAAAGAGATCCTTCCTAAGTTTAGATTCAAAGGGAAACCTAGCAAACCTCTATATCAACCTACTACAAACATAAAGAGGTCACCCTTGATTAAATCAATAGCACCAAGAACCACACCAATTGCTCCAATACGGTTGAAAATCCCAACAAAAACATCCATAATGTCAATCATCCCACCAATCAAACCAGTAACCCCATCAGCAGTAGCAATAGCATCAACAGCACCATTAGTAGTATCAGAACCCCCAATAGTATCGACAACACTAGTAATTCTAGTAGAAGCAGCAGATTCAACAATGTCGATACTCCCCATATTGGATTCACTGATCCCCATAATCCTTCCTGCAGCACCAATCATTTCCTCTACAATGGTACATCAGCTAATCACACCTGCAGTATTTAACTCAAATGATATCTCGGTATGGTATAGCAATCGGATACTGGAAAGTGACTGAGAGATCGACTCACATGAGTGGGAATCTGATTCAATACATCTCAATACTTCAGATGAGGAAGACACATAACCACCTCTACCTCACAAAGAAATCCTTGTTTATGGAGAAGCGTAGATTAAAACCTCTTGGGTTTTTGAACTGGAAACATCTTCCACAGACCTTACGTCACATCCTATGCCTGATTGTGACAAGGAGAGTACCATCTACGACCTTCACCATAACGTCTTAAACCTTACTGAAACATCTTATGAACTTAACTTGATCAATGAGGTAATGCCTATTAAACATCCCGAACTCATCGAATGGAACCAATCTAATCCCCCATGCCTTGACCACTTCCAAAACGATGAGGCGATCATTGAATTTTTAGAATTACGAGATAACATAACAAGTGAGGATCACAAAGCTGGATTCACTAGTGAACTTAATAGCATAGCATACTTTGGGGTGGATGCCAAACCTTTTAGCTACAAAAATATAACAATAAAACATGGATCTTCCAATGAAAACTACACTATGGCATTGTTTGATCCCACAAAAGTAAAAAGAAAGAGTGTATCCAACAATGAAAACCTCTCTGTGGCACCTGAGGATGAAAGGTTTGACATTCTCCCCTCTAGTACACAACAGGAATGGTCCACGATTCTCATCGAGGAAACAAAAAATACAATGTGGGGACTCCTGAAACTCCTCGCCACATACATCTGGCATCTGTTTTAACTCCAAAGGAACAACCTAAGTTTGTCGAATTCTTCAAAAACTGCCAGATCAACTTGGCATGGTCATATGTAGACATGTCTGGTCTTGATCCTGATTTAGTCATGCATCATCTCGCCGTAGTAGAAGGAGCCAAGCCTATCAAGAAGAAGCTTCGCAAGATGCATCCCTAGATTGTGGTACTAGTCAAAGCAGAACGTAAGAAACTCCTGGATGTTGGTTTCATTAGACCAATTGATTATACAGATTGGATATCCAACATTGTTCTTGTCGGCAAACCAAATGGGGCCATCCATATCTGTACTGACTTTAGAGATCTAAACAAGGCATTTCCTAAAGATGACTTCCCCCTACCAAACATTGACATAATAGTGGACCTAACAGCAGAACATGCCATGCTTTCTCTCAAGGATGGATTTTCAAGGTACAACCAGATAAAGATCGCACCAGAGGATCAACATAAGATGACCTTCACCTATCCATGGGGAACATACTATTGTGAAAGATGGTTGTCATTTCTCTTTGATAGGTTGCTCCTGTATTTTTTAGACCGAAAGGCATTACATTATGTTGATGACTTATTGGCAAAATCATTACCACAAGAAGGTCATCTAGAAATATTAGATAAAATCTTTGACAGACTAGAACAATATCATGTTCAACTCAACCCAAAGAAATGTGTCTTTAGAGTAACCTCAAGGAAACTTCTAGGATACGTTGTCTCAAGAAAAGGTATTGAGGTTGATCCTATAAAAGTCAAAGCAATCATGGAAATGCCACCACCAAAGAATATTAGTCAGCTAAGGACATTACAAGGGCAACTACAATCCATTTGAAGATTCATTGCACAACTCGTAGATAAGTGTCACCTCTTTACACACCTATTACACACAAAAAAATTGCTTTCAATGGTATACTAGATGCCAGCAAGCATTCAAGATGCTTAAAGACTATCTCATGAATACACCATTGTTGATTCCACCGGATCCGAGTAAGCCTTTATTACTCTATATCTCAGCAACTAATATAGCATTGGGAGTGCTACTGGCTCAACACAATACAAAAGGGAAAGACTATTTTGTTTACTACATCTCTTGCACACTAGTCAGCTATGAACTCAATTACACACCTATTGAGCGAGCTTGCCTAGCAGTAATCTTGGTAGCCACTAAACTAAGGCACTATTTGTTAACACATAAAGTACAACTCATTGCTAAGATCGATCCACTAAAGTACTTACTCAGTAAAGCAGCATTGACAGGCCACTTGGCTAAATAGGTGATGATTCTAAGTGAATTTGACATCGAGTATGTGGACTGTAAGGCTATCAAGGGTCAAGTTATTGCAAATCAGTTGGTCAATGCACCCCTCATAGGCGATCATCCTCTCATTTCCAATTTTCCAGATGAAGAGATCTTCATGATCATAGAAGCATAACCTTGGAAACTATACTTTGATGGTTCATACACTAGGCATGGCTCGGGGGCAGGTATTCTATTTATCACATATCAAGGTGACAGCATCTCAAAGTCTTACGGGCTCACATTTCCATGTACAAACAACATAGCATAATATGAGGCCTTAATCACAGGACTCAGACTAGCCATACAATGGAAACTAAAAGAGCTACAGCTATATGGCGACTCCCAACTTCTCATCCGACAAGTTACAGATGAATATCAAACCAGGGATGACAAACTCATGCCGTACAAGCAAATGGTGGACAAGTTAAAGACATCATTTACTACTATCACCTTGGAGCAGATACCCAAATATCAGAATCAAGTTGTTGACGCTATGGCTACCATTGCATCTCTCCTAGATCTTCTACAGAATTCAACACATTATGAGTTCTTGGTAGAACAACTTTGGATTCCTGCTTATAATATCCCCAAAACTGAGATGATATGTCACCTTGTCGGTTATGAATCCCCATGGAATGGTGAGTTCTACACCTACCTACGGGATCACACACTTCCTCCTAACCAATCGAATAACCAACGTAAAACCTTCATTCACCAAACCGCTCAATATATTATTATTGCTGAAACCCTATATCAACATAGTCTTGATGGTTCTCTCCTTTGATGTTTGGAACAGGATGAGATAACAAAGGCCTTGGAAGAGGTACATGAAGGAATTTGTGGGACTGACTCAAGTGGTCCTTCCTTAGCAAATAAAATCATACGCATTGGATACTAATGGTCGTCCATGGAAAAAGACTTCTACTATTTTGTCAGAAAATGCAATAAATGCCAAGTTAATGGAGACCTGATACATGCACTAGCATAGGAACTGCAACCAATCACAACACCATTCCCCTTTTTCAATGGGGACTTGACCTTGTGGGAAGAATCCATCCATCTTCATCCAACAGCCACAAATTCCTTATGACCACCACCGAATACTTCACAAAGTGGATCAAAGTTGTTCCGCTTACCCAAGTCACCAACAAGAAAATCACCTCATTCATCCTTAATTACATCATCTGTCAGTATGGTGTGCCCATGTCCATCATCACAGATAATGGACTTCCTTTCAAAAATCAAGATGTCCGTGAGCTCTGTGAGAAGTTTCACATCCAACACCACTTTTCCACTCCCTATTACCCACAAGGAAATGGTCAGGCTGAAGCATCGAATAAAAACATATTGAGAATCCTCAAGAAGACGGTCAATGATGTCAGTCGTGATTGGCATGTTCAATTAAATCCAACACTATGGGCGTATCGAACTAGTATTCGAACCCCTATGTGCACAACTCCCTACTCACTAGTCTATGGTGCAGAAGCCATCCTTCCTATTAAGGTCAAGATACCATCACTACAGGTTTCCTTGCATAATCTCATAGATGATGGAGTATACAGAGTATCCCGTCTCCAAGATTTAGAGCTACTTGATGAGAAACAACAAGCTGCATATAACCACCTCAAGGCATATTAGTAGCGCATGAGCAGAAGCTATAATCATCGAGTTAGAGCTTGTACATTTGAGGTAGGAGATCTTTTTCTTTGAGATAATCCTCATAACCAACCAAACATAGAACATCAGGGAAGGTTTGAATCAAACTGGTTGGGTCCATATGTTATCACTGCTGTATTTGGGTCTGGGGCATATCAGTTGGCTACTTTAGAAGGAGAACAACTAGCAGGTCCAATCAACAACATGCACCTCAAACGATTTTATACATAAGTTGTTCAGAACATCCTCAGACTCCCATACATACTAGAAAAACACCAAAAACATTCAAATAAATGTCGTGAAGAAAAACAAAAAAAATCAAAATAATAAAGAAAAATCATGCATCCAAATAGTGAACAACCACTCCGGTGGCACCTTCGGTAAGAATGATGGTGAAAACCTAGCAAACAGGCGCCACTCATAAAGGCTATGGCTCCATTGTCTTTCAAGCTTGTTGCAATCACATTCATTGCATCCATCTATCTATCATTCAAACCATGGCTTGTTATTGATCTGCAATCAAGGATAGTACTTCGTACGTCTTGCATCCTGCTTTTTCATAGTCACATCTAAACTGGGGGCAATGCTCTTAACCTATTTTGATGGAAGTGGATTATGCATTATTTGTGATTCATTGAGTTCTTCATTCAAAACTGTCTCACAAAATACCAAAAAAAATAAAAAATGTCACACAAAATACCAAAAACATTGGAAAAATGTCTCCCAAAATACCAAAAACATTCAAAATAATCACAAAATCCAAAAACATAAAAAAACATCAAAAATCACTCAAAAAATGGCAACATCTTGTACATACACTTTTTTTAAGTAGATACCAAACAAACAATGTGAAATACTCAAATGATGACCACTTATCAGATCAACCAAACAAACAACATCGACATGGGATGCATCCTTCCTTACCAAAACAAAGACAAGATGACATTTTCTTGGACAAGAAAATTATGTTTAAGCTATCAAATACTTGGTTGATTTATAGGTTATTTGGTCATTTATATCAAGTTCTGACGCTACTCTGGGATATCCACAAGTGATTCGAGTGGTCGGGATGGTTCCTAAGAAATTGTTTTTTTACCTTCTATGAATTATTCCAATGAAATTTTGAGGCATGTACTAACGGTGTCTACATGGGAAGTTCACTAAGCTACGTGATCATATGCAAAATACTATCATGGATCACTATGGCTTGCTGACTACTGCATATACCTCGACCATATAAGCATGAACCATTATGGAAGGTCCATATTCTTTATTTCTTTACGCAGTTTGTTTACAGGTACAATGTTCCATCCTTGGTTCCTACTGCCTCATCCATGATTGATATTACCATGCTCAATGATGAAAATAAAGTACTATGGCTCATCATTCCATGTCATCTGTTTATATTACATTCCATTGCATATCACCCATCCATTTGATCATTCATTATTCATATTTATGGTTTTGTATGCAAGTGTGAACCCATTTAATATGAGAAGTTATTTGAAAAATGAATTGGTCTTGGATACACTCATGACAGAGTTCTCTGATACATCATTAGTGCATCATGCAAAGTCTAAATAACCTTGGACTCATCTCTCATGAACATATAGCATCATCATTTCATTACATTTAGTTGCGTTTAACATAAACTTAGTCCATTATCATATACTTGCATATAGGCTCATTAAATTCTTAGATATTCATTAGAATGCATTTAATATCATTTAGTTACATTTGAATAATTATGGTTCATTATCATTTTATTGCATTAGTATCACACTATCATTTCATCGTTGTAAAATCACAACATTTAGATTCATTTGTATGATAAATTTCTCATCATTGCATTTACTACCATTATTAGCCATTACTATGCATTCATTTAGTATCATTTACCATCATTTAAACTTGTTTACCATGCATTTGTTTACATTTCCGTAGTTACATGGATTTATCTATCCATTAGTTAAGTGGATTCATTTATCCATCTAGTATATTCTTATACTCATTCATTTCATCTTACAACAAATTTCATTTAGGATTCATTAAAAATGCATTCATTATATCCTTTTAATTGCATTAAGGTGTAGTTATTCATTACCCATGAGTTGCATTATCGTCACATTATCATTTCACTTTATCATATTTTATTATTTAGAATCATAACATAATGAAAACCATTTATCTCAACTTTAGTTTATACATTTTACACATGCATTCATTTAGATTTTATCACATAAACATTTGTACTTTACATTTGTTTATCCATATAGCATTCATCTAAAAACCATCTAAATGCATGTTACATAAATCATTCGTTCATTGCATCAAACATCACTGGATCACATCATCACATTGACATAAAATACAAAGTACCATCTATATCATCATTAACATCATGCATACATCATTATCATGGCATTACATACATAAGGCATTACACCAACAAATCATGTATATAGACATCATATAAATAAATCATCATAAACCATGCATATAAGCATCATCTCATAAAAACGTACATCTAGCAAGTACAACTATCCATCTCATCATAAATCATAGATCATCATCCTACATAAATCCATACATAACATCAACATGCATATCAACACAAAATATGGGATCTCCTCATATATCATATCATATCATATTGCAAAAATGTACATGTATCAAAGTACAATGAAGTCAAAAATATCGGCTACCAAGAGCCATCCAAGACACAGTCCAAAATGACAATGTAATCAAATACATAAATTCTCTCTCAAATGCCACTCCGGCCAGATGTTACACCACCATCACCACCTATACCACCATCACCACCTATGCCCCCACTACCCCCTGCACCACCTGCACTACTTCGTCATGGAGGACCCATCACACCACCACTGCTCTGCATCATTTGCGACCACTCTGATCTCTCCTGACGCATCTATGAATAACTCAGTGCTTGCCGACTAGACGACACCTCTTCCTCATATAGACCCCGCCAGTAATCAACCTTTGTACTTGCCCACTATCACTCTCTCGCTAGGGAATCAGTCAACGGTCCATGTCCCTCTACTCCCTATAAGGCCCAAACTCTCTTCTATAGCTAGATCACCCTGTCAATGGCCAAATCTCTCTCTGCAGCACTACAGTCAACTCTGAATCTCGTGCAAGCATCTGCACATCTCTAGCTTCCACCTCTGCCTCCATGTCATCTAGCCGGCTCTGCAAAACAAATATCATATGATCCTGCAGATCTCCTCCACCTGTAGCTCCCTCCTCCATATCTATAGGTGCCTCTCCAGTGGCTCCCTCTCTAGTAGCTCCCTCCCTTATATCCATAGGTACCTCTCCCTCCCCCACATCCCTACCACCTAATCTCACTCATCCCTACATCAAAGGTCCTTGTGATAGCCACAATGGATTCCCACCTCTCCCTCTCCACTATAACCATTCACCACCCCCACCTCTACCTCTGAATCCACCAACCCCTCCAAAACCACCACCCCTCCTCCTCCTCCTCCATCACCTCCTCCTCCATCACCACCTCCCCCATCCCCACCACCTCCATCCCCTCTCCCTCGACCACCTACTACCACTCCATGACATCTTCTCCTCCTCTATCTCTATCTCCTCTCTTCCTCGAAGGATGGAATCGACTCTGTTGGATCTGATATGCGAGGAATCGGATGTGCCGCAATATACTATGTCTACTCATCAGTCACTCCTGCATCTACTATCCCATGGTCTCGCCTGTAGAGTCTGAAACTCTGCCAAAGCCTGATCATAAGGTAATACTGGCCCCCACTAGAACCTCTCTCGGACCACCCGTGCATACTCTCCAGACCCACTCAGCAGTCCCTACCTCCGTCCAAACTATCGCAGCACTCTACCAGGTACCTATCTCTTCACATTGTAGGATGTCCTACCAATGAGGTATCGTGTCATAAAAACGTATGGCAAGGCCTCTACATCATCCTCCTAGGGCTCACACTCAATATACGACCTCCAGATCACTATATCTAAATCGTCAAGCGCCCGTCACCATCACTCTAACTTCCCCAAGTGGGGCTGACTCATCATACTACCATACATATATACATAGGGATGGTCCACTGTCCTAAATCTCAGACTCACCGGTCAAGTCACAAGAAGGTGCTCCCACACCCAAATATGTAAGAAAGTGATCCCCACTCCTAGTGAGCTCACCTCTTGGTATACTACCTAATGCAACTCGTGATATAAATGCGACAGCACACACGGTCCCCATGCAAAGCGGGTCCCCTTTGTCATCATCTGCTCTATAACCTGACCCCAACCAATAGCCAGTCTATGTGATTGTTGATCTAGGCATAGCAGTCCCCTAACAATACCTGATAAAATAGCTGGTAGTGGCTCATATAAGGTAGCTATATCCTCCCATGCTGCTGAGCCATCATCAATAAATACATCCTCATCAAAAAACCATTGCACTAATGTTGTCCCCCAAGCTCGATCATATGTCACCAGCTCTCCTCAAATGGGAATATGTAGGATGTGCCACACATCCTCCAGTGTAACTGTCGTCTCCCCCTATGCTAGGTGAAACGTACATGTCTCACTATGCCACTGCTCTGCCAATGTTGTAATCAAACCACAATTCGTTTGAATCATGGGCATATACATAACATCGTGCAGGCATTTCGCTGCGGTGCAATCAACCTCAGACTCTATCACTCGATCACGCAACACTTGTGTGGCTGGATGCCACTCCTGCATCTGTAAGATGCGAAGATCCTCGTATGCACGTGAATCTACCATCATCATTAGTTGTTTTGTTTCAAACTTTTTTAAGTTTAAACCTAGACTATGAATAGATACTTTGATCTAGTATCTTCGGGTCTTAACAGGTAAGCAATCATGGCACACCTAGACTACAATAGGCATTTATCCTAATGACCTAAGTCTCAACAGGGCTGCTATGGTTCAAAACAACTCACATCTTCATCCATCTATCATTGGCATCAGGAGATTCTTTTTCAAAACACTAGGGCATCTATTTTCCTAACAATAGCGCTATTTTGCCAACAATAGCACTACTCTGCCAACAATAGCACTACTATGTTAACAATCACACTAAACCAACTACATAATAGCGCTAAACAAACAAAATTACTACAAACACTATGCAATAGCGCCATATAAAAACAATAGCACTACAAGTAGGCCTCAATAGTGCTAAACACACAACAATGCTAAATCAACTATGCACATGTGCTACACTTTGCAAAAGTGCTAAAGCCACTATGCAAAAGCGCTATAGCGGCACAATAGCGCTAATTAATTAACAATAGCACCAAAACACAGTTTTAGCGCTATTGTTTTGACTCAACTTGGACCAAGCAAAAAATATATAAAAAATGCATGAAAATCAAAATTTCATATTCACATACCGCTAGTCCGTAGTCAACTGGCCGCTAGAATCGACGAACTCACTCTAGCTGATGATCTTCTATCGGTACCGGCATCCTGACCATTGTTTGCTCTTTCAAAAAGGTCACTATCAAAGCTCTGAAATCGCTATGGAGACGAATGCAAATGACCATGTTTTTACCCTTTCACCCCCATATATACCCTTCACCGTAACCTTAATTTTACCCCACTCATCACTGTGGTCCCCGTGAACTTCCAAAGCCTCCCATTTTTCTATTTTATCTCTGATTTCTTCCATTCTTTCACCAGTATTGCTAAATTATTCTCTTCTATCTCCCCTCCAATTTTCATTATTTTTCAAGAGATCACCTAATTTTTCAAAAATTTTGGCCCATCTCTCGAGGGGGCATACCACCCATTAAATTAACATTTTATGGGGCATATTTCTTCACACCTATTTTTCTTTCTTTGAAATGATGCGATAAACCGCACCATCTCAAAGAGGGGCAAATATAGTCACATAAATTTGTCCAATTTAATTAAATGAATATTTGCTATTTATTTGATTAATAAACCCACTAGCCAATAGTTAATTAAATTAACATTTAATTAATTCACCCTCAAACATTCTCCTATTACTTAAATTAATTATTGAATTTATTTTAATTAATTCATTAAACTAAATTCACAATCAATTAAATGAATAAATCCTATTTATTCAATTTAATCCCCTTTCCTCTTTTAAATAAAATAAATAAAATATTTATTTAAATCATTAAAATCCCCCCACTTGCATTCTCCTAAAAATGCAACTTGCACCTATTTTTTGAAATATATGAATTTTATTTTAATAAAAATTCTATTTTCTCTCACCCACCAAATCCACTTGCAATCCTAAATCCCCTTCTAGATTCTTCTAACCCTTTCCTAATTAACTCAATCCATCCCCTAAATATTGTCACATTCCTAAGCAACTTGAAGTCACTTCTTAAAGACTCTAAAGTCTTTAAAAGGCATTTAAGGCTTTATGTCTTCAAATCGTTAACCTCTAAAGTCTTCCAGACCATTAAAGACTCTTACATAACCATTTATGGTTAAATCCACTTGCACCCATGGTTAGAGAGTTTGACCTCTAACTCAACCCTCATGTAACCCATGTGTCTCCTCAAACATTTATTGCTTTTACCATGGTTATCCTCACTAACTCTTCCACAAGAGTTTATCCATTGGATAAAAGCATTATTCTTTGAATAATGAATTTATTCACTCAACTCAACATTAACCTTACCTCCCAAGTTAACCCTCAGGTCATGTCAAGCATTTAATGCTTCTTCCCTCTCCTCTCAACCCATCTCATGTTGACACTTGTCATCCTAGGATTGGGTTGAAAGCCCCCACATAGATCTCAAACCTTTCAATCCTGACCCTTGTTGAGATTACTCAATATCAACCATCCATTGCTCCATTTTTCCTATAAATAGAGCCCATTTCTTCATAATCCAGATCCTGAAAACTTCTATGCATCTAGCTTATAGAAAATTTTAGAGAAGAGCATTTAGCATAAATCACTAATATGTTTGTTATTTTGGACTAAAATAAATATTAGTTCATTTCATAGCATGTCTAACTAGCTTTTGTTTACACTTGCATAGTATAAGTAAATCATTTTTCATCTTGAACCTCCATAAGGCATCCATAGTGCAAAAAGCTACTAAGAGATACACTAATTTGGAACTTGGAGAGGAGAGTAACAAGGGAGGAGGAGCTACAAGCATGGTGGAAGGCATTTGGAGATGCCTTGTTGCATTTGTTGTCTTTATTAAATGCTCTATTTTTCTTATAGTGTCTCTCTTGTTATTCTTGTTTAGGATAGTCTTTAATTTGTGATTTCTAACACTAACATCTAACACTTGGTTTTATGTTTGTTGTTTTGTGTTTGTTTATCCTAATTAACCCTTCCATTTTGCAGAGCATCGGTGTGGATGCATTTTCTTGGTGCTTGCAGAACATGTACATACAACTATATGTTTAAGAGTATTTACAATAACAACATTTATATTTGGGCCTGAAAAGTGTTATAACTTATATTCTTCTCTCAAATATCTATGCAAATATGGGTAGATGGTTTGAGGTTTAAATGGTAAAGAGATTGATGTTTAATAAAGTAATTTAAATGATCCCTAGATGTAGTTGGATTGAAGCCAATAAATTGGTTTGTGTATTGTATTCAATGGATAGATCATGTTCACAAACATAGGAGAAAGGTAAATGGATTCACTTGGAACATGAAGGCAATAGGGTATTTGCAAAATTCAAGACATTTATTTTGTGATATAAGGAGTGAAAAGAATTATTTATTTGGTGCCATAATTCAAAAACTTGGTACTTACTTTTCGTAGCCCTCTTAGTGCCTTTGGTTATCAAACATTTATTCCTTAGATGTTCTTCCCTGCCATAATTTTTTAACCAAATTTTACCTTTCCTAGGTGGTGGATAAATCTCAACCTTCTCACCTTTCAAATTATAATTTCTTACTTCAATATTATGTTTTCCCACTCTAATTTGAAATTATCAATTTCATTTTTTCCAAAGTTAACTTATTCTCTCATATCTTTGGCTAAGATTCTATTTTGGTGATCAATTCTACTGCATCCTTATATGAAGAGGAAAAATGCTCATCTAATTTTACTATAATGTCAAGGGTTAATCCTAAAATAAATTCTCCATTTAAATTAGTTCAAGGTTTCTTCTAGCTTTCTACCACGATTTTAGATAAATGTTCAAAATATTTTACTAATTCCTCCTTAATTTTTCTCATCTTCCATATTTTATTCATATATTAGGTGAATGAAAAATTTATAAAAAATAAGTCACTCAATTATTTCCAAGTTTTCATGCTGAGGGAATTATTTTCCATGTTTTCATGCTTAGGGAATTCATTAATGCACAATCTTAGTGTATAGTCATTGAGGTCTTCGCAAAATCATACAATTGGGTCTAGTCATCATTAATGCCAAACCCATTAATATAAAAATAAAAGATAAAGAGATGTTTACTATCATACTTGGCATATTTCCAAAAATAGAGAGCTTAACTATATGTGCATCCATATTTGGATGAGGTAAAGGTATTATTGATTCATTTTGTATGGCTAGGGGATATCCTTTCTCCTAATCTATTCTCTACTATTGGATATCTTTCTCTCTCTTTATCATTACTTCTTTGTCTAGTTTCACTCTATTTTCTACTTGACTAAAGTAATTTCTCTACCATTATCACTTGGAAATTAAACACCTAAGAAATCACTTTGTAATATATGTCACAAATCTCATACAAAATTACTTCTTGATCTTTCTTTTTGTAATATAATTAAGGATTCACTAGCTATATGAACTTTTAAACTTTTCTTGATTTTGACAACATGGGAGGTGACTCTTTGTCCATGAGGTTGATCTCCACATAATGACTCTTTCACTTGGGAAACATGTTGGCTAATAAAAAATCATTAGAAATTGATTTATCTTTAATTTTCTTTGATTTTTTATCTAACCTAAGAATTTCTTGCATTTATCATTTGCAAATATTTCTATTTATCTATATTTTCTTGGTGGCCATCCTAGTATTAAGGGTCTACTGGAATCTAATTAGGTGAAAATATAATAGTGATTGTGCTTCTTATTATTGGTAGTCGTATAGTGGCTAAATACATACTAGGTGGTGCAATTATATTTGTTGATGTGCTTGTGGCGATTCAACAACCAATACCTTACTCCCACTTATCAAGCAATTATACCCTACTTGGGCCCCTAAGTATTTTGATCATGTCCCTACATTTATATATGGTTCTCTTACTTCCTAATGGGAGACAAGTGGTTTGAAAGTGTTGGAGCATATTTTTCCTTCAACCACTTACCATTCTGGCAAGTGATTATTCACTATGGGAGGCTACATAGTCTCTCACTCTCCCTCATATATTGGGGATATTGATTGGAATTTTTTGTGATGGATATACTTTTTTTGGGGTATTGATATGAAACCTCCATACATTATATGGTCTATCACTTGTATATATCTTGCATATCTCCTTTTTGGATACGAGTTTTATCCCATGAGGTTTTCTCCTTTACTTTGTTTGTATCAGATTAGTTGTACGTGGGTACCTAACATGGTCTAGTTGTTGGGACCCATCATCATATCATTTTAGATAACAATACTGTTAGGGTTCCCACATATACTGAGAGGGGGGGTGAATAAGTATCTAACCAGTAATGAAATTTTCTTAAAGCTGAATATGCAGAACATAAAGTAACAGTATACCGGTATGCAAGAATTAATGTAAATAATAGAATCAAAAACATCCACATGAAAAGAACACCATAACTCAAGATGTTTAATGAGGAAACCTTGGTGGGATTTGTGACCCACAATATTCACTTACTGGCCAATAAGAGAATATTACTTACAATAGGGGCCTGTACATGCAGGAAGGCCAACTACATAGACCACACTGCTCAATAAGATGTCACACTGACTTACAATGAGGATTATACAAATCCAATGATCTATACTGCTTTACAATAGCATCTTCAATGCCAAATTCAGTACCGGTTCTTGCTCTGTTCTTTACATATACCCTTGACCTACAATTCGCACATTAGGTCTACCTTATAATTTATTATGCTTCCTCTCCATATCCAGCAAATGACTACAATGATCTCTTTTATATACAAGAGTCATTTTACAATTTGCCAAGTCGGCTTACAATAAACAACAAAATATTACATATCAAAAATCATGTCGGCCTCTGTGCCGGTATACATATTCCTTCTATGCCGGTGTACATTTTTGTGCCGGTGCCGGTGTAGATTGGTCTTGTTGATGCCGGTGCATTGTCTTGTTTGAATAATGCTTTGCCGGTATAATGTCTTGCCAGTATCATAGGATTGCAAGGTTGCCTGTGTAATGCTTTGTCGGTATAATGTCTTGCCAGTGCCATAGGATTGGAAGGTTGCCTGTGTAATGCTTTGTTAGTGTAATGTCTTGCCAGTGTCATAGGATTGCAAGGTTGCCATCAATGACAAAACCTTCAATCACACACAATGTCTCATTGGAGTGTCCATATGCCAACAATCTTCCTCTTTGGCATTGATGGCAACACTGATGAGAAATTTCAAAAGATATCCAAAAAGTGTAGACCAAAAATGTTACCAAAAATGTGAGAGCTCCCCCTAAGCATGTGATCCCTCTGCTTTGAATTTTCTCATCCTACTACTCCCCCTTTGGCATCAATGACAAAGGTTAGTAGATTTTGTAGTTGTACCAATTCATAACCTTAACCTTGTAGTTGGGTGGTTATTATCTGAAGAATATCTCCCAAAATTAAGTTCATTCCATCCATAAACTTCTTACTATCTTTTATTGCTATCTCAGTTTTGTATACTGTACCGTTGAGATGCTGCAAGTGCTCTGTCGGTGTTTTGCTTCCCTGTGTTAGTGCCTCTGAGATTTCCTTCCACAGAGATGCTAAATAGTCCAATCTTGGACTTAGTTTAGATCTCAAGAATTTTGCCTTGTTTATTATTTTCTCTTTCTCTCTTTCTAATTTGAGCAATTCTTCCTCAAAATTTGTTTTCTTTTCCTCAAAAACTGATAATGCATCAGGTGAGTTAACAAAATTATCTGCAAGTTTATTTATCTCTTCATGTACCTTGCTCATCCTTTTGTCTACATCTATGGTCAAAAAGTTTATCTTATAGGTGTCTTTGTATAGAGTTTTGTGCTCTTTCAATAAATTGCACAGTTCTCGTAGAAGTGTGTCGAATTCCTTGTTACACTTCTTTATTCCTTCTTGAAAGAATTTCTGTTTCTCTTTTTCTACACTTTCCTTTACAGTTTCTACCTTTCTTTGCTCAAAATTTCCAAAAATATATTTACAAAGTGTATCCAACTGGCCTAAAGAATATTTGTTGTCTATATTACAATTGGGAGCTATTGATTTCAAAACTGGAATTGAATCATCTATCACTTTATAAGCTCGTGAGTTATAATCAGTTATTTTCTTGATAGATTCGAGCTATACCTCTGTTACATTTGATGGTGACCCAACAAACTGAGTGCCGGTGGAAGTGACCATGCTAGTATTGACCTCTGGTAGGTCTGTTTGTGTCTCCATCTCTTTAAGCATTGGTTTTCATGCATGATTTCTTACCGGTGGCATCTGTTCTGGAGCCTTTAGCTCTGTTGGTTTCTCTGTTGGTGTTCTAGATTCCATTTTTTCTCTGAATCTACTGCCGGTTGCTCTTTGTTTCCTGTTGCTAGTTGGTCTTTGTTTCCTGATTTATCTATTGTATCCTTATCTACCACTATGTTGATCTTCTGAGTATCAACATTCATAGTATATAGGACTTCAGGATTAGGATTATTATCCCCTGTGTCCATACTCTCAACTGTTGGTTGATCTTCAGTGGTTATTGTTTTTACCGGTGGAGTATTTAAAGGAGGTGGGGGTAAGTTGTCTCTAATCTTGATACTTGGTGGTCCACCAACTTTACCTTTCCCTTTGTCCTTGTCCTTCTGATATACCAGAATGGGCTTGGGATTCCTATATTCTTCTTGTTTTTCTTTTTCAACCAAGAATGTATCCCAACCATTTTCTGTTTCCTCTGAAACTTTTGTAACTCTACCTGCCATTAGTGATATTTGCCAGTGTGCAATGGAAAAAACTGTTTGGTTGGCTTAAGCTATCAGATCATCAATTTCCTTAGGTGAGTTAACCAGGTATACTGCAAGTAATTTTTCTATTTTTATTTTCTTATCCAACTCAATTATTCCTTGCCTTCTGGCGTCAAGTCTTTTATATAGTTCATCAGGAATTTCATTTAGGACTTGCAACAAAAACTTTTTATACATGTCCATGTGTAATATGACACTCTCTTCAACTTGTCCTTTCTCATCATCTGATAGGGTGTCATAGATTTTCCCTATGTTTTTCAATTTTCCTTCCTCTGTGATCTCGTTCAGTAATATGTCAAGAGGGGCCAAGTCAGTGTTTGTCTTCTTCTTCCTTTTGGGGGTTAGCTTCTTCTTAGGTGTGACCTTCTTGACTGGAGATCTCATGGCTTGTTGCTTCTGTCTTGTCCTTCTAGGTGAAGGAGTGGTTACTGGTGAGGGATCTCTTTTCCTAACAACTCTTTTGAAAGTTGCTGGCATAACTCCTTCTAAGGAAGTATCTACTAGTGATAGATGAGTTTCAGGTTGTTGGGCTGCCAACTCATCTTTTGTTATGCTGGTTTTCTTTAATACATCTTCCTTTATGGCTTTTGCTTATCTGGTTCCTTTCCTCACAAGTGCCTCAACCTTTTTCACTCTCTTCTTAGATTGAATTTGACTTTCGATGGTCTTAGCACTACCAAATACTTCTTCCTTTGGTTCATTGGGGGCTTCCAGAAGTGCTTTGGCATAAGTTTCCACTATGTGGTCATCTGTTTCATACCCCATCTCTATTACCTAGATTGTCCTTGGGATGACTGCTTCCATCCAGATCTCATCCTTTTTTATTACAAAACATATATCATCCTTGTATTTGTTGACAATTTCTTGTGATAGTCTGATTCTTTTATTCATTCTGACCTTTAGTGCTTGAAAATACTCATTGATATTCTTTTCTCTGTTTTCACCCATGTTGTTGAATAAGTCAAAAAATTGTTTTCCTACTGGTTTAAATCCAAAGTCCTTGTTGCCTATACCAGGAGCATGTATGGTTATGTGTAGCATTAAGCATACAAGTAAATTTCCAAATCTAAAGGTTCCTTTCTTATCCTTCTTGATTTTTGCTAAATTGTCAATTAACTCATCCTTTAACCATTCACAGATATCAATTTTTACATTGTCCTTAACCATGTCATAAGCACTCTTTATGCATAAACTGGAAACTGAGTTAAGCCTGTTAGCATGAGTTGCTTTGTAACCTAGAATCATGCTAACAAATATAACATTTGTATCAGTCACATCATTAACCCTCAATGATCTCTTGTCAGATGTTGCACTAGTTAAGTTTGTTACTAAGTCATTAGAAACCTTCTTGGTTTTGTCGGGTCTGCTACCGGTGGAGGGTAACCCTGTTACTGCTTTCATAGCTTCCTTTGTAATTTTATGCACTGAGTCAAGCCAAAAGAATGAACCATGTACCCTGCTTAAAACTATCCTAACCACTTCCTTGGGAAATTCAGGAATGCAGAGGATTTCAGTGAATCTTAGGGTTTCAACAATTTTATGTTAAGGTTTCACATTCCCGGAGTTGTCACATATAATAGATTTATACATGTTTTTGATTTCTTCATCACCTAATTCCTCTATGTTGCAATGAATATACATTCTAGGGTATTTTGCATAAACAACACCTTTTGGAAATTTTGAAAAAGCACCTATGTTGTCATCTTTCTTAGCTACCTCAAGAGCTAGCTGAAACACGGGCCTAGGTCATTTTATAACTTCGAGTACTATAGGGTTTGCTATGAATTTAGGTGCAGAGGAGGATGCCATGATGATAAATACCTTTTTCTGCCTTTGGATGGATTGATTGTTGAAGTGCTTTGCCTCTTTGCTCGAAATGCCTTAGCTCGGAAATCTTTGCGCTCTCTAAAAGTTTGAATTCACGGTGAAATGAAATGGAGCCAAAAACCTTATTTTATAAAGAATTTTCTACTACCTACCACATTAATTTCTTGCCGATAATGTATTAGCTTAAATTTATTTGCTGGTAATGAATGATTTTCAACTTCTTTTCTCTAACCGAGGGAATAATAGCACGTGTCATTATATTGCCAAACCCTCAAGATAATTTTCTTCAATTTGATGAAGAACATCCTGTCGGTGGAGCATTGCTCTATCCTGCCGGTGGAGTATTTGTTGGCTCTACCGGTGGAGGAGTATCTCCAATATTTAGATTACCTTTTCTAATCCATTGTTTTGAGAATTCTTGCTTAACCTCTTCAACCTTTTCTTTACCTTTAAAACTAGTGCTTTTGTTATCTACTGGTGTACCTTTACTTGTACAAAATTTAGCAATATGGCCAATCTTGTTACATGCATAACAAGTTACATTATTTTTTTGAATAGCTTTCCCATAACCTATGCCGGTTTGTGTTCTACATTTATTTGATAAATAACCAAATCTTCCACAAACATAACATCTTACATTCATTCTACAATTTTTAGAGTTATGACAAATTTTGTTGCATTTGGTGCATTGACCGGTGGGAGGATTGATGTTTTGATAATTCCTAGATCTGCATTCATTTGCCCTATGACCAAATTTATTGCAATTAAAGCATTTTCCATTGAATTTGTAAGTATTAGAAGGTCTTACCTATTTGCTATGATCCTGGGTATTTGCAGTACCGGAGCTTTCTCCAACTTCAAATCCAATTCCAGAAGTGTCACCTTTGGGTTTTTGATTCTTCAATAAGGTACCAAGTTCTTCTGAGCTTTTCTTGAATTTTTCTTTGTGTTGATTTGCAGTTTCCAATTCCCTTTCCAAGATTTTTTTTTGTCTCATTAGTTCATTTGAGTCATTCTGAGTATGCATCAAATCTGTTTTCAACATGTCATATTCATAGCTAAGTCTTGTGTTCTCATTTTCTACATCACTTAGTCTTCTGGTCAACTCTTCTTCATTCTTCTTTCTGTCCTCAATCTCTTTGCAAAATCTCATAGTCATATCCTGCATTTCATTTTTTGTTGTCATGATCTCTTGTTTCAATTTGCTTATCATATCATTTAGTGATTCCTTTTCATCATTCTCATTTTGCAATTTTTCACAAAGTTCTCTTCTCTTATTTCTTGTAACAGTAAGATTTTCTTGAAGTGCCTGAATAATGTCCTGAGCTGCTTTTAAATCATCTTCTAATTTGATATTTTTCAACTTCTCTGCATCATAGTCAGTAAGAGCTCCTTCAAGTTGCTTCATCAGATTTTCCATCTTTACTGGTGTCAACATCTTCCTCAAGTTGTTAGGCTTCTAAAAATAGAGGACCAGGCTCTAATACCAATTGTTAGGGTTCCCACAGATATTGAGAGGGGGGGTGAATTAGTATCTGACCGGTAATGAAATTTTCTTAAAGCTGAATATGCAGAACATAAAGTAACAGTATACTGGTATGCAAGAATTAATGTTAATAATAGAATCAAAAACATCCACATGAAAAGAACACCATAACACAAGATGTTTAACGAGGAAACCCGGTGTGGGAAAAACCTCAATGGGATTTGTGACCCACAATATTCACTTACTGGCCAATAAGAGAATATTACTTATAATAGGGGCCTGCACATGCAGGAAGGTCAACTGCCTAGAGCACACTGCTCAATAAGAAGTCACACTGACTTACAATGAGGATTATGCAAATCCAATGATCTATACTGCTTTACAATAGCATCTTCAATGCCAGATTCAGTATCGGTTCTTGCTCTGTTCTTTACATATACCCTTGACCTACAATTTGCACATTAGGTCTGCCTTATAATTTATTATGCTTCCTCTCCATATCCAACAAATGACTACAATGATCTCTTTTATATACAAGAGTCATTTTACAATTTGCCAAGTCGGCTTACAATAAACAACAAAATATATCATATCAAAAATCATGTCGGCCTCTGTGCCGGTATACATATTTCCTTCTGTGCCGGTGTACATTTTCTATGCCGGTGCTGATGTAGATTGGTCTTGTTGATGCCGATGCACTGTCTTGTTTGAATAATGCTTTGCCAGTATAATGTCTTGCCAGTGCCATAGGATTGCAAGGTTGCCTATGTAATGCTTTGCTAGTATAATGTCTTGCCGGTGCCATAGGATTGCAAGGTTGCCTGTGTAATGCTTTGCCGGTGTAATGTCTTGCCGGTGTCATAGGATTGCAAGGTTGCCATCAATGACAAAACCTTCAATCACACACAATGTCTCATTGGAGTGTCCATATGCCAACAAATACTTCTCCCTAAGTTGCACTTAATGGGGGGGTGTCAAAGTAAATATTATTTATTTACTCTTGCTGAAGTTTCACTTAGGTAAATATTAGTTGTCATATTATATTTCCTAGGTTGCATTATTACAAGTATGTTAGGTAGTTGAGTTTACCTACTCCTACCTAACCTTGTATCTAATTGAAACACTTGTTTCTTTCTATACTCTCCATTCTTGCTCACTCTTACCTATATCAGGAAAGGAATTGTACATAATTTATCATTTTAATATAATTCATTTTCTTGGTGAATGATATTTATCTCTTTATGTAGAAGTTATATGTAGTCATGCACTTGACATGGAAGCTTACAAACTCCAACATGAATCTACTACTATGAAAAATATGCATTGATTGATAGATTCAACCGACTATAAATGTCACTCCTATCACTATACTCTAGGATCTTAAATCAATGGAACTCTTTGATTGCTAGTAAGCTAGAATTATATCCATGCACTGGTGGGTTTGTTGTTGTCTTCTTTGGCCACACAAATTTTAAGGATGTGGTCCTCTCTATGGGCCACTGGAAATGGAATTCCCATTCTTTGTCATTTCACCCTTGGACCCCTTTTTTAATCCTTTGGTGGATTCAAATGATGTTTCCCTAATTTTGGTCTATCTCCCCCACCTCCTATTGCATTTTTGGTGCCTTGCTTCTTATGAATCTATAGGCAACATGTTTGGCCACTTTGTTAGGCTTGACCTTAATACTATCTTTTTCTCATACACTTCCTTTTCTAGGATCGTAACCGATATGGATCTCTCAAATCCCCTTCCTACAAAAATCTTTCTCAAGGTTGGTGATCTCTGGTAGCGGTAATGTTTAGACTATAGGCGTATAAATCTGACCACCTATTTAAAATGATTATTCTATTAATTAATAAATTTGTGTACATTCTAACCTTTAATTAAATAAATAACATTTATTTAATAAAAATCCCCCCTTTCCCATTTAATTAAAATCTCTCTCCCAATATTTATGTAAATATCCTTCCAATGCAAGTTGTAATCCACCTTTTTGAAATAAATAATTTTATTTCAAATTAAAACCAAAAATCTTCCCACTTGCATCCTCCTAATAAATTCACTTGCATGTCTAATCCCCCTTCTAGACTCTTCTAATTCATTTTAATTAAACCTAATCTCCTCCTAAGTATTTACACAATCATTAAGAAAAGGGTCACTTCACAAAAACCTTCAAAGTCTTCATAAACTATTAAAAGATTTATGTGTTCAACAAGCTAACCTCCAAAGTCTTCAACAACCATTAATGGTTAACTCAAACTCAACCTTGGGTTAGAGACTTTCTCTCTAGCTTAACCACTCTTTAACTCATGGGTCTCTTCAAGTATTCATTGCTCTGACCATGGTTATCCATTAACCCTTGCACAAGAGTTTACCCTTTGGACAAAAGGATTATCTAATAAATCAACCCTAACCTTACCCCCTAGGGTGACCACCATGTCTCCTGAGGCATATAATGCCTCTTCTGTCTCCTCTCAAGCCATCTCATGTTGACAATTGTCATGCTTTAATCGGTGAAAATTGTAAATATGGATTGAGGATCATTAAATCACAACCCTTGTTAAAATTACTCAATCTTAACCATCCAATTGCCCATTTCTTCTATAAATAGGCTTCATTTATCTCATTATCCATATCCAATTTTTCATGCATCCAGATTATAGTCTACTTTATCAAGCATTTCCTATCTTTGTTAATCATCATCTTAATCATTTAGGAGCATATTAACATAGTATTTTTTTTTTATCATGAATCATGTTAGCATAGCTTGTTAGTTTCTTTATCATAGCATCATTTTCATCGTAACTAATCTTAATCCCAATAAGCTTGCCATTTTCATATAGAGCTTAGGTGCATCTTGCATATAGATAATTTTCATCCATTATCACTCATTCTTGGAGTTATCATTACAAAATTCAATTGCTTCATTATCTGAGACCAACCATAGACTTGAACAATCCTATGACATAGAGAACAATGAGACATATTTTGGAAGATTATCTTGTTTAGCTAAGCTAGCTAAGTTAGTTTTTATATCAAAAAGTTTCATTGGTATGTTAGTTTCTATTTTTCCAATTGATTGGCTGATTACACTAAATCTTGCATACATTTCGAGCACCCACCATGGCACACATCCCCAAATTTGAAATTTTTATGCACATAGGTTGAAGACAAATTCATCCTAGAATTTCAAAATAGCGCATATGCATGACACTTTAATGCATTCAACGCACCTTCAGACACATATGTGTCATACTATAGCACATCTGAAGGGAAAGTTAGCGCATAGCAGCCTCAACCCGATGCATGTTTTTTTATGTTTACTTAGTGCATTAGAGTACCAAAAAAAACCATTTGAGCCTTAGTAAACAACTTAGCATCTACAAAATAATGCTTTCGTCATGTCTTTTAGCACATATGTCTTACAGTTTAGTGCAAAATAGATACATAGAGTTGATTTTATAAAACAGAAAGAAAAAGAGTTAGGCTTGTGAGCCCACAATCTTGGCTAACAAATTTGTAGGTTTTGTAGGAAAATAATCTTTGTTGCGAGTACAAAAGGACTTAGGATAGTTTTTACTTAGCTTATCAAAAACTTGGTAAAAATAATTCATGTTTCCTTTCTTTCAAAATCTATAAAGAACTTCATATTTAGTTTGGTGCAGCTAAAAGGAATCACATTCTTTTTTGGGCTTTAAAAAGAAATGCACTTTACTTTCTTGCAATAATAAAATGAACAACAACTCAAACATTTTGCAACTTAGTTCACATTTGTCTTTTGGGATCATAAAAAGAACAAGGCAATTTTCTTTATTTTCCAAGCATTAGAAGAACAACCCACCTTTCAATTTATGCAAAGGTAACAAAGAACAATCCATATCAAGTTGGGAGTTTTACTTTCAAGTTCATCGTTGTTACCATTTGGCGATTTATTTTGTTGACAAGGTTTCTTTCCAAAGGTTCAAAGATTGTGATCTGCTCGTCATTTCTATCTTGGGTAAAATAAACACCACGTTTGTTGGAACTATCTCATAGAATTCAAACACATAATCGTAACTTAAGATAAAAGTTTAATTATGGTTGTAGGAATAGGTAAATTTGTAAAAAATGTAATTAGTAAATTATGAGACTAAATAAATTGTGTATTCTAGTACTAAGGTCTATGCTTGACTGAGGAGAGCAACCTTTATAAGGTATTAAATTCTATTTGTCTTGGCACTAAAAATTATTACATATCTATACTGTATGTCAAAATTAAATAGTCTACGAGCTTATTATGAAGAATAAATTTTTTTCTTTAGGTTCACCTCCATATTGATGAATTCATCCTTTTCCATGTAACTCTTATAGTGCTAAATGTACATATGTGATCTATAGTGTTCTTGCATCTACTCTACTTTTTTTTCTATAAAATATAAAGATTGATAATATATAGAAATGCATTTGTAGTATTTTTTATTAAGATAAAATGGGTTTTATAGGGAACAAAACCCAAATCCAAGAACCGATAAAATGAAATATCAGTGTAAAATTCAAGAACCAATCACTAAACAACAAAAGAAATAGAGGAAAAATCCCATAGAGCTTGGAAAAAAAACAACACTAAGGCTGAGGCAAATACGCAAAAAGCTAATTAAAAGCACCTAATATCTCAATATTTTTCTCAATAACGTCCTTGTTGATATCTTCCAACTCCTCCATGATGCTCCTTGTGGTACTTTTCTCTCAATTCCTTCTCCTGGTCCTCATAGATGGGCCTATAGAAACCTGCACCTCGAATCCCTGTGGATTAGTACCTAAATTTTTCTTTTTTGATTTAGTAGTAGATGTCAGAATGTTGTTGATCGGTTGAGCTTTATGGATTGTGACTTTCTCATTCATCCATTTAAGGCCTTCAACACTGTTGTTCATTGCTTTTTTACTAATCTCAACAAAATTACTAATACTTTCCTTAAGGTGTTCCACATCTTTCTCCAAACTAGTAATTCTAGATTTGTGCTCTGTATTCAAGACTTTAAAATCTTTCGTCCATTTCAAGGTCGTTTTAAGGATCTTATTAGTTTTATTAGGCATTAGTGTCTCAATGAAAGTATTAATAATCTCATTAATTCCCTGTTTAATGATGAGGATTTCACTAATCACCCAACGAAATCACTTCTCCTGACTGGAGGTGGAGTTAGCCAATAGCAAGTCAAAATCCATCTCATAACTTTTATTGTTATTAGGGTCCACCTGGTCTAGTTTGAGGGGGATATCGAACTTAATCTACATATTCCCTTTATCATTTGGATCCACATACTTCCCCACCTTTTTCCTTTTTAGAGCTATCATTACCCATCTTCTAAGAAAGAGGGGTTTTGTTCTTTTTAGCTTCATTTATAGGGGGGTCTCACTTTCTACTAATGTTGGTGTATGGATTGACCTTCGAGGGGGGACCCTCTTCATCAAAAGGCCTATATTATGGGTCATCATTTGGCCATTGAAGGTCACACTAGTCCATAGCCATCTCACTCAACATCCACTCATCCTCAATCCCAATATCTCACACATCCTGCACATCAAGATTACTTGTAATTTTGTGGGTCGATGAGGGTTTAACTCCATTTCTTCTAGAATATTCCATAATAAGAAGGATGAGGCCCTCTTGTAAAACATGGTTTTCACAATTTTTTGCATGATTAGAAAGGCTATTCTCCAAAGAAGAGAGCAAATAAAATAAAAGAAATATTTTCTTATCATGTTTGAAATGGTTTAAAATAGTAAAATGATAAAAAATGATACCAACAAAACAACCATCCAAGGTAATGCACCTCATAATCACCTCCACAACATCCACTCAAAGCCTAATTATGTCCTTTCTATTCTAGCCCCCATTAGCCGTTCTCCTAACTCTGTCTCTTTTGCTCTGCTTGTTAAAGAAAATAGAGAGGGATTACTTTGTTGCCTTGCATTCTCTATAGAAATTAATCCCCTCCATCTACAACCCAGTGATACCCACAATAAGCTCATCATCAATTCTGAACTTTGCATTGTAGACATTTAGAACACCGTTATTCCAGCTATTCACAAACCCTTCTGTCACCTTGAGATCATGACCATGCAGTTTTTTTATGTATGGGACAAGCCCAACATGATGATATGATGAAATAATTAAGTATCTGGTAGATTACTAAGAGGGGGGGTGAATCAGTAAACCGAAAAACTGATACAAACTCCCAAACTCAAATACTCAAAGTAAAAGTTATCAAAAAAATAACTCTGTTGACATAATATCTCATAAGATTACCAGTTTATCTCCCATCCTTTTTTTATCTCCCACCATGTTTGAGTTGCCCTTGCCAATTCTGAGATTCACCATCACATAACTAAACCAAAACCAGAAGACACAAAACCAGAAAGCCAAGAACAATCTAGAAGCTTTAGTGTTTTGTCGAATCCAATTATTGCAGAGAATGGCTTTATGAATGTGATAAGACAACATCATTAATAATCAACCATTGAGAATATAGCAGATCATCAACATCCCTTTGTGCCAGTTCACACAATTACATCGAGAAAGTTTCCCCTTTCATCCACCATTTGATTCTCACAAACCACAACTAGGTTTACTATGTAGTTTGCAAGTTGATTACCTTCCCAGAAAACATGCATTATTCAAACTTCATCTAGCTTGGTAATCAAATCGAGGCAATCCTTAATTAAGAGTTTAATTGTCCAGCTCAGAGTCATATTTTAATGAAACAATTAATAATATTCAGGGAGTCACTTTCAAGCCATACCTTTTTATGTCCTCCCTGAAAAGTAAGTTGAAGACCAAGGTAAGTTGCATTTGCCTCAGTGAAGTGGTTTGTATTTGTACCTAGTGGGAGTGCCACTACCGAGACAAACCTACCATATGATCACATGCAAATCCCCCACAACCTATCAGCCCAAGATTTCCCTTAGCTTCCCTATCAACATTTATTTTAATCCACCCCTTGGTGGGGGGGGGGCACCCCAATAAATATTTTGTGTGGTCTTCTTAAACTTAGTAGTTGGTTTATATATATCCCAGTTGAGGTTCCATCTATTAATGATCTCACATTCCAATGATAAGGTAGGAATAGAATGGTCAAAAATGCCTTTATAGTGTTGTCAATATGTCATGATAGTATATGTTCTCCTAGGTCAAACACTAGAAAGCTTGTGTAAATGATTGGAGACAAAAAGCTTCTACAATGTACGCTTTAGAGTATTGTCATTTAAAATTTAGTGCTTTTTAGATACTTCAATCAAAGAGTAAACTTATCCTATCTGCTTCTTTTGTAAATGTGAAATAATATTCAATGTTATCCAATGATCACAATAAATATAATTAAATGTCTTCAAATACAAGGAAGTAATATTAAATTATGCAAATGTGTATTTAGTTAGCCATAGCTGGAAAGAGCCCTAGCAAAAGCTAGCTAACATTTGAATGTAAATTTTGAAAAATCAAGGATCAAATCTCTAGTTTTAGGGTTAATCCCAAGTTCATAGAAATCACATGAACAAAGTAAAAAATTAAATTAAGTGAATAACCTAATGTATAGGGATAGGTGCATTCACAATAGAATGAATGCATAATTTAGATTAGTATATCAAAATGTGTGACTATGTGGATAAGGTGGTGGATATAGGCACTGGTGCAGGAGCACCTAACCCAAACATACACTAGGAGGTTAAAGATCATGCCATTAATTATTTCACTCATATTTGAGTTTATATAATCATTTTAATGTATTTTGACTCATTTTGTGAAGCATTGTAAGACATTTGCTCAAGATGTGTATTTGAGTCCTAATATGGTCTAGGAGGTCACATTGTGCAAATATGCCTATGGAAGGGTAAATAGGATGTAAAAGTTTGTTTTGAGTCCATCTAAATGTATTTCAAGTGCACAAGCAAAGATTAGGGGTCATATTTATCAAAATGTCAAAATTGTCAATTGTGTCAAAAATGTTGTCAAGCACAAATTGCATTATAAAGTTGCAAACCAAGGATGTAATTGGTCTTGGGTAGTTGTAACTACCGTATGGATGTGTGGAGGATATAAAAACCATCATTTGGTCTAATCCAAGGGGTGTGTACAAGATTGGAGGAAGGAAATGAATAACATTTGAAGTTTTTACACAATCCACATTGTTTTTTGGGTATAGCAGTCTGATCATTCACGTTTTTCTTTATGAAAATTCATTTGTATCCATTGGAAATGTATTGGATATGATAATGGCGTGAGTTAAATTTGTTTTCCCTTTGGTTTCATTCAATTTCAACCATTTTGAAGCAAGTTATGCAAGATTTGGTGAAAACTATCAAAAAACCCTCCAAATTGGGGTTTGTGGAGAGTTTCACTTAAATCTTTTGATTGCACCATTGGAAATTATTGTAAATTTGGTATTTTATAGAGGGTTGAATTATAATTCAAACGAATTCAGTTTCAATGTGATTGGTTAAGTATTTTATGAGATATTTGATACCCTAGGCAGACTGGGAATGAAGAATTCTTTTTTTTTTTTGTAACAATCAAAACGATCTCGGTGAAGAGACCATAACTCTTTTATCCATTGTTGGATTATTCTAAAATTTGAATATGGTTTTAGAAACCTAGTTTTCTACAACCTCACTGAAGCAATCTTCAAACTATAGTTGGGCTTGAAAGTTATTAATAACAGAGTACGGGTCTATCAAACTGTCATTAACTGGGACAACATGATGCATTGTTTGGGTCTTGAATAATGCTTAACGGGTTATAAATGATATGAAAGGTTTGATATTGGATTGGTTGGTTTATAATAATCTTGTTAGATGCCTCAAACATATCAAGGTTGCAGATTAATGATTATTTTGGGTCATTGAGCACCCTAGGATTGGGACTCCATGATTGATTTGGGGTTCTTGGTTGGTTTTTCATGATGCTCTCAGGCACATAGGGAGGAAGAGCTTAAATAGTTGACATGTTGTGATTTCAACTTCAGTCAACATAAAACTAATTGATAGCTCAAACATTTCAATCATGCATACACATGTTGAGGTCATTCTACTCTAAGATTGAAGTTTTTTTGTTTTACTAGGATGTTTGTCAATAGACGGCCGGATTCTTCGTTATCCTCCACATAAAGTAGGACCTATTAGAAAACAATGATTACACACTTCATTAGATATAGTCTACTAACGTATTAAAGTTGCAGGCAATGAAAATAGAAAAATATATAAAACCTCACCCACTTGATAAGGCTTTCTTCTTCTTCAGATCGTTCCACGTCTATTGGTTTTCTGCCACAGATTAGTTCCAATAATACCACTCCAAAGCTGTACACGTCACTTTTCTCTGTCAACTTGCTCGTACGGAAATACCTTTTTATGAATCAAAACAGTGATGACTTTCAGGGCAGTGGAGGACTATACTTTCAAAACCACTCGAAGATCCGACGGTTTAAGTTAAACATTCAGAATTAACTGAAATTCAATAAGCTTAATATATTACTTAGTGGGTAATTTAAGACTGGCAGAAACACTACAAAAATAAGTTATTTCATATTTGTAAACATCGTTGTAGCTGGTGGGTAAATCTACATAGGAACTGCAATACAAGTTAAAGCTGTAAAAGTATATAGCAATATAATACTAACTCTGGATCCAAGTATCCAATTGATCCTTTTATGGTGGTGGTCACGTGGGACGCATTGTCATCGCCAATGATTTTTGAAAGGCCAAAATCGGCAACTTTTGCTCGCAGAGTGGAGTCCAGTAGGATATTTGAGCTCTTCACATCTCTGTTAATGATTTTTGGTGTACAGCTTATACGCAGGTATTCAAGACCTTAGACAATTTGAAAAAGAGGAATTATTTTACAAAATTTTGTTGTTTCGGTTAAACTAAATGTAGTAAACGTCCATACAAAATTCAAATCGAAATCGATAAATCAGCTTTAAGAATTTTGGTTTAGCAACAGTGCAGATACATTCCAAACTGTTTGTAGTAATCGATATACTACCTTCTGCTGCATCTAAAGCTACTTGAAGCCTAGTTTTCCAATCCAGTACAGAACAGGTGGCCAAGGAAGCTGCAGAATTAAGATGAATATGTGTGGATGAGTTACAACAGGAAAGACCTTATTGTTAGTTTTATTTAAATAGTCAATAATCATTTTACATTTCATCTATTTACAAAAGCCATACAATTATCATAAATTTTGATGTGTAAGAATAACCCCTTATGTTAGAGCCTTTTTAACTAATTGAAAATTTTGTCAGCAGTTGATCAGGCGGCTTACATTCCATTTCCTTCTTACTTAAACAAATTATCTTCTAAATTAAAATGCAATCAGCAGTTGATGAAGCGGCTCGCATTCCATTTTGTTTTCTTTAAAAAAAAATGTATATCTACAAACTCACTGTAGAGGTGGTATTTAAGTGATCCGCAGGGCATGTGATCATAAACAAGCATAAGTTGTTTGGAGTCATTACAGTAACCAAGCAAGGTTACCAAGTTCTTGTGATTCAATCGAGACAGCAGGTCGATCTGCTTACCAAAAATAAAGCATAACATATCGACTGTTTATTTTCACCGATTATTTTCGCTAACCTAAAATCTAAGTAACAAATTTGAAATAGATGAAAGGCTTTGTTATTACCTCGTTCAAGAACTCTGTTGCTCCTTGTTTTGATGAGGATGAGAGAAGCTTTACAGCCACATCTTTACCATCCTGCAATTTGCCAAAATAGACGCTTCCATAAAACCCCCTTCCCCTATTTTTTGGCTCAAATTCTGTGTAGCTCTCATCATCTCTTCTAAACTAAATGGACGAGACTTCACAGGGTTGGCTAAAATTACGGCCGCATCTGCAGCAACCATACAAGAATAAGCATATCAAATCAACAAATATATAGATTTGTGGTTACAGAAGTCCAAATTAAACTCATTACTTTGATCGGAGTTTATGATCTCCACTTGCTTTTGTTTCTTGGAATTATGTCTTTTGCGCCATATACTAAATAATATAATTAGAAATAAGGCGGCGACTACAACGCCGATAGCTGATTTAACAAAAATCCTAAATTTATTACCCTTAGAGTGGCACTTGTCTTTTCCCATACACAGATGGGGATTATGAGTACTTAAAATTCATTATGAGTACTTAAAATCTTTGCATTTTCCTCCATTTATTGAGAAATCAACGAGTCTATTTTGCTTTATGATAGAATAACCTGAGGTTCAGTAAACGATTCTTCAAAAGCCCTTCCGAAACAATTCCACTAAAGTCATTGTTTTCTAAATTTCTGGGAGGGGTAGAAAAGAGTGCACACTATAAATACAAAAAAACTGAGTGTTACTTCGACTACATTAACGATCCAACGACTAAAATGAAATGGAACGTACAGTTGTTTTAAGTTGCTCAATTTTGACAGACAGTCTGGGATGATGCCTGTCAAGTAGTTGTTTTCAAGGCGTCTGAAAATAGCAATAAAACTGTTATTAGCCGGAAAAGACGACGTACAAGTTGTAGATAACAGCTCAAATATTATAACACTACTGAAAATCATATGTGACAGAATTGAGCTCACATTATCTGCAATTTGGTCAAGCTACACAAGTCAGGCAATGTTCCTGATAAACTGTTATTCTGAAGATAGCTGTATAACACACGAGTTAGCATAATCATGGCAAAAATGTTTTGAAAAGAAATTTTAACCAGACATAACTGATCACAATGAAATGGGGAATTCTCACATGCTCCTCAATTCAGTCAGCTGGCTGATCCGTTGCGGTAGAGTTCCATACAGATTCCTTTCCGACAAATCGCTAATTGATAGTAAAACTCATCATGATCAATTTCACAATCTATATTCAAAATTGTTGCACCAAAAAAGATACGAGTCATTGTGTTACATAAACTTACATACTCAAGATTCTCACGGAGAGACCTCCATTGCATATGATTCCAGTCCATTCAATAGCAAAGCAAGGATCCGATATCCAGCCTTTGATACCGAATGCCTTTTTAATTGATAAAAGGGCATCAACTGCAGTTTAACAAAAATGAGAAGTCCGTCAGAGGAAATCATGGTTGAAAATTGAATCAGAAAAATTAAAGATGTTTTAAATATTACCATCTCCTGGATAAGTTTCTGGTTCTCTCTCCATTATTTTATAATACTCAAGAGCGTTGAGCAGAGGACCACGGTTAGACTTTCCCGCCTGGTATGCAGTTTCGAGAGATATCACTACTTCTTTTTCCTGTGTGTAGTTGTATGTGAATGGCAGCTCAATCGAATGATTTTGCAGAGCGTTGTGGATGGACTGAACGGTTTGCTCATTCGCCGTAACATCAAAATTCCTTGCCTCTGAACTGTTGAGTTCCTCGACCTCTGCAAAGTATAGTACAAATAAAGTGCGGGTATCCTGTGATTCAAGAGTGAAGAGGATTCGACTCTCAGGCGTTTCGTCAATTACCGCTGTCTGCATTACAGCGGCAGGAGGGAAGCTGGTGATATTATTATTATGTTTCAAAACCATTCTGTTCGTATGTGCCTTTCCAATTTGCACCTCCTTGTACTGACCAAACCATAAGCTGTCCGATTGCCACAAACGATCAAACCGCTCTTGAGGGTACCAAATCAGGACTGGATAATTTCAATCTCTAAGTGTGATAGATTTCACTTCAATTGCTAAGGTCTTTACATTAGTATTTAGACATTATGAATGGCTTAATTTTAGGATAGAATTTATTGAAATATTATTAATTAACACACTTATAATTTAAGTTTACCTGACTTCAATCAATTAATAGCCATACTTATAGAAAAGATCATCAATCAATTTTACCTTTCTTCATTTCTATATACAAATGTGACCACATAATTTTTCTTAAAAGCTCTCTGGTCTTACAGGGATTGCTGCTTTAAAAAGCTTGTTTATGAAAATAAATACCTCATATAGTCGGAGAATTGAACACCCAGATCATATCTTGCTATTGTACTCAAAAGAATTCCGGGCTTAACCTGAGCCTCATAGAGGCCGCCTGAAAGACTCCTCAACTCAATTGCAGATATGAAAGGATCGCTACTGTCGGAAGTTCGAATCAAGCAAACATAGAGGACGTTGCTAGAACTGGTGAAGATCCTTTCTCTAGTAAATTCTGGGATTTCCGGAGATGAGATAGATTGGGTTTTCTGGTAAAGCATGCCTTGTGTCTCGAAAGAAACATTAAAGCTGGGAAGCGTTTGGATTCCATTATAATTACCAAAGACAAACCACAGGCGTAACAGGTAGGTGACATTGATGTCTAGAGGCAAGCTATAACAAGATTTCTTCAGAGGTCTTGAAAAGTAACGCAAAGACTGCAGGTGAAATGGTATACTTGAGTTACTAACACTCGCTGCCTCACCAACATCTATGTAATTGCCATCCGAACTCCATGTAACATTCGTCGCTGAATCTGTGTAATTATTTACCCCACCACAGTTGATGCTCAGGAATCCTGATTTGCAACAAATAAGAACTAATCAGTTGGATGAAACAATGAAGATATGTTAAAATGAAATTTCTCCCTTTGTGGTACCTGGCTGACCCGAAACTGAGACAAGAAACGCGAGCACATTCGCGGTGAGCGTAAGTAGACTTCTGCCTGTGAAAATTAACTTGTCCATCCGCTCGCAGAATAGTTGTAAAGCGAATGCTCACAAATTCTGTGTGCAAGGAACGGTATGCGCAAAACTTGATGGAAATTTAGAATCACATACTTTGTATTTTGAAACGGAACTTTGGAGGTTTTTGTAGCCCGGCTCATATTAATTAACGTGTCACACCATTTAATCATATTTTTATTAATTAATTGAATATCACAATACAACCCATTTTTGTCAAATGTACATTAAGGTTCTGTCCAATTAAGGTGTATAATATTTTTTATTAATTAAAATATGAATTATAGGATAATTAGAATTTTAACTAATAAAAATTTATAATTATGTGTGTATATAATAACATGATTTTAATAAAGTTTCGATTCGACACTTTTTTATTTACCAATCTTTTTGATATTATATTTTATTCTATTAAACAAAAAAGCATAATTGTACACAATGTATGTCTAGATGTAAAAAATAAATAAGATGGTGTCTAATTAAGATTTACAATATTTTATCACAACTCATCTCTATTATTTATTTAACTATGAAATACATCTTATTATGGATAATGCTGGGAGAGGAAAAGAAAGGCCTAGTCATTTTATTTTCTTTCTATCCATAAGAAAATTCCACTATAGAACTAGAGACATGCAAGGGCACATATCATCCTAGAAACCATATTATTTAATCTTTATACTTTCAACAACTATAAGGGTCAGCTATATTTCATCGATGTAGATGTGTGAGATTTATAGTTGCAGCAGTTATTGTGTAAAATAAGTAGTGTGTTAGGCCCAATATGGAAAGCTAATGTACTGAGAGGGGAGACGTGAATCAGTACTTCAAAACTTTTTTTCAATAAGAACTTTACTATTATGCATAAACCGAATAGTGCAGTAACATAATATAAAGTTAAAATAAATAGATAACAATCATACATGATTCACTCCATAACACATATATTTTGGTCACGCAGAAACTCTTGGTTAAAGAGAAAAATTGCGGTGGGGATGGCACCCACAACTTCACTACTGCAATAATAAAGAGTGCTCGGTTAGAGCTACATGTTTAGCTATTTCTGATAGCCTACCCTGTTAGGAGTAATAAGATCTATTAGATCTACCTTGCTAAGGGATTTTACAACACTTAAACTAAATGCCACACCTGGTTAGAGGCTTTACAATTTATAGACTTGATTAGAGTCTTTTACCTTTATAAAAGTTTCTCTTACAACTTCAAAATATTACAATAAAATCATTACAAATATCTGCAAATTTACATCTGGAATGTTATAGCAGATTCTATGTGCTTAGAATAGATTACCTTGCTTATAGCATACCTCGATAACCCATATAGTAACTCGGTAAACCCTTCTATTTACTCTGTTCTTTAACTGTTCTCTGAAAACCTTCTTAGTGACCTCTGTGTCTCTGTAATAGTCTTCTTACACCCATGCACACATCTTGTTAACTGTTAACTCATGCTATATAAATAGATCTGTTATGTCAGTGATCCACTCATTGCTTCGATCTTACAAATATGATTTATCGAATGAATAACCATGCAAGATATTTCATTGGTTAGATGACCTCAAAATCATACACAATCTTTAAGTGCAATTTCCAATGTGATAATGGTTAGATGTTCCTTGATCTTGTAACACATTTTCATATGTATGTCCAGGTTCAATGAATTTGGTAACACGTTTAACTTGGTGTATATCAACTCGGTGTGTCATCTTTGTTGCTTGGTAGACATGGAATGATACTCGGTCGATAGATCAGTGTAAACTACGCTCTGAGACTACTTTCTTCTATAACTGACTAGACTGTGCATACCGACTGAATATTTCAGTAGTAGTAACCAACTAGAGTATATAGTATAACTTTTACATGAAACTAATGGCAACTTGATAAGTAGTAACAATCTCCCCTTTTGACATTAGTTGAGATTTTTGACAAAAAACTACTTTCAAAGTTATAACTCAAAAATCTATATACTTGCAAAATTTGACTATACTAACAGTATGTACAATAGTCAATAAAATAATATATCCAGATATACTCCCCTTATCGATATATTGTACAAAACTTTGATTTTGCATGCTCGGTGATCCGTTCTGTGTTCTTTGCTTATTGACTTGTTCACTGCTCTTGGATACTCTGCTTGCTTTGCTCGATATACTCCCCCTGTATACTAAACTCCTTTTGTTTGATATTTTGAATACTATATCACTCCCCCAATACTGTATTACTCCCCCTTTTTTGACAGACATCAAAACTTAATTACCATTTGGGGGTGGTAACTAATCAAAAATGGATTTGCACTTGGTCCGAGCTTCGGTGAGAGCGACAGAGAGTGCATTATTTACATTGTCCATTAAAGAATTGTGTGCTTGAATATCAACCAATAATGATACTAAGCCATCTAGAGTGCTTCCCTTTGGTGTAGTAGATAGGGAGGTGGCTTGGTTGATCTATTCTTGGATGGATGAAAGATGATGAAGGAATAATGTCTGTAGTGTCATTATATCCATCTTGATCTTGTGTTCTTCATTTCTTAAGTCCAATTATTGAGCCATGAGCTGTTGTAGCTTGGCATAAAAATTCTGAACTGAATTTGGCTTTGTGGTCAACTTATTTGAGAGATCGGTGATCTCTTTCTCAATTGCCTCTATTTTATTTTTAATGTCTTTAATGAATAAAGAAAATGTGCAGAGTTTCTAAAATAAATAAAGAATGTGCTTGAGTTGAGGAGTCAACTCAGCAATAAATTTGACAAGTTTAACTTTGCCAATAGCTATAGCTTTCTATACCTCTTCTATCATTTTTACAGTGAGCTCCTTGTCTTTTAGTTCAAGCTCAAATGCTCTGATGCATCTACTCCAGATGTCTCTATCCTTGTTAAGAGTTCATCCAGTTGAATGTGGATGGCTGCATCAGTGGATACTGTAGCTTCAGGTAGTATATCTATTAAGAGTGCTTTCACCTTCTGAAGTACTTTATTTTTCTTTTGAATGGCCATTTTCTTCTCTTGTTCAACCTTTTCTTTGCATAGTTCACCGAAATCAATGAGTGCTTGCCCCTTTAATTTTGATATATCAACATTGGGCAACACTATTGGTTTTGACAAATCAACTTTAAAACTATGCTTTTTCATCTTCTTTTCTTTACCTTTCACCGATGAAACTAAGACAATGGCCTGTGAGGCTTGATGAACTTCGGTAGGTTGCTCGGTAGAGGCAACACTTTGATTGGTTTCTTTAGCCTCTATAGTGTCCTTCGGTGTCTCGGTACTTGGTGTCTCAGTTGCAACATTCTTAGTGCTAGAAGGTGCTTGAGATATCTGTTCTTCAGTACCTTCTCCTATTGTAGACTTGAGACCTTCGGTGCCTTGATCCATGTCATGAGGGGTTTCAGTTGAGATAGGTTGCTTGACTGATGGATAAGGCTGAACTTGTTCCAAGATTGATTCACTAGATACAAGTTTTGCATATGCATTGCCTTCTATCATTTCCTGTTCTGGTACCTCTGTATCCATGACATCTTCATCTATTTGTATGGTATCAGCAGGGTCTTGCTCGGTAACATAAGGATCTTGCTTGGTGACATCAATAATTTCAACTGTAGCTTGCTCACCGGCATCCTTGATTTTAAAGATTTCCTCCCACTTTGCTTTTGTCTCATTTTCAACTTCAATGTGTAGCCCATTCATCAGTTTTAAGGCTCTCTATTCGACAAGAAACTTTGAGTTGTAGGTTGTCAAATGTTCTTTAATTTCAGCTACTGACATGTTAGGAAATAGATGAACCAGACTTCTCTCTCTGATCTGTTTCTTCAAGTCCATTGCATACTTCCACCTATTATCAATATGCAAGTAAAGTTCATTTGGAAGTGACTTTGCTAGTTCTAATGGAGCTAACCGGAATTTTAGAAGTGTGCAGATGACAACTTCTTCAATTTGTCTCTTCTCATCATTATTTCTGGTTTCATACTTTACATATCTAAATGAACCAAATCCACCATATTCTTTCAGATTAGCACAGAAGTTTTCAACACTATGTATATTTACCTTCTTGCTTTTGACAATCTGAAATTTGCTTGCATCCTCTGATTCGGTATCACTAGACTCTTTTTCTAAAATGAGTCCCCGAGTAGATTTCTTGTAGGTCTTTGTTACCTTGGGAGCAGTAACACTTTTTGTTTTCTTACTCAGTGAGGCTGCAGAGGCTCTTGTGTTAGGTCACTTTGGAGGTGGAGTCGGTGAGGCCTTTGATGTGTCCTGTTTCTTTCTCTTCAATACTTTACCCTTAGGCAATTCAGTGCTTAGTGTTATTTCTACCTCTTGGGCTTCATATTCCTCTTTGGTAATGGCAATGGTGCCTTTGACAAGTGTAGAGGAAGAGTCTTCTCCGAATTTCTCTGACAATGCCTTTATCATTTTTGTTGCCTTTCTTGTAGCTTTGGGTACTACAATGCTCGTCTTTACCTTTTCCTTTACTTCCTCATAGGTTCCATACCTTAGCTCAGTAGCATGCCTCGGTAATGTGAGAAATGCATCAATTTGCTGTTGTGTGATGTCAAAATCAATCTTGTATCCCATAGGTGAAAAAGATTGAGTTCTCGGTTCCACAACATTCACATAATAGTAATCAGTGTCAACTTCAAAACATATATCATTTTTGTATTTCTCTACTAGCTAGGGTAGAATCTGGTATCTGTTATGAATTTTCTCTTGAAATTTGCTAAAGTAGTCATCCATAATATCATTGAAATTATCACCTAACTTCTTGATGAAGTCATTTATTTGATGGGTGATTGGTCGGTGTAGTTCCCAAACAACTTTACTGACTGATGGAAAGAATTTCTCAAAATAGAAAAACATGCATACAAGTAATGATCCAAACTTTAGTGTATTTGCCGAGTTGTTTTTATTCGGCTTCCTGATGGTGTTCAAAATCTCAAACAGGTTCTTCAACAACACCTCACATAGATCAATTTTCATTCCCTTTTTCACAATTTTGTATGCCAAGTCTACTACTGCACAAGGTACACTATTTTCCCTTGCTGATTGGAAGAAATAGTAACCCATTACTCTTATGGAAAATTTTAGTTCTTCATCAGTGACATTATTCAATTTCAATCCTCTGCAATTTGATTCCACTCCAGTTAAACTGATCAATTCCTTCTGTAATATCATCTTTTGGGCTCGGGCATGATCATAAATGGGGTAACCGGTAATCAGATGAATGATCTCCTTGGTAATCTTAAATGGTTGTTCTTCTAGCCACATGAAATCATCATGAACTTTGCTCATAACAAACTTAACCCACTAGGGTTTGAACACACGGGGATAGGTTAGGGCTTCAGTTAATCCCTTGATCTTGATGTGTTCATACTTGCTATTCAATTTACCATTTGTGCACAGTTCATCATAGGTGTCTTTAATTTCAACATGACTGAGTTCTTCAACACGACATTTGGTGAAGAATCTCACATCTTCGACTAACAACACTCTATCTGGGATGAGTGAAAAGGGGGCTTTGTCATCCGGTTCAGATGCAACTTTGGGAGTCAAAGAGTATTTTAGTGAGGGTTTCTCTACATTCTTGACAACAATGGGATCTTGGATCTTAGGTGCCATTGTAGATTTCAGATAAAAGCTAACAAAGAATCCTTAGGGTTTCAGGATTTTCAAATGATAGACGCTTTATACTTAGCAGATAATGGCAACTAGATAAGATCGGTAAACCAACTTAACAATGCATTGAAATTGATGTAAATACCTTGAATTTTCTTTGTAGGAGGTTTTGATCACCTTGGATTTTCTTTGCCCTGCTCTCTCGAAAACTTGGTAAGTGAAAAATAACTACGAAAATGCTTTTAAGTACACATTATACCTTATCGGGCTTCGTGCAGGTTGGGTCAAAAATTTTAAATGCTCTCAGTTCACTTTAACTTTCTTTCCTTTTTCCGCTTTAACTGAGTAACCAAACTTCCATCATTCACCTATTAGATAGGTTTTCTTTATTCACCAACTTGATAGTTTTCTTGTATAGTGCTTTAAAAGACTTTGATAGAATTTCAAACTTTAATATTACATCTTAATTATGTAGATTTTGAAATAAGTACATAAAAATAGGAACTTGTTAAGATTTAACCTTGAGATAATGCAGTCCCTTCATACCTTTACCAATTAATTTGAAATAGGTGCACCTAACTCAGTAGGTAAGGTGCTTACATCATTTGACACAATTTCCTTCTTTTTCCAAATCATCTTTAATTTGTCTTTTATTTCTTCAGTGTCTTTTCTAGGTTGATCTTTACAATCTCCAGCTAAATGTCCAACCTTATGACAATGAAAACATGCCATACTAGGATTTCTCCATGATCTTCGGTTGTTCATTCCAAACCTTATGAAATAGTTGGTACTTATATGTCCATATCTTCCACAACATTCACACCATATCCTTGTATTGTAATCCCATGGTACTACAGAATACTATCGGTAAGGATGTGTGTGAGTTTGGTAACCTCTAGCATTTCCTCGGTGTGCATACCATATATAGTTATTTTGCTTGAACCAACACTTCTCGGTACTATGTCCATATCTATTGTAGTTTTTACAAAACCCTTTGAATTTTGCCTTTTGATAATTGTTAACAGACTTTGTCCTACATTGATTAGATGTGTGACCATATTTATTGCAATGGTAACAATAACCATTGGACTTAGTGACATTCGGTTGCTTACCTTTTCTGATTTGGCACATGTTGGCAGTATGACCTTGATTTCCATAGTAGTTGCAAATAGGCTTCTTTCTTTTGATGTTATTCTTGTTTCCAGCTTGCTTTGATGATTCTCCTCTCTCGGTAGTATGAATTCCCTTCTCGGTAGAGTCTTTTCCTTTGTAACCGAGTCCTGCATCCTTGTTGGGTCTTCTTGTATTCAGTTTCTCATCCAATATCTTTGATGCTTCATAACTCTTTTTCAGTGTTTCTTTGGATTTCTTCTCTAATTCAAGTTCATCGATCAACCTTGATACTTCAAGTTTCAATGCTTGATTCTCATCATTTTTTAGAATTGCTTCATGATGTGCATAACCTAGTTGATCTGACAGATTTTGTTGAATTCCAGTCAATCTTGTGATTTCATCATTCTTACTAGATACTAAGACTTCAAGTTTTTGTTTCTCTCTTTCTAGATCTCTTACTTTATCCTCAGTTGTCCTCAATGCATCAAGATTTTCAGTCATCTATGTGCTAAAATGTTCGTGTTCTCTTTTCATTGCTTTTAGTTGATCAACCAGTGCTTTGTTCTTTTCTTTCAATGCTCCAATCATTTCTTCAGTTTCTTCAGATATACTATTCTCAGATGATGTCTCAATTTGTTCCACTAACTCTTGAGAGTCTTGCAAATCATCAGATAATCTTCTTCTTACTTTCAGAGATTTTTGCATTTGCCTTTGCATGTCTGCAATCACTTGATTAGCATGATCCAATTCTTCTTGTAGATACACAATCCTCCGAGATTGTTTATAGCCTTCCATTGATAAGATCTTTCTCTTTAGGCAATTAAACCCTTTTCCAAGAATGAGCTCTGATACCAATTGTTAGGCCCAATATGGAAAGCTAATGTACTGAGAGGGGAGGGGTGAATCAGTACTTCAAAACTTTTATTCAATAAGAACTTTACTGTTATGCATAAACCGAATAGTGTAGTAACATAATATAAAGTTAAAAAAAATAGATAACAATCATACATGATTCACTCCATAACACATATATTTTGGTTACGTAGAAACTCTTGGTTAGAGAGAATAACTGCGGTGGGGATGGCACCCACAACTTCACTACTGCAATAATAAAGAGTACTCAGTTAGAGCTACATGTTTAGCTATTTCTGATAGCTTACCCTGTTAGGAGTAATAAGATATGTTACATCTACCTTGCTAAAGGATTTTACAACACTTAAACTAAATACTGCACCTGGTTAGAGGCTTTACAATTTATAGACTTGATTAGAGTCTTTTACCCTGTGAAAGGTTTCTCTTACAACTTCAAAATATTACAATAAAATCATTAAAAATATCTACAACTTTACATCTGGAATGTTCTAGCAGATTCTATGTGCTCATAATAGATTACCTTGCTTATAGCATACCTCAGTAACCCATATAGTAACTTGGTAAACCGTTCTATTTTCTTTAACTGTTCTTTAAAAACCTTCTCGGCAACCTCTGTGTCTCTGTAACAGTCTTCTTACACTCGTGCACACACCTTGTTAATTCTTAACTCATGTTGTATAAATAGATCTCTTATGTCAGTGATCCATTCATTGCTTCGATCTTACAAATATGATTTATCGAATGAATAACCATGTAAGATATTTTAGTGGTTAGATGACTTCAAAATCATACACAATCTTTAAGTGCAATTTCCAATGTGATAATGGTTATATGTTCCTTAATCTTGTAACATGTTTTCATATGTATGTCTAGGTTCAATGAATCTGGTAACACTTTTAACTCGATGTATATCAACTCGGTGTGTCATCTTTGCTGCTTGGTAGACATGGAATGATACTCGGTAGATAGCTCAGTGTAAACTACGCTCTGAGACTACTTTCTTCTGTAACCGACTAGACTGTGCATACCGACTGAATATTTCGGTAGTAGTAACCGACTAGAGTATATAGTATAACTTTGACATGAAACTAATGGCAACTTGATAAGTAGTAACATAGTGTTGGTCAAAGTGATTGTTAAAAGTTTGTAAAATTGAACATAGGTATCATTGCTAAATCCAACATGTTATAATGTTGTGATCAGAATTATGGATTCAGATGACAACACCTAAGTGAGAACCTGCGGTATTGTAAATTCTGTTTACATGAACAATAAAGCATAGAATTGAAGCAAGCCAAAAAGTGATCTACTCAATTCAAAAATCCAACATATATCAGTCCAAGGGATTCCAAGAGTCACCAAAAACTCTTTGAGAATAGAAACCCTCACATCTTATTTATTTACATAATAAAATCTAAAACTATGAAATTTTGAAAAAACTATATAAATTTTTTTCCTAACTTTAACTAGGCATAACTTTCTGCACAAGACTCAAAATTACAAGCCGTTTAACTTGTTGGAAAGGTCTCCAAGAGTTGGAGATGAAGTACTGAAAGAACCTACCTATGGCAATATTCTAAAGGCTAGGCCAAACTTTCAAGGGCTAAAAATGCCTTGAAAACCTTCAAAAATGCCAATTACTAACGTATAGAAAAACTAAAAAAATCATTAAAATATTTTTCCACTATTTCAGATTTGCTTTTGATTATGTTGATCATAGAAATCATTGCAAAATCTAAAGTGTTGTAGCATTGATCACATAGATCATTAGACTAAATTAATAAAACTTATAGTACTTATTATATATAAGTTTTGCTAGATTTAATTTTTTTTAGCATTAGCTATGAATATTATTCTTATATATATATGGAGAATTTGATTGTAGAGGTCATTGAAATGATTTTTCTCCTTTCACAATTCATCTATTTTACTAATATAACTATGAAATACATCTTATTATGGATAGTGACGAGTAGAGGAAAGGAAATGTTATCTAATATTGTAATTGTGCAAGTCATTTTGAGAAATACTATTTTAAAAATAAATATATGAAGAAAAGTAATTAAGGGTACTCAAACAAAGATAAGTTTGTAAACTTTCGATAAGACATTAATGTTAAATGTCCTTCATTTGTACATGATTAGCTAGTAAACCTATTTGTTATAGGAGACTTCTATTATATAGTCAAGTTTTGTGATAAAATAAAGTTTATGAATAGATAATAAAAAATGTATAAACTATGTTCAATTACATGAACACATTTGTCATGAAGAATCACGTCTAATGCAAGAGACACATCTTTCCATACATGCATCTATTTAAAGATCTTTGAATTCATATATTTGAGATAGAGCAAATTTATCAAAGCTCTCCAATTTCAATATCCAATTTCAATAAAAAAAATAAGAATCTGTATGGAACAACAAATGACAAACAAAGAAAATGGTGAAAATTAATGGATGAATCAAATACGAACTCAATACCCCTTCGAGTATTTTTTATGACCAAATAAATATATTTTATGTTATGTTCTTGTACGTTGAACACTTGATGCTAGTTTGTCACGGGCTTATTATGATGGTACACATCGATAGCAATTGTTGTGGATTAAAATATGAAAATAGATGTAAACTATGTTAGAGAATTCGAAATGGTAATACATTAGAGAAATAACCGTGATAAGATGTATGAGAAGTACCGCATGGATGCTAGTAAATGTAGCCCAAACCACCATTGGGCCCTTCCCATAACTTCGAAAATTTGAGTCTCGCCCTTCATATGCTTTGCAATGTTTCAAATTTTACGCATTTCTTTTCCACTGTATTAGGTTCTTGTTTTCTTCCGTCTTGACTTGTAGACCTTAACATTTGAATCAAATACAGACCAAGCACGCCATGTTCCGTCTTTCTGAATGGCTTCGATGCATCTAACGGGAAACACATGGTGTTGGGACTTTTGAAATGGCTTGGGGAGTTCTGACTGTAAAAATTATAAATTGGATTATTTGAAAGTCAAAGTTGTAGGGTTCCCTTTCTCTGGATTTTAGAGTCTCCTCTACGTGTTTTTGTTAGAATAAAATAATTGACAAAAGTAGGGATTATGGGCACAGACCACCATCCATATCTTTCACCTATCCGCTTGTAAATTGACTGAATGGAAATGCAATCATCAGAGCCCGACTTTCCAGGGTTTCTCTTTTGGCTTGACTTGTAGATAGTAACTTCTGAGTCAAAGTAAACAAACGTTTCGGGGTGCCTTCGTGGGCCTTTACCATTTCAAATACGGCTGCACATGATTTTTGTTTGCCGTTTGGAATAAGAACACTCTATGATAAGTTTTGCTTGCATTGGCTTTACGTAAGAGATCGTCATGAAGAAATATGTGGCCGTGTTGATGTTAAAGTTTATCCTAGCGATCGCGCTGATTGAATTATAAATTTTATGTAAAAGGTAACTAAAACATGTTCTTAAATCAAATCATACTTAAACTCTTATGCTAACTCTAATTAAAGCTTAATTGTAATCTTTAAAACAATTGCAATCTAATTTCAACCATGATCACAACTCTAACTATTATCATACATCAATAATTAACTACTTTCAATTAAAAAGATTTAAAGCTTCAAGAGAGTCATTTTGTAATGCCATCATATCAAATGCATTTATGATTGTTTCATTTCATTTTCTTTTCATCATTAGTATCAATCACGAATAGTAGTCTTGAATTGAATAGGGAGGAAAAGTTTGAAAATAGAAAGTAACATTCATAGGTCGACATCATTGCAAAAATAACCCAAAGCATTATCTCATACTCATAACAAGATATATGTGATAATATCATATTTTATTGTTTTTTATAAGGGTAAACAGGTTTTACAAGGACCCGAAACCTAAAGTTTTACAACAGCTGGCCAATAGCCAATCCGACAAGAAACAACAACAAAAGAGGGGATCAACCCTGAACAAAAACAGAGACAAAAAACGCAGACAGACAAGCGAAAGCAAAAAATATCTCAATTGAGCGATAGCACGAGATCCTTGTTCTTTTGAATGGAAATCCTATTGATTTCCTCAAGTTTCTCCATGATGAATCTGGAGGTACCCTTGTTGTTGCTTCTACTCCTGGTTCTCGAACTAGGTCTAGTGGTTTTGTTGTCTCCAGCAGAGACCTCATCTCCTCCAAGATTTTTCACCGGGTCACTGTGGACGGATCTATAATTAGGAACCATCTCATTAATTTTTTCAAGCCCCTCAATGTTGTTGTTCATGGCTTCTTTACTAATGTCAAGTAGATTCTTGAGATTTTTCTTAATCTCAGTCGTGGATTGTCCCACCTTATCAATCCTGTGTTCATGGTTACATTTCTTGACCTCAACATTCTTAGAGAGTTTTTGAGTCATGAGCATGATTTTTTCTGGCTTGCTGGATTTAGGGGAAGCAATGAAAATGTCAATTATTTCCTTAACCCTTGCCTTGAGGGTGTCGATTTCGTGCTCAACCCATTCGTAGCAGCACTTCTAGCTTCTGGTAGCTTCCATGACAAGATTCATCAGACTACCATCTTTCCCCTGATTATCTTTCTGGACTTTGATAGGGATGTCCAGTTTAATACCTTGGTCCGTAATCTTCGGTCTGTGATCCTTCGCTAACAGTTTTTTCTTTTTTGGTGAGGGGTTCGGCCTTAGAGATAAGCTTGTTGTTGGTTTTGTATTTACTAGCTGCCCATCTAGGGGGTTCTTGTTACCGAGCATCTTAGGAGTGACCATCTTATCCTTTTCATCCGTAGGTTCATATTCAGGGTTATCAATAGGAACCCCACTATCATCCAGGTTCATCTCTGAGTTAGAGACGTATTGGACCTCCGTCTACATACCAATTTGGGCAAGCGGGGAAACAATTTCAAGGGATTTGGCATGTTCCATGATGAGGACGATAAGTCCCTCATGAAGAATAGGGTTGGTAGGGTTTTGCAGGTGCTTTTCTAGACTATTTTCAAGGGACAAGGCTAGATAAAAGGGAACAAAGATAATTTTACCATGACGGAAATGATTTAAAATAGTGAAATGGTAGGAGAAGAGGCTAGTATACCTACCGTCAAGGGTGATATATCTTATTATAAACTAAGCCATATCAGCCCATGGGGCCATGAGGTCTTTTCTATTATAACCGTCGTCGACCATCTTGGTGACTCTGGAGTGCTCTTTCTCTTTGTCAAAGAAGCTCAACAAGTCCTCCTCCCCTTTTTCCTATCTCTGTAAAACCTTCTTCTAGTCATAGCCAGACTAGTGACCATCGCCACCAGAGTCATTAATCTGATAATCGACACCATAAGCCCTGAGAATCCCTTTTTTCTATCTGTTAACAAAGTCCTTCATAATTAGAGGAGAGGGGCCATGAAGCCTATTGAGGAAAGGGATGACACCACCATTGACGACTTCCTGCCAGACATCTTTATTCTTATTCCACTTCTTGCAAGTACAGGGCTCTAATTGATGTCGCATGATTTATCATTTTTATGCCAAAGGTGTTCTCTTATTTGAGGTTTAGGACCTTTGGTTTCAAATCAGTGGTTGATAAACTCTCAAAGGTACTGCAAGACCATTCCATCAATCATCGCCATCCACTTTTCAACTTGTTCAAATTTTTCTTGCTGGATCGCCACTATCGTCTATGTCATCGCCTATGTCATCTCCAAGTGAGTGGCTCTTACGTACTGTTGACTCATCTCTCAAATCAATTCACACATTCAATGCAAATATATGCCTGTAGCTATCAAATGCTCACTTAACTTTCAAAGCTACCCCTTGCTACGGGCCATGCCTCTATACCAGCTAAATGATGAAGTGCATTGGATTTGTCGATCAGACCGATAGCAAGATTGATTTGTACCAGCATCAAAGAAATTTTAAGGCATAATAGACACAAAGCCATGATGAGTGTCCCTCATAAGCAACAGTGGCAATATTTTCCACTATAACTTCCAACTCATGAAGAGAAGCATGTGAATTCTAAGAATTGGATGTTTTTTCTATAAAATCCATTTAAATGGTCCTCCAAGATCATAAGGCCCCGATTTTTTCCACTCTATTCGAGCTAGGACATTCTTGATCATGCTCAGGATACCCTGAAAAGGCAGTTTCAATATACCACACAATAATAATATGCAAAAAAGACACGTAGAATCTCATAGTCTTTGCAGAGATCATAGAGTAAGATTGTGATGATCAAAAATATAAATATGCAATTAGATTTAGGGGAAGAGAAATAATAGATAACATAGTTCCAATAACCATCGCCTTATTCTCATGTTGACCCCCCAATAGCCGCTATAGTGAAAACACCATTAATAAATTTGTTTTGTACCAATAGGCGATCATTTTTTGTAATAAATTGGCCCATTTGTGCACAACTATTGGAACATTTGTCCCATTTGTGTACCACTTTTAGAAATTGTTGCACCACTATTGGGATATTTGTCAACAAGTACTAGAGATTTTAAGTTGACGGTTACTAGAACATCTTTACTTAGGTATTAGACGATACTTTGAAGTGTGTACTTTTTGACCTTTGTATGCATAAATGATTCCACCGTGTGCATCGTTACTACCCAGAAGCCAGATCAATAGCTATAAGCAGTTAAGTCACATACGAAGACAACTAAAAAAATAAAAAATAAAAATCCGATATACCATTTAGGATTTGTGGGTGTGCGAAGTTAGCTATGACAGCTACTGGTGTTCTTCCCCTATATCTGTCTTGCACATGGAAGGGAAATTTTTAGGAAAATAAACACGTGAACTATATCATTAATGACAAGTACGAACATATGCAAATGCAGGATACAATATACATCATGAAGATGACTTGTCTACAGTGATTTCCAACCATGTTCAGCACACTCTAAGAGATTTTCACCTTCTTCTCTAAGAAAATTCCTAGGGATAAACTCCTCGAAATTCACAAATTCATGAGCATTGTTTGTGGCCAGCAGTTGATACCCACCCAACAACACTCCTTTCACAGTTCTCTTAAACACAACACATGACTCTTTTACTTCTACTTTTTACAATTTTATGTTTAACTTAATTGCATCTAATCACCTTCCACTAGCAGTACTATTCCACTCTCTCGCTACTCTGTCTGCCAATGTGATTCTAACACCACCTAATGTCTTTAGATGTGAAATAGTTAAATGCACGTGAAAATAAGTGTGATAGTGTTTTTATGTACATGTAATATCAATATCATTATAGACTTGTCTTGACAAAATTAAAAAAAAACAAATCAAATGTATAATCTAAAAGTTTAATAACTTCTGAGAACAAGAAATTATAATTTGGTATGTAATGGGTATGCTGGAGAGGTGTGGAGGGTAAATTAGGAAATGTTTTGGTCTATTTTGTGAATATAATTGTACAATTGGTACAAAATTTAATATCTCTCTTTTTCTTCTCATATTTCTCTATCTCTCTCTCTATATCTCTTTACCTCTTTCTATTTATCTCCATTATCTTATTTTACGTTATCTTCATCTCTACCCCTCTATCTCTTAAAATGTCTCCCTCTGTACATACATCCATCTCTACCCCTCCCTCCCACTCTTCATAGACCTTTATGTGTGTGTGTGTGTGTCTTTTCCCCTCTATCTCTACCTTCATATTTCTTCACCCATCTCTCACTCTATTTCTATCTCATTATCTCTTCACCTCTCTCTATCCTTATATCTCTCCCTTTTTCTACCTCTCTCTATACATCACTTCCTATCTCTATTTTTATCTTTCTATCTCTCCCTCTATATATATTTATTTCTTCCATTTCTATTAATCGTCTCTCTCTCTCTCTCTCTCTCTCATCCTTAATCTCTATCTATATATTCCTCTCTATCTCTATCTCCTAATCCCCTCTCTCTCTTTACCCACACTCTATCTCTCTCTCCCTCTCCCTACCCTAAATATCTCCCTACAATTGACCACTACTTTCTGTATAAATCCATGTCTTTCCCTTTATCTTGATCTCTCTACCCTTATATAGTATCTTTATCTTTATCTTTCTATATCTCCCTCTCTATATATGTATCTCTTTCATCTCTATCAATCCCCGTCTCCTCTCTATCCCCTTCTCTTCACATCCCTATTCGCCATCTCCATCTCCATCTTCATCTCTATCTCTATCTTCCTCTCTATCTCCTTACCGGGGCCTCTCTCTCTCTCTCTCTCTCTCTCTCTCTCTCTCTCTCTCTCTCTCTCTCTCTCTCTCGCTCTCTCTCTCTCTCTCTCTCTCCTATTGAGCTCGTGTATTGCACAAATTGATGCAATAAACAAACCATTTTTTTCTCTAACCGACCTTGCATACCTATTCAGTGTACCTATTGCACACCAAGGTGCAATTTCTAGTATATATCTATAAAATATATTTGATATGAGTATTAAGCATCAACACTAACAAATTCAAAGTCATGGATATTAAACATTAAATTAGCACATAATCACAAATATTGAAACTTGGTCAACTTTGAAACATCAAATTAACATATAATCACAACTATCGAAACATGTTCAACTACCTTGGACCCTATTCAACTGTCAATGTCAATTGTCCTTTCTAAAAGGACTCAACTAAATTTAAAAAATAGTAGAATTTTTTTTAATAAATATAAACTAGATGCAATTTGAAATCTGAAAGATAATGTTCATTTTTTGCATTAAAGTTATATTCTTTTATAAATTTAAATTGATATCAGTCCATAACCAAACTATTTGTATACCTAAATCCCAACATCCAATATATCTAGGTCAAAACCAAGTGTTCAATATGCACACCCAAATTCTACTCTCTTATTATACTAGCAACCAAATATATGAAACAAACAACAAATATTCAATGGGTGTATGCCTATATTGCAAGAAGTGAAATGTATCACGAAATCTCTTCACAATGAAATGCACATACATATCTCATCACATCTCCTACTTCTATAATATGGATGCAATATTTGCAATTGAATGAATACAATATCAACAATTAATGAAAAGTGTATAATGTTCATGTATGCAAGAATACACAAAATAACTAATATTTCATGTTAAGCACATGAACAAACTTGATCACAATCATATCCTCTTAAAAATGTTTTCATTATTCACAACCAATTTCGGGAATAAGATTGATAGCTCTTATCTAACGACTCCCCATTAAAAAAGTTGTTAGTAAAAAATGGTGCAACTTCATTATCACTTAATTCACATTCAGCCATGGAATTCCTCCTATACTATTTGATCCTAACCTAGAATATTTATATTGCACAAATGTTAAAATTCTACAAAGAACACAAAAAACTAACATTCATGTCACATTGAATAACATTCATTCGGAATAACAACAAGGTAAAGATAACCTTAAAGTTAAGATTATAAGAACTTCACCACATAATTTGAAAATAACATCAACCATTACATATTTTAAAAAGTTTCATTTGAAAAAATATAAATCTTCTTCCCTCATGTCACCACCCTGTACAACATTCCTCTGAGCCAGTACTGCATAACTTGATCTACTCTATGTCCTTTATTCACCATTAATCACCTTTTGACCATTCATGTATTTGGTTTTTCAAATTATGATCAAGGCTAGTCTTATGTTCTACAAAATTTTGTTGCCACTGTATAATTTAAAACAAGTGGTCTAAAATTACTTTATATTTTTTATTAAAGTAAGTGGGGAAGGGCCCAAACCCATTACAAATAAAATAAAATACAACTTAACCCCATACAAGACAATGAAATTTTTTATTAATATAAATAGGTTTTACAAGGACCCCAAACCCAAAGTCAAAGAGAAATACAAAAAATAGGCAATCGCTAACCAGTCCAAAACCAACGACTAAACAACCACAAAAACAGGGGCCAAGCCCACAGAGCAAGAAAACATAATAGAATAAGAAAAAACATAAAATGCACTAGACCAGAGATTGCATCAGCTCTTAATTATTTTGAATCATACTCTTGTTGATGTCCTTGAGCTCATCCATGATGAAGCTGGAGGTATTCTTCTCCTAGTTCTTGTTTCTAGTCTATGTATAGGGCCCTGTAGTGGTCTGAAGTCCCATACCCTGCAAGTTTGACCCTTGGATTTTATTCTTCTATTTGGTGTCTAAGGATGGAATACAAGTGATGGATTGAGCTCATTGATCTGCCAGCATAGCACAAAATAGGTCTCATTCAAGGATGATAACAACGTGGTTAAAAAAGGGCCTTGGGTCCCACAAGGATAGTCAAGGTGATACTACCCAAATGGGAAAGAGATAACACATTATACGTCCTTAAGGTAGCTTGACACTCAACATATTTTCACCTATGCCATCCATTTATAAACAAAATTTCATCTATGATAACATAAACTTTTCATGAAGGATTAATCATTACACTCGTAACAGTTTCACTATTGAGCTTCGTAGAGATGTGCAGAGGAGTAGGCTCTCCACGGTATGGGGCATCTAAATGGGTGAATAATATCTTTGAGACTTTCATCTTCTAGATGGGAGGGGAGATTGGAGTGATAGTGACCAGGTTAATATAAGGGCCCTGATTTGATACTAGATCTGTAGATGATGCAAAGATAAAGTTAGATGAGTTTGGTGGAAAAGGATTCGTATAAATCTGCAATTCATGTTTGTTTTATCAACATATTTAGTGGACTATATATCTAAGAATAAAATCATTCAATATCATGTCTAGGCACATAGTAATATTGAAGTAATTTTGAACCATCATACCAACAAGGGTAAGGTATATTGTCAGGTAGAGGTTTGATCTTCGAAAGGGTTATGAGACTATCCTTTAACAACTTTTGCATTATACTCACATAGAAGTCATTCAATTTGGTGAATACCCTATTAAATTGTGGTTCATATGTAGCAACTATTGATGGTGCAGCTAAAACATTAGCCACAAATTTGTTCTTTCTAGACTCTTTTGTGGACAACTCTCTTAACTAAGACATTGTACATTAATAATCAGTGAGTGTAGAACACAAGTGAGTAAAGTTTTGGTGTTAATTAAGGGACAACTTCTCCCTCACTGCTAGTTGTAAAGTTCTAATAAGCATTCGTTACAAATCACTATCTAGTGGGGAAAAGAGGATCATGTTATAGATAGATTGGTATTGTGAAATGAAATCTATAACCTTCTAATTTGGCTTTTTCTTACCATTAACAAGGTCCACAAGGGTGACCCTGCTACCAATGTTAGCTTGGATCCATTTGAGAAACAAGTCCATAAGCTTATCAAATTTCTAGATGAAATAATTAGGTAATGAGTTGTAGAATTATAACACAGTCCCCTTGAGGGAACATGAGAAAAGCTTAAGCAGGATAAAATCTAAACTATGGTAATCACTACACATAGTCATGATTGAGTCAATATGCACATTAAGATCTCTATCTCCATTTAATTAATCAAACTTAAATGCCTCAAACCACTAGGGAAGGATAATTTTAAGGATGGTGAAATTGACTGGGGTCTTGCAATAGCAAGAAAGAAAAGGAGACTAGCCTGAGACAGATGCAAGGTTTGTGATCTATTGTTGCAATTGGCCCATGTTCAATAATATGGTATTCAGGACAAGATTCATAGGTGGAGGAGCACCATGCATGCCGCCATCTCCACTAGTATTAATATGAGGACCAATACCACCACTAGGGATAGTATTATCACCCATGCCATCACCGATAGAAGTCATATGACCCACAACAGAAGTGGTAGTAGGACTGTTAGACATGCCAGTGTAACCTAGGGGAATGGTAGAAGCATTGATGCTAAGGATAGTGGGTGCTGAGTCAACCATGTGTATTGTTATCTCAGGTATGTCAATGCCAATTTGAGAAATATAGGTGTCATATTGATTGTCCTAGAGAGGAGTACCTGCTAAAGGGACATGAATCATAACAATCAAGGATATTAACCTCAACATCTCTAGGCCACTCTTGTTTGAAATCAATACATCCCTTAGAGTATTCATGACATTTGTAGCTTGAGGGAGGACATTCTCTCGGTCGAAGAAACCTTGAAAACCTCTTAAGTTCTCCTGTAACATATGAATTTGGTTGAACTCAATAGTGATGATGAAGTAATGATTGATAGAAAGAGGAGTAGGCAGGGGAGACCTTAATCTAGTTGAACTCAATAGTGATGATGAAGTCATGATTGATAGAAAGAGGAGAAGACAGGGGAGAGTTCATCAAGGTGTTATTTGGATAATTATATCGTGAACTAGATGGAGAATAGCCCCTTGCAAAAATGGTTCTAATAGGATGAGAGCCCATGAAATCATTGAGATCAGGAAGTGGTTCATTAAACAATGAACCTGGCCAAGGAGGATTATAACGATTCAAAGGAATGCCCTTCCTAACAATCCTTACAATGGCTCCTATGATAGTCTACATTGTAAAGCTAATAGACAAGCTCTACAACACTTCGACCACTCTACAAGTTATCATAAGGATTCTACAACAATAGTGATAAAGGAAATTAGTTGATATTTATTTATATGTTGAATTATATATATATATATATATTTTCGTTTAAATCATGACAACACACACAATGAGAAAATAAAAAATGCAACTGGTTTATGTCAAATTCACCAAAATGTAGAGGATGGGATCCACTACTCTCGAAGTAATGAACTTCAAGAAACAAACCAACCTTTTCTCTACCTCACTTTACTAGCACTCTAGTGAGCCAGGCGAGGCAAAACTATGAAACTAAGAAAACAAGCCATAGAGAAAATTATAGATGACCTTTACTAAGTCTCTTCTCTTAGGATGAATGAGCATAACTAGGACACCAGAATGATGCACTAACATCCCATTTAGACAGAGTACAGACATGGATACAACAATATTAATAAACTAATTGTACGATGTTGAATAAATGAAAATACTAAATTACGACAACTAAAAGAGATAGAGAGAGATAGGAAAAACTCACAATCGATCCGGGATTGAAGCGTCCAACATAGTGAACTCCTTCTCTTGATCACAGACTTACACACAAAGAAAAAAGAAAATAATGAGCTATGGTAAGAGGTCTGCGTTAGTCAAAACCCCGTTTTGATGTTTCCACCTCCACAAACAGCCAAGATAATAGCAACAAATGAAAGGAAAATTTGACCAACCCATCAATCACTCTATATTTCATCATTTTGATTGACTTCGATGCATGTGAGAAGAAAAATACGATTTTAATGACTTTAAAAATTGTGAAGCATGAATTGAGGAAGGTTTTTAATGATGTCGACACGACCAAATAGTTTGTGGGGCAGAACTAAATTAGAGTATTTGAAAGTCATAGTTGTAGGGTTCCCTTTCCATATATTGTCGAGACTCCTGTAAGTGTTTTGGCTTGACAAGTAGGCCATAATTGTAGAGTCTCTTGTACGTCTGTTGGCTTGCATTTGATTAACATATACTCCAATTACTCGCTGCATTTGTGATACTAGAGTCAGTGTTCCTTGAGTCAAAGTAAACAGACGTTTCATATACGACTCCGTGATTTTTGTTTACCGTTTAGAAAAAGCCATGAATATACAATATAAAGCACCATAACTTTACCCCTCACCGTATGCATTGTTGCCTTGGCTTTACATTGAGTGATGGAAAGGAAGAATTATGTGGCCGTGTTCGTGTTGCTGTTAGCGATCGTGCTTGTGATTTCCCCGAGATGTGCTCAAGGAATATTATTTATGGCTCCCGATCATCGAGGAATAGTATTTGTGCCTCCCGGTGGTGGAACTCTTACTGAAGAGGTTCACCCCGCGCCTACGCCTACTCCTTTCTTTGCTGCGCCTGCACCTTAAGCTAATCAATCGGGGATATCATGTTTAGAGGTGGGAAATAAGCTTATTTATCTACATTTACTCAGTCCAGACATGTAATCACTTTACACTGTATTGAACAATATTTTTGATAGTAATGAATCATCATCACACAATGGGTAGTAAGGAAAAGAAGAGTGAAAAACTTCGCTTCCTTTTACTTCCTACTAAATTTAAGATCCAGTGTTCCTAGAGAACTTTGATAGGATAAAATGATAAATAAAAAATTACTAATTTAATACCTTGTGCATAGTGATCCCAAAGGATTTGTCATATATTCTTATATTGGTTTGTATTCTAAGGCCCCATGCATTTCATGCAATGGTTGCAGTTCTCCTTGTTCATTTTCGTGGATTTATTATTGTTAGAAATCTTGTTAAATTGCTGAGTTATGTAATATTGGTGAAATATGAATCTTTTTATGTATGTTTTATGTAATGTTATATGTGTGATATATATTGTTGTTCATGAAGGTAGAACATGAATCACGTGAATGAAATCGATCAATATTTCGATGTATGGATTTAATAGTAAAAATATGTTTTCAATAAAATGTCAATACATGTTTAGCCCATATGATATGGTCGTTTCATTCTTAGTGATAACAAAACTATTTAGATTTTGTTAATAGGGTGTGTGCCCTTGTTTCATAGAATTTGTTGTATACGCAAACAAATTAGAAAGAATGTTGATTTAATACAGTTGTTTCATTCCTTATGTTTGCACTTATCTATGTAAGTGGAAGCAAACAAAATACTAAATATGCAATTATTACATAATTTTGGTTGACTTGGCTTTAGATATCGATCTCACCTTAAATAATGAAAGGTTCAACCATATTTTAATATTTTGGCATTGGTTGATGAAAAATTACTCTAGAAGATAGATAAATGTCTACTTGGGATACAACCTTTTATAAATTCATACAAATGATGTTCATAGTATTATAATTCACTAGATTAATGGATTTGTTAAATATTTATTTCAATATGTCTAGTGAGTTCTAACTTGACATTGAAGTTGGGATTTTATTTTGATAACAAGAAGTATCATTATTTTGATTATCTACAATATAAATACTATTAAGTAGTAATATGAAACAAAATGTAAATGGGTAGGTTTGAGTATTTAAAAATTTCAATTTGTGAGGATGAGCAAGACCATGAAAGTGGTGCATGATAAGTTAAACCCAAGCTATGTAAATTTAGTTATTATGAATTTGTTTAATAATTTTGATTATAATTATTTGGCTATTACACTATGGTGTATTGATACTTGTAATGAGTTGTAGATATATACGAGTCGATGGGGGACATGATGATCACTAATAACTTAATTATCTAAAAATTACCCTATGAGGTAATGTGTTTTTTTGTGTGAAGATTGTGATAAATATATTGTTTTAAGTCAACTAATAATGAATTTAAAGTTAATTTTTATATTGTAGATGTTGAGGTATATTCGTGGTGTCTTATTTGTGGTGTATAAATATAAGTTGTAGAGAATTTTGTGAGGCATTTTTAAGAAGTGTAAATTAAGAGAACCAAAGTTATTAGGTTTCTTTTGAGATTGACTCCAATCCAAGTGGTTAGGGTTAGGGTACTTGATTAGGACATTAAAGTGGCAGTTTAAGGTTATTTTGATGATCTTGGCAATTAATTAGAGGGGGCAAGAAGAAAGAAGAATAAAAAAGAGAAGGTTGATTTTCATTCTTCAAGACTATTGTCTATTTCAAGAGGTAAAAATGTAAGTCTCAGGATTAGGTGTTATAGCTTGCATAATATTGATTTAAATCAATAATGTAAAATAAGTATTGGTTGTGATGAATCTTAGGTAATGTGTTTGTGATATTAAATATTTATTTCATGCCACTTGAAAATTTGAATGTAACTTTGGGTTTGATATTTTATGTTGGTTGCACATGGGAAGAATATTTAATGTTTGAAAAATATAGTACCAAAAAAGAAATGTGGGGTTAATGATTTTGTGGACTGATGTTTTGAGGCATAGGGTTTTACCATACTATTTTTTGTTCTTGTCCGAGATTGATCCTATAAAATAATAATAAAATTTAGTGGTTTAATGTTAGTTAATTTGGGTATTGGCTTGGCTATCATTATATTGAGCATTTTTTCTAATGTGTACAAATGTGACAGATGGAATGAGATGTGTGGATATATGTTTAGACACATGGAGAATGTATTGGAGAGGCTAGATATTTTAAAAGTGTGAATGGAGGCCCTATAAATGTATTACGATATTTATTTGTTAAATATTACATTAAGTATTGTTTAATGCTTTTGAAGGTCACGTTTTTCCCACTTGATGGTTTTCTCAGGGTATATATTGTGATATGTCTTTGATATTACATATCGTTATTCTATATAATTACATGCATTATTTTCTCTAATGGGATTATATAGTAAATGGACTAATCATATTGATTAATTTTTCTACCACTTGGTATCATAGCCAAGTTTATGGTTGTGGGGTTTTATTGATCCCTATTTTGGTAAAACGATTCGATGAATAGATTTAATAGAAAGACGAATCCATAATGATACAAGAAATATTTAAAATATATGAATTTATGGATACATTTTTAAGTTGTTGTTTTACAAATCTTGGTTTGAATATGTTTAAACAAAGGGTTTTTTGGAGTGTTCACTATGAGGGTTGGATTGGGGAAGTTCTACAAATGAACTAGTAACATAAAATAGACAATGCCATTATATCCAACGAGAGAGAAAGAATTTCCATAAAAGTGGATCTATTTTGGCTATTGAAAATAGTACTATACTTTTTATTCCCCCAATGCTAGCCATATAGACATACAACTATATGAGTATAGCAAAAGGATCACAATTTTTTTATTTAATCAACCTTTAATAACCTATAGAAAAAATTAAAAAATTAAAAAAGGAGAACCTAGTTTGGGATCCACAAACAACCCATGCGTCCCTATCTTATTATATTATGGAACTAACACTACTCAATCAATACAAGATGCACAAATCTCTATTAGTGTGATTAAACCCACAAATAAATGGTTATCTACTAATGGGGATAAGTATACTTGACTAGCCCCCAATCAATCAAGAAACTACCAACAAAGCTAGTGGGGATATCAATTTTTATTTTTTAAAATAGAAACTATATTTAATCATTTTTAGTATATTTTTGAATTTTGTGCTCCTCCTATAGTGCAGTTGATGGAGCATCACCAAGGCACTTGTAGTATGCCACCAATTTTAGTAGGTTAATTTTTAGTCACCTACGAGCCATCAACCAACCATCCCATAAAAATTTATGGAACATTTTTTCTTCAAGTATTCATAATAATCACTAGTATTGTTCATTTTTTTATTTTCAATAATTGACGAAAATATCTTTTGAAGAACCATGTAATGGTATAGGTTTGGTTTAGTGATGCTTATTTTTATACCATTCAAGTTACAACCATGAGAGTATCTAGACGAGTCAAAAGGTGAAACCTTCAGAAAGTAAATATTTTTATTTAATATTAATTATGGTACCATTGACTAGTAGTTTTGATGCTTCCTAAAATAATGTTAGAGTTTCCTTAATAGAATTTTTTATTATTATAATAGGTACATAAGCTATATTGGTGTTTGAGGCCATAGGTTGACATGTGTAAGGACTTGGATTCTTCATTTGGTGGGATTTGAGTATAAGTAGAATGCTAGTGATTATTATAGTGTCATAGATATGATGGAACACTTGTGCATTAGTACAACATGATCATGTACGTTGTTGTTTGGGGGTGGTGTGGTTTAGTTTTAGGAGGTTTTATTAAATCTTAGGGATTCTAGTTTGATCCCTTAACTATGATTCTTTGGCTATGGATTCTCCGAAAAATCATAGCTATGGTTGATTTGATGTTGAGGTACATACATGATTGTCTTCTATGATAACTCAATTTTTAGGTTACTAATGTGATTCTTTTTGTACATGTTTAACTTTTTAAATATCCATGTTATGTAGGTTGTGGATTGACTACCAATTTTCTTGTAGTGGGATGAATCAGATGTGGATTATCAATCAATGAGACATGATTCAGGGTTGGTTTGGACTATTTTAACTAGCGTTATCTATGGTCATTTGTATATTGTTATGCATGCATTGAGATGGGAGGGTGGATGCTGGTTAGATTTCTCTTAAAATAACACTTCTACTATATACTACCTTCTGTGCAATATCGATCCTAATTTTTTATTTTTTATAATTTCACACTATAAATATACCTAATCAAGATACATTGCATAATCTTGGTTTCTAACTTTATTCACTTCTCCTTTGACACATGCATGTGCCTCACATCCAAAAACTATAAGATTCCTTAATGAAGGCTGATTACTTGAGTATGCCTCCATAGCCACGTTGGCAATATGTATTTTGTCATTAATGTCTAAAGGCTTATGAATTGACCATGCCTCCATAGACATGTTGGCAATATATGTCATCATTGATGTTAACCTAATGTATATGAATAGATGTTGTCCTTTGTTGTGTTGTCACTAAATATATGGTGGTTGCCTGGACAAAAAACTAATAATTTGTTAATGAAGTAATGGAGGCATATGATTATGGATGTTGGTTGCATATGGTTTGTGGATGCCCACCTTCTTAAAATCTGATGTCTATATTTAGTAATACAATTGATGATGATGATAATGAAAAAGAGTGTATGATGAGGCTTAGACTTTTTGAGGTGATAAGATGAGGATTAGATGAATGGCATTAGAATGAAGATATTATATTGTGTGAGAAGATAATGTTTTTGGGACATCTTGGTTTGAAGAAGGTTAATTAAGCTAGTTGGTGCACAAGTATGTAGTGATGTGTGTCTATAAGAATATTCCACATTGCTTTATATCTTTTGATATTGTCTGATATACTTGAACATAGTGTTTATTCTTTGTGGGTATTGAATTCCTATATTTTTACCTCCTTAGTGTTGGAGCTAATAAGGTTGGTGACTACAATTGGTTGACAACCTAGTTGTCTATTAGAATTGGTTCAAAAAATGCTTCATGAATTTCTCTACATTAGTGTATTAGGTCCAAATATTTGAGGAATGTTTAAAACATATTTTCTATATCTTAGTTCAATTATTAGTTATTGATGTGGTCTGCAAGTTATGGTAATGTGTTATGTGTTTGACTAGATTTCTAGAATGAAATGCTTTTTATTAGCTCTGTTGTTGTAGTATGATCTTGTTATGAAAAGATGAAAGAAGAATTTGACAATGGTGTTGGATATTCAAGAAATGTCTTGGTGTCCTCTATATCATGTTATATGGTCGATTTGATGTTTCATTATGATTGGATGTGTATTTTAAGGTAACTGCTCTGGTCCAACTAACAAATATTAGTATTCTATTTATGGTTAAATAATGGGTGTCTCCACTTACTTTGAAGAGTATCTTGCATTTATTTTGAGTCCTACCTTGACATTTGGGGATACACATTGAGTGTATTAATCTAGAAGACATGTTTTGGGCTACCTTATGGTGTGTTGCTTGGTGTATCTACACATTACCTTATTGTCAAGGTTGGACGGTGTGTGAATTAGTTTGAAATACTTAGAAAGAAATGATATAATATTTTTAGATCCTCTCTATCTCTTGGATTGGACTACATTCACCATAATCATGTTTTGATGGCCACTTTGATAGGACCTATGTTTTTCCTCTAATCTGGTTGATCTAATTGATGTTTGCAATAAAGAAGATGGTATATGTACAAGATCAAAATGATGTTGATGGTGTAGATGAGTGTCTAGATAAATATGTCCATTGCACTTACATGATTATATCATTTCCAGAAAGAAGTGATGCAAAATTGTAATAAAGAAATTATGTTGTACTTGCTATGAAGTTGGCTATTTGAGGTTGATATTCGAGGACAACTCCATATCTAGAGTTTTTTGGCAGTTGTGTTTCTAGAGGCCTATTCATTCTTGATTCATATATTTACATGTATTAATTAAATAAAGTGTGTCTTCACTTCAAGGTCTATATCGTTACCTAAGATATTGTATCTAAGCTTGTAAGTCCTTTGTATATTGCCCTGGGATAGTACATCTTAGCTTGCAAGTCCTATAAGGAGTAGTGTGATTCCCTGGTAGTGAGCCTAAAACAACATTTTAATAATTTATTATATTGAGAGTTGACTCTCGTCATAGTTTTTGTTCTTTTTTGTGTTTTCCACATAAATGTGGTTCTCTCTTGTGCATAGTGTTTCATTGTTTTATATTTCACTATTGCTCATAAGAGTAAGGTTAAATTAACTCTAGATTGTTGAATAAAGTTTGGTATTTTGTTGAGATTGACTCAACCCCCTCTCAATCCTATAGTGTTGAAGAATTGACATCAAATATAAGTTCCTATAAAAGAATCTTAAACTCTTGAGAGAAGTTGAGGATGGCACAAGATGGACATGTATGGAATTGTTTTAATAATAAACAAGGTCCTTGAATTTTTTAACAAAACGCCTCAAAGAACTGTGATATCATGGAATTGAGATATTTGTAAGGTATGCACGAAATGGATTTTGAAACTATTCTCTCACAATGTTTGAATTGATGAAGCAATTTTGAACATATCCTAATATTATAAGCTTTTCTTATTAGCATGAAACCATTCAAATTTAGTGGATATGGGTTATACATATTTTTGTCACACAAGTGACCTTTATCGCATTATATCTATAACTTATCATTGTGTGCATATTTTATCTTCTTCTCAATGTTGAGTATCTTGAGGACACTCTACACTCTATTATTGAGATGTCAATTAAATAAGTGGTATATGTGTGGATGAGTTTTCTTGGTGCCTGCAGAACATGTACATATGGCTATATGTTTAAGAGTATTTACAAACAACATTTATATTTGGGCATGAAAAAGTTTTATAACTTATATTCTTCTCTCAAATATCTACTCAAATATGGAAAAGTGGTGTGAGGTTTAAATGGTAAAGAGATTGATATTTAATAAAGTAATTAAAAAGATCCCTAGATGTAGTTGGATTGAAGCCAATGTGTGTATTGTATTCAATGGGTAGATCATGTTCACAAACATAGGAGGTCTATGAAAGCTAAAGAGATTTACTTGGAACATGAAAGCAATAGGGTATTTGCAAAATTCAAGACATTTATTTTGTGATGTAAGGAGGGAAAATAATTATTTATTTGCCACCATAATTAAAAAACTTGGTAGTTACTTTTCCTAGCCCTCTTAGTTCCTTTGGCTATCAAACATTTATTCCTTAGATGTTCTTCGCTACCATAATATTTTAACCAAATTTTACCTTTCCCAGGTGGTGGATAAATCTCAACCTTCTCACCTTTTAAATTAGAATATCTTACTTTAGTATTATGTTTTCCCACTTTAATTTGAAATTATCAATTTCATTCTTTCCAAAGTTAAATCATTCTCTCACATCTTTGACTAGGATTCTATTTTGGTGATCAATTCTACTACTTCCTTATATGAAGAGGAAAAATTGTCATCTAATTTTACGATAATGTCAAGGGTTAATCCTAAAATAAATTATCCATTTATTTTAGTTCAAGGTTACTTCTCATTTTCTAACCACAATTTTAGATAAATGTTCAAAATATTTTACTAATTCCTCCTTAATTTTTCTCATCTTCCATATTTTATTCATACATTAGGTGAATGAAAAATTTATAAAAAATAAGTCACTTAATTATTTCAATGTTTTCATGCTTAGGGAATTCTTTTGCATGTTTTCATGCTTAGGGGATTCATTAATGCACCATCTTAGTGTATAGTCATTTAGGTCTTCGCAAAATCATACAATTGGGTCTAGTCATCATTAATGCCAAACCCATTCATATAAAAATAAAAAATAAAGAGATGTTTACTATCATACTTGGCGTATTTCCAAAAATAGGGAGCTTAACTGTATGTGCATCCATATTTAGATGAGGTGAAGGTGTTATTGATTCATTTTGTATGGCTAGGGGATATCCTTTCTCCTAGTCTATTCTCTACTCTTGGATATCTTTCTCTCTCTTTATCATTACTTCTTTGTCTAGTTTCACTCTTTTTCTGGTTGACTAAAGTAATTTTTCTACCATTATCACTTGGAAATTGAACACCTAAGAACTCACTTTGTAATATATGTCACAAATCTCATACAAAATTACTTCTTGATCTTTCTTTTTTCTAATATAATTAAGGATTCACTAGTTATACGATCTTTTAAACTTTTCTTGATTTTGCCATAATGACTCTTTCATTTGGGGAACATGTTGGCTAATAAAAAATGATTAGAAATTGATTTATCTTTAATTTTATTTGATTTTTTATCTAACCTAAGAATTTATCTCATTTATCATTTGCAAATATTACTTGGAAAATTCTAAATTTTTTATAAGTTAGTTTATTATATTGATAAATATTATATCATCTTCTTCACCAATTATCAACTTCTTTTCTTTTTCCCTTGTTTACTTTCTTTTCCTTCGCACAACAACCACATATATAGTCAAAATTTTCTAAGTTCAATGTTGTATTATATTATTTTAGTTGGTTTATCATTTTGGTTAGATTTTTATTTATAATTCTAATTTAAGTTATAAGCTATTGTATTTCTTTAATATTCATTAATGCCAAGTCCACTGAGTATCTATTTATCTTAATAGTAATTTTTTTATCAGTTGTGTCCCTCTTGATATAGTATATTGATGCTTCTAATATTTCTTACATTTTTTATTATCTTTTCTCTTAGGTCAAGAATTGTTTTAAATTTCTTTCTTTGTTGTTCTTCTTAATCATTAAATTATTTTAAGAACCTATCTTGATCTCAATAATAGATTATTGTAATCTCTTGTTATCTATTTTTTTCATGAACATTTAATTGATTTAGTTTATTTATACTTAATTCCTTTCTTTTTAGTACCTTAATTTATTAGGATGTACTACAAGAAACCTAAAACTATCAAAACTTTATTTTTTATAACTTCAATTATCTATATCTTATTTTATATCGTATCACTTTAATTTTACAAGACTCGCATTCTAGGACACTAAAGGGTTTCAATCATTAGTCTCCCTTATGCTATCCTTTTTATTTCTCTACTTAATAGGAAAAGATCAAAAGTAATCCTTTAGAACTTTTCTTAAGGAATTTGTAGGAACAAAATGGATTGGTCAAAAAAAAAATTCGAGTACTAATGTGTTGCATAACACTAAGGAAATGGAAAACATTATTGTTGGCAAACTAGAACATTAATGAGGGTAGTCTTGCAAGAAAATATATATGAATTGAGAGTAGGTTTCCAATCTATATGAGGATAACAAGAGAGATAATTATATTATGGAGGACTGAATTTGGAAAGAGTTTTCTTGGATATAGATAAAGGTTTCTTCAATATGAAGGCCTTTTGATTAATCACTCTTTTTTATAATAAAGAAGGAATTCACAAGGAAATTTTTGCTGGAATAAGGGAGTTGTAAAAATTATTCACATGAAAATGTACTTTTTCACTTCCTTTAGGTGGTTAGATAAATGTAAGACATGTTTGATGTTGTGATTATTCCAACAAAGTGACAATTTGACATATAGGAAAATATCACTATCAATATTGTCATTGGCTTCATTATCAAAGGAACACATAGGAATTGGTTTCAATTGTTTGTTAGAATCTATAGAAGTATAATTTTTATTGAGCAATTGGAAAATAGGGCTTAGGATGAAAATGTGGTGACTTACTTTTAATAAATTTGATATTAAATATTTTAGAAGTTTGAAAGGAAAATCTGCAATGGGGAGAAAGGATTGGGGAAAGAGACACCTCTTACTAATAAAAGAAGTGGGATCAAGGTGAGGGTATATCTAATACCACTAAATAATACATACAAGAGGTAAAATAAATGGATTAGGGATGAAGGATATAGAATGTTAGATGCACATTTTGGTAAATAAAAATAAAAAAATTCAAATTCTATTACTCAAAAGAAATGGTTTAGGGATCATAACATGGCATGCCTAGTGTTGAAAGATAAAGAGTAAGGGTAATAGGGTAGAAGAATTTAAAGGTTTAGAGAGTGCTATTACCACACTTATAACTTTCAATTTTCATCGTATGAGTAATAATACAAGTATGAGTCCCACGAGGAGGAAGGGACATGGAATTTTGGATGATGAAAATGCATAGGGAAAACATTGAAAGCCCAAGATTTTGACAAAAATGAAAAGTGGAACCAAAAATGAAGAATTGGGAATGTTAAGTACTTAATGTTAAATGAGAGGAAGCATGGAAAAGAGAAAACTCATAATAATTAAAGTTTGTGTATTAGTATTTTAGCTTAATAAGTACATGATTAAAAGGAGACCTAAAATCCTAGAGCCAAAGGAAAAGACAAAGTAAGAAATGGAAGCATGGGGAAAGCCTTGATAAAGTACCTAATTGAAAATTTTATTTGGAATTATTAAAGACTTTACATAATTAAATCTTGCAAAGGGATAGTGGTTTCAATCAAGGCTACTAGAATTTACCTTAAATCTTTTTTCTAATTTATCCATGGAGTTTGCATAGTTTATCTCTTAATAAATTTAAGGGATGAAAAGAAGCTAGTTTAGGATGAAGAATTAATTGAAGATCATTAGATATATGGCCTATAACTTGAATACATTAGGTTTGCTATAGTAGGTGAGTAATCACCTTATAATTTTTAAATGCTTTTGGGTCTAAATTTTATAGTTTAGTATGTGTTGAAAACCCTCCTAGCTATCAATATAGTGCTACAATTTCCAAGTAGGTAGGATGAATTACCCTTATAAACGCTATATGAGAAATTTATTTTGGTGTGTAACACATGTTGTAAGGTCCAACACATGTGATCTATGATACTATAGTTATTGCAAAGAAAAACAAGTAGATTTCAAATATGTCTAATTAGTTTTTGAATGTGGATTTACATACTTGAAAAATAATTTATTCTTGGATTTTAACATTAGACTTAACTAATTGTAATGATTTACAACCTCATTTTGAATCTCAATGCTAGAGAAGAATACCATACTTATGAATACCCTCTACTTCAACATCAATGTGTCCTAACATATGAGGAAATTAATATAAAGTAGGTTGTGGATGTATACCTCTTGAACCATGGGCAAGAATAGTATTACAAGGGTTTAGTTTTTGTGATATTCTTAAAAATAATTATGATTTATTTAGTATGGTAATATATTTTTAAAGATACATGGAAAGATAGTCTTGTAGAATCTAATAAATTTGTTTTTCTTTGTGTACTTGAAATTTCTTATTTAAAGGTCAACATCATTTCTTAGATCCAAGAAATTCATTAAATCCACAAAGAAGCTTATTTCATATTAGTTTGTATTCCACCATTGGGGCATAAGTATCATTGTAGAGAGAAATGTGATTATTTATCATCCTACACAAGTGTTCTACATAGTAAATCTGGTTATTTATTGTGTGGTCAACATTGGACACTCATATTTATTGAAAATAACCTTGAAAATTTCTTTGAACAAGCCTTAAATACTATTGAGTTATCTCTTTCTTACCAACTCTATGATTATAAAGTGTAATGAAAAGTTATCACAAGGGTAATATATTTTACTAAGAAATAAAGAAGGTATGTTGTGAAACTAGGTAGAATAGTCAACACTATTTGAGAACAACCATACTATAAAAAATAAAAGAAAACCTAGGACTATTACAACAAAAAGTAAGATGGTATTAACCTAATAAATAATACAACACAATAGAGGTTAGTTACTAAGCTCATAAAGTTACATCCAAAATAATTATTCACGTACAAAAACACTTTCAAATATAGGTGTAAGATGTGGTAGTTTTAATTTTGGGTATTCTCACTTGTCATGAGACTCTTATCTTCTACTACATTGTTGTTTGGTAATGATTTGGTTCCTCTCCTACTTTACCTAATCAAAAAATAGGCATAAGATGTTATATAATGTCTAATGAACGATGATTTCCTTAAGCTATCCTAGAAGAATGATGGGGAATATTATACCTTTAAACTTTTTATGGTATCCATAGAGCTACTATTGGCATTAAGAATTGTCCAAATGGAGTTAAAAGACAACAGAAAAGACTCTACTTAAGTGACATTTATCATGGAAAAATATAAAATACAGGCATGCATCCTTTTTATAAGATTTACAATTTATTATCCTTCGTGTCAGATACGGAAGTCATTTGACAAGTCGAAAACAAACGATCTTCAAGTCTATAGGTCAAGCGAAAGGATTAAAAGGAGCTTAGTACAGATTCTTGGTAGGTATTTAATTTAGATGTTAAGATCTTGAGGTTAAGTCAATAGAAAAAAGTCTTCAATATAATGAATGGTAATTTTTTTCATTTATTAAGCGTAGAAAAATGCTACATACGTAGATACTTGTCGCTTTAAAGGACAGCGACAAAAGACACATCTCGGTAAATAAAAAGAGGGAGGAATTGTCAAATTATTTACAACATCTCGTGTTGCTTCAACGCATTTTGATTCTTGTCATTTTAAAGGATTGCGATAGAAGGTGAATTTGGATGGTGACTCGGAAGGGGATTGCCTTTATTTATTTATAAATATTCCAGCCTCCGTAAAATTAAAACAGTTATGCAAATATTAGTTGTCATATTATATTTCCTAGGTTGCATTAAAACAAGTATGTTAGGTAGTTGAGTTTACCTATACCTACTTAACCTTGTATCTCATTGAAACACTTGTTTCTTTCTATAATCTCCATTCTTGCTCACTCTTACTTATATAAGGAAAAGAATTGTACAAAATTTATCATTTCAATACAATTCATTTTTCTAGTGAATGATATTTATCTCTTTATGTAGAAGTTGTTAGCAATCATGAACTTGGCATTGAAGGTTGCAAACTCCAACCTGCATTTACTACTATGAAAAATATGCATTGATTGACAGATTCAATCGACTGTAAATTTCACTCCTATCATTGTACTCTAAGATCTTAAATCAATGGAACTCTTTGATTTCTAGTAAGCTAGAAATATATCCATGCACTGGTATTCTTTGATCACACGGATTTTAAGGATGTGGTCCTCTCTATGGGCCAGTGGAAATGGAATTCCCATGCTCTGTCATTGCACCCTTGGACCCCCTTTTTAATCCTTTGGTGGAATCAAATGATGTTTCCCCAATTTTGGTCCATCTCCCCCACCTCCTGTTGTATTTTTGGTGCCTTGCTACTTATGAATCTATAGGTAACATGTTGGGCCACTTTGTTAGGATGGAACTTAATACTAGCTTGTTTTCATACACTTCCTTTTCTAGGATCCTAACTGATCTGGATCTCTCAAAACCCCTTCCTACAAATATCTCTCTCAAGGTTGGTGATCTCTGGTAGCGATAATGTTTAGACTGTAGACATATAAATCTAGCCACCTATTTAAAACAATTATTCTATTAATTAAATCATATTTAATTAATTCATTTGACTACATTCTAACCTTTAATTAAATAAATCACATTTATTTAATCAAAAGCCCCCCTTTCCCATTTAATTAAAATCTCTCTTCCAATATTTATTTAAATATGCTTCCAATGCAAGTTGTACTCCACCTTTTTGAAATAAATTATTTTATTTCAAATTAAATCCAAAAATCCTTCCACTTGCATCCTCCTAATAAATTCACTTGCATGTCTAATTGCACTTCTAGATTCTTCTAATCCATTTTAATTAAACCTAATCCCCTCCTAAGCATTTGCACAATCGTTAAGAAAAGGGTCACTTCTCAAGAGCCCTCAAAGTCTTCATAAACCATTAAAGGATTTATGTCTTTAACAAGCTAACCTCTAAAAGTCTTCAACAACCATTAATGGTTAACTCAAACTCAATCCCGGGCTAGAGACTTTCTCTCTAACTTAACCACTCTTTAACTCATGGATCTCTTCAAGCATTCATTTCTTTGGCCATGGTTATCCATTAACCCTTGCACAAGAGTTTATGCTTTGGAAAAAAGGATTATCTAATAAATCAACCCTAACCTTACCCCCTAGGGTGACCACCATGTCTTCTAAGGCATATAATGCCTCTTCTCTCTCCTCTCAAGCCATCTCATGTTGACAATTGTCACCATTTTATTGGTGATATTGTAAATATGGATTGAGGATCATTCAATCCTAACCCTTGCTAAGATTACTCAATCTTAACCATCCAATTGCCCATTTCTTCTATAAATAGGCTTCATTTCTCTCATTATTCATATCCAAGTTTTCATGCATCCAGATTATAGTCTACTTTATCAAGCATTTCCTCTCTTTGTTAATCATCATCTTAATCATTTAGGAGCATATTAACATAGTATTTTTTTATCATGAATCATGTTAACATAGCTTGTTAGTTTCTTTATCATAGCATCATCTTCATCATAACTAATCTTAATCCTAATAAGCTTACCATTTTCATATAGAGCTTAGGTGCATCTTGCATATAGATCATTTTTATCCATTATCACTTGTTCTTGGAGTTGTCATTCCAAAATTCAATTTCTTCAAGATCTGAGAGAAACCATTGACTTGAATAATCCTATGAGATAGAGAACAATGAGACACACTTTGAAAGATTACCTTGTTTAGCTAAGTTAGCTAAGTTAGTTTTTATATCTAAAATTTTCATTGGTATGTTAGTTTCTAATTTTCCAATTGATTGACTGATTACACTAAATCTTGCATACATTTTGGGCACCCACCATGGTGTACATCCCCAAATTTGAAATCATTTTGCACATAGGTTGAAGACAAATTCATGCTAGAATTTCAAAATAGCGCATCTACAGGACACTTTAGTGCATTCACTACATCTTCCGACACATATGTGTCATACTATAGCGCATCTGAAGGGAAAGTTAGTGCATAGTAGCATCAACCAGATGAATGTTTTTTTATGTTTACTTAGCACATTAGAGTACCAAAATAGACCATTTGAGCCTTAATATACTGCTTAGCATCAATAAAATAGCACTTTTATCATGTATCTTAGCACATATATCTTACAGTTTAGTGCATAACAGACAAAGAGAGTTGATTTTATAAAACAAAAAGAAAAATAGCTAGGCTTGTGAGCCCACAATATTGGCTAACAAATTTGCAGGTTTTGCAGGAAAATAATCTTTGTTGTAGGTACAAAAGGACTTGGGATAATTTTTACTTAGCTTTTTAAAAAGTTGGTAAAAATAATTCATGTTTCCTTTCTCGCAAAAGCTATAAAGAACTTCACATTTAGTTTGGTGATGTTAAAACGAATCACACTCTTTTTTGGGCTATAAAAAGAAACACACTTTACTTTCTTGCAAAAAGAAAAAGAACAACAACTCAAACATTTTGCAACTTAGTTCACATTTGTCTTTTGGGCTCATAAAAAGAACAAGGCAATTTTCTTTGTTTCCCAAGCATAAAAAGAATAACCCACCTTTCAACTTATGCAAAGGTAACAAAGAACAGTCCATATCAAGTTGGGAGTTTTACTTTCAAATTAATCGTTGTTATCATTTGACAATTTCTTTTGTTGACAAGGTTTCTTTCTAAAGCTTCAAAGATTGTGAACTGTTCGTCATTTATATCTTAGGTAAAATAAACACCATGTTTGTTGGAACTATCTCATAGAATGCAAACACATAATCGTAACTTAAGATAAAAGTTTAATTATGGTTGTAGGTATAGGTAAATTTGTAAAAAATCTAATTAGTAAATTATGAAACTAAATAAATTGTGTATTCTAGTACTAAGGTCTATGCTTGAGCGAGGAGAGCAACCCTTGTAAGGTATTAAATTCTATATATCTTGGTACTAAAAAATATTCTACATATCTATACAGTATGTCAAAATTAAATAGTCTACGAACTTATTATGAAGAATCAAATCTATTCCTTAGGTTCACCTCCATATTGATGAATTCATCCTCTTCCATGTAACTCTTATAGTGATAAATATACATATGTGATCTATAGTGTTCTTGCATCTACTCTACCTTTTTTCTCTAAAATATAATGATTGGTAATATATAGAAATGCATTTGTAGTATTTTTGATTAAGATAGAATGGGTTTTAGAGGGACCAAAACCCAAATCCAAGAATAGAGAAAATGACATATCATCATAAAATTCAAGAACCAATAGCTAAACAACAAAATAAGTAGAGGCAAAATCCCACAGAGCCCAACAAAAAACAACACTAAGGCTCAGACAAATATGCAAAAAGATAAACAAAAGTACCTAAGATCTCAATATTTTTCTCAATAACTTCCTTGTTGATATCTTCCTACTCCTCCATGATGCTCCTTGTGGTAATTTTCTCGTAATTCATTCTTCTGGTGCTCGTTGATGGGCCTATAGAAACTTGCACCTCGAATCCCTGTGGATTAGTATCCAATTTTATTTTTTTTGACTTAGTAGCAGATGTTAGAATGTTGTTGATCAGTTGAGCTTTGTAGATTATGACTTTCTCATTAATCCTTTTAAGGCCTTCAACACTGTTTTTCATAGTTTTTTTACTGATCTCAACAAAATTACTAAGACTTTCCTTAAGGTGTTCCACATCTTTCTCCAAACTAGCAATTCTAGATTTGTGCTCAGTATTCAAGACTTTAAAATATTTAGTCCATTTCAAGATCATTTTAAGGTTCTTATCAATTTTATTAGGCATTAGGGTCTCAGTGAAGGTATTAATAATCTCATTAATTCCTTATTTGATGATGAGGATTTCACTAATCACCCAACGAAAGAACTTCTCCCGACTAGAGGTGGAGTTAGCCATTAGCAAGTCAAAATCCATCTCATCACTTTTACTGTTATCAAGGTCCACCTGGTCTAGGTTGAGGGGGATATCCAACTTAATCTCCATATTCCCTTTATCATTTGGATCCACATACTTCTCCACCTTTTTTATTTTTAGAACTATCATTACCCATCTCCTCAAAATGAGGGGTTTTTCTCTTTTTGGCTTCATTTATAGGGGGTTCTACACTTTATACTAATGTTGGTGTGAGGATTAACCATCGAGGGGGGAGCCTCTTCATTAGAAGGCCTATACTCTGGGTCTTATTTCGGCCCTTGAAGGTCATGCCAGTCCATAGCCATCTCACTCAACATCCACTCATCCTCAATCTCAGTATCTGACACAACCTGCACATTAGGATTACTTTCAATTTTGTCAGTCAGTGAGGGTTTAAGTCCATTTCTTTTATCATATTCCATAATAAGAAGGATGAGGCCCTCATGTAAAACATGGTTTTCACAATTTTTTGCATGATTAGAAAGCCTATGGTCCAAAGAAGAGAGCAAATAAAATGAAAGAAAGATTTTCCTATCATGTTTGAAATGGTTCAAAATAGTAAAATGATAAGAAAAGATACTGACAAAATAAACATCAAAGGTAATGCACCTCATAATCACCTCCACAACATCCACCCAAAGTCTCATTAGGTCCTTTCTGTTATAGCCCCCATTAGCCATTTGCCTAACTCTTTCTCTTTCGCTCTACTTGTCAAACAAAATAGAGAGGGTTTTCCTTTGCCACCTTGCATTCTCTGTAGAAATTATTCCCCTCCATCTACAACCCAGTGATACCCACAATAAATTCCTCATCAATTCTGAACTCTACATCATAGACACTTAGAACACCATTATTCCAACCATTCACAAACCCTTTTGTTGCCTTGAGATCATGACCATGCAGTTTTTTAATGTATGGGACAAGACCACCATCCATAATCTTAGTCTACATATCCCTTTTTTTCTCCCACTTCTGATATGACAACGATGCCATCCCATTTTTATCTCCCGCCATGTTTGAGTTTCCCTTGCCAATTATGAGATTCACGATCTCATAACGAGACCAAAACCAAAGACACAAAACGAGAAAGCCAAGAACAATCTAGAAGCCTTAGTGTTTTGTCAGATCCAATTATTGTAGAGAGTGGCTTTACAAATGTGATAAGAAAACATCATTAATAATCAACCATTGAGAATACAGCAAATCATCAGCATCCTTTTGTGCCAGTTCACACAATTGCATCGAGAAAGTTTCCCCTTCCGTCCACCATTTGATTTTCTCACAAGCCACATCCAGGTTTTCTACGTAGTTTGCAAGTTTATTACCTTCATGGAGTGACTTTCAAGCGATACCTTTTTATGACCTCCTCAAAAAGTAAGTTGAACCCTGAGATAAGTTGCATTTGCCTTAGTGAAGTAGTTTATCTTTATACATAGTGGGAGTGGCACTGCTGAGACAAGCCTACTATATGATCATGTGCAACTCCCCCACAACCTGCCAGCCCAGGATTTCCCTTAGCTTCCCCATTAAAATCTATTTTAATCCACCTCTTGCGGGGGCCAACCCAAGAAATATTTTTTGTGGTTTGCTTAAGCTTAGTATTTGGTTTAGATATATCCCAATTGAGGTTCCATCTGTTAATGATCTCCCATTCCAATGATAAGGTAGGAATAGAATGGTAAAAAATGCCTTTATAGTGTTGTCAATATGTCATGATAGTATATGTTCTCCTAGGTCAAACACTAGAAAGCTTGTGTAAATGATTGGAGAAAACAAGCTTCTAAAATGTATGATTTAGAGTATTGTCATTTAAAATTTAGTGCTTTTTAGATACTTCAATCAAACAGTAAACTTATCCTATCTTGCTTCTTTTGTAAATGTGAAATAATATTCAATGTTATACAATGATCACAATAAATATAATTAAATTTCTTCAAATACAAGGAAGTAATATTAAATTATTCAAATGTGTATTTAGTTAGCCCTAGTTGGAAAGAGCCCTAGCAAAAGCTAGCTAACATTTGAATGTAAATTTTGAAAAATCAAGGGTCAAATATCTAGTTTTAGGGTTAATACCAAGTTCATAGAAATCACGTGAGCAAAGTAAAGAATTAAATTAAGTGAATAACCTAATGTATAGTGATAGGTGCATTCACAATAGAATGAATGCATAATTTATATTAGTATATCAAAATGTGTGACTATGTGGATAAGGTGGTGGATATAGGCACATAGGGAGGAAGAGCTTAAATAGTTGGCATGTTGTGATTTCAACTTCAGTCAACATAAAACTAATTGATAGCTCAAACATTTCAATCATACATACACATGTTGAGGTCATTCTACTCTAACATTGAAGTTTTTTTTTTTTTACTATTGATTATTTAGTTGTATATATATGTATGTATGTATATGTATAAACCAGCTATAAAGATATTAATATATTAAACTATTCTCTTATAATTAATTAAAAGTTAATATAATATAAAATAATCATCATTAAATTATTGTATTTATTATTATTTTAAATGTATTATAACTATAACAAATATTTACTATAGATAACAATTTTCTATTTTCTAATGGATTACATCGTACATTTTGTCTGCATCATAAAATTATAGCTGCATGTGAGTGACTACATATGACTACAATAAGGGCATCACTTATCGTTGACAGAAACAATACATCATAAAATGCTTTCAAATCATGTTCAGATAGATGCAGCCTTTTATCTAGGATGTTTGTCAATAGATAGCCAGATTCTTCGTTATCCTCCACATAAAGTAGGACCTATTAGAAAGCAATGATTACACACTTCATACTCATAACAAGATATATTTGGTAATATCATATTTTATTATTTTTGATAAGGGTAAACGGGTTTTACAAGGACCCAAAACCTAAAGTTTTACAACAGCCGACCAACAGCCGACCAACAACCAATCCGGTAAGAAACAATAGCAAAATAGGGGATCAACCCCGAACAAAAACAGAGACAAAAAATGTAGATAGACAAGTGAAAGAAAAAAATCTCTCAGTTGAGCGATAGCACCAAATCCTTGTTCTTTTGAATGGAAATCCTGTTGATTTCCTCAAGTTCCTCCATGATGAATTTGGAGGTACCCTTGTTGCTGCTTCTGCTCCTGGTCCAGTGGTTTTGTTATCTCCAGCAGCCACCTCATCTCCTCCAAGATCTTTCATGGGGTCACTGTGGAAGGATATGTAATCAGCAACCATCTCATTAATCTTTTCAAGCCCCTCAATGTTGTTGTTCATGGCTTCTTTACTAATGTCTACTAGATTCTTGAGATTTTTCTTAATCTTAGCCATGGATTGTTCCACCTTATCAATCCTCTGTTAATGGTTACATTTCATGACCTTGACATTCTGAGAGAGTTTTTGAGTCATGAGCATGAGTTTTTCCAGCTTGCTGGGTTCAGGGGAAGTAGTGAAAATGTCAATTATTTCCTTAACCCCCATCTTGCAGGTGTTGATTTCACGCTCAACCCATTCGCAACAGCTCTTCTGGCTTTTGGTGGCTTCCATGACAAGATTCATCAAACTACCATCTTTCCCTTGAATATCTTTTTGCACATTGATAGGGATGTCTAGTTTAATCCCTTGGTCCATAATCTTCAGGCTGTGATCCTTCACCAACAACTTTTTAGTTTTTTTGAGGGGTTCCGCCTTGGAGATCAACTTGTTGTTGGTTTAGTATTTAGTAGCTGCCCATCTGGGGGGGTTCTTGCTGCCGAGCATCTCAGGAGTGACCATCTTATCCTTTTCCTCCATAGATTCATATTCAGGGTCATCAACATGAACCCCACTATCATTCAAGTCCATCTCAGAGTCAGAGATGTCATGGACCTTCGTCTACATACTAATCTCAGCAAGCAGGGGCACAATTTCAAGGGATTTGGCATGTTCTATGATGAGGATGATAAGTCTCTCATGAAGAACAAGGTTGCTAGGGTTTTTGAGGTTCTTTTCCACACTATTTTCAAGGGAGGAGGCCAGATAAAAGGGAAAAGTGATAATTTTACCATGGCAGAAATGATTTAAAATAGTGAAATGGTAGGAGAAGAGGCTAGCATACCTTCCATCAAGGGTAATATATATCATTATAAACTCAGCCATATCCACCCATGGGGCCATGATGTCTTTTCTATTGTAGCCATCGTCAACCATCTTTGTGACTCTAGAGCGCTCTTTGTCCTTGTCAAAAAAGTTCGACAAGTCCTCCTCCCTTATTTTTATATCTCTATAAAAACTTCTTTCAGTTGTAGCTAGACCAGTGACCATAGCCACCAGAGTTTCATTAATATGATAATCGGCACCATAAGCCCTGCAACTCCCTTTTTTCCATCCATTAACAAAGGCCTCCATAATTAAAGGAGAGGGGACATGAAGCCTATCCAGGAAGGGGACGAGACCACCATCGACAACTTCCTTCCAAACATCTTTATTCTTCTTCCACTTCTTGTAAGTAGAGGGCTCTAATTTATGTCACATGATTTATCATTTTTATGCTGAAGGAGTTCCCTTATTTGAGGTGAATGATGTTCAGTTTCAAATCAGTGGTTGATAAACTCTCAAAGGTACTTCAAGACCATCCCATCAATCGTCGTCGTCCACTTTTCAACTTGTTCAAATGTTTCTCGCTAGATCGCCATTGTCGTCTATGTCATTGCCTATTGCATCTCCAGGCGAGGAGCTCTTACATACTATTGACTCATCTCTCAAATCAATTCACACATTCAGTACAAATATCATCATGTAGCTATCAGCTACTCACTTAACTTTCAAAGCTAGCCCTTGCTATGGGCCATGACTCTATATCAGCTAAATGATGAAGTGCATTGGATTTGTCGATCGGACTGATAGAAAGATTGATTTCTAATAGTATCAATGAAATTTTAAGGCATTATGGACATAGGGCCATGAGGAGTGCCCCTTGTAAGCAACAATAGCAATATTTTCCACTATAACTTCCAACTCATGAAGGCAAGCATGTGAATTTGAAAGGTAAGAATCAGACGTTTTTGCAATAAAATCCATTGGAATGGTCCTCCAAGATCATAAGGCCCTGATGTTTTCCACTCTATTCGAGCTAGGAAATGTTTGATCATGCTTGGGATACCCTGAAAAGATAGTTTCAATCTACCACACAATACTAATACAAAAAAAACCTAGAATCTCATAGTTTTTGCAGAGATCATAGAGTAAGATTGTGATGATAAAAAATATAAATATGCAATATGCAATTATATTTAGGGGAAGAGAACCAATAGATAACATAGTTCCAATAACCATCACCTTATTGTCATGTTGACCCCCCAATAGCCATTATAGTGAAAACAACTTTAATAAATTTGTCTTGTACCAATAGTCGATCATTTTTTGTAATTAATTGGCTCATTTGTGCACAACTATTGGAACAATTGTCCCACTCGTGTACCACTATTAGAACATTTTTGCACCACTATTGGGACATTTGTCAACAAGTACTAGCAATTTTAAGTTGACGGTTATTGGAACATCTTTAGTTAGGTATGAGGATTCTAAATCTGAAATTTTAAATCAAGCAACTGCTTTTAGGGATGATCAGGGTGGAAAATCTTCCACAGTGTTTGGGCCTCATGGGAATCTATGTCCTATGGAATTACTAATAGAAATTTTAGGCAAATTAATAGAAGCGACACAAAATGTAAACACACAAAAAAATCATGCTTCTTCTTGTATTTTCATTTAATAAACATTACATATTTATAGGATTGTCACATTCTATTATTTAGGAAACAATATTCCTAAATAGATTGATTTGTTTTAGCAACTCAACTCATGACCACTAATAAAACAACCAATATACTAGCCTATTAACAAACCATGTGACTAATAATATTAAGTTGTTTCTCAATAACTTAATATTAATATGACATTTATTAACAATACATATATCAACACTCCACAAACCTATTAACCTGTTATTTTTTGCATCCTAATACTTCTAACCTATGTGAACACTAATTCCTAATATCCATCCTTAGTCTGAACATGGGGTGAAAGTAAAACACAATACTATAGTTAATAGCTCACTAAAATACTAAACGATAAGAGTAGGGACAAACACATCTACTCGTGACAAGCAGTAGTGTAAATAACCACACTACGCTTAGTACTTTCATCCAAGGATAGGGACAAACACATCTACCCCCAAAAGGGTCATGAACAGGGACATACGCATTTGCCCACAATAATTATATTTGGGGACAAACACATCCAATCATAATCACCAACTCTTGTGATTGGGGAAAAACACATCCAATAATCTTATGAATGGAGATAAACATGTCAATTCACAAAACAGCCAACAATAGTGATTGGGGACAAACACATCCAACTACTTACATCATCTTGTGAATGGGGATAAACACATCCATCCATAATTTACAAAGCTTGAGAACCAAGACTTTTTTGTTGCATATGCAACCACCATTTGAGATTATTGCCACTCTAATCATAAAAATTATGAGATGGTTGCCGCTGCCACCTAGAAACCGATCTTGTTTTTAGTCATTTTGGCTCAAGTTTTTTTGTCACTAATGCAGTTTCACAACCTCATTGCTAGTGACTGACGAGAGGTCGCTAAATTTCATCCACCCTCCTATGCCACCAACCTCCAGTAGGAAATGCAATCCTTAGAGTCTGAATTTTTAGGGTTTCTCCTGTGCAACCATGTTCTTTTTTCTCTTTTGGCTTGACATGTAGATAGTAACTTCTAAGTCAAGGTAAATAGACTTTCTGGAGTGCCTTCGTGGGCCTTTCTGTTTCAAATATGGCTGGAAATGATTTTTGTTTTCTGTTTGGAATAAGACCACTCTATGATAACTTTTTCTTACATTGGCTTTACGTAAGAGATCATCATGAAGAAATATGTGGCCATGTTGATGTTAAAGTTTATCCTAGCAATCACACTGATTGAATTTTAAATTTTATGTAAAAAGTAACTAAAACATATTCTTAAATAAAATCATACTTAACTCTTATGCTAACTCTAATTAAAGCTTAGTTGTAATCTTTACAAGAATTGTATTCTAATTTCAACCATGATCACAACTCTTAGCTATTATCTTACATCAATAATTAATTACATTCAATTAAAAAGGTTTAAAGGTTGAAGAGAGTCTTTTTGTAATGTCATCATATCAAATGCATTTGTGATTGTTTCATTTCATTTTCTTTTTATCATTAGTATCAATCATGAATAGTAGTCTTGAACTGAATAGGGAGGAAAAGATTGAAAATAGAAAGTAACATTCATAGGTCTACCTCATTGTAAAAATAACCCAAAGCACCATCTCATACTCATAACAATATATATTTGATTATGTCATATTGTATTGTTGTTCTAATTGATTTCGCATGATTTATCATTTTATATATCTATAAAATGAATTTCATATGAGTATTAAGGATCGACACTAACAAATTCAAAGTCACAGATATTAAACATTAAATTAGCACATAATCACAACTATTGAAACTTGGTCAATTACCCTATTATAAATAGATGGTCAACTTTAAAACATCAAATTAACATATAATCACAACTATTGAAACATGTTCAACTAACTTGGACCCTATTCAACTGTCAATGATAATTGTCCCTTATAAAAGGACTCAACTAAATTTAAAATAAATTTTAAAAATAATAGTTTTTTTTTAATAAATATAAACTGGATGCAATTTGAAAGCCGGAAGATAATGTTTATTTTGGCATTTAAAGTTATATTTTTTTATAAATTTAAATTGATATCAATCCATAACAAAACTATTTGTGTACCTAAATCCCAACATGCAATATATTTGGGTCAAAACCAATTATACAATATGCACACCCAAATTCTAATCTCTTACTATACCAGCAACCAAATATATGAAACTAACTGCCATTATTCAATGGGTGTATGCCTATATTGCAAGATAGGAAAGCTATCACCATATGTCTTTCCACAATGCAATACACACACATATTTCATCACATCTCCTATTGCTATAATATGGATACAATATTTTCAATTGAATGAATACAATACCAACAATTAATGAAAAGTGTATAATGTTCATGTATGCAAGAATACACAAAATAAGTAACATTTCATGTTAAGCATAGGAACAAATTCGATCATAATCATATCCTCTTAAATTTTTTTTCATTATTCACAACCAATTTTGGGAATAAGATCGATAGCTCTTATGTAATGACTCCCTATTGAAAAAGTTGCTACTAAAAAATGGTGCAACTTCATTATCAATTAATTGACATTCAACCATGAAATTCCTCCTATACTATTTGATCCTAACCTAGAAAATTTATATTGCACAAAAGTTAAAATTCTACAAAGAAGACAAAAAACTATCATTCATGTCATACTGAATAACATTCATTGGGAATAACAACAATTTGTAAAGATAACCTAAAAGTTAAGATTATAAGAACTTCACCACATAATTTGAAATTAACATCAAATGTATTGCATATTTTAAAAAGTTTCATTTGAAAAAATATAAATCTTCTTCCCTCATGTCACCACCTTGTACAACCTTCCTCTAAGCCTGTACTGCATAGCTTGGTCTAGTCTATGTCCTTTCTTCACCATTAATCACCTTTTGACCATTAAATATAAGAATAATTATGTATTTGGTTTTTCAAATTATGACTAATGATAGTCTTATGTTCTACAAAATTTTGTTGCTATAGTATAATTTAAAATAAGTGGTCTCAAATTACTTTATATTTTTTATTAAAGTAAGTGGGGAAGGGCCCAAACCCATTACAAAACAAATAAAATACAACTTAACCCCATACAAGAAAAAAAAGTTTTTGATTAAGATAAATGGATTTTACAGGGACCCGAAACCCAAAGTCAAAGAGCAATACAAAAAATAGGCAATCTCTAACCAGTCCAAAAACAATGACAAAACAATGACAAAATAGGGGCCAAGGCCACAGAGAAAGAAAACATAATAGAATAAGAGAAAACCTAAAATGCACTAGACCATAGTTTGTATGAGCTCTGAATTCTTTTGAATCATACTCTTGTTGATGTCCTCGAGCTCATCCATGATGAACCTAGAGGTATTCTTCTCCTGGTTCCTACTTCTAGTCATCATATAGGGGCCTGTAGTGGTCTGAAGTCCCATACCCTGCAAGTTAGACCCTTGGATTTCCTTCTTATATTTGGTGTTTGAGGATGAAATACTAGTGGTGGATTGTGCTCTTTGATCTACCATCATAGAATAAAATAGGTCTGATTCAAGGATGATAACGAACGTGGTTAAAAAAGGGCCTTCAGTCCCATGAGGACTGTCAAGGTGATACTACCTAAATGGGAAAGAGATATCACATTATAAGTCCTTCAGGTAGCATGAGACTCATCATATTTTTACCTATGCCATCCATTTACAAACAAACTTTCTTGTATGATAACATTGACTTTGCTTGAAGGATTAATCATTACAGCCGTAACAGTTTCACTATTGAGCTTCGTAAAGATGTATAGAGGAGTAGGCTCTCCATGGTATGGGGCATCGAAAAGGGTGAATGATATGTCTGAGACTTTCATCTTCTAGATGGGAGGCGAGATTGGAGTGATAGTGACCATGTTAATATAAGGGTCCTCATTTGATACTAGATCTGTAGATGATATAGAGATAAAGCTAGATGAATTCAGTGGAAAAGGATTTGTATAAATCTACAACTCATGCTTTTTTTATCAGCATATTTAGTGGACTATATGTCTAAAACAATAAAATCATTCAATGTCATGTCCAGGAACACAGTAATATTGAAATAATTTTGAACCATCATACCAACAAGGGTAAGGTATATTGTCAAGTAGAGGTTTGATTTTCGAAAGGTTATGAGACTATCCTTTAACAACTTTTGCATTATTCTCAAATAGATTTCATTCAATTTGGTGAAGACCCTATTCCATTGTGGTTCGTATGTAGCAACTATTGATGGTGTAACTAAAATATTAGCAAATCACTTTCTGGTTAGGCAAAGAGGATCATATTATAGATAGATTGGTATCGTGAAATGAAATCTATAACCTTCTCATTTGGATTTTTCTTACAATTAACAAGGTCCACGAGGGTGACCCTACTACCAATGTTAGATTGGAACCATTTGAGAAACAAGTCCATAAGCTTATTAAATTTCTAGATTAAATAATTAGGTAATGAGTTTTAGAATTCTAGCACAGTCCCCTTGAGGGAACGAGAAAAAAGCTTAAGAAGGATAAAATCTAAACTATGGTAATCACTACACATAGTCATTATTGAGTCAATATGCACATTAAGGTCTCTATCTCCATTTAATTAATCAAACTTCAATTCCTTAACCCACTAGGGAAGGATAATTTTAAGGATGGTGAAATTGAGTGGGGTCTCGCAATAGCAAGAAAGCAAAGTAGACTGGCATGAGACAGATGGAGGGTTTGTGATCTATTGTTGCAATTGGCCCATGTTCAATAGTATTATATTCAAGACAAGATTCATTGGTGGAGGAGGAGGCAAAGGATCACCATGCATGCCACCATCTCCACCAGTACTAACATGAGGACCAATACCACCACTAGGGATAGCATTAGCACCCATGCCAGCACTGACAAAAGTCATATGAGCTACAATAGAAGTGGTAGTTATAGGAGTTGAGAAAATACAACACCATAGGAGCCCAAATAATCTCTGCAAGCTGAAAAACCTATTACAAGAAGAAGCAATGAAGCAAATCACAGAAGGAAAGAATACACAGGAAAAATATACTCCAAAAGATGAGAGCTCATTAATCTCCAAAATGTATTGTCAATAATAATCCTTCTTCATACAATGAAAAGAAAGAACTCAACCTTTAATAGGTCAAGAAACCCTAAAAGGGAAAACCTAGGTTTGCACATAATAATTAATTAAAATAATTAATTATATGCACCTAAAGTTATCTTAAGTGTAAAAGAGATAAAGGGAACTTAAATAATTAAACAAATATTATTTAATTAATCAAGTAAATACCCGAATACTCTAACACCCCCCCTTAAGATAGACTTAGGGAGAAGCTAAAATCTAGAACAGCTACTGAAAGCAATAAAGATGGGTCCTGACAACAAGGCCTGATCAAGTACCCAAATATAATGAAATCTCTATGAACTAGAGAAATAGAGAAAACCACATGGGAACAAAACTCTACTCCAAAAAGAGATGGAAAATAATATCACTGAAGCATGAAGAACCTGCAAACTCTGTTGAAGAATAACTGGTGATCTGAAGAACATCCACTGAACTAGAACATGACCAAGTAGAGAAGACTGTAATCTACATGAGTGCCCTCAAATGACACTACTCGAATTAGGAGGCAAACAAGGCAAAAACAACTGAGATCGAAGATGCAGATGGCATGAGAAACCAAAGCATGAAGAGCTGATCAATCGAACCATGGAAGCATTAGAACCAATAGGATAAACCTCCCCATAATGCGGAAGTGGGAGAGGGACAGGAACACTGAAAAGGACAGCCAAAAATAACTGCATGATGAAGAACCAAGAACATCAAAGGTGCTGAGACACATCATCATGAGGCAAATGTCATGGAAGGAACACTCACTTGACAAAGGAAGATGGCAAATAACAGGAAAACATCAACCCCCTCATGGCACTTGATCAACAATGCATGTACAACAAGACACAAGATATACAAGATTCCAAGTAAACAATGCATGATGGCACTTTATCTCAGTGCGTTCACATAAATACAAGCTACAATGATAAGAAGACTGGAAATAGAAATGAGAATCAAAACAGAGACACCCTACTCAGAAAAGAGATCCTAGGACCTGAAACAACCACGATATCCAACAGAGTGCTGAAAAGAAAAAAACTAAATAAAATATCCATGGAGCTGAATCTAGAATAAAAAACTCATATTTCTAGAAATTACATAGCACAAGCTTTCCGAAAATATAAAGTTTTCAAAAAATGGAGGTTGGATGCTCATTCTACATCTCTCGGAGTGCAAAAAAGAGACCTCACTTTGATTGTAAAAAAAAATATTCAAACAGAAAAACTAGAAAAAATTACCAACACCATGAGGTTGGCCTCGGAACTAGCTTTCCGACGCCTATTTGTTTTCAAAAAAATGACTCCGTATGCCCAAGATAGGGCCAAAAAACCAAACCCCCCCTGAAAAAGGCCAAAAAGAGAGCCTAGTTGCACTTTGGTGGTCCGGTGGCTAGTGGGCAGCGCTCCGGTGGCGCATCGGTAGTAACTTGGCTGAGCTCTGGTGGCAAGGAGGAGCGGAGCGGCGGGGCCAGGCGGAACTGAGCGGTGGGCCGAGCGGAGAACCGATGGCTGGGAGGAGCTTCGGTGGCAGAGCTGGCTGGAGGTTCTGCAGGCAGCGATCGAGCAGCGGTGGGCCGGGCAGTGGTGGGCTAGGGAGCTGGGCACCAGGCGGTGCAGCGGGGCTAGGCTGGGTGGCGGCCGAGGCCACATGGAGCTGTGGCCGGGGAGCTAGGGCCACAAGGAGTGGAGGCCAGGGGCGCGGGGAGCGGAGGGCCGCAGGCGACGGCGACAGTTTTCAGAAGCCGACAGTGGTGCTGCCGGCGGGGGCCGGAGGCCGGCGGGGAGACCGGAGCACAGGGGAGCCGAAGGAAACATGCTGAAGACTAGGAGTTGTATGGCCGGAGACCGGGAGCTGCATGGCTGGCAGGGGCCGAAGACCAGGTTGCTGGGGTCTGGGGAAACAACGGCAGGAGCCGAAGAAGGATGGAGGGGCTGCCAGCAGGGGCCGCAGGGGCTAGACTGACAGGTCTAATAGGCCTGTCAGTCCGGTACCCTGCGGTACCCACAAAAAACTTTTCTCAAATTTTTTAAAAAAACCTATTTTTTTGCTCTTTTTTTTTTGCAATAAATTTTTTTAATAAAAAAGCAAAAATTCGGCCTACATGTCGTTAAAAGGCAAAACAAAAAAAATTTCAAAATTTTTTTTCTCAATCTGTGTGCCAGGGTCATACAGCGTGGCTGGGAGAAAAAAAATATCACCTAGATGCTCAGGGGTCAAAAAAGGTCAAATTTTATATGACCATAGAGGTTTTCGGGCCTTATAAGCATGATGGTGAGGTCCGTTTAGGCCCAAAGTGCTTAGAAAAAAAGGTCAAACCCTAGGTATGTAAAAAATTCCTGAAACACCAGATCTGCTTCCAAAGAAAAAAATTTTGAAACAAGAACAGGCAGTTGCAAATCTGAAGCTCTGATACCATATAGGAGTTGAGAAAATACAACACCACAGGAGCCCAAATAATCTCTACAAGATAAAAAACCTATTACAAGGAGAAGCAATGAAGCAAATCATAGAAGGAAAGAATACACAGGAAAAATATGCTCCAAAAGATGAGAGCTCAATAATCTCCAAAATGTATTGTCAATAATAATCCTTCTTCATACAATGAAAAGAAAGAACTCAAACTTTAATAGGTCAAGAAACCCTAAAAGGGAAAACCTATGTTTGCACATAATAATTAATTAAAATAATTAATTATATGCACCTAAAGTTAGCTTAAGTGTAAAAGAGATAAAGGGAACTTAAATAATTAAACAAATATTGTTTAATTAATCAAGTAAATACCCAAATACTCTAACAATAGTAGGACTGTTAGACATTCTAGTGTAACCTAGGGGAATGGTAGAAACGTTGATGCTAAGTATAGTAGGTGCTGAGTTAACCATGTGTATTGTCATCTCAGGTATGTCAATGCCAATTTTAGAAATATAGGTGTCATATTGATTGTCCTAGAGAGGAGTACCTGCTAAATGTACATGAATCTTAACAATCAAGGATATTGACCTCCACATCTCTAGGCCACTTTTGTTTGAAATCAACACACCCCTTAGAGTATTCACGACATTTCTAGCTTGAGGGAGGATATTCTCTCGGTCGAAGAAACCTTTTAAATATCTAAAGTTCTCCTCTAACATATGAATCTTGTTGAATTCAATAGTGATGATGAAGTCGTGATTGATAGAAAGAGGAGAAGATAGGGGAGACCTTAATCTAGTTGAACTCAATAGTGATGATGAATTCACGATTGATAGAAAGAGGAGAAGATAGGGGAGAGTTCATCAAGGTGTTATTTGAATAAATAGATAGTGAACCAGATGGAGAATGACCCCTTGTCAAAATGGTTCTAATAGGATGAGAGCCCATGAAACCATTTAGATCAAGAAGTGGTCCATTAAACAATGGATCTGTCCAAGGAGGATTATAATGATTCAGAGGAATGCTCTTCCTAACAGTCCTTACAATGGCTCTATGTCAATCTACATTGTAAAGCTAATTGACAAGCTCTACAACACTTCGACCACTCTACAAGTTATCATAAGGATTCTACAACAATAGTGATAAAGGAAATTAATTGATATTTTTTTATATGTTAAATTCTATTTATATATAAATTATTTTCTTTTAAATCATGACAACACACACAATGAGAAAATTAAGAATACAACTAGTTTATGTCAAATTCACCAAAATGTAGATGATGGGATTCGCTACTCTCAAAGTGATGAACTTCAAGCAAAAAACCAACCTTTTCTCTACCTCACTCTACTGGCACTCTAGTGAGCCAGGGGATGCAAAGCTATGATACTAAACAAACAAGCCATAGAGAAAATTGTAGATGTCCTTTACTAAGTCTCTGCTCTTAGGATGAATGAGCATAACTAGGACACCAGAATGATGCACTAACATCCCATATAGATAGAGTACAGATACTATGCAACGAACATGGATGCAACAATATTAATAAACTAACGGTACAGTGTTGAATAATGTATATACTAAATTACGACAACTAAAAGAGATAAAGAGAGATACGAAAAAATCACAATCGATCCAAGATTGAAGTTTCCAACATAGTGAACTCCTTCTCTTGATCACAGAAAGAAAAAGGAAAAAAGAAAATAGTAGGGTTGTTTCGATGTTTCCAGCTCTGTAAACAGCCAATTCGATGTTTCCACCTTTGCAAACAGCCAAGATAATAGCAACAAATGAAAGGAAACTTTGACCAACACATCAATCATGCTATATTTCATCATTTTTATTGACTTCGATGCATGTGAGAAGAAAATTATGATTTTGATGACTTTAAAAATTGTAGAGTCTCTTGTACGTCTGTTGGCTTGCATTTGATTAACATATATTTCAACCACTCATTGCATTTGTGATACTAGAGTCAGTGTTCCTTGAGTCAAAGTAAACAGACATTTCAAATATGACTTTGGTGATGTCGACATGACCAAATAGTTTGTGGGGCAGAACTAAATTAGAGTATTTGAAAGTCATAGTTGTAGGGTTGAAATACGACTCCGTGATTTTTACTTTCCGTTTAGAAAAAGGCATGAATATACAATATAAAGCACCATAACTTTACCACTCACCGTACGCTTTGTTGCATTGGGTTTACATTGAGAGATGGAAAGGAAGAATTATGTGCCTCAATTTAAATCTTGTTAAATTGTTGAGTTATGTAGTATCGGTGAAATATGAATTTTTTTTAATGTATGTTGTATGTAATGTTATATGTGTGATATATATTGTGTTGTTTATGAAGGTAGAATATGAATCACATGAATGAAATCGATCAATATTCTATTGTATTGATTTAATAGTAAAAGTATGTTTTCAATAAAATGTCAATATATGTTAGCCCATATGATATGGTCGTTTCATTCTTAGTGATAATCAAATTATTTAGGATTTTTTAATTGGTTGTGTGCCCTTGTTTCATAGAATTTGTTGCATATGCATACAAATTAGCAAGAATGTTGATTTAATACAGTTATTTCATTCCTTATGTTTGCACTTATCTATATAAGTGAAAGTGAACAAAATACTAACTATGCAATTATTACACAATTTTGGTTGACTTGGCTTTAGATATCGATCTCACCTTAAATAATGAAAGACTCAACCATATTTTAATATTTTGGCATTGTTTGATGAAAAATTATTGTAGAAGATAGATAAATGTCTACTTGGGTTACAACCTTTAATAAATTCATACAAACGATGTTCATAGTATTATAATTCACTAGATAATGGATTTTTTTTTGAATAAGAGAAAACATGTTTTGATGGGCCCTTGAAACCCATTACAACCAAAAGATCAAAATATATACATTAAAGTGCAACAACACACAAAAGATAGGACCTAAGAAAAGGACAACTAACAAGCAAAAATGCCAGCAAACAAGAGATAACTAACAAAAACAAAAAGGACTGACAGATTGAGCCCAAATTTAGGTTAAGTTCTGAAGCATCTTAGTAGCTTCTAGCTCTAGTTGTTCCATATTATTAGCCTCTCACTTGATTTCCTAAATTTCCTTGCCTTTGGCTTTCCATCTTTCTGGTGCTCAGCCACGTTCTTCTCCCAAGCCCAGTCTCCTTATCCTCTGGGGTATCTTCCTTCACTTCAATAATGCTTGCCAAAGCCTTATCCCCATGGTCATTCTCAAGCTTACTCACAAGAGCCTTCATACTAGTCAACGCGGCCTTAAGAATCTTATGAATTTTCTCACCAATATTTTTTAGCGTGTTCTCAACTCCATCAAGTCCTTTTTCAGTGGCCCCTGCTTTGTTATCAAAGATAAGAAAGCTATTCTAATTAGCATTGATGATCTCGTTTGCATTACTAACAGCTTTGGTGAGCTCATTGAGACAATCTGAGAGGGAATTGAATTTAATCAAGCCTAAAACTTCTAAAGTCTCAATTTTTCCTGCTTCCTGGGCTTGCATTTACTCGAGATAATGGATTTGTTAAAAATTTATTTCAATATGTATAGTGAGTTCTAACTTGACATTGAAATGGGGATTTTATTTTGATAATAAGAAGTATCATTATTTTGATTATCTACAATATAAATACTATTAAGAAGTAATATGAAACAAATTGTAAATGGAGAGATTTGAGTATTTAAAAATTCTAATTTGTGAGGTTGAGCGAGATCATGAATGTGGTGCATGATAAGTTAGACCCAAGCTATGTAAATTTAGTTCTTATGAATTTGTTTAATAATTTTGATTACATTTATTTTGCTATTATGTTATGTTGTATTGATAATTGTAATGAGTTGTAGATATCTATGAGTCAATGGGGGACATGGTGATCACTAATACCTTAATTATCTAAAAATCAACCTATGAGGTAATGTGTTTTTTGTGTGAAGATTGTGATAAATATCTTGTTTTTAGTCGACTAATATTAAATTTAAAGTTATTTTTTATATTGTAGATGTTGAGGTGTTTCCATGGTGTCTTATTTGTGGTGTAGAAATATTTGCTGTAGAGAAATTTGTGAGGCATTTTTAGGAAGTGTAAATTAAGAGAACCAAAGTTATTAGGTTTCTTTAGAGATTGACTCCAATCCAAGTGGTCAGGGTTAGGGTACTTGATTAGGACATTAAAGTGGTAGTTTAAGGTTATTTTGGTGATCTTGGCAATTGGTTAGAGGGGGCAAGAAGAAAGAAGAATAAAAAAGAGAAGGTTGATTTTCATTCTTCAAGACTATTGTCTATTTCAAGAGGTAAAAATGTAAGTGTCAATATTAGGTGTTATAGCTTGCATAATATTGATTTAAATCAATAATGTAAAATAAGTATTGGTTGTGATGCGTCTTAGGTAATGTGTTTGTGATATTAAATATTTATTTCAAGCCACTTGTAAATTTGAATGTAACTTTGGGTTTGATATTTTATGTTGGTTGCACATGGGAAGAATATTTAATGTTTCAAAAATATAGTACTAAAAAATAAATGTGGGGTTAATGATTTTGTGGACTGATGTTTTGAGGTCTAGTGTTTTACCATACTAGTTTGTGTGCTTTCCCGAGTTTAATCCTATAAAATAATGATTTTTTTTAGTGGTTTAATGTTAGTTAATTTGGGTATTGGCTTGACTATCATTATATTGAGCCTCTTTTCTAATGTGTACATATGTGAAGCATGGAATGAGATGTGTAGATATATGTTTAGACACGTGGAGAATGTATTGGAGAGGATTGATGTTTTAAAAGTGTGAATGGAGGCCCTATATATGTATTATGATATTTATTTGTTAAATAATATATTATTGTTAAATGCTTTTGAAGGTCACATTTTTCCCACTTGATGGTTTTCTTAGGGTATATATATTGTGATATATCTTTGATATTACATATGGTTATTCTATATAGTTACATGCATTATTTTCTCTTATGGGATTATATAGTAAATGGACTAATAATATTGATTAATTTTTCTACCACTTGGTATCATAGCCAAGTTTATGGTTGTGGGGTTTTATTGATCCCTATTTTGGTAAAACTCTTTGATGAATACATTTAATGTAAAGATGAAGCCATAATGATACAAGAAATAATTAAAATATATGAATTTAAGGATACACTTTTTAAGTTGTTGTTTTACAAATCTTTGTTTGAATATGAGTTAAGATAAAGGGTTTTTTTGTATGTTCACTGAGAGGGTTGGATTGGGGAAGTTCTATAAATGAACTAGTAACATAAAATAGACAATACCATTAGATCCAACAAGAGATAAATAATTTCCATAAAAGTGGATCTATTTTGGCTATTGAAAATAATACTATAGTTTTTATCCACCAACACTAGCCATATAGACATACAACTATAAGAGTATAGCAAAAGGATCACAATTTTTTTATTTAATCAACCTTTAATAACCTATAGAAACAAATAAAAAATGAAAAAAGGAGAACCTATTTTGGGGTCCACGAACAAATCATGTGTCCCTATCTTATTAGATTATGGATTTAACACTATTCAATCAATAAAAGATGCACAAATCTCTATTAGTGTAATTAAACCCACAAATAAATGGTTATCTACCAATGGGGATAAGTATACTTGGCTATCCCCCAATCAATCAAGAAACTACCAGAAAAGATGGTAGGGATATCAATTTTTTTTTTTTTTTAAAATAGAAACTAAATTTAATCACTTTTAGTATATTTTTTAATTTTGTGCTCCTCCTATAGTGTAACTAATGGAGCATCACCAAGGCAGTTGTAGTATGCCACCAATTTTATTGGGTTATTGGTTAGTCACCTACGAGCCATCAACCAACCATCCCATAAAATATTATGGAACACTTTCCCTTCAAGTCATCATAACAATCACTAGTATTGTTCATTTTTTGATTTCCAATAATTGATGAAAATCTCTCTTGAAGAACCATGTAGTGGTATAGGTTTGGTTTAGTGATGCGTTTATTTATACCATTCAAGGTACAACCATGAGAGTATCTAGATGAGTCAAAAGGTGAAACCTTCAGGAAGTAAATGTTTTTATGTAATATTAATTATGGTACCATTGACTAGTAGTTTTGATGCTTCCTAAAATTATTTTAGAGTTTCCTCAATGGAATTTTTTTTTTATTATAGTAGGTACATAAGCTATATCAGTGGCTGAGGGACATGTGTAAGGACTTGGATTCTTCATTTGGTGAGATTTGAGTATAGGTAGAATGCTAGTGATTATTATGGTGTCATAGATATGATGGTACACTTGAGCACTAGTACAACATCATCATGTATGTGGTCATTTGGTGGTGGTGTGGTTTAGTTTTAGGAAATTTTATTAAATCTTAGGGATGCTAGTTTGATGTTTTAAATATTATTCTTTTTTTACATGTTTAAATTTTTAAATATCCATGCTATGTAGGTTGTGGATTGACTACCAATTTTCTTGTAGTGGTATGAATCAGATGTGGATTATCAATCAACGAGATATGATTCAGTGTTGGTTTAGACTATTTTAACTAGCCTTATCTATGGTCATTTGTATATCGTTATGTATGTATTGAGATGAGAGGGTGGATGTTGGTTAGAGTTCTCTCAAAATAACACTTCTACTATATATTACCTTTTGTGCAATATTGATCCTAATTTTTATTTTTTTATTTTACACCATAAATATACCTAATCAAGATACATTGCATATTCTTGGTTTCTAACTTTATTCACTTCTCCTTTGGCACATGCATGTGCCTCATAACCAAAAACTATAAGATTCCTTAATGAAGGCTGATGACTTGACTATGCCTGCATAGACATGTTGGCAATATGTATTTTGTCATTAATGTCTAAAGGCTTATGACCTGACCATGCCTCCATAGACATGTTGGCAATATATATCATCATTGATGTTAACCTAATGTATATGAATAGATGTTGTCCTTTATTATGTTGTCATCAAATATATGGTGATTGGTTGGAAAAAGAACTAATAATTGTTAATTAAGTAATGAGGCATATGGTTATGGATGTTGGTTCCATATGGTGTGTGGATGCCCACCTTCTTAAAGTCTCTATGCCTATATTTAGTAATATAATTGATGATGATGATAAAGAAAAAGAGTGCATGATAAGGCTTAGACTTTTTGAGGTGATATGATGAGGATTAGATGAATGAAATTAGAATGAAGATATTATATTGTGTGAGAAGATAATGTTTTTGAGACATCTTGGTCTATTGAAGGTTGATTAAGCTAGCTGGTGCACACGTATGTATTGATGTGTGTCTATAAGAATAATCCACTTTATTTTACATTTTTTGATATGGTCTGATATACTTGAACATAGTGTTTATGCTTTGTGGGTATTGAAATCTTACATTTTTAGCTCCTTAGTGTTGTAGCTAATAAGTTTGGTGACTGCAGTTGGTTGACAACCTAGTTGTCTATTAGAATTGGTTCAAAAAATGCTTTGCATTTCTCTACATTAGTGTATTAGGTCTAAACATTTGAGGAATATTTAAAACATATGTTCTATATCTTAGTTCAATTATTAGTTGTTGATGTGATCTACAAGTTATGGTAATGTATTATGTGTTTGACTAGCTTTCTAGAATGAAATACTCTTTATTAGTTGTGTTGTTCTAGTATAATCTTGTTATGAAAAGATGAAAGAAGAATTTGAGAATGTTGTTGGATATTCAAGAAATGTCCTGGTGTGCTCTATATAATATTATATGATCCATTTGATGTTTCATTATGACTAGATGTGTGTTTTAAGGTAAGTTCTCTGGTCCAACTAACAAATATTATTCTTCTATTTATGGTTAAATAATGGGTGTTTCCATTTGCTTTGAAGACTATGTTGCATTGATTTTGAGTCCTACCTTGACATTTGGGGATCCACATGGAGTGTGTTAATCTAGAAGACATGTTTTGGGCTAGCTTGTGGTGTGTTTCTTGGTGTATCTACACATTACCTTATTGTCGAGGTTGGAGGGTGTCTGAATTAGTTTGAACTACTTAGAAAGAAATGATATATAAATTTTTTTAGGTCCTCTCTATCTCTTGGATTGGACTGCAATCCCCATAGTTATGTTTTGATGGCCACTTTGATAGGACCTATGTTTTTCCTCTAATCTGTTTGACCTAATTGATGTTTAAAATGAAGAAGATGGTATATGTACAAGATCAAATCTATGTTGATGGTGTAGATGAGTGTGTTGATAAATATATGCATTGCACTTACATGATTATATCATTTTTAGAAATCAACGATGAAAATTTGTAATAGAGAAATTATGTGGTACTTTCTATGAAGTTGGCTATTTGAGGCTGAGATTTGAGGATAACTCCATATCTGGAGTTTTTTGGTAGTTGTCTTTCTAGAGGCCTATTCATTCTTGATTCATTTATTTATATATATTACTTGAATAAAGCGTGTCTTCACTTGAAGGTCTATATCTTTCCCTAAGATATTGTATCTCAGCTTGTAATTCCTTTGTATATTGCTCTGAGATAGTACATCTTATCTTGCAAAACCTATAACGAGTAGTGTGCTTCCCTGAAAGTGAGCCTAAAACAAAATTTTAATAGTTCATTATATTGAGCATTGACTCTTGTCATAGTTTTGTTATTTTTTGTGTTTTCCACATAAATGTGGTGCTCTCTTGTGCATAGTGTATCATTATTTTATATTTCACTGTTGCTAATAAGAGTAAGGTTAAATTGACTCTAGATTTTTTAATAAAGTTTGGTATTTTGTAGAGACTGACTCAGCCCCCTCTCATTCCTATAGTGTGTTGAAGAATTGGCATCAAATATAAGTTCCTATAAAAGAAGCTTAAATGCTCGAGACAAGTTGAGGATGACACAAGATGGACATGTATGGATTTTTTTAAATAATAGACAAGGTCCTTGAATTTTTTAACAAAATGCCTCAAAGAAATGTGATATCATGGAATTGAGATATTTGTAAGGTATGCATGAAATGGATTTTTAAAGGATTCTCTCACAATGTTTTAATTGATGAAGCACTCTTGAACATATCCTAATATTATAAGCTTTTCTTATGAGCATGAAACCATCCAGATTTAGTAGATGTGGGTTATACATATTTTAGTCACACAAGTGACCTTTATCGTATTATATCTATAATTTATCATTTTGTGCATATTTGATCTTCTTCCCTATGTTGAGTATCTTGAGGACACTCTAAACATCATTATTGAGATGTCAATTAAATAGGTGTTATATGTCTAGATGCATTTTCTTGGTGCTTGCAGAACATGTCAAGGGTTAATCCTAAAATAAATTGTCCATTTATTTTAGTTCAAGGTTTCTTCTAGTTTTCTAACCATAATTTTAGATAAATGATCAAAATATTTTTCTAATTCCTCCTTAATTTTTCTCGTCTTCCATATTTTATTCATATATTAGGTGAATGAAAACTTTATAAAAAATAAGTTACTCAATTATTTCTAGGTTTTCATGGTGAGGGAATTCTTTTCCATGTTTTCATGCTTAGGGAATTCATTAATGCACCATCTTAGTGTATAGTCATTGAGGTCTTCACAAAATCATACAATTGGGTCTAGTCATCATTAATGCTAAACCAATTAATATAAAAATCAAAGATAAAGAGATGTTCACTATCATAATTGGCATATTTTCAAAAATAGGGAGCTTAACTATATGTGCATCCATATTTGGATGAGGTAAAGGTGTTATTGATTCATTTTGTATGGCTAGGGGATATCCTTTCTCCTAATCTATTCTCTACTCTTGGATATCTTTCTCTCTCTTTATCATTACTTCTTTGTCTAGCTTCAATCTTTTTTCTGCTTTACTAAAGTAATTTCTCTACCATTATCACTTGGAAATTAAACACCTAAGAGCTCAGTTTGTAATATATGTCACAAATCTCATACAAAATTACCTCTTGATCTTTCTTTTTCTAATATAATTAAGGATTCACTAGTTATACGAACTTTTAAACTTTTCTTAATTTTGACAACATGGGAGGTGACTCTTTCTCCATGAGGTTGATCTCCACATAATGACTCTTTCACTTGGGGAACATGTTGGCTAATAAAAAATCACTATAAATTGATTTATCTTTAATTTTATTTTAATTTTTTATCTAACCTAGGAATTTCTCACATTTAGCATTTGCAAATATTTCTATTTATCTATATTTTCTTGCTGACCATCCTAGTATTAGCAGTCTACTGGAATCAAATTAGATGAAAATTTAATATTGATGGTGCTTCTTATTATTCATAGTCGTATAGTGGCTAAATACATACTAGGAAGTGCAATTATATCTGTTGATGTGCTTGTGGTGATTCAATGACCAGTACCTTACTCCCACTTATCAAGTAATTCTACCCTACTTGGGCCCCTAAGAATTTTGATCATGTTCGTACATTTATGTATGGTTCTCTTACTTCGTAATGGGAGACAAGTGGTTTGAAAGTGTTGGAGCATATTTTTCCTTCAACCACTTACCATTCTGGCAAGTGATTATTCACTATGGGGGGCTACATAGTCTCTCACTCTCCCTCATATATTGGGGATATTGATTGGAATTTTTTGTGATGGATATAGGTTTTTTGGGGTATTGATGTGAGACCTCAATACATCATATGGTCTATCACTTATATATACCTTGCATATCTCCTTTTTCGATATGAGTTTTATCCCATGAGGTTTTCTCCTTTACATTGTTTGTATGAGATTAGTTGTACGTGGGTACCTAACATGGTCTAGTTGTTGGGACCCATCATCATATCATTTTAGATAACAATACTTCTCCCTAAGTTGCAGTTAATGGTGGGGCATCAAAGTAAATATTATTTATTTAATCTTGCCAAATTTTCACTTAGGCAAATATTAGCTGTCATATTATATTTCCTAGGTTGCATTATTACAAGTGTGTTAGGTAGTTGAGTTTACCTAATCCTACCTAACCTTGTATCTCATTGAAACACTTGTTTCTTTTTATACTCTCCATTCTTGCTCACGCTTACCTATATTAGGAAAAGAATTGTACATAATTTATCATTTTAATATAATTAACTTTCTTGGTGAATGATATTTATCTCTTTATGCAGAAGTTGTTTGCAGTCATGAACTTGGCATGGAAGCTTACAAACTCCAATATGCATTTAGTACTATGAAAAATATGCATTGATTGATAGATTCAATCGACTATAAATTTCACTCCTATCACTGTACTCCATGATCTTAAATCAATGGAACTCTTTAATTTCTAGTAAGATAGAAATATATCCATGCCCTGGTGGGTTTGTTGTTGTCTTCTTTGGTCACACGGATTTTAAGGATGTGGTCCTCTCTATGGGCTAGTGGTAATGGAATTCCCATTCTCTATCATTACACCCTTGGACCCCTTTTTCAATCCTTTGGTGGACTCAAATGATGTTTCCCTAATTTTGGTATGTCTTCCCCACCTCCTGTTGCATTTTTGGTACCTTGCTACTTATGAATCTATAGGCAACATGTTGGGCCACTTTTTTACGCTTGACCTTAATACTATCTTGTTCTCATACACTTCCTTTTCTAGGATCCTAACCGATCTGGATCTCTCAAAACCCCTTCCTACAAAAATAGTTCTCAAGGTTGGTGATCTCTTGTAGCGGCAATGTTTAGACTATAGATTTATAAATCTAACCACCTATTTAAAATAATTATTCTATTAAAAATATCATATTTAATTAATAAATTTGAGTACATTCTAACCTTTAATGAAACAAATAACCTTTATTTAATAAAAAGCCCCCCTTTCCCATTTAACTAAAATCTTTGTCCCAATACTTATGTAAATATCCTTCCAATGCAAGTTGTAATCCACCTTTTTGAAATAAAAATTTTTATTTCAAATTAAATCAAAAAATCCTCCTACTTGCATCCTCCTAATAAATTCACTTGCATGTCTAATCCCCCTTCTAGACTCTTCTAATCCATTTTAATTAAACCTAATCTCCTCCTAAGCATTTGCACAATCATTAAGAAAAGGGTCACTTCTCAAAAACCTTCAAATTCTTCATAAACCATTAAAAGATTTATGTCTTCAACAAGCTAATCTCCAAAGTCTTCAACAACCATTAATGGTTAACACAAACTAAACCCTGGGTTAGAGACTTTCTCTCTAACTTAACCACTCTTTAATTCATGGGTCTCTTCAAGCATTCATTGCTCTGACCATGGTTATCCATTAACCCTTGCACAAGAGTTTATCCTTTGCACAAAACGATTATCTAATAAATCAACCCTAACCTTACCCCCTAGGGTGACCACCATGTGTCCTGAGGCATATAATTCCTCTTCTCTCTCCTCTCAAGCCATCTCATGTTGACAATTGTCATGCTTTCATTGGTGAAAATTGTAAATATGGATTGAGGATCATTAAATCCTAACCCTTGTTAAGATTACTCAATCGTAACCATCCAATTGCCCATTTCTTCTATAAATAGGATTCATTTATCTCATTATTCATATCCAATTTTTCATGCATCTAGATTATAGTCTACTTTATCAAGCATTTCATATCTTTGTTAATCATCATCTTAATCATTTAGGAGCATATTAACATAATATTTTTTTTATCATGAATCATGTTAGCATAGCTTGTTAGTTTCTTTGTCATAGCATCATTTTCATCATAACTAATCCTAATCCTAATAAGCTAGCCATTTTCATATAGAGCTTAGGTGCATCTTGCATATAGATCATTTTCATCCATTATCACTTGTTCTTGGAGTTGTCATTCCAAAATTCAATTGCTTCATGATCTGAGAGCAACCATTGACTTGAACAATCCAATGAGATACAGAACAATGAGACACACTTTGGAAGATTACCTTGTTTAGCTAAGTTAGTTTTTATATCTAAAAGTTTCATTGGTATGTTAGTTTCTCATTTTCCAATTGATTGGCTGATTAGACTAAATCTTGCATACATTTTAGGCACCCACCATGGTGCACACCCCCAAATTTGAAATCATTTTGCACGTAGGTTGAAGATAAATTCATACTATAATTTCAAAATAGCGCATATGTAGGACACTTTAGTGCATTCAACGCATCTTCTAACACATATGTGTCATACTATAGCACATCTGAAGGGAAAGTTAGTGCATAGCAGCATTCACTGGGTGCATGTTTTTTTATGTTTACTTAGTGCATTAGAGTACCAAAATAAACCATTTGAGCGTTAGTATATAGCTTAGCATTTGAAAAATAACGCTATTGTCATGTCTTTTAGCACATCTAGGTGGCTGCAAGAAGTTGAGTCCCACTTTTGGGCAAAAAGTGGAAGTGTTTTCTCTGTTTTTCAAATTTTCTGTCGATTGATGTCAAAATTTGATGCACTTAGAGATTGAATCTCAAACAAATTCAGTAATAGAAAATGTAGTGCTCGAAATCTACTTTTCAAATATGTAATTTCTTTTAATACCCATGTGCTATAAGTTCCTTTTTAGTAGGCATGTTCAAAAACCAGTTTTAGGACCATACCACACATGTACAACCACCCTTTTTTGATGCAAATAAATGAATTTTTGCAAATCCTTATGGGAAAGTGATACCTAAGACACTAAATATTGATGAGAATATTTTTGTTAATTTTGTTATTGAATATATTCTTTTTAATTAATTTTTAACTGACAATAAAGTATATTTTCAAAACATTGGGTGCACGACCACAATAATTTGATGAAAATTTCATATTTTTCAATTTTTTTTTTAAATATCCAAAATAATTGTATGTAGATTGATATCATATAATTTATTTTTCTAAAATCCTAAAAACTAAAAAGTTATTAAAGTTTTAGTGAACCTTGGTATTTTAGGTTTAGGTTCCACTTTTGATTAATAAATAATAAAAAAATAGTAAAAATAATCTTATCACTATGAGATTTATATTTCTGAAATCAAAACGCTAAAAACTCTAATGGGTTTTCATTTCGTCAAAAATTTCGATCAGAAAGGCCCTCAAAAAATTAGGCCAAGGTAGAAAATCTGATGTCGTTTTACCTTAGCCATTTTTTTGGAGGTCCAAGCATAGGTTTGGTGGGACCAAGCCTATCCCAAAGCAAAAACCAATGCTAAGGGTTGTTTCCCATCCCTAATTTTAACAAACAGCTGCTCGTTTTTTAAATTCAAAAAATAGGCGCCTGTTTCGTTTTGTACTATTGAAAGCGAAACGGGCGCCCATTTCATTATATAATGAGCGCCCATTTCTAAAAGATCCGTTGGGCCAAAATTTGGCCCACAAGCATAAATCCCAATGATTGAATGATTTTTCAATCATTGCCTGACAGGTACGATCTGCAAAGAGAATGTTTTGATTAATCATTCTCTTTGTTTGTCTTATTGTCGATTTGGTAAGGAGATCAATTTGAATTCAAATTTTGGTGTAGCAAAGGAAGAGGCAAAGGAAGGTTCTGACAACTGAGGAGATTGCAACAAATAGGGAGAAGGAGGCAATGCGTCAATGAGAGAGAAGATCAAGAATGAGACAAGGAGCTTCAAGTTCCACAATCATTTCAAAAGAGGAGAACATCAATGAGACCATAAATGCTGACAAAGGAAAGACAATAGAACCATTTAATTCAAGTGCATCTTCTAATCCATTATTGGATACATGTATGTCTTCACAGCCCTATGTTTTTTCTCATGAAGAAATTGGTGGTTTAGTAGAAAAATTTTACTTATTAAATGAAATTCTAATTGAAAATCAAACCCCAAATGAAATTATAGCTCAAATTGAAACCCCAAATGAAACTAGATCTCAACTTGAAACTAAAATTAAAACCGAATTTGAAACTCCAAATGAAATTGAAAATCCACATGCAACTAAAACCAATAATGTGTATGTACACGTGGAAACACCAATTGAAAATGAAACATGTTTGAATGATAATCAAACGAATGAAAATTTTGAAATTAAAAGTGATGTACTAGACAACCTTATTGGCTTGGTTTCATGGAGACAGATTAGGACACATGCAAATAGATTGTTTGACATTTTTTTTATAGTAATAAATTTTGGTTTCAATGTCAATTAATGGTACAACTAATTAAAATGACTAAAATGCGAAAAGTGATGAAGAAGTTAGGCTTTTATGTCAAACCCAAGAAGAAGGACGAGTCTTTAAAACAAGTTGTATCAACTATTTCTAGTGCCTTTTATACAATTGGAAAGAAAAGTTGTTCTAAAGATAAAAATGTGGCACGATGGGTAATAACAACTTTAGTAAGCCAAACAACTTCTAATAAAAGAATAATGAGTAACATAAGTGGATATCTTAATATTCATCGCAAAACTTTGTCAAGAGCTGTAAAAAGAAGAGTTAATTTTGAAAGTGATCTCACAAACAAATTGTGGACTTTTAGTGGTAGACTACAAAGGTCTAATATGAAACTTACTGGTGAAGTCAAAAATTTGATCAAAAAATTCTAGCACAATAAATACGAGAGTATCACCTAATGTTAGAGATGTTCTTAAATCAAGAGTTGGGTCAAAAAATCGTGATCGACATCCAAAACACCTATTGAACATGACTCAAACTGAATTTTATAAAAAAAAATTGGATGATAAGGTGTTGACTATTAGCATTTGTCAAAGGTCTTTTGAAAAGTGTAAACCTTGGTATGTTCGAATTAACAAGTAAAGAGTCACATGTTGTTGCAAAACTCATGTTCAATTTCGCTACCATTATGATGTATTTCAATATATACGTGTTACCATGCATAGTAATGGAATGTTCCAAGAATGTGGTATAAATATACCACCTGAAGCTATAAAGGAGTTTATTTCAAGTTTTTTTTGCAACCCACTAAATGAACAAAATTTTCTTTTCAATGCATGTGTTTCTGGTGTATGTGATATATGTGGCAATCTTGAATTGTTGGATGAATGTTTGCATGAAAATCTTTCAAATAATTTTGGATAACAATCACTTGATGTTAAAATATTTAAAACTGTTGAGTATCCACTAAAGGATGGAAAGGTTGGAAAACGATGTGATCTAATCATTGAAAAAAATAGTGTTCATGAATTTATGAATGAATTCAAGAGTAAGATCGTACCTAAATATGTTAAACACACTCAAAATGCTAGATGGATCGATGTTCAGTTTCGAATATGTAAGGATACATTTCCTGTTGGTAGTATACTTTCGGTTGTTGACATTGTATTTGTCTACATTTGATACAATTTTGGTTTCATAAACAACATTGTATTAGTTATCTTCTTCTTAATATTATTTTGTGCACATTGTAATTGTGTTACAATTGAATTCTAATTTTTTATGATATATTTATTTTATCGTAATCTCTTCATAGATTAATTGTAAGTTCAAAGATAGAATTATGTCTAAAATATGACAACTCTATATTTATCATTGTATGACAAATCTATATTTATAGTGTGATTTTTTATTTTACTACCATTCTATTGCCTCATATATCTCACTCTCTTTAGCCATCCTCCATTCTATCCATGCTTTTTATACCACTATTATCTGCACTTATAAACTTTCAATACACTAGTTAAGTAGTGTGGTCAACTTAAGAGGAAAGTCGATACTACTTTTGTAGCTCTTACTCTATTACACATTTTGCATTAGAGGTTGTTACACATTCATTGCCCAATGGCTTTGTTATAGCTATATAAATGAATTGTATTATGGAAAAGGAGGTCAAAATGTTCACCTACCATCTTTCAATGTAATTGTTTGATATAGCAGGGCTTCCTTTACTTATTCCAACCCTTCAAAATGTCAAAAGAATTATGCATATCAAAAATAAATTGACAAGAAAGAATCTATGTCTACTTCCAATCAAATGTCTATGACATCTAATTTTGTATCACTCAAACATCAAGGGTTAGGAAATTTACAAATCTTAGCAAATCATTGAATAATATTCTTCAAACCTTCCTAATAATTTGGTTAGCCTTAGTTCCATCAATCTATTGGATTCCTCTATGAGATTAATTTATAATTAATAATCCTTTTATAATTTTCATATCAAATTTATATGCATGTAATTGTGTGTTACTTGTGTGATCTCTTTTATATTTAATCATGATAATTGTTTTTCTTTGTCCCTTTAACATTGTATTTGTCTACATTTGATACAATTTTGGTTTCATAAACAACATTGTATTAGTTATCTTCTTCTTAATGTTATTTTGTGCACACTGTAATTGTGTTACAATTAAATTCTAATTTTTTATGATATATTCATTTTATCGTAATCTCTTCATAGATTAATTTTAAGTTCTTGAATTTATTATTATTTTAAGAATATGATGTTATTGTAAATTAGGATAGTTATTTTATTGAATTATAAACTGTTGCACTATAAGATGATCAATCACAATGTTAAAATATAAAGTCATAAATAGATCACATACAAGTCATAAATAAAAAGTCCTATATACAATCACATAACAATTCCTGATGACATAATAACAAGTCTTGAAAAAATAATAATAAGGAAATGACATTAAAACAAGTCCAAATAACATAATAACAAAACAACATCACATATATAATCACTAGAGTGCCAAATCACATAACAAGTATCATCATAAAAAGTCCACAATACAATAACATGACATGATCTAAAATATATAATATAAGAAGTCGTGTGCACCTCATCTGCAGTCCTCTTCACTCCACGTGAAGGTGGCTGAGATGAATCATCCTACTACACGTGGTCCTGAGATGCACCCTCCTGTGTTTGTGCAGTATCAGCATCTCCACCCTCCTGTGTTTGTGTAGTATCAGCGTCTCCACCCTCTTGTGTAGTATCAGTGACTCCACCCTCCTGTGCAGTATCAGTGTCTCCACCCTCCTGTACATTATTAAAATATTTTACATGAGAAGAAGATTTAACATGAGAAGAAGTTACTTGCATAATTCAGTTATAAAGTAATTAAATAATAAAAATTAAAAATAAATTACCATATGACCATGCTCTGCAATGCTCTCATTGGTACGTGGAGGTCCACTATCATGAACAAGAAAAGTGGTTGTAGTCAAGTCCTACAAAAAAAAACATTGTACATCAATTTTGATAATCCCTATAAAAGCATGATACACAGTATAAAAAATTTAGAAATTATTTTTCTAATCATCACCGCAAATGACAATGTCGATGGTTGCATCTGGTAGTGGTATTGACCTGAACAACATATATAAAGCATGAATCAAACTTATATATATACATAAATTATAAAGTATATATATAGACTACAAGATTATTGCCGAAAAGCATACATGTGATGCATGAAAAGTAACTGATGGTCGAAGGCGTACATGTCATGCACCATCAAACAATCCAGAAGCCTACAATTGCAAAAAATGAACATGAATCAAAGTTGTACATAAATTAGTAAGCATATAAAGACTTCAAATTAATGGATGAAAAACATACTAGTGGTTTATGAGGTTGAGCCTCAGTGGTCCACGAGTCACGTGAAGAACTACCCACCTCGGTGCTACACGAAGAACCTTACAAAATTGAAAAAACATATCATACACATCATTACATTAAAAATTTTATTGTTTATTTTAACTGTACATATCAATACAATGTACCTAGATGAAAGTTCATACTGTAAATGGGGCACCAACATCTCTAGGTATTGAGGCAACATGATATCGATTCCTCAATGATGTGGTATGATCCATCCTTTGTTTAGAAAAAATTGACTCAGGTTATGGTTCATATGTGTATATATAAGGAATTAAATATTGCACTGTAAATTATATAAATAAATTTGTACCTCTATAGGTTGATCATCATCTGTCCACATGAGATCAACATATGAAGAGACGACATCAGCATGTGCAGCCTCCTCAGCATCATCATAGCCACCATGGGAAGCATCAACATCATCAAAGTCACCATCTCCTCTAAGGGCAGCCTCACTCTGTGGACCCATACATACATCCCCACAGCTCATGCAAACATGTCCTAAGTTGGGGGCAACCCTCACCTCGCACAACTGCTATACCAAATTGCCTAACAGGGCACTCAATGAACCTAGAGAAGAATCCACTGCTCGATGATGGGCAAGTGCTGGAACAACTAGTGATGGAAGAGGAACCAATGGATCATCACGCACATGGTTTCTAACTCTATCACTCAATTTTTCTCCTAGCCTATCTTGGGGCATGCCACTCCCAACCCCCTGAAATGATCTAATATCAAAGTAATTGGGCTTTTTGCCCAATTCAAATTCAGCCCATAATTTCTTCAAAAATTACATCAGGACCTCATGAACCACCACTCCTAAAAGTGTCTAGCTATGCCTGGGTGCCTACACCATCGAATTAAGATCCATGGCTTCTTCGGATCTATCTCTTCACCCATCTTAGGGTTCAGAAAATATTGTTTTAAATCCATTTTTATTATTTTTAATTCATTGACTTGTTTGTATGTTAGGCCATCAGTGTAAAATGCACGCAATCCCTCCCGCCAACTATGATAGCTATCTAGCTTGCTATCTAAAGCCTCTACAGCCTGTACAATCCCTTGCATACTATCTGCAAGGTGTAACAACTATGGAGGTGGATGAGGCTCACGTCTAATAGTATGGATATCTCTAATCAAAGAATCAATATTCATCCTAATTGTCTGCCTCAACTGATCAGGTGGAGGTGGAGGTGGAGGTGGAGGGGGTGGAGGTGGAGGTGGTGCTAGACCTAATAGCTCATCTATCTCAAACTCATCCATTATGTGGAAATAATCTTCATACATATACAAACATGAAAATTTACAATTACAAACTATTTAATTTACATTTCACCTTCCAAAAAAACTTATAATTAAATACAATTTAGCAACTTAAATATAAAAAAAGGAAACTCACATAGATCTATAATATTATTAATAGGTGGGTCTATTTTAATAATAAACATCATTTAAGAAATATTCTATAAAATAAAACATCATAATGCCCATGTGACTCAAACAATACTTTTTAACATCTAAAGATGCATTAGTATAAGTTCCATCAAAATCATAAAAATAATCATGAGAGAGAGAGAGAGAGAATAGATAATGAATAAATGACTCCACTGATTTAGATAATGAAGGTAACTTCCATGGAATTAAAATTTAGTACCCTTGCAATATTTAACCATTATCGTCAATTAGGCTACCACTTTATATTTTCAACATGATAGGATTCGATTCAACTACTCTCTTTTGGTTAAATTAACTAAATTTATTAAAGTCATAAGTTATATCTATGAACTTGTCAATACATGTACTACTTTGTTGTGTTCTTTGCTATAATCATTGGATGATTTAGTGATTGCAACTAGTAGTACTACACTAAGTTGAATCTTGAATAAATAGTAGGCTCTCTACTCTTGGAGTTAAAACAAAAAAAAACTCTATTTTTTTTATATTCAACTTTATATTGGTATTTTCTTGTTCAAAGTTGCAACCCACAAAATGTGATTCCAATATTGATCTATATTTGATTCTTATTTTTATTAAATCTACCACTGGTGTGACTTATTGTCCTCTTAACTTAAATCAAGCTATGTAAATTTAAAGCCTCGTAACTTTTGATAGAGAGCATAATTTTTCATGCTTCATGTAGCATTGAAAAGGTGGTTCATAAATCTTCATAGATCACGCAATTATTTTCTAAAATATTCCCTCATATTTTATATTTTATTTTTTGTGATTTCACATTGTAGTCATTTACTTGGACATCTTGGCACTTGAAAATGACCGTCTTACATGAGATGAATTTGTTTGATATGTTTTATATGTATTGATTTTATTGATCTTTTAAGTTTTTATTTGAGGAGGTATCATAGGTTTCTCTATTCACCCTTTCATGGTAAAATTAGAAAGGGATAACTATGACTCTTTTGTAAAATGATATCTTGATAAGTTTTAGGTGGTGTAATCATTTTCCTTTTATGTATGGAGTCATACCTAAACTAGAAACACTAGAAATTATATAATCTTGGTGTAACATCATTGACCATGTAGGAGTGATTTGATCTAGTATCAAGATCATGATTCTATGTGCATTGTATTGGATATTGATTTCCCCCACACACTTTGGAATAGACTTTAGGAGATCCATGGAGACCCTCATATCTCTCCATTCTTAAAGGATCCTATTGTAGATTGTTTCATTCCCTTTGTAGATGAGGATCACATACCCTTCAATGGTGATACTTAAGAGGAAATTTATTATATCATAGGTCTTGCATGTTTTGACAATTTAGAGGCTTGTCTCATTCTTCAAGTACTCATCCTATCAAGACCTAGTATCCATCTTAAATGTTTTCTATTATTTTAGATTATTATCACCAATTCCATAAACCCAATTGATTCAGTCTAGCATGGCATTAATCACCTTCTAAACATGACCATTGGGATTTATATCTTTTTAATATATTATCCTTGTTTGAGGAGTTTATAATTACATATGTTAAATATTATTTTGAGGATATTGATATCCTCTTTCATGATTGGGCTAAGTGAGGAAGTAGTGAGGATTAATAGTGATAGTTAGAGTATTGTCAAATTTAAGAACCCTATTTTTCACACACAAAAAAAAACACATTCATATTCATTATCATTTTAAAGTTCAATTTAAACATAAATTAAACATCTAACTTTTACAAAAGAATCCTATAATTAAATACAACATTTAGAAATATAAATTTAAACAATCAGACTTTTACGCATGATTAAAACACACACACACACACACACACACACACACACATAGAGAGAGAGAGAGAGAGAGAGAGAGAGAGAGAGAGAGTAGGTAATTTGAGATACAACAAGTTAGAGAGAGAATAGATAATTTGAGAGATAGAGAGTAGGTAATGATAGAGAGAGGGTACCATGTGAAAGAAAGAGGGGGGTAATGTGTGTGTGTGAGAGAGGAGGTAATCTGTGTGTGAGAAAGAGAGGGGATAATGAGAGTTTGAGAGAGAGAGAGAGCGTAATGACAGAGATGGTAATGTGTACATGTGTGTGTGAGAGAGAAGGGGGGTTTATTGTTGATTTTCATCTAGGGTTTATTATTTGTTAATTTTTTAGGGTTTGTTGTTCGTTTATTTTCTATGGTTTATCGTTCATTTTTTCTATTTAGGGTTTAGTGTTTTTTTTTCTGTTCAAAGTTTATTGTCTGTTTTTCGTGTCTAATATTTATTATCCATTTACATTTTTGTTTTTGTTTTTTCCTATCGTTTTTACTATTCATGTTTTTTGCAATATTTAAAAACTTAAAACTATTTTAAACATGAAATAAAATAAAATAAAAGAATTTTTTCAAACTTTATAACACAAAAATTAAAAAATAACAATAAATTAACATTTTTTTATGAAAAATAATAAAAATAAATAAAACCGAATATAAAAAATAAAACTAAATACCTAGAAGAAGGTAAAAAATGGTCTGGGGTGTTAGTTGGGAGTGAAAAAAATGGGTACCCGTGCTCCTCTGAAACGTCTACCCATTTTTGAAATAGTGAAAATGATGGAAAATTGTTTTAAAAAAAAATACATTTCAAAAACGGGCGCGTTTAGCTTCGAGCACCCATTGCTAAATGGGCACCCATTTCTTAATGGCTCGGGCACTCGAAGCTAAAAGGGTGCCCGATTTGTAAAAATCAAGCACCCATTTCTAGTAGGCTCTTTTCCCAACCTGCAGACTTCCACGGGATTGGGACCTAACTTTGTGCGTTTACCCATTTGTCTTACAATTTAGTGCATAACAGACACATAGAGTTGATTTTATAAAACAGAAAGAAAAAGAGTTACGCTTGTGAGCCCACAATCTTGGCTAACAATTTTGCATGTTTTGCAGGAAAATATTCATTGTTGTAGGTACAAAAGGACTTAGGATAATTTTTACTTAGCTTATCAAAAAGTTGGTAAAAATGATTCATGTTTCCTTTCTCGCAAAAGCTATAAAGAACTTCATATACAGTTTGGTGCAGTTAAAAAGAATCACATTCCTTTTTGGGCTTTAAAAAGAAACACACTTTACTTTCTTGCAAAAATAAAAGGAACAAGAACTCAAACATTGTGCAGCTTAGTTCACATTTGTCTTTTGGGCTCATAAAAAGAACAAGGCAATTTTCTTTATTTTCCAAGCATAAAAAGAACAAGGCAATTTTCTTTATTTTCCAAGCATAAAAAGAACAACCCACCTTTCAATTTATGCAAAGGTAACAAAGAAAAATCCATATCAAGTTGGGATTTTTACTTTCAAGTTCATCATTGTTATCATTTGATAATTTCTTTTGTTAACAAGGTTTCTTTTCAAAGGTTCAAAGATTGTGATCTGCTCATCATTTCTATCTTGGGTAAAATAAACACCATGTTTGTTGGAACTATCTCATACAATTCAAACACATAATCATAACTTAAGATAAAAGTTTAATTACCGTTGAAGGTATAGGTAAATTTGTAAAGAACGTAACTAGTAAATTATGAGAGTAAATAAATTGTGTATTCTATTACTAAGGTCTATGCTTGATCGAGAAGAGAAACCTTTATAAGGTATTAAATTCTATATGTCTTGGTATTGAAAATTATTATATATATTTATACTATATGCCAAAATTAAATAGTCTTCAAACTTATTATGAAGAATCAAATCTATTCCTTAGGTTCACCTCCATATTGATGAATTCATCCTTTTCCATGTAACTCTTATAGTGCTAAATGTACATATGCGATCTATAGTGTTCTTGAATCTACTCTACTTTTTTTCTCTAAAATATAAAGATTGATAATATATAGAAATGCATTTGTAGTGTTTTTTATTAAGATAAAATGGGTTTTATAGGGACCAAAACCCAAATCCAAGAACTGAGAAAATGAAATATCAGCGTAAAAGCCAAGAACCAATCGCTAAATAGCAAATGAAACAGAGGCAAAACCCCACATAGCCCAACAAAAAACAACATTGCGGCTGAGGCAAATATGCAAAAATCTAATTAAAAGCACCTAATATCTCAAAAAAATTCTCAATAACTTCCTTGTTGATATCTTCCAACTCCTCCATGATTCTCCTTGTGGTACTTTTCTCTTATTTCCTTCTCTTGGTCCTCGTAGATGGGCCTATAGAAACCCGCACCTCGAATCTTTGTGGATTAGAATCCAAATTTTTCTTTTTTGATTTAGTAGTAGATGTCAAAATGTTGTTGATCGGTTGAGATTTATGGATTGTGACTTTCTCATTCATCCTTTTAAGGCCTTCAACACTGTTGTTCATAGTTTTTTTACTAATCTCAAAAAAATTACTAATACTTTCCTTAAGGTGTTCCACATCTCTCTCCAAACTAGTAATTCTAGATTTGTGCTCTCTATTCAAGACTTTAAAATTTTTCATCCATTTCAAGGTCATTTTAAGGATCTTATCAGTTTTATTAGTTATTAGGGTCTTAGTGAAGGTATTAATAATCTCATTAATTCCTTGTTTGATGATAACGATTTCACTAATCACCCAATGAAATCATTTTTCCTGACTGGAGGTGGAGTTAGCCAATAACAAGTCAAAATCCATCTCATAACTTTTACTGTTATTAGGGTCCACCTGATCTAGTTTGAGGGGAATATCAAACTTAATCTCCCTATTGTCTTTATCATTTGGAAACACATACTTCCCCACCTTTTTTCTTTTTACAACTATCATTACCCCTCTTCTAAGAAAGAGGGGTTTTGTTCTTTTTGGCAACATTTATAGGGGGGTCTCACTTTCTACTAATGTTGGTGTAAGGATTGACCTTCGAGGGGGGACCCTCTTCATCAAAAGTCCTATACTATGGGTCATCATTTGGCTATTGAAGGTCAGGCTAGTCCATAGCCATCTCACTCAACATCGACTCATCCTCAATCTCAGTATCCGACACAGCCTGCACATTGGGATTACTTTTAATTTTTTGGGTCGGTGAGGGTTTAACTCTATTTCTTTTAGAATATTCCATAATAAGAAGGATGAGGCCCTCACGTAAAACATGGTTTTCACAATTTTTTGCATGATTAGAAAGGCTACGCTCTAAAGAAGAGAGCAAATAAAATAAAAGAAATATTTTCCTATCATGTTTGAAATTGTTCAAAATAGTAAAATGATAAGAAATGATACCAACAAAATAACCATCCAAGGTAATGCACCTCATAATCACCTCCGCAACATCCACCCAAAGTCTAATTACGTCCTTTTTGTTGTAGCTCCCATCAGTCATTTTCCTAACTCTATCTCTTTTGCTCTGCTTGTCAAAGAAAATAGAGAGGGGTTCCTTTGTCGCCATGCAATCTTTGTAGAAATTCTTCCCCTCCATCTACAACCAAGTGATACCCGCAATAAGCTAGTCATCAATTTTGAACTTTACATTGTAGACACTTAGAACACCATTATTCTAGCTATTCACAAACGCTTCCATTGCATTGAGATCATGACGATGAAGTTTTTAAATGTTAGGGACAAGACCACCATGATGATATGATGAAAGAATAAGTATCTGGTAGATTACTGAGAGGGGGGGTGAATCAGTAAACTGAAAAACTGATACAAACTCCCAAACTCAAATACTCAAAGTAAAACTTATCAAAAAAATAGCTCTATCAAGATAATATATCATAAGATTACTGGTTTATCTCCCATCCTATTTTTATCTCCCACCATGTTTCAGTTGCCCTTGCAAATTTTAAGATTCACCATCTCATAACTAGACCAAAACCAGAAGACAAAAATCTAGAAAGCAAAGAACAATCTAGAAGCTTTAGTGTTTTATCGAATCCAATTATTGCAAAGAGTGGCTTTACGAATGTGATAAGACAACATCATTAATAATCAACCATTGAGAATAGAGTAGATCATCAACATCCTTTTGTGCCAGTTCACACAATTGCATCGAGAAAGTTTCCTCTTCCATCCACCATTTGATTTTCTCAGAAGCCACATGCAGGTTTTCTATGTAGTTCGCAAGTTGATTACCTTCCCAAAAAACATGCATTATTAAAACTTCATCTAGCTTTTTAATCAAATTGCAATAATTATCCAGCTCGAAGTCATATGTTTAATGAAATAATTATTAATATTCGGGGAGTCACTTTCAAGCCATAACTTTTTATGTCCTCCCTAAAAAGTAAGTTGAAGCCCAAGGTAAGTTGCATTTCCCTTAGTGAAGTGGTTTGTCTTTGTACCTAGTGGAAGTGCCACTACTGAGACAAGCCTACCATATGATTATGTACAACTCCCCCACAACCTATCAGCCCAAGATTTCCCTTAGCTTCCCCATCAACATTTATTTTAATCCACCCCTTGGGGGGGGGGAGGGCAACCCAACAAATATTCTGTTTGGTCTTCTTAAACTTAGTAGTTGGTTTAGATATATCCCAATTGATGTTCCCTCTATTAATGACCTCCCATTTTGATGATAAGGTAGGAATAGAATGATAAAAAATGCCTTTATACTATTGTCAATATGTCATGATAGTATATGTTCTCCTAGGTCAAACACTAGAAATCTTGTGTAAATGATTGGAGTCAACAAGCTTCTACAATGTACGCTTTAGAGTACTATCATTTAAAATTTAGTGCTTTTTAGATACTTCAATCAAATAGTAAACTTTTCCTATCTTTCTTCTTTCGTAAATGTCAAATAGTGTTCAATGTTGTCCAATGATCACAATAAATATAATTAAATGTCTTTAAATCCAAGGAAGTAATATTAAATTGTGAAAATGTGTATTTAGTTAGCCATAGCTGGAAAGAGCCCTAGCAAAAGCTAGCTAACATTTGAATGCAAATTTTAAAAAATCAAGGGTCAAATATCTAATTTTAGGTTTAATCCCAAGTTCATAGTGTAGACACCCAAAATTGTCTTGTCTAATTAAATAAATAAATTTATTTATTTATTTATTTTAGCCTAAGTCTTCTATTAATTAAATAAATCTTTATTTATTTAATTAATTCATTTATCCTCTTCTAGCCTTATTTCTCATTTAAATAAGTACCTTTAATTATTTAAATTATCCTTTTCCTAAATTAAATAAATACTTTTATTTATTTAATTGATCCCACTTCTTCTATTAATTAAATAAATCTTTATTTATTTAATTAATTCATTAGCCTTTTCTACCTATGACACATGCCATTCATCTCTTAATTCCTACACTACCTACCCTCTCATTATTTTCTTATTTTCTCTACCTACCCTCTAATCTTAGCCAACCATTTATCTTTTACACATCTTAATCTTATCCCTCCATTTCTTATGGTGTCTTCTATATAAGGAGATTCTTCCTTCATTATCAACCCTCATCAACTAATCATTCTAATCACCTAATCAAGTATTCTAGCATTCAAACTTTCATATGCGATCAAACCTACTTACAACCACATTTCCATTCTTTGTTGAGCTCTTGTGCACACATAAAATATGAGAGCAAATATATCAAGCAAGATCAATGGAGATAGGAAGAATGGAGATCCAAATCCTATTTCACACGTGAAGGTATAATCTTTGCGATTTCATTTGATTTGCATTGATTTTCTCACAAGGCACGGCCAGGTTTTCTATGTAGTTCACAAGTTGATTACCTTCTCGAAAAACATGCATTATTCAAACTTCATCCAGCTTGGTAATCAGATTGAGGTAGTCCTTAATTAAGAGTTTAAATATCTATCTCAGAGTCATATGTTTAATGAAACAATTAATAATATTCAGGGAGTCACTTTCAAGCCATACCTTTTTATGTCCTCCCCAAAAAGTAAGTTGAAGCCCAAGGTAAGTTGCATTTGCCTCAGTGAAATGGTTTGTCTTTGTACCTATTGGGAGTGCCACTACTGAGACAAGCCTACATTATGATCACGTGTAACTCCCCCACAACCTGTCAGCCCAAGATTTCCCTTAGCTTCCCCATCAACATTTATTTTAATCCATCCCTTGGGGGGGGAGGAAACCCAAGAAATATTTTGTGCGGTCTTCTTAAACTTAGTAGTTGGTTAAGATATATGTTCCATTTATTAATGACCTCCCATTCCGATGATAAGGTAGGACTAGAATGATCAATAATGCCTTTATAGTATTGTCAATATGTCATGATAGTATATGTTCTCCTAGGTCAAAAAATAGAAAGCTTGTGTAAATGATTGGAGACAACAAGCTTCTACAATGTACACTTTAGAGTATTGTCATTTAAAATTTAGTGCTTTTTAGATACTTCAATCAAACAGTAAACTTATCCTATCTTTCTTCTTTCGTAAATGTGAAAGAATGTTCAATGTTGTCCAATGATCACAATAAATATAATTAAATGTCTTCCAATATAAGGAAGTAATATTAAATTATGAAAATGTGTATTTAGTTAGCCGTAGTTGGAAAGAGCCCTAGCAAAAGCTAGCTAACATTTGAATGGAAATTTTAAAAAATCAAGGGTCAAATCTCTAATTTTAGGGTTAATCCCAAGTTCATAGAAATCACATGAGAAAAGTAGAGAATTAAATTAAGTGAATAACCTAATGTATAGTGATAGGTGCATTCAAAATAGAAATCAATTGTCATGAGACTCCTATCTTCTACTATATTGTTGTTTGGTAATGGTTTGGTTCCTCTCCTACTTTACCTAATCAAAGGATAGGCATAAGATGTTATATAATGTTTAATGGGTGATGATTTCCTTAACCTATCCTAAAACAATCATGGGGGATATTACACCTTTAAACATTTTATGGTATCCATAGAGATACTATTGTAACTAAGAATTGTGAAAATGGAGTTAAAGACAACATAAAAGACTGTAATTAAGTGACATTTATCATGGAAAAATATAAAATATAGGCATTCTTCACTTCTATAGGATTTACACCTATCACTAGCATGATTTATAATTCATTCATACTAGCTAGTGGGAGTGCCAATATATCCATTAAAGATAACAATAATTACTTCTAACTGATTCATTTTGTATGGCTAGGTGATATCCTTTCTCCTAATCTATTCTCTACTCTTGGATATATTTCTCTCTTTATCATTAATTCTTTGTCTAGTTTCACTCTTTTTCTGCTTGACTAAAGTAATTTTTCTACCATTATCACTTGGAAATTAAACACCTAAGAACTCACTTTGTAATATATGTCACAAATCTCATAGAAAATTAATTCTTGATCTTTCCTTTTCTAATATAATTAAGGATTCACTAGTTAAATGAACCTTTAAATTTTTCTTGATTTTGACAACATGGGAGGTGACTCTTTGTCCATGAGGTTGATCTCCACATAATGACTCTTTCACTCGAGGAACATGTTGGCTAATAAAAAGTCATTAGAAATTGATTTATCTTTAATTTTCTTTTATTTTTTATCTAAACTAGGAATTTCTCGCATTTGTCATTTGCAAATATTTCTATTTATCTATATTTTCTTGGTGACCATCCTAGTATTAGGGGTCTACTAGAATCAAATTAGGTGAAAATTTAATAGTCATGGTTCTTATTATTGCTAGTCGTATAGTGGCTAAATACATACTAGGCGATGTAATTATATTTGTTGATGAGCTTGTGGTGATTCAACGACCAGTACCTTACTCCCACTTATCGCGCAATTCTACCCTACTTGGGCCCTACGTATTTTGATCATGTCCCTACATCTATATATGGTTCTCTTACATCCTAATGGGAGACAAGTGGTTTGAAAGTGTTGGAGCATATTTTTCCTTCAACCACTTATCATTCTAACAAGTGATTATTCACTATGGGGGGCTACACAGTCTCTTACTGTCCCTCATATATTGGGGATATTCATTGGAATTTTTTGTGATGGATATAGTTTTTCTTGGGTATTGATGTGATACCTCCATACATCATATGGTCTATCACTTGTATATATCTTTCATATCTCCTTTTTGGATAGGAGTTTTATCCCATGCGGTTTTCTCCTTTGCTTTGTTTGTATGAGATTATTTGTACGTGGGTACCTAACATGGTCTAGTTGTCGGGACCCATCATCATATCATTTTAGATAATAATACTTCTCCCTAAGTTGCACTTAATGGGGAGGCTTCAAAGTAAATATTATTTATTTACTCTTACTGAAGTTTCACTTAGGCAAATATTAGTTGTCATATTATATTTCCTAGCTTGCATTATTACAAGTATGTTAGGTAGTTGAGTTTACCTACTCCTACCTAACCTTGTATCTCATTGAAACACATGTTTCTTTCTATACTCTCCATTCTTGCTCACTCTTACCTATATCAGGAAAAGAATTGTACATAATTTATCATTTTAATATAATTCATTTTCTTGGTGAATGATATTTATCTCTTTATGTAGTAGTTGTTTGTAGTCATGAACTTGGCATGCAAGCTTATGAACTCCACATGCATTTACTACAATGAAAAATATGCATTGATTGATAGATTTAATCACTGGTAAATGTCACTCCTATCACTATACTCCAGGATCTTAGATCAATGGAACTCTTTGATTTCTAGTAAGCTAGAAACATATCCATGCACTGGTGGGTTTGTTGTTGTCTTCTTTGGTCACACGGATTTTAAGGATCTGGTCCTGTCTATGGGCCAATGGAAATGGAATTCCTATTATTTGTCATTGCACCCTTGGACCCTTTTTAATCATTTGGTGGACTCAAACAATGTTTCCCTAATTTTGGTTTGTCTCCCCCACCTCTTGTTGTATTTTTGGTGCCTTGCTACTTATGAATCCATAGGAAACATGTTGGGCCACTTTGTTAGGCTTGACCTTAATACTATCTTGTTCTCATAAACTTCCTTTTCTAGGATCCTAACCGATCTGGATCTCTCAAAACCCCTTCCTACAAAAATCTTTCTCAAGGTTGGTGATCTCTGGTAGCAGCGATGTTTAGACTATAGACATATAAATCTGACCACATATTTAAAACAATTATTCTATTAATTAAATCATATTTAATTAATAAATTTGAGTACATTCTAACCTTTAGTTAATTAAATAACATTTATTTAATAAAAATCCCCCCTTTCCCATTTAATTAAAATCTCTCTACCAATATTTATGTAAATATCCTTCCAATGCAAGTTGTAATCCACCTTTTTGAAAGAAATAATTTTATTTCAAATTAAATCCAAAAATCATCCCACTTGCATCCTCATAATAAATTCACTTGCATGTCTAATCCCCCTTCTAGACTCTTCTAATCCATTTTAATTAAACCTAATCTCCTCCTAAGCATTTGCACAATCGTTAAGAAAATGGTGACTTCTCAAAAACCTTCAAAGTCTTCATAAACCATTAAAAGATTTATGTCTTCAAAAAGCTAACCTCCAAAGTCTTCAACAACCATTACTGGTTAACTCAAACTCAACCCTGGGTTAGAGACTTTCTCTCTAACTCAACCACTCTTTAACTCATGGGTCTCTTCAAGCGTTCATTACTCTGACCATGGTTATCCATTAACCCTTGCAGAAGAGTTTATCCTTTGGACAAAATGATTATCTAATAAATCAACCCTAACCTTACCCCCTAGGGGGACCACCATGTCTCCTGAGGAATATAATGCCTCTTTTCTCGCCATTCAAGCCATCTCATGTTGACAATTGTCATGCTTTCATCGGTGAAAAGTGTAAATATGGATTGAGGATCATTAAATCCTAACCCTTGTTAAGATTACTCAATCTTAACCATCGAATTGCCCATTTCTTCTATAAATAGGCTTCATTTATCTCATTATTTGTAACCAATTTTTCATGCATCTAGATTATAGTCTACTTTATCAAGCATTTCCTATTTTTGTTAATCATCATCTAAATCATTTAGCAGCATATTAACATAGTATTTTTTTATCATGAATCATGTTAGCATAGATTGTTAGTTTCTTTATCAAAGCATCATTTTCATCATAACTAATCTTAATCCTAATAAGCTTGCCATTTTCATATAGAGCTTAGGTGCATCTTGCATATAGATCATCTTCATCCATTATCACTCGTTCTTGGAGTTGTCATTCCAAAATTCAATTGCTTCATGATCTTAGAGCAACCATTGAATTGAACAATCCTATGAGATAGAGAACAATGAAACACACTTTGGAAGATAAACTTGTTTAGCTAAGTTAGTTTTTATATCTAAAAGTTTCATTGGTATGTTAGTTTCTCGTTTTCCAATTGATTGGCTGATTACACTAAATCTTACATACATTTCGGGCACCCACCATGGTGCACAACCCCAAATTTTAAATCATTTTGCACGTAGGTTGAAGACAAATTCATACTAGAATTTCAAAATAGCACATATGCAGGACACTTTAGTGCATTCAGCGCATCTTCTGACACATATGTGTCATACGATAGCACATTTGAAGGGAAAGTTAGTGCATAGCAACATCAACCTAGTGCATGCTTTTTTATGTTTACTTAGTGCATTAGAGTACCAAAATAAACCATTTGAGCCTTGGTATACAACTTAGCATCTGCAAAATAATGCTTTTGTCATGTCTTTCAGCACATATGTCTTATAGTTTAGTGCATAATAGACAGATAGAATTGATTTTATAAAACAGAAAGAAAAAGAGTTAGGCTTGTGAGCCCACAATCTTGGCTAACAAATTTGCAGGTTTTGCAGGAGAATAATCTTTGTTGCGGTTACAAAAGGACTTAGGATAATTTTTACATAGCTTATCAAAAAGTTGGTAAAAATAATTCATGTTTCCTTTCTCACAAAAGCTATAAATAACTTCATATGTAGTTTGGTGCAGTTAAAAGGAATCACATTCTTTTTCGGGCTTTAAAAAGAAACACACTTTACTTTCTTGCAAAAATAAAAAGAACAACAACTCAAACATTTTTCAACTTAGTTCACATTTGTCTTTTGGGCTCATAAAAAGAACAATGCAATTTTCTTTATTTTCCAAGCATAAAAAGAACAACCCACCTTTCAATTTATGCAAAGGTAACAAAGAACAATCCATATCAAGTTGGGAGTTTTACTTTCAAGTTTATTATTGTTATCATTTGGCGATTTCTTTTCTTGACAAGGTTTCTTTCCAAAGGTTCAAATATTGTGATCTTCTCATCATTTCTATCTTGGGTAAAATAAACATGATGTTTGTTGGAACTATCTCATAGAATTTAAACACATAATCGTAACTTAAGATAAAAGTTTAATTGTGGTTGTAGGTATAGGTAAATTTGTAAAAAATGTAATTAGTAAATTATTAGACTAAATAAATTGTGTATTCTAGTACTAAGGTCTATGCTTGACCAAGGAGAGCAACATTTATAAGATATTAAATTCTATATGTCTTGGTACTAAAAATTATTATACATATCTATACTATATGTCAAAATTAAAAAGTCTACGAACTTATTACGAAGAAACAAATCTCTTCTTTAGGTTCACCTCCATATTGATGAATTCATCCTTTTCCATGTAACTCTTATAGTGCTAAATGTACATATGTGATCTATAGAATTCTTGCATCTACTCTACTTTTTTCTCTAAAATATAAAGATTGATAATATATAGAAATGCATTTGTAGTGTTTTTTATTAAGAAAAAATGGGTTTTATAGGGACCAAAACCCAAATCAAAGAACCGAGAAAATGAAATATCAGCGTAAAATTCAAGAAACAGTCATGAAACAACAAAAGAAACAGAGGAAAAACCACACAAAGCCCAACAAAAAACAACACTAAGGCTGAGGCAACTACGCAAAAAGCTAATTAAAAGCACCTAATATCTCAACGTTTTTCTCAATAGCTTCTTTGTTGATATCTTCCAACTCCTCCATGATGCTCCTTGTGGTACTTTTCTCTTAATTCCTTCTCCTGGTCCTCGTACATGGGCCTATAGAAACCTGCACCTCAAATCCCTGTGGATTAGTATCCAAATTTTTCTTTTCTCATTTAGTAGCAGATGTCAGAATGTTGTTGATCAGTTGAGCTTTATGGATTGTGACTTTCTCATTCATCCTTTTAAGGCCTTCAACACTGTTTTTCATATCTTTTTTACTAATCTCAAAAAAATTACTAATACTTTCCTTAAGGTGTTCCACATCTTTCTCCAAACTAGTAAATCTGGATTCGTGCTCTGTATTCAAGACTTTAAAATCTTTTGTCCATTTCAAGGTCATTTTAAGGATCTTATTAGTTTTATTAGGCATTAGGGTCTTAGTGAAGGTGTTAATAATCTCATTAATTCCCTGTTTGATGATGAGGATTTCACTAATCACCCAAAGGAATCACTTCTCCTGACTGGAGGTAGAGTTAACCAATAGCAAGTCAAAATCCATCTCATCACTTTTATAGTTATCAGGGTCCACCTAGTTTATTTTGAGGGGGGTATCGAACTTAATCTCCCTATTCCCTTTATCATTTGGATCCACATACTTCCCCGCTTTTTTTCTTTTAAGAGATATCATTACCCATCTTCTAGGAAAGAGGGGTTTTGTTCTTTTTGGCTTCATTTATAGAGGGGTCTCACTTTCTACTAATTTTGGTGTGGGGATTGAACTTCGAGGGGGACCCTCTTCATCAAAAGGCCTATACTATGGGTCATCATTCGTCCATTGAAGGCAATGCCAATCCATAGCCATCTCACTCAAAATCCACTCATCCTCAATCTCAATATCCGACACAACCTACGCATCGGGATTACTTTTAATTTTGTGGGTTGGTGAGGGTTTAACTCCATTTCTTTTAGAATATTCCATAATAAGAAGGATGAGGCCCTCATGTAAAACATGGTTTTCACAATTTTTTGCGTGACTAGAAAAGCTATGCTCCAAAGAAGAGAGTAAATAAAATAAAATAAATATTTTCCTAGCATTTTTTAAATGGTTCAAAATAGTAAAATGACAAGAAAAGATACCAAAAAAACAACCATCCAAGGTAATTCACCTCATAATCACCTCAGTAACATCCACTCAAATTCTAATTACATCCTTTCTGTTGTAACCCCCATCAATCATTTTCCTAACTCTGTCTCTATTACTCTACTTATCAAAGAAAATATAGAGGGATTCCTTTATCGCCTTGCATTCTTTGTAGAAATTATTCCCCTCCATCTACAACCAAGTGATACCCGCAATAAGCTCATCATCAATTCTGAACTTTACATTGTAGACACTTAGAATACCATTATTCCAGCTATTCACAAACCCTTTCGTTGCCTTGAGATCATGACCATGCAGTTTTTTAATGTATGGGACAAGACCACCATGATGATATGATGAAAGAACAAGTATCTGGTAGATTACTGAGAGGGGGGATGAATCAGTAAAAAGAAAAACTGATACAAACTCACAAACTCAAATACTCAAAGCAAAACTTATCAAAAAAATAACTCTGTCAAGATAATATCTCATAAGATTACCGGTTTATCTCCCATCCAATTTTTATCTCCCACCATGTTTGAGTTGCCCTTGCCAATTCCAAGATTCACCATCTCATAACTAGACCAAAAGCAGAAGACACAAAACCAGAAAGCCAAGAACAATCTAGAAGGTTTAGTGTTTTGTCGAATCTAATTATTGCAGAGAGTGGCTTTACGAATGTGATAAGACAACATCATTAATAATTAACCATTGAGAATACAATAGATCATCAACATCATTTTGTGCCAGTTCACACAATTGCATCGAGAAAGTTTCCCCTTCCGTCCACCATTTGATTTTCTCACAAGCCACAGCCAGGTTTTCTATGTAGTTCAAAAGTTGATTACCTTCCCGAAAAACATGCATTATTCAAACTTCATCTAGCTTTGTAATGAGATCGAGGCAATCCTTAACTAAGAGTTTAATTGTCCAACTAGGAGTCATATGTTTAATGAAACAATCAATAATATTCAGGGAGTCACTTTCAAGCCATACCTTTTTATGACCTCCCCGATAAGTAAGTTGAAGCCCAAGGTAAGTTGCATTTGCATCAATGAAGTGGTTTTTCTTTGTACCTAGTAGGAGTGCCACTACTGAGACAAGCCTACCATATGATCACATGCAATTCCCCCACAACCTGTCAGCCCAAGATTTCCCTTAGCTTCCCCATCAACATTTATTTTAATCCACCTCTTGGGTGGGGGGGGGGGGCAACCCAAGAAATATTTTGTGTGGTCTTCTTAAACTTAGTAGTTGGTTTAGCTATATTGTAATTGATGTTCCATCTATTAATGATCTCCCATTCCGATTATAAGGTAGGAATAAAATGATCAAAAATGCCTTTATAGTGTTGTCAATATGTTCTCCTAGGTCAAACACTAGAAAGCTTGTGTAAATGATTGGAGTCAACAAGCTTCTACAATGTACGCTTTAGAGAATCGTCATTTAAAATTTAGTGCTTTTTAGATACTTCAATCAAACAGTAAACTTATCCTATCTTTCTTCTTTCGTAAATGTGAAATAATGTTCAATGTTGTCCAATGATCATAATAAATATAATTAAATGTCTTCAAATACAAGGAAGTAATATTAAATTATCAAAATATGTACTTAGTTAGCCATAGCTAGAAAGATCCCTAGCAAAAGCTAGCTAACATTTGAATACAAATTTTGAAAAATCAAGGGTCAAATCTCTAATTTTAGGGTTAATCCCAATTTCATAGAAATCACATGAGAAAAGTAGAGAATTAAATTAAGTGAATAACCTAATGTATAGTGATAGGTGCATTCAAAATAGAAATCAATTGTCATGAGACTCCTATCTTCTACTATATCGTTGTTTGGTAATGGTTCGGTTCATCTCCTCCTTTACCTAATCAAAGGATAGGCATAAAATGTTATATAATGTCTAATGGGCGATGATTTCCTTAAGCTATCCTAAAACAATCATGAGGGAAATTACACATTTAAACATTTTATGGTATCCATAGAAATACTATTGAAACTAAGAATTGTCAAAATGGAGTTAAAGACAACATAAAAGACTCTAATTAAGTGACATTTATCATGAAAAAATATAAAATATAGGCATGCTTCCTTTTTATAGGATTTACACCTATCACTAGCATGATTTATAATTCATTCATACTAGCTAGTGGGAGTGCCAATATATCCATTAAAGATAACAATCATGCTACGTTATTATCATAATTATGATAGATTGCCACTTAATTTCTTTTATCATTTTCCCATGTTATAGAGAACAACAATATAACAAAACGATAATCTTAAGAAATCATGAAATCCATTAAATTTAGGATCTAGTCATGATTATTAAGACTACTAAAAATATAATAAGATGGTCACGTGCCTAAATAGTTTTATTAAGTTATTGTATTTGATCTCTTTGTAGGATTTAATTAGGTACTAAATTATAAAAGGTTTCCACCATATTTTTTTAGGTATCAATGGTAAGAGTGTCTTAAATGCTATATCAAGACTATCATTTCATGTAAAACTCTACTATTTCACTCTTATAACCCAACCACCTAAGCGCGGTCAGCGCTTCGAGTGTACCGGTCTTACAATTTATTATCCTTCATGTCAGATATGGAAGTCATTTGACAAGTCGAAAGCAAATGACCTTCAAGTCTATAGGTCAAGCGAAAGGATTAAAAGGAGCTTAGTACAGATTCTTGGTAGGTATTTAATTTAGATGTTAAGATCTTCATGTTAAGTCAATAGAAAAAAGTCTTCAATATAATGAATGGAGGAGTTTAAATGGTAATTTTTTTCATTTATTAAGCGTAGAAAAATGCTACATACGTAGGTACTTATCGCTTTAAAGGATAGCGACGAAAGACACATCTCGGTATAAAAAATGAATGGAGGAGTTTGAATCGTAAAACGAGTGGTCGTGTTTTCATTTATTAGGCGTAGAAAAATGCTACGAAATTAGAAAATTTTAATTATGGTTGTAGGTATAGGTAAATTTGTAAAAAATGTAATTAGTAAATTATGAAATTAAATAAATTGTATATTCTAGTACGAAGGTAACTCTTATAGTGCTAAATGTACATATGTGATCTATAGTGCTTTGCATGTACTCTACTTTTTTTCTCTAAAATATAAAGATTCATAATATATAGAAATGCATTTGTAGTGTTTTTGATTAAGATAAAATGGGTTTTATAGGGACCAAAACCCAAATCCAAGAATAGAGAAAATGAAATAGCAGCGTAAATTCAAGAACCAATAGGTAAATGGCAAAAGATACAGAGGCAAAACCACACAGAGGCCAACAAAAGACAACACTAAGGCTTAGGCAAATACGCAAAAAGCTAAACAATAGCACCTAAGATCTCAACATTTTTCTCAATAAGTTCCTTGTTGATATCTTCCAACTCCTCCATGATGCTCCTTGTGGTACTTTTCTCTTAATTCCTTCTCCTGGTCCTCATAGACGGACCTATAGAAACCTGCACCTCAAATCCCTGTGGATTAGTATCCAAATTTTTCTTTTTTGATTTAGTCGTAGATGTGAGAATGATGTTGATCGGTTGAGCTTTATGGATTATAACTTTCTCATTCATCCTTTTAAGGCCTTCAACACTGTTGTTCATAGCTTTTTTATTAATCTCAACCAAATTACTAAGACTTTCTTGAAGGTGTTCCACATCTTTCTCCAAACCAGCAATTCTGGATTCATGCTTTGTATTCAAAACTTTAAAATCTTTAGTCCATTTCAAGGATCTTATCAGTTTTATTAGGCATCAAGATCTCAGTAAGGTATTAATAATGTCATTAATTCCCTGTTTGATGACGAGGATTTCACTAATCACCCAACGAAAGTGCTTCTCCCAACTGGAGGTGGAGTTAGCCAATCGCAAATCAAAATCCATCTCATCACTTTTACTATTATCAGGGTCCACCTGGTATAGGTTGAGTGGGCTATCCAACTTAATCTTTGCATTCCCTTTATCATTTGGATCCACATACATCCCCACCTTTTTTCTTTTTAGAAATATCATTACCCATCTCCTGAGAAAGAGGGGTTTTGTTCTTTTTGGCTTCATTTATAGGGGGGTCTACACTTTCTACTAATGTTGGTGTGAGGATTGACGTTCGAGGGGGGACCCTCTTCATTAGAAGGCCTATACTCTGGGTCATCTTTAGACCCTTGAAGACCATGCCAGTCCATAGCCATCTTGCTCAACATCCACTCGTTCTCAATCTCAGTGTCTGGCACAACCCGCACATTAGGATTACTTCCAATTTTGTTGGTCGGTGAGTGTTTAACTCCATTTCTTTTAGCATATTCCATAATAAGAAGGATGAGGCCCTCATGTAAAACATGGTTTTCACAAGTTTTTGCATGATTAGAAAGGCTATGCTCCAAAGAAGAGAGCAAATAAAATGAAAGAAAGATTTTCCTATCATGTTTGAAATGGTTCAAAATAGTAAAATTATAAGAAAAGATATTGACAAAACAACCATCTAAGGTAATGCACCTCATAATCACCTCCGCGACATCCACCCAAAGTCTCATCAGGTCCTTTCTGTTGTAGCCCCAATCAGTCATTTTCCTAACTCTATCTCTTTTGCTTTACTTTTCAAAGAAAACAGAGAGGGCTTCCTTTGTCACCTTGCATTCTCTGTATAAATTCCTCCCCTCCATCTACAACCCAATGATACCCACAATAAGCTCCTCATCAATTATGAACTCTCCATCGTAGACACTTAGAACACCATTATTCCAACCATTCACAAACCCTTTCGTTGCATTGAGATCATGACCATGCAGCTTTTTAATGTATGGGACAAGACCACCATCTATAATATTAGTCAACATATCCCTATTTTTCTCCCACTTCGGATATGACAATGGCTCCATCCCATTTTTATCTCCCGCCATGTTTGAGTTGCCCTTGCCAATTCTGAGATTCACGATCTCATAACTAGACCAAAACCAGAAGACACAAAACCAGAAAGCCAAGAACAATCTAGAAGCCTTAGTGTTTTGTCGGATCTAATTATTACAGAGAGTAGCTTTACGAATGTGATAAGACAGCACCATTAATAATCGACCATTAAGAATACACCAAATCATCAGCATCCTTTTGTGCCAGTTCACACAATTGCATTGAGAAAGTTTCCCCTTCCGTCCACCATTTGATTTTCTCACAAGCCACATCCAGGTTTTCTACGTAGTTCGCAAGTTGATTACCTTCTTGAAAAATATGCATTATTCAAACTTCATCCACCTTGGTAATCATATTGAGGCAGTCCTTAATTAAGTGTTTAATTGTCCAGCTTAGAGTCATATGTTTAATGAAACAATTAATCATGTTCAGGGAGTCACTTTCAAGCCATACCTTTTTATGACCTCCCCGAAAAGTAAGTTGAAGCCCAAGATAAGTTGCATTTGCCTTAATGAAGTGGTTTGTCTTTGTACCTAGTGGGAGTGGCACTACTGAGACAAGCCTACTATATGATCACATGCAACTCTCCCACAACCTGCCAACCTAGGATTTCCCTTAGCTTCCCCATCAATAATTATTTTAATCCACCACTTGGGGGGGCAACCCAAGAAATATTTTGTGTGGTATGCTTAAACTTAGTAGTTGGTTTAGATATATCCCAATTGAGGTTCCATCTGCTAATGATCTCCCATTGAAATGATAAGATAGGAATAGAATGGTCAAAATGCCTTTATAGTGTTGTCAATATGTCATGATAGTATATGTTCTCCTAGGTCAAACACTAGAAAGCTTGTGTAAATGATTGGAGACAACAAGCTTCTACAATGTACTCTTTAGATTATTGTCATTTAAAATTTAGTGCTTTTTAGATACTTCAATCAAACAGTAAACTTATCCTATCTTACTTCTTTTGTAAATGTCAAATAATATTCAATGTTATCCAACGATCACAATAAATATAATTAAATGTCTTCAAATACAAGGAAGTAATATTAAATTATGCAAATGTGTATTTAGTTATCCCTAGCTGGAAAGAGCCCTAGCAAAAGCTAGCTAACATTTGAATGTAAATTTTGAAAAATCAAGGATCAAATCTCTAGTTTTAGGGTTAATCCCAAGTTCATAGAAATCATGAGAAAAGTAAAGAATTAAATTATGTGAATAACCTAATGTATAGGGATAGGTGCGTTCACAATAGAATGAATGCATAATTTAGATTAGTATATCAAAATGTGTGACAATGTGGATAAGGTGGTAGATATAGGCACATAGGGAGGAAGAGCTTAAATAGTTGGCATTTTGTGATTTCAACTTAAGTCAACATAAAACTAATTGATAGCTCAAACATTTCAATCATGCATACACATGTTGAGGTCATTCTACTCTAAGATTGAAGTTTGTTTTTTTTACCATTGAATATTTACATCGTATATATGTATGTATGTATATGTATAAACCATCTATAAAGATATTAATATATCAAAATATTCTCTTATAATTAATTAAAAGTTAATATAATATAAAATAATCACCATTAAATTATTGTATTTATTATTATTTTAAATGCATTATAACTATAACTATAACTTAAATAATTAACTAAAATTCAATAAGCTTAATATATTACTTAGTGTGTAATTTAAGACTGGCAGAAACAATACAAAAATAAGTTATTTCATATTTGTAAACATCGTTGTAGCTGGTGGGTAAATCTATATAGGAACTGCAATACAAGTTAAAACTGTAAAAGTATATAGCAATATAATACTGACTCTGAATCCAAGTATCCACTTGATTCTTTTATGGTGGTGGTCACGTGGGATGCATTGTCATCACCAATGATTTTTGAAAGGCCAAAATTGGCAACTTTTGCTCGCAGAGTGGAGTCCAGCAGGATATTTGAGCTCTTCACATCTCTATGAATGATTTTTGGTGTACAGCTTGTGAAAAATCTATTATAATTACTAATCATTATCCTTCTATCTATGAAAGATTATTTGAGCAACAAATATTGGAAAATAACACAACTACAATTTCACAAACTCATATAAATGCGCAACACAATGAACACAATATTTTTGGACAATTGTCCCTCGAAAAACCCAGAAGGGAAAACCAGTACTGCAGATGTGGAATATATATTAACTATAGCAAATCAAGAGATACAAATACTGCTTGCCTGTTACTAGCAGAGCTTTGATGACCTCCCAATTTCTCCTGCTGAGATTCCACCCAGCTAATATCCCAACACTATCACTACGCCCTTGCTAACACTGCAAGACTACTTGCAGTTACTTGCTAACACTGCAAGTTCTTCACACAATTCATTCATTCATTCCTTATTTTCCAAATGCCCCCTGACCCCCTTATATACTATTCTCAGTGGAAAACCAATAGCCGAGATTAATTCTCAATCAACGGCTGAGATTAAAAACAACTAAACAACCCTAACCAAATTGGTTGCTAGAAGTTTCTAAAAAGAGTCAAATAATTAATAAGAATTGTTTGAACTCTAACTACATTTGTTAGCAAACAATTATTTACTAATTATTTAGCAAATGGACAAATAGTTGTCCAAGCTAACAAACTAACAAACTAACACTCCCTCTTAGTGAGGAAGTTGTTCTGCATGACACCCAACTTCTCTCTGAAGAAGATGAATTTTGCCTTCCCCAATGCCTTTGTCAGAATGTCTGCTACCTGCTGATCTGTAGGTATAAACTGTAGCTGAACAACTCCACGCTGTACACAATCTCTGATGAAGTGATACCTGATGTCTATATGTTTCGACCTATCATGAAACACTAGATTCTCAGTCAACTTAATGCAACTCTGATTGTCGCAATGTATCACTGTAGTCTCCACCTTCTGACCAAACAAGGCTACTAGCAACTTCTGAAGCCAGATAGCTTCACATGTCGCCATGCTAGCTACTATGTATTCTAACTCTACAGAACTCAAAGCCACAGACTTCTACTTCCTATTGAACCAAGAGAAAACTCCTAATCCCAGACTGAAACAACACCCTGAAGTGCTCGTCTTGTCTGTTGTACTGCCTACCCAATCTACGTTAGTATAGCCCATCAACCTGATTCCTTCACCTCGAGCATATCTATTCCCATACTTGATTGTACCTCGCAAATAATGCAGCACATGCTTTGCCACTGTCCAATGCACTCCCTTTGGCTCAACCATGAACTGACTAAGAGAGTTGACTGCAAAAGCTATATCTAGGTTGGTGTTGACCAAATACATGAGAGAAGCAATCAACTGCTTGTATAAGGTGGGATCTACATCCTTCTCTCTAGATGTGTCTACCTTCCTCCAATTTGTGATCATAGGTGTAGACATGGCTTTGCAATCTTTCATCTTGAACCTCTTCAAGATTTTGATGCAATATTTCCCTTGCCCAAGGAAAATATCTCCATCTGTCTGCCATACCTCCATGCCTAGATAGTAGTGCATAAGTCCCAAATCTTTCATCTCGAACTCCACTGCAAGGTCCCTCTTGCACTCCTCTATGAGTCCTAGTGAACCAGTTAGAAACAAGTCATCCACATACAGGACAAGAATGAGAATCTCACCCCCAACCACCAAGTAGTAGAGGTTAGCATCCACCTCACTTTTCACAAAGCCCATTTCCTGCAAGTAACTATCAATGTGTTCATACCATGCTCTGGGAGCCTGCTTGAGTCTGTACAAAGCTCTCTTTAATCTACACATGTGGGTCTCTTTGTTGTGTGCGACAAAGCGTTCTGGTTGTTCTATGTATACCTCCTCTTTCAACTCACCATTGAGGAATGTTGTCTTGACATCCATTTGATGGATCTTCCATCCCACTTGTGCTGAAATTGAGATTACAGCTCGTGTAGAAGTATACCTGGCAACTGGAGCAAATGTCTCCTCATAGTTTATACCCTCCTTCTGACAAAACCCTTTTTCCACAAACCTTGCCTTGTATTTCTTGATGCTACCATCTACACCGTGCTTGATCTTAAATAGATCCAACGTGATCCAACCACAACCCTATCCATTGGTCTAGGCACTACCTCCCAAAACTCATTCTGCATAATTGAAGTATACTCCTCAACCATCGCATCTTGCCACACTTGATGTTGTGCAACCTCCTGATAGCTAGAAGGTTCACTATTTACAAACTGACTAACTAATGCAACATAGTCATCAAACTTGGCTGGTTGTTTCCGTTGTCTACTACTCCTCCTAGGAGTACCCACTAACTCCTGAGTATTATTTTGTGTCGGTTGAACCTCATGATTCCTACTACCAACTATAGAGGATGAAACATCAACCTCCATGTCTTCTTGATGCATCTCCTACTACACCAGTTTCTCCATACTCTGCGAACTCTCACTACCCGAGCCTATGCTTGTACTAGTAACTGTACTTGAGCTTTGCTGCCCTTGACTCGATTGAGCTATCCTTGGAGCTTCTGTTGTTTGCTCACTCTGATCATCTGCTGGCAAATCTCTGGACCTTCTAAATGCCTTGCCATCCATGAACTTGACATCATGCCTTTTTTTAGTGGCCCCTGCTCTATTCTCCAAGATAAGAATGGTATTCCGATTAGCATTGATGATCTCCTTTGCATTACTAATAGCTTTGGTGAGCTCATTGAGACAATCTAGCAGGTAGTTGAATTTAATGAAGCCTAAAACTTCTAAAGTCTCAGTTTTTCCTGCTTCCTGGGCTTGCATTTACCCGAGATAATGGATTTGTTAAATATTTATTTCAATATGTATAGTGAGTTCTAACTTGACATTGAAATGGGGATTTTATTTTGATAACAAGAAGTATCATTATTTTGATTATCTACAATATAAATACTATTAAGTAGTAATATGAAACAAAATGTAAATGGAGAGATTTGAGTATTTAAAAATTCTAATTTGTGAGGTTGAGCAAGATCATGAAAGTGGTGCATGATAAGTTAGACCCAAGCTATGTAAATTTAGTTCTTATGAATTTGTTTAATAATTTTGATTACATTTATTTTTCTATTACATTATGTTGTATTGATAATTGTAATGAGTTGTAGATATCTATGAGTCAATGGGGGACATGATGATCACTAATACCTTAATTATCTAAAAATCACCCTATCAGGTAATGTGTTTTTTTGTGTGAAGATTGTGATAAATATCTTGTTTTAAGTCAACTAATATTAAATTTAAAGTAAAATTTTTGTATTGTAGATGTTGAGGTATTTCCGTGGTGTCTTATTTTTGGTGTAGAAATATAAGCTGTAGAGAAATTTGTGAGGCATTTTTAGGAAGTGTAAATTAAGAGAACCAAAGTTATTAGGTTTCTTTTGAGATTGACTCCAATCCAAGTGGTCAGGGTTAGGGTACTTGATTAGGACATTAAAGTGGTAGTTTAAGGTTATTTTGGTGATCTTGCCAATTGGTTAGAGGGGGCAAGAAGAAAGAAGAATAAAAAAGAGAAGGTTGATTTTCATTCTTCAAGACTATTGTCTATTTCAAGAGGTAAAAGTGTAAGTGTCAATATTAGGTGTTATAGCTTGCATAATATTGATTTAATCCAATAATGTAAAATAAGTATTGGTTGTAATGCATCTTAGGTAATGTGTTTGTGATATTAAATATTTATTTCAAGCCACTTTTAAATTTGAATGTAACTTTGGGTTTGATATTTCATGTTGGTTGCACATGGGAAGAATATTTAATGTTTCAAAAATATAGTACTAAAAAATAAATGTGGGGTTAATGATTTTGTGGACTGATATTTTGAGGACTAGGGTTTTACCATACTAGTTTGTGTGCTTTCCCGAGATTAATCCTATAAAATAATAAATTTTTTTAGTGGTTTAATGTTAGTTAATTTGTGTATTGGCTTGACTATCATTATATTGAGCCTCTTTTCTAATTTGTACATATGTGAAGCATGGAATGGGATGTGTAGATATATGTTTAGATACGTGGAGAATGTATTGGAGAGGATTGATGTTTTAAAAGTGGGAATGGAGGCCCGATAAATGTATTATGATATTTATTTGTTAAATAATACATTATTGTTCAATGCTTTTGAAGGTAAAATTTTTCCCACTTGATGGTTTTCTTAGGGTATATATATTGTGATATGTCTTTGATATTACATATGGTTATTCTATATAGTTACATGCATTATTTTCACTTATGGGATTATATAGTAAATGGACTAATAATATTGATTAATTCTTCTACCACTCGATATCATAGCCAAGTTTTTGGTTGTGTAGTTTTATTAATCCCTATTTTGGTAAAACTCTTTGATGAATAGATTTAATGTAAAGATGAAGCCATAATGATACAAGAAATAATTAAAATATATGAATTTATGGATACATTTTTTAAGTTGTTGTTTTACAAATCTTGGTTTGAATATGAGTTAAGATAAAGGGTTTTTTTGGATGTTCGTTGTGAGGGTTGGATTGGGGAAGTTCTGCAAATGAATTGGTAACATAAAATAGACAATGCCATTAGATCCAACAAGAGATAAATAATTTCCATAAAAGTGGATCTATTTTGACTATTGAAAATAATACTATAGTTTTTAACCCCCAAAACTAGCCATATATGCATACAACTATATGAGTATAGCAAAAGGATCACAATTTTTTTATTTAATCAACCTTTACTAATCTATAGAAACAATTAAAAATTAAAAAAGGAGAACCTATTTTGGGGTCGACAAACAAATCATGTGTCCCTATTTTATTAGATTATGGATCTAACACTACTCAATCAATAAAACATGCACAAATCTCTATTAGTGTAACTGAACCCACAAATAAATGGTCATCTACCAATGGGGATAAGTATACTTGACTATCCCCCAATCTATCAAGAAACTACCAAAAAAGCTAGTAGGGATATCAATTTTTATTTTTAAAAATAGAAACTAAATTTAATCACTTTTAGTATATTTTCTAATTTTGTGCTCCTCCTATAGTGTAACTGATGGAGCATCACCAAGGCAGTTGTAGTATGCCACCAATTTTATTGGGTTATTGGTTAGTCACCTACGAGCCATCAACCAACCATCCCATTAAATATTATGGAACATTTTCCCTTCAAGTCATCATAACAATCACTAGTATTGTTCATTTTTTAATTTCCAATAATTGACGAAAATCTCTCTTGAAGAACCATTTAGTGGTATAGGTTTGGTTTAGTGATGCTTTTATTTATACCATTCAAGTTACAGCCATGAGAGTATCTAGTCGAGTCAAAAGGTGAAACCTTCAAGAAGTACATTTTTTTATGTAATATTAATTATGGTACTATTGACGAGTAGTTTCGATGCTTCCTAAAATAATTTTAGAGTTTCCTCAAAGAAATTTATTTTTTATTATAGTAGGTACATAAGCTATATTGGTGTTTAAGGGACATGTGTAAGGACTTGGATTCTTCGTTTGGTGAGATTTGAGTATAGGTAGAATGGTAGTGATTATTATGGTGTCATAGATGTGATGGTACACTTGTGCACTAGTACAACATGATCATGTATGTGGTTGTTTGGTGGTGGTGGGGTTTAGTTTTAGGAGGTTTTATTAAATCTGAGGGATGCTAGTTTGATCCCTTAACTATGATTGGTTGGCTATGGATTCTCTTACTAATCATAGCTTGGTTGATTTGATATTTTATTATTGAGGTACATACATGATTGTCTTCTATGATAATTCAGTTTTTAGGTTACTAATGTTATTCTTTTTTTACATGTTTAACATTTTAAATATCCATGTTATGTAGGTTGTGGATTGACTGCCAACTTTCTTGTGGTGGGATGAATCAAATATGGATTATCAATCAACGAGATATGATTCAGTGTTGGTTTAGACTATTTTAAATATCCTTATCTATAGTCATTTGTATATCGTTATGCATGCATTAAGATGAGAGGGTTGATGTTGGTTAGAGTTCTCTCTTCTACTATATATTACCTTTTGTGCAATATTGATCCTAATTTTTATTTTTTTATTTCACACCATAAATATAACTAATCAAGATACATTGCATAGTCTTGGTTTCTAACTTTATTCACTTCTCCTTTGACACATGCATGTGCCTCACAACCAAAAACTATAAGATTCCTTAGTGAAGGTTGATGACTTCACTATGTCTCCATAGACATGTTGGCAATATGTATTTTGTCATTAATGTCTAAAGGTTTATGAACTGACCATGCCTCCATAATATATATCGTCATTAATGTTAACCTAATGTATATGAATAGATGTTGTCCTTTATTATGTTGTCACTAAATATATGGTGATTGGTTGGACAAAGAACTAATAATTGTTAATGAAGTAATGGAGGCATATGATTATGGATGTTGGTTGCATATGGTGTGTAGATGCCCACCTTCTTAAAGTCTCTATGTCTATATTTAGTAATACAATTGATGATGATGATAATGAAAAAGAGTGCATGATGGGGCTTAGAATTTTTGAGGTGATAAGATGAGGATTAGATGATTTACATTAGAATGAAGATATTATATTGTGTGAGAAGATAATGTTTCTGAGACATCTTGGTCTACAGAAGGTTGATTAAGCTAGTTGGTGCACAAGTATGTATTGATGTGTACTTCACATTACTTTACATTTTTTGATATGGTCTAATATACTTGAACATAGTGTTTATGCTTTGTGGGTATTGAACTCCGATATTTTTAGCTCCTTAGTATTGCAATTAATAAGGTTGGTGACTATAGTTGGTTGGCAACCTAGTTGTCTATTAGAATTGGTTCAAAAAATGCTTCATGCGTTTCTCTATATTAGTGTATTTGGTCCAAATATTTGAGGAATGTTTAAAACATATGTTCTATATCTTAATTCAATTATTAGTTGTTGATGTGGTCTGCAAGTTATGGTAGTGTGTTATGTGTTTGACTAACTATCTATAATGAAATACTCTTTATTAGTTGTGTTGTTATAGTATGATCTTGTTATGAAAAGATGAAAGAATAATTTGAGAATATTGTTGGATATTCAATAAATGTCTTGGTGTGCTCTATATCATGTTATATGATCCATTTGATGTTTCATTATGCCTGGAAGTGTGTTTTAAGGTAACTTCTCAGGTCCAACTAACAAATATTATTCTTCAATTTATGGTTACATTATGGGTGTCTCTACTTGCTTTGAAGACTATGTTGCATTGATTTTGAGTCCTACCTTGACATTTAGGGATCCACATTGAGTGTGTTAATCTAGAAGACATGTTTTGGGCTAGCTTGTGGTGTGTTGCTTGGTGTATCTACACATTATCTTATTGTCGAGGCTGGAGGGTGTCTGAATTAGTTTGAACTACTTAGAAAGAAATGATATATAACATTTGTAGGTCCTCTCTATCTCTTGGATTGGACTGCATTCACCATAGTTATGTTTTGATGGCCACTTTGATAGGACCTATATTTTTCGTCTAATTTGGTTGACCTAATTGATGTTTGTAATGAAGAAGATGGTATATATACAATATCAAATTGATGTTGATGGTGTAGATGAGTATGTGGATAAATATATGTGTTACACGTACATGATTATATCATTTTCAGAAATCAGTGATGCAAAATTGTAATACAGAAATTATGTGGTACTTTCTATGAAGTTGGTTATTTGAGGCTGAGATTTGAGGATAACTCTATAGCTGGAGTTTTTTTAAGTTGTCTTTCTAGAGGCCTATTCATTCTTGATTCATTTATTTGAATATATTACTTGAATAAAGCATGTCTTCACTTCAAGGTCTATATCTTTCCCTAAGGCATTGTATCTAAGCTTGTAAGTCCTTTGTATATTGCTCTGAGATAGTACATCTTATCTTGCAAGTCCTATAAAGAGTAGTGTGCTTCCCTGGTAGCGAGCCTAAAACAAAATTTGAATAATTCATTATATTGAGAAATGACTCTCGTCGTAGTTTTTTTCTATTTTTTGTTTTCCACATAAATGTGGTGCTCTCTTGTGCATAGTGTTTCATTGTTTTATATTTCACTATTGCTAATAAGAGTAAGGTTAAATTGACTCTAGATTGTTGAATAAAGTTTGGTATTTTGTAGAGACTACTACATCCTTATATGAAGAGAAAAAATGCTCATCTAATTTTACTATAATTTCAAGGGTTAATCCTAAAATAAATTATGCATTTATTTTAGTTCAAGGTTTCTTCTAGTTTTCTAACCACAATTTTAGATAAATGTTCAAAATATTTTACTAATTCCTCCTTAATTTTTCTCATCTTCCATATTTTATTCATATATTAGGTGAATGAAAAATTTATAAAAAATAAGTCACTCAATTATTTCCATGTTTTCATGCTTAGGGAATTCATTAATGCACCATCTTAGTGTATAGTCATTGAGGTCTTCGCAAAATCATACAATTCTCATACAAAATTACTTCTTGATCTTTCTTTTTCTAATATAATTAAGGATTCACTAGTTATATGAACCTTTAAACTTTTCTTGATTTTGACAAGTCATTTGACAAGTCGAAAGCAAATGATCTTCAAGTCTATAGGTCAAGCGAAAGGATTAAAAGGAGCTTAGTACAGATTCTTGGTAGGTATTTAATTTAGATGTTAAGATCTTCATGTTAAGTCAATAGAAAAAAGTCTTCAATATAATGAATGGAGGAGTTTGAATGGTAATTTTTTCATTTATTAAGCGTAGAAAAATGCTACATACGTTGGTACTTATCGATTTAAAGGATAGCGACGAAAGACACATCTCGATATAAAAAATGAATGGAGGAGTTTGAATCGTAAAACGAATGGTCGTGTTTTCATTTATTAGGCATAGAAAAATGCTACAAACGTAGAAAATTTTAATTATGGTTGTAGGTATAGGTAAATTTGTAAAAAATGTAATTAGTAAATTATGAAACTAAATAAATTGTGTATTCTAGTACGAAGGTCTATGCTTGAGCCTGGAGACCAAGGTAAAAAATTTTATATGTCTTGGTACTAAAAATTATTGTACATATCTATACTGTATGTCAAAATTAAATAGTCTACGAACTTATTACGAAGAATCAAATCTATTCCTTAGTTTCACCTCCATATTGATGAATTCGTCATTTTCCATGTAACTCTTATAGTGCTAAATGTACATATGTGATCTATAGTGCTCTTACATATACTCTACTTTTTTTCTCTAAAATATAAAGATTGATAATATATAGAAATGCATTTGTAGTGTTTTTGATTAAGATAAAATGGGTTTTATAGGGAGCAAAACCCAAATCCAAGAACAGAGAAAATGAAATAGCAGGTATGTCAAGATTCTCACAGAGAGACCTCCATTGCATATGATTCCAGTCCATTCAATAGCAAAGCAAGGATCCGATATCCAGCCTTTGATACCGAATGCCTTTTTAATTGATAAAAGGGCATCAACTGCAGTTTAACAAAAATGAGAAGTCCGTCAGAGGAAATCATGGTTGAAAATTGAATCAGAAAAATTAAAGATGTTTTAAATATTACCATCTCCTGGATAAGTTTCTGGTTCTCTCTCCATTATTTTATAATACTCAAGAGCGTTGAGCAGAGGACCACGGTTAGACTTTCCCGCCTGGTATGCAGTTTCGAGAGATATCACTACTTCTTTTTCCTGTGTGTAGTTGTATGTGAATGGCAGCTCAATCGAATGATTTTGCAGAGTGTTGTCGATGGACTGAACGGTTTGCTCATTCGCCGTAACATCAAAATTCCTTGCCTCTGAACTGTTGAGTTCCTCGACCTCTGCAAAGCATAGTACAAATAAAGTGCGGGTATCCTGTGATTCAAGAGTGAAGAGGATTCGACTCTCAGGCGTTTCGTCAATTACCGCTGTCTGCATTACAGCGGCACGAGGGAAGCTGGTGATATTATTATTATGTTTCAAAACCATTCTGTTCGTTTGTGCCTTTCGAATTTGCGCCTCCTTGTACTGACCAAGCCATAAGCTGTCCGATTGCCACAAGCGATCAAACCGGTCTTGAGGGTACCTAATCAGGACTGGATAATTTCAATCTCTAAGTGTGATAGATTTCACTTCAATTGCTAAACATTATCATTAGACATTATGAATGGTTTAATTTTAGATAGAATTTATTAAAATATTATTAATTAACACTTTTATAATTTAAGTTTACCTGACTTCAATCAATTAATAGCCATACTTATAGAAAAGATCATCAATCAATTTTACCTTTCTTCATTTCTATATACAAATGTGACCACATAATTTTTCTTAAAAGTTCTCTGTTCTGACAGGGATTGCTGCTTTATTAAGCTTGTTTATGAAAATAAATACCTCATATAGTCGGAGAATTGAGCACCCAGATCATATCTTGCTATTGTGCCCAAAAGTATTCCGGGCTTAACGTGAGCCTCATAGAGGCCGCCTGAAAGACTCCTCAACTCAATTGCAGATATGAAAGGATCGCTAGTGTCGGAAGTTCGAATCAAGCAAACATAGAGGACGTTGCTAGAACTGGTGAAGATCCTTTCTCTAGTAAATTCTGGGATTTCCGGAGATGAGATAGATTGGGTTTTCTGGTAAAGCATGCCTTGTGTCTCGAAAGAAACATTAAAGCTGCGAAGCGTTTGGATTCCATTATAATTACCAAAGAAAAACCACAGGCGTAACAGGTAGGTGACATTGATGTCTAGAGGCAAGCTATAACAAGATTTCTTCAGAGGTCTTGGAAAGTAACGCAAAGACTGCAGGTGAAATGGTATACTTGAGTTACTAACACTCGCTGCCTCACCAACATCTATGTAATTGCCATCCGAACTCCATCTAACATTCGTCGCTGAATTAGTGTAATTATTTCCCCCGCCACAGTTGATGCTCAGGAATCCTGATTTGCAACAAATAAGAACTAATCAGTTGAATGAAGCAATGAAGATATGTTAAAATGAAATTTCTCCCTTTGTGGTACCTGGCTGACCCGAAACTGAGACAAGAAACACGAGCACATTCGCAGCGAGCGTAAGTAGACTTCTGCCTGTGAAAATTAACTTGTCCATCCGCTCGCAGAATAGTTGTAAAGCGAATGCTCACAAATTCTCTGTTTAAGGGACGGTATGCGCAAAACTTGATTGAAATTTAGAATCACATACTTCGTATTTTGGAACGGAACTTTGGAGGTTTTAGTAGCGCGGCTCATATTAATTAACGTGTCACACCATTTAATCATATTTTTATTAATTAATTGAATATCACAATACAACCCATTTTTGTCAAATGTACATTAAGGTTCTGTCCAATTAAGGTGTATAATATTTTATATTAATTAAAATATAAATTATAGGATAATTAGAATTTTAACTAATAAAAATTTATAATTATGTGTGTATATAATAACATGATTTTAATAAAATTTCGATCCCACATTTTTTTATTTACCAATCTTTTTGATATTATATTTTATTCTATTAAAGAATAAAGCATAATTGTACACTATGTATGTCTAGAAGTAAAAAATAAATAATGTGGTGTCTAATTAAGATTTACAATATTTAATCACAACTCGTCTCTATTATTGATTTAACTATGAAATACATCTTATTATGGATAATGTTCGGAGAGGAAAAGAAAGGCCTAGTCATTTTATTTTCTTTCTATCAATAAGAAAAGTCCACTATAAAACTAGAGACATGCAAGGGCACATATCATCCTAGAAACCATATTATTTAATCTTTATACTTTCAACAACTATAAGGGTCAGCTATATTTCATCGATGTAGGTGTGTGAGATTTATAGTTGGGGTAGTTATTGTGTAAAATAAGTAGTGTTGGTCAAAGTGATTGTTAAAAGTTTGTAAAATTGAACATAGGTATCATTGCTAAATCTAACATGTTATAATGCTGTGATCCGAATTATGGATTTGGATGACAACACCTGAGTGAGAACCTGTGGTACTGTAAATTTTCTTTACATGAACAAGAAAGCATAGAATTGAAGCAAGCCAAAAAAGTGATCTATTCAATTCGAAAATCAAACATATATCAGTCCACGATTCCAAGGGTCACCAACAACTCCTTTTGAATCGAAACCCAAGAGTCACATCTTGTTTATTTACATAATAAAATCTAAAACTATGAAATTTTCAAAAAATTATATATATATTTTTTCCTAACTTTAACTAGGTATAACTTTCTACACATGACTCAAAATTACGAGTCGTTTAACTCATTGGAAAGGTCTCCAAGAGTTGGAGGCGAAGTCCTGAAAAAACCCTCCTACAACATTTTTTAAAAAGATAGGCCAAACTTTCAACGGCTAAAAATGCCCCGAAGATCTTCAAAAATGCCAATTACTAGCGTATAGAAAAACTAAAAAAAATATTAAAATATATTTCCACTGTTTCAAATTTTCTTCTGATCATGTTGATCATAGAAATCATTGCAAAATCTAAAATGTTGTAGCATTGATCACATAGATCATTAGACTAAATTAATAAAACTTATAGAACTTATTGTATATAAGTGTTGCTAGATTTAATTTTTTTTAGCATTAGCTATTGATATTATTTTTATATATATATGGGGAATTTGATTGTAGAGGTCATGGAAATGATTTTTCTCCTTTCACAATTCATCTATTTTACTAATATAACTATGAAATACATCTTATTATGGATAGTGATGAGTAGAGGAAAGGAAAGGTTATCTAATATTGTAATTGTGCTAATCATTTTGAGAAATACTATTTAAAAAAAAAAAATATGAACAAAAGTAATTAAGGGTACTTAAACAAAGACAACTTTGTAAACTTTCGATAACACATTAATGTTAAATGTCCTCAATTTGTACATGATTAGCTAGTAAAGTTATTTGCTATAGGAGACTTCTATTATCTAGTCAAGTTTTGTGATAAAATAAAGTTTATGAATAGATAATACAAAATGTATAAACTATATTCAATTACATGAACACATTTGTCATGAAGAATCATGCCTAATGCAAGAGACGCATCTTTCCATACATGCATCTATTTAAAGATCTTTGAACTCATATATTTGAGATAGAGCAAATTTATCAAAGCTCTCCAATTTCAAAAAAAAAAATGAATCTGTACGGAACAACAAATGACAAATAAAAGAAAACGGTGAAACTTTAATGGATAAATCAAAGACAAACTCAATACCCCTTCGATTATTTTTTATGGCCAAATAAATATATTTTATGTTATGTTCTTGTACGTTTGATGCCTGTTTGTCATGGGCTTATTATGATGGTACACATGGATAGCATTTGTTGTAGATTAAAATACACATATTAAGATTTCGTATGAAATTCCATAGATGTAAACTATGTTAGAGAATTCGAAATGGTAATACATAAGAGAAATAACCGTGATAAGATGTATGAGAAGTACCACATGGATGCTAGTAAATGTAGCCCACACCACCATTGGGCCCTTCCCATAACTTCGAAAATTTGACTCTCGCCCTTCATATGCTTTGGAATGCTTCAGTGTAGCAGAGAGCTGGTTTGGTTGGTATATTGCATATATCCTGATGCAAATTTAAGGTTTCAAAGATTAGTATCTTCAGTTGATTCAACATGAGTTTCAGTGTTCCGAAAGGTCATTTGATCAAGTTATGTGGTATGGTGTGATGATTGGTTTTTCTGTTGTTTCTGTATTGCAAAATTTGAGATTTTGGTTTTTATTACTTTGGAATTGATTCATTCTATTGTGTATATTTTGAAGAGTGCTTGGGATGTTCTTGTGTGTCCACAATTCAAATGGTTCATGATTTGAAACTTCACTTGAGCGTATCTTTTAGTTTGTTGTATTGGTGTTGTTGAGCTCTAGAAGGGAGATGATGATGAGTCTAGTAATCCGAGTTGTTGTAGTTGTTGCAAAGGAATTTACGTTGCTTATTGGTGTTTCTAGATCGTGTGCTATCTGTGTTGTTGGTTTGCATTGATCGTTGTGGGTTTTATTGAATATTTTATTGGTCTGTAGGTATTCTTCATGGTATATGACTTTCTGGCCAACCCGATGGTTCTTGCATGTTGTGGATGATCTTGGCGATATATTCGGTGGTTTTGCATGTTCGTCGTTTTGATTTTGGGCATGCTATGTCCTTTCTAACATTGTATTGATACACATATTTATTTATGTATCATGTGTATGTGTGAATAAGCAAATTGATCTTTCGGAAGTGTGAAGAAGAGAAGAGAAGTGTTGCAAAGTAGATAGTGTGCTTAACTGAAACTATGATTAGGCATTTGGAGATGTTATTCTTTCAATTCATGTAATATGGATTGGTGTCCAAACTTTGTAAGGCAAAATGTCTTTCCTAGGTTGTAGCCCTTTTGTTGTTTTTGAGTAGTGAGCTCTAGGTAGTGTGTTGGCAATTGACACTCATCTGGTGACTTCTGATGTTTGATTTATGGTCTAGAGTAGTCATTGATGACAACTCTTATTGGAGATTTGATCTGACAGTCGTGATTCATCCTATCCGGAAGCTGGGGTTAATCTTCCGTCTTAACTTGTAGACCTTAACATTTGAATCAAATACAGACCAAGCATGCCATGTTCCGTCTTTTTGAATGGCTTCGATGCATCTAATGGGAAACACATGGTGTTGGGACTTTTGAAATGGCTTGGGGAGTTCTAACTGTAAAAATTATAAATTGGATTATTTCAAAGTCAACGTTGTAGGTTTCCTTAGAGCCCGACTTTCCAAGGTTTCTCTTGTGCAACCATGTTCTTTTTTCTCTTGTAGACAGTAACTTCTAAGTCAAAGTAAACAAACATTCTGGGGTGCCCTTTGCAATAAGATATCGTCACGAGGACATATGTGGCCATGTTGATGTTAAACTTTATCCTAGCGATCGCGCTGATTGAATTATAAATTTTATGTAAAAAGTAACTAAAACATGTTCTGAAATCAAATCATACTTAAACTCTTATGCTAACTCTAATTAAAGCTTAATTGTAATGTTTAAAAGAATTGTATTCTAATTTCAACCATGATCACAACTCTAACTATTATCACACATCAATAATTAACTACTTTCAATTAAAAAGATTTAAAGCTTGAAGGGAGTCTTTTTGTAATGCCATCATATCAAATGCATTTGTGATTGTTTCATTTCATTTTCTTTTCATCACTAGTATCAATCACGAATAGTAGTCTTGAATTGAATAGGGAGGAAAAGATTGAAAGTAGAAAGTAGCATTCATAGGTCTACCTCATTGCAAAAATAACCCAAAGCATCATCTCATACTCATAACAAGATATATGTGATAATATCATATTTTGTTGTTTTTGATAAAGGTAAATAGGTTTTTACAAGGACCCAAAACCTAAAGTTTTACAACAGTTGGCCAACAGCCAATTTGATAAGAAACAACAGCAAAACACGGGATCAAACCTGAACAAAAACAGAGACAAAAAATGCAGACAGACAAGTGAAAGAAAAAAATATGTCAGTTGAGTGATAGCACTAGATCCTTGTTCTTTTGAATGTAAATCCTATTGATTTCCTCAAGTTCTTCCATGATGAATCCGTAGGTACCCTTGTTGTTGCTTCGGCTCCTGGTTCTCAAACTAGGTCCAGTGGTTTTGTTGTCTCCAGCAGCCACCTCATCTCATCCAAGATTTTTCACCGGGTCATTGTGGAAGGATCTGTAATTAAGAACCATCTCATTAATCTTTTCAATCCCCTCAATGTTGTTGTTCATGGCTTCTTTACTAATGTCGACTAGATTCTTGAGATTTTTCTTAATCTCAGCCATGGATTGTTCCACCTTATCAATCCTCTATTCATGGTTATATTTCATGACCTCAACATTTTGAGAGTGTTTTTGAGTCATGAGCATGATTTTTCCGGCATGCTGGATTTAGGGGAAGCAATGAAAATGTCAATTATTTCCTTAACCCTTGTCTTGAGGGTGTCGATTTCGCACTCAACCCATTCGCAACAGTGCTTCTGGTTTATGGTAGCTTCCATGACAAGATTAATTAGGCTACCATCTTTCCCCTGATTATCTTTCTAGACTTTGATAGGGATGTCCAGTTTAATCCCTTGGTCCGTAATCTTCGGGCTATGATCCTTCACTAGCAGTTTTTTCCTTTTGGTGAGGGGTTCGGCCTTAGAGATAAGCTTGTTGTTGGTTTTGTATTTACTAGCTACCCATCTGGGGGGTTCTTGTTACCGAGCATCTCAGGAATGACGATCTTATCCTTTTCATCCATAGGTTCATATTCAGGGTCATCAATAGGAACCCCACTATCATCCAGGTCCATCTCTGAGTCAAAGACATTTTGGTCCTCTGTCTGCATACCAATCTCGGCAAGCAGGGGCACAATTTCAAGGGATTTGGTATGTTCCATTATGAGGATGATAATTCCCTCATGCAGAACAGGGTTCGTAGGGTTTTGCAGGTGCTTTTCCATGCTATTTTCAAGGGAGGAGGCTAGATAAAAGAGAACAGAGATAATTTTACCATAGTGAAAATGATTTAAAATAGTGAAATGGTAGGAGAAGAGGCTAGTATACCTATCGTCAAGGGTGATATATCTCATTATAAACTTAGCCATATCCGCCCATGGGGAAATGAGGTCTTTTCTATTGTAGCTATCATCGGTCATCTTGGTGTTTCTGGAGCGCTCTTTGTCTTTGTCAATGAAACTTGACAAGTCCCCTCCCCTTTTTTCTATCTCTGTAAAACCTTCTTCTAGTTGTAGCCAAACCAGTGACTGATGTCACCAGAGTCATTAATTTGATAATAGACACCATAAGCCTTGAGACTCCATTTTTTCCATCCGTTAACAAAGGCCTTTGTAATCAGAGGAGAGGAGCCATGAAGCCTATCAAGGAAGGGGATGACACCACCATTGATAATTTCCTGCCAGATATCTTTATTCTTATTCCACTTCTTGCAAGTACAGGGCTCTAATTGATGTTGCATGATTTATCATTTTTACACCAAAGGCGTTCCCTTATTTGAGGTGAATGACCTTCGGTTTCAAATCAATGGTTGATAAAATTTCAAAGGTACTGCAAGACAATTCCATCAATCGTCGCCATCTATTTTTCAACTTGTTCAAAAGTTTCTTGCTGGATCACCATTGTCGTCTATGTCATCGCCTATGTCATCTCGAGGTGGGTAGTTCTTACATACTGTTGACTCATTTCTCAAACTAATTCACACATTCAATGCAAATATCCGCCTGTAGCTATCAACTGCTCACTTAACCTTCAAAGCCACCCCTTGCTATAGGTCATGCCTCTATATCGGCTAAATAATGAAGTGCATTGGATTTGTCAATCAGACTGATAGCAAGATTGATTTGTAACAGTATCAATGAAATTTTAAGGCATAATAGACATAGGGCCATGAGGAGCGTCCCTCATAAGAAACAGTAGCAATATTTTCCATTATAACTTCCAACTCTTGAAGACAAGCATGTGAATTCAAAAGGTAAGAATTAGACATTTTCGCAATAAAATCCATTTGAATGGTCCTCGAAGATCATAAGGCCCTGATTTTTCCACTCTATTCGAGCTAGGACATGTTTGATCATGCTCAGGATACCCTAGAAAGGTAGTTTCAATATACCACACAATAATAATAATACAAAAAACAAGCATAGAATCTCATATTTTTTGCACAGATTATACACTAAGATTGAGATGATCAAAAATATAAATATGCAATTAGATTTAGGGGAAGAGAAACAATAGATAACATAATTCCAATAACCATCACCTTATTGTCATGTTGACCCCCCAATAGCCATTATAGTGAAAACGACATTAATAAATTTGTTTTGTACCAATAGCCGATTATTCTTTGTAATAAATTGGCCCATTTGTGCACAACTATTGCAACATTTGTCCCATTTGTGTACCACTATTAGAAAATTTGTGCACCACTATTGGGACATTTGTCAACAAGTATTAGAGATTTTAAGTTGATGGTTACTAGAACATCTTTAGTTAGGTATCAGACAATACTTTGAAGTGTGTACTTTTTGACCTTTGTACGCATAACTGATTCCACCGTGTGCATCGTTACTACCCAGAAGCCAGATCAATAGCTATAAGCAGTTAAGTCACATACGAAGACAACTAAAAAAATAAAAAATAAAAATCCGATATACCATTTAGGATTTGTGGGTGTGCGAAGTTAGCTATGACAGCTACTGGTGTTCTTCCCCTATATCTGTCTTGCACATGGAAGGGAAATTTTTAGGGAAATAAACACGTGAACTATATCATTAACGACAAGTACGAACATATGCAAATGAAGGATACAATATACATCATGAAGATGACTTGTCTACAGTGATTTCCAACCATGTTCAACACACTCTAAGAGATTTTCACCTTCTTCTCTAAGAAACTTCCTAGGGATAAACTCCTCGAAATTCACAAATTCATGAGCATTGTTTGTGGCCAGCAGTTGATACCCACCCAACAACACTCCTTCCACAGTTCTCTTAAACACAACACATGACTCTTTTACTTCTACTTTTTACAATTTTATGTTTAACTTAATTGCATCTAATCACCTTCCATTAGTGGTACTATTCCACTCTCTCGCTACTCTGTTTGCCAATGTGATTCTAACACCACCTAATGTCTTTAGATGTGAAATAGTTAAATTCACGTGAAAATAAGTGTGATAGTGTTTTTATGTACATGGAATATCGATATCATTATAGACTTGTCTTGACAAAATTAAAAAAAAACAAATCAAATGTATAATCTAAAAGTTTAATAACTTCTGAGAACAAGAAATTATAATTTGGTATATAATGGGTATGCTAGAGTGGTGTGTAGCATAAATTAGGAAATGTTTTGGTCTATTTTGTGAATATAATTGTACAATTGATCAAAAATTTAATATCTCTCTTTTTCTTCTCATATCTCTCTATCTCTCTCTCTATATCTCTTTAAATCTTTCTATTTATCTCCATTATCTTGTTGTACTTGATCTTCATCTCTACCCCTCTATCTCTAAAAATGTCTCCCTCTATACATACATCCATCTCTACCCCTCCCTCCCACTCTTCATATACCTTTATGTGTGTGTGTGTTTCTTTTCCCCTCCATCTCTACCTTCATATTTCTTCACCCATCTCTCACTCTATTTCTATCTCGTTATCTTTTCATCTCTCTCTATCCTTATATCTCTCCCTTTTTCTACCTCTCTTTATACATCACTTCTAGTATCTCTATTTTTATTTTTCTATCTCTCCCTCTATATATATTTATTTCTTCCATTTATATTAATCCTTTCATCCTCTCTCTCTCTCTCTCTCTCTCTCTCTCTCTCTCTCTCTCTCTCTCTCTCTCTCTCTCTCTCTCTCTCTCTCTCTCTCTCTCTCTCTCTTTATCTCTCCCTCTCATCCTTAATATCTATCTATATCTTCCTCTCTATCTCTATCTCCTAATCCCCTCTCTCGCTCTTTATCCACACTCTATCTCTCTCTATCTCTCCCTCTCCCTACCTAAAATATATCTCTACAATTGACCACTACTTTCTGTATAAATCCATGTCTTTCCCTTTATTTCGATCTTATTATCTCTTGATCTCTCTACCCTTATATATTATCTTTATCTTTATGTTTCTATATCTCCCTCTCTATATATGTATCTCTTTCATCTTTATCAATCCCCCTCTCCTCTCTATCCCCTTCTCTTCACATCCCTATTTGACATCTCAATCTCCATCTTCATCTCTATCTCTATCTTCCTCTATATCTCCTTATCCCCCTCTCTCTCTCTCTTCTATTGAGCTTGTGTATTGCACAAACAGATGCAATAAACAAACCATTTTTTTCTCTAACCGAACTTGCATACCTATTCAGTGTACCTATTGCACACCAATGTGCAATTTCTAGTATATATCTATAAAATACATTTCATATGAGTATTAAGCATCAACACTAACAAATTCAAAGTCATGGATATTAAACATTAAATTAGCAAATAATCACAAATATTGAAACTTGGTCAACTACCCTATTATAAATAGATGGTCAACTTTGAAACATCAAATTAACATATAATCACAACTATTGAAACATGTTCAACTACCTTCGACCCTATTCAATTGTCAATGTCAATTGTCCTTTCTAAAAGGACTCAACTAAATAAAAAATAAATTTTAAAAATAATAGAATTTTTTTTAATAAATATAAACTAGATGCAATTTGAAAGCTGAAAGATAATGTTCATTTTTTGCATTAAAGTTATATTCTTTTATAAATTTAAATTGATATCAGTCCATAACCAAACTATTTGTGTACCTAAATCCCAACATCCAATATATCTGTGTCAAAACCAAGTGTTCAATATGCACACCCAAATTCTAATCTCTTACTATACCAGCAACCAAATATATGAAACAAACTGCAATTATTCAATGGGTGTATGCCTATATTGCAAGAAATGAAAGGTATCACCATATCTCTTCACAATGCAATGCACATACATATCTCATCACATCTCCTACTTCTATAATATGGACGCAATATTTGCAATTGAATAAATACAATAGCAACAATTAATGAAAAGTGTATAATGTTCATGTATGCAAGAATACACAATAATTAACATTTCATGTTAAGCACATGAACAAATTTGATCACAATCATATCCTCTTAAAAATGTTTTCATTATTCACAACCAATTTTGGGAATAATATCAATAGCTCTTATCTAACGAATCCCCATTGAAAAAGTTGTTAGTAAAAAATGGTACAACTTCATTATCACTTACTTCAAATTCAGCCATGGAATTCCTCCTATACTATTTGATCCTAACCTAGAATATTTATATTGCACAAATGTTAAAATTCTACAAAGAACACAAAAAAGAAACATTCATGTTATATTGAATAACATTCATTGGGAATAACAACAATGTAAAGATAACCTTAAAGTTAATATTATAAGAACTTCACCACATAATTTGAAATTAACATCAACCATTACATATTTTAAAAAGTTTCATTTGAAAAAATATAAATCTTCTTCCCTCATGTCACCACCCTGTACAACCTTCCTCTGAGCCAGCACTACATAGCTTGGTCTACTCTATGTCCTTTATTCACTATTAATCACCTTTTGACCATTCGTTTATTTAGTTTTTCAAATTATGATTAGGGCTAGTCTTATGTTCTAGAAAAATTTGTTGCCATAGTATAATTTAAAACAAGTGGTCTCAAATTACTTTATATTTTTTATTAAGGTAAGTGGGGAAGGGTCGAAACCCATTACAAATAAAATAAAATACAACTTAGCCCCTTACAAGACAATGAAATTTTTTATTAAGATAAATGGGTTTTATAGGGACCCAAAACCCAAAGTCAAAGAGAAATACAAAAAATAGGCAATCACTAACCAGTCCATAACCAATGATAAAACAACCACAAAATCAGAGGCCAAGCCCACAGAGCAAGAAAACATAATAGAATAAGAGAAAACCTAAAACACATTAGACCAGAGATTGCATCAACTCTTAATTATTTTTAATCATACTCTTGTTGATGTCCTTGAGCTCATCCATGATGAAGCTAGATGTATTTTTCTCATGGTTCCTTCTTCTAGTCCATGTATAGGGGCCAGTAGTGGTCTAAAGTCTCGTACCTTGTAAGTTTGACCCTTGGGTTTTCTTCTTCTATTTTGTGTCTGAGGATGGAATACTGGTGATGGATTGAGCTCATTGATCTACTAGCATAGCACAAAATAGGTTTCATTCAAGGATGATAAAAATGTGGTTAAAAAAGGGCCTTGGGTCCCATGAGGACTGTCAAGGTGATACTACCCAAATGGGAAAGAGATAACAGATTGTACGCCCTTAAGGTAGGATGACACTCACCATATTTTCACCTTTGCCATCCATTTACAAACAAACTTTCATCTATGATAACATCGACTTTTCATGAAGGATTAATCATTACACTTGTAACAGTTTCACTATTGAGCTTCATAGAGATGTATAGAGGAGGCTCTCCATGGTATGGGGCATCCAAATGGGTGAATAATATCTCTGAGACTTTCATCTTCTAGATGGGAGGCGAGATTGGAGTCATAGTGACTAGGTTAATATAAGGGCCCTGATTTGATACTAGATCTGTAGATGATGCAGAGATAAAGTTAGATGAGTTTGGTGGAAAAGGATTCATATAAATCTGCAATTCATGTTTGTTTTATCAACATATTTAGTGGATTATATATCTAAGATAATAAAATCATTCAATATCATGTCTAGGCACATAGTAATATTGAAATAATTTTGAACAATCATACCAACAAGGGTAAGGTATATTGTCAGGTAGAGGTTTGATCTTCGAAAGGGTTGTGAGACTATCCTTTAACAACTTTTGCATTATACTCAAATAGAAGTCATTTAATTTTTTCTGAATACCCTATTACATTGTGGTTCATATGTAGCAACTTTTGATGGTGCAGCTAAAATGTTAGCCACAACTTTTTTCTTTCTAGACTCTTTTGTGGACATGCTTTTAAAAACACCAGTGAGAGAGTTTGAAGTAGACTCTCTGAACTAAGACATTGTACATTAATAATCAGTGAGTGTAGAACAAAAGTGAGTAAAGTTTTGGTATCAATTAAGGGACAACTTTTCCCTTAGTGCTAGTTGTAAAGTTGTAATAAGCATTCGTTACAAATCACTATCTGGTGGGGAAAAGAGGATCATGTTATAGATAGATTGGTATCATGAAATGAAATCTATAACTTTCTTATTTGGCTTTTTCTTACAATGAACAAGGTCCACGAGGGTGACCCTACTACCAATGTAGCTTGGATCCATTTGAGAAACAAGTCCATAAGCTTATCGAATTTCTAGATGAAATAATTTGGTAATGAGTTGTAGAATTCTAAAACAGTCCCCTTGAGAGAACATGAGAAAAGCTTAAGTAGGATAAAATCTAAACTATGGTAATCACTACACATAGTGATGATTGAGTCAATATGCACATTAAGATCTCTATCTCCATTTAATTAATCAAACTTAAATTCCTCAAACCACTAGGGAAGGATAATTTTAAGGATGGTCAAACTGAGTGGGGTCTTACAATAGCAAGAAAGAAAAGGAGACTAGCCTGAGACAGATGCAAGGTTTGTGATCTATTGTTGCAATTGGCCCATGTTCAATAATATGGTATTCAGTTCAAGATTTATAGGTGGAGGAGCACCATGCATGCCACCATCTCCACTAGTATTAACATGAGGACAAATACTAATAAATTCACTAATAAATATCCTTCCCATGCAAGTTGTAATCCCCCTTTTTGAAATAAATAATTTTATTTCAAATTAAATCCAAAAATCCTCCCACTTGCATCCTCCTAATAAATTCACTTGCATGTCTAATCCCCCTTCTAGATTCTTCTAATCCATTTTAATTAAACCTAATCGCCTCCTAAACATTTGCACAATCATTAAGAAAAGGGTCACTTCTCAAGAACCCTCAAAGTATTCATAAACCATTAAAGGATTTATGTCTTTAACAAGCTAACCTCCAAAGTCTTCAACAACCATTAATGGTTAACTCAAACTCAATCCTGGCTTAGAGACTTTCTCTCTAACTTAGCCACTCTTTAACTTAACCATTAATGGTTTACTACTCTTTCAGTCACTCACCTCTAACAATTCATCCCCCAATTCCACTCTCTACAATGTCTTGCCAATGATCTCTAGCCTACTTTGCTTGTTATTAGGGAGACAAGCTAAACAAATAGATTGAACCTCGTTCACCTATACAATGTAACTCAAAAAAATAGCAAGTAATGACACTAAAACCTATATCATCACTAATCTTCCTATATTTGTTTATATGTTCACTACCTAAGCATTGTTACAGGTTCATATGGCTCTTTTCTCCTATACTATATACACTATTGCAGTGCTTACCTTTTGAACGGAACACAGACAATAAAAAGGTACACCCTGCTCATTTTTTACTCTTTCCTATTTTGTTTAAATCATTTTTCATTACTTTTTTCTTTGTTTTATTCATTTTCCTCAACACAGATGTTTCATTAACCAAACCACTTTATAATAGCTCTTAGCTTCTTTGTCGTCTTCCTTTAGACTCCTACCAAGACATGCTTAGGTATTTAGAGATTTTCAAAGTTTCTCTCCTGAACCCTCAAACCAAATTTAAACAATTGTGCTTTCGTCCTCCACAGAGCAAAACTTAACAGTTGTCATAACAAATTAGTAATTACTATTTTGCTGCCAACTCTTGTGAGTACAGCTCATTGTAAATTTTATTTCCATTTTTTTCAGAAACATTTTTACATCAATTAACACTAACATTACACACCTCTTTCACATTAAGCTTGGTTGTCATTGAATACATCTTCTGTTGTTTTCTATTTCCTTCTTTGCTATGCTCATTCTACTAAGATAATCTTATAAAACAGCGATCCAACTGTACCAGGTATGTTTAACTCACTCTCCACTCTTTATTGTTCTTTGCATCTGTTTTAACAGCATTTCATTAAAGCTATGAGATTTCCACAATCCATCTTATATTCTTGAATTTTTTCTAGATTCAATTGTGTGTATTTTTTTCCCATCATCATCTGTTTTAACAACGTTTCATTCTTCGTTTCACATTTTTACATACTCATTTCTAACTTGCATTCACTTTTTAAAAATTGGCCATATCTAAGACTCATACATTTACAAAAACTCATTATTTATGTCCTTTGTCTCACACAAATAACTGTCAACAACAAGGTACTTATGCTTTCTTTTGCTTCCATTTAAAAAGTGACCAGTTTTGTTTACTTTTATCCTCTTAATTCGAATTCTTTCTGCGACTTATGAAACTATTTTATTCTAATGCCACCCTTTGCAATGCAGGACCAACTCTTTTGCCCAATGTGACTAATTAAGTTTCCCTGTTTCACATATAAACTTTAAAACTATTTCACATATATCAGCAGGTATTTTGTTTCCTTCCTTTCCTGATTTTTCAAAATGGTGATTATAAGTGTTTCCCACTTTTCCTATGTGCAACAGTTATTTTGCTTTTGCAGTTACTACAAGTTGCCCCCCACCAACTCACTAGGTGTCCCTTTACCCTTCTCTTTTCTATCACAATTATGGCATCTGCAGCTCACACTCTTTGTCGATTTATACTATCACTACACTTTCTTTTGTTCTTCCGCTTACCTCTTCTTCACTATGTTTCCTTTTCTTTTCTGCTTACTTATATCCCCTTCATCTCCACTCCTCACACTCTTTCAATGCTCAGTTCAAACATATTTTTTATATTTACCTCTATCAGATGTCACAGTGTTGCTTTAATTGTCAAACTACAAGCTATCCCAAAATTAGAATAGTATGTCTACTCCTTTGTCGTTTCATTCAAAACTCATAATTTTTTGTTTCATTGCACACTTTATACTTCTTCCCTGTCCAACTTGTTACAGTAATATTCCTTATATCTTTTCCTTCTGTACATAGTGACAAAACTTCTATGGATTCTACCTATAAAAATTCATCACAAATTTAGATATATCCATTGGAAGCATCCATAACATCACGTCTAGTATCTCGCCTACTTTTGTTTTTTGTCTGTCTGCTTCATAAGATTAAACTTTTCTTAACTTATTTTTTTGCCTACTTTGCATGGTTTGCACTAACATTTAATTTTCCTCTTTCAATTCACTCATCATACCTCCATCAACTAAGAAATTGCCTATGTAACCACCTTTTCCTACCACACAACAGTTTCAGGTACTTCTCACATTTAATATCATCACTCATTTCTTTGAAAATCGTTTTTATGATTTGACACTAACAATTCTATTTCTTTTCAACTTTGGTTTTAACACTTCCTTTTCTCTGCAGAGACAATTCCCCTGCCCAACTTAAACTGTTTTTATTTTCTTAAATTCAGTTTTATACATTTAATCTACCGTGTACATTTTTTCAGGTATTATACGCTTTGCACTATGTCACTCTTGCAATTTAATATTGGATGACACTCCTTTTTTAAGATTTATTTAATTTTATATTTTGTTGACATTCTCACAGCATTCTTCGTACAACCATGTTGCTTGTACATTTACCGTTAGTGTTTGCACCATGTTCCTTTATAATGCTATTTTATCTTTATTTATCCCTGCACTTTTGCATCTAATCTATCTTCTTTCAGGTTGCCAATGTCCCATTCAATGGATGGCATACATCACAAAACACTTCCTTTTCATAGATAAAAATTTATTTGTTTGGCTGCAATTGCCAATATTTTTTGCCTTGAGTAATTGGCAAAAATGTAACCATTTTTCCCACAATTTGACTTCATCCCTCCATTGAATTGATCAATAAAAACTCTCTTTTTACACTTTTGCCATCTATTGGCATACCATTTACATTGCTACACTAAAATGGAGCATATTAATTTATTGTATATCAAGCTTTTATTCTTATTACATCTTGTACTGAAACTACTTTTATAAGTAAAATATTAATTTCTTGTGCATTGTTTGAACTGCATAGCTCAAGCAACTAATCTCACCATATCCATGCCCTTTCCTTTTCATAATTGCATTACCAAAATTTGCAAACATTCATTGACCAATTCATTATGTTATTCATTAAGTCTAAACTACACTTTCAAATTCAACATAAGACATAACCAGCTGCGCACTCATCTCAGACATTGGATTTGATTTGTAAAGTCTCATTATATAGCCACATCCATATACACCCTTGCACAAACACACTTGACCGATGTGTGCCCCTTCTCATTAGGCCATCCATACAATATAATTCCCTATGTCTTCAATCGACAGAGGAGGGTGGAGAACCGTTGGAAGGGAATTGAGGTTCTACCAATTAAAGACTCTTCATAACAGCATATCCACATATGTAAGTATATACTGTTATGAACTACATATATGTAACTATTCACCTATATATATATATACATATATATATATATATACATATATATATATATACATATATATATATACATATATATATATATATATATATACATATATATATATATATACATATATATATATATGTAGGTATATATGCATGTGTGTATATGTGTATACATATATATGCTCCCCTATCTATGTATTTCAATACACACACATGTAACTATATACGTTTTTGAACTACATATATATCTATATACATAAATATCTATGTCCATATGTCCCTGCATTTATTTAAACAACCAAATTTATATGTCCCCTTGCATAAATGCACTACCCCATTTATATGTACCCTTGTATACCATTTCTATACATACAAGTATACAACCACATCCATATACACCCTTGTACACACACACTTGGCCAAGGTGCATCCCTTCGCATTAGGTCATCCATACAATAGAATTCCCTATGTCTTCAATCAGTGGAGGAGGGTAGAGAACCATTGGAAGGGAATTGGGGTTATACTAGTTGAAGACTCTTCACAAATCCCAAGGAGTTTCAAGATATATTCGACAGCTTCTTATAAAAGAGTTATACAATATAATTAAAACCATCACCTACAATAATGTTTCTAAATTATGTTTGCCCTTCAGTTTGACAGCATATAATGTTGGATTTTTTATCTACTATTACATTTTGTTGCAACATTATAATTGTTCTTCGTGCATTCCACTCTCAAAACTCATCCCACAAATTCAGGCTTGCCTATCGGCAAACCGTTACAAGCACTACTCCTGCAACTGCTAGTTATTACATCCATACATGTAATCAGTTTACTATACCTAATTGATATTACTTTTTCTGAAAGTTAAGGAGCAGACAGGCAATATTTGTTTGGTCCAGTTTCTGTAATATTAATTTGTGTAAGGACTTTATTTATTTAAAAGTTATTTTATTATATTTTGAAATTATTTTATTTAGGAGAAATAAATTTGATGTGTTATTTATTTATATTGGGTGTCAAATTTAAGATGAAAGATAAAATATTTTGTGAGCATGTTCGCATCCTTAGAATTCTTGCCTTGTTGTCATTGTAGAATCTCTGTCAACATTGATAGTTTGGATGATTTAATGGTATTATATAATTATATATTAAATTTTAAATAATAAATTTCTTATGGTATATAAGCGTATAAAATTTAATGATTTAAAATATTAATATTGTAAGCAAACAAAACTATTTTTTATGTAAATATAGGTTAATTAAAAAGATACTTATGGTTTTGCAAATTTAACAATATTTAAGGTTATACAACTAGATTGAGCATGTTCCTTGATTATTTTTCATCTCGTTAGAAAATGCATATAAAAATTCTAGATCTATCAATTTGTAAAATGATATCTTCACTACTTATCCTTGAGATTAGTTTTGATTTAGTATTTGAAGTCCTAAGTGTACAAAAAAATCATAAATCACAAGATGAGTGATATTTTAAGAGTTTCCTCAACTCTGAATTTGAAGTTAACTGACTTTAGGTTAACCTAATTCAAAAATAATAAAAAGTTTGTAGATAAATCTCTCATAATTTCATAAATGTAAATTAATCCCCATTATAAATTTTAAAAATAATTATCAATTATTTTAAACACCCTCTCTATAGATTTGATAGGTATCTACATCAATTAAAAAGTTTATAAATTCCAATCTATGTGTCGTTCATCAAAGCCAAATACATAGTTGCACTATTGGCTTCATAACTAAAATGATGGGAAATAGAGTCCTAGCTTGCAGACATAAACTAGGATCTAAATCAATGTTATTCCATTAGGGGAAATAGCCACCGAGATCCAACTTTAGTCCTAAATGAGAGTTAGATGTTGTGTATGATTATTTGCTCTTTTTGTCTTTGAAATGATTTGACATGAATGAGAAATGAATAGGTAAATTGAATCCAATTTGGCAATATTCAACATAAATAGGTAGGTACAAAACTAGAAAGGAAAGTATAAACTTATATTTGGAAATAAGATGCAAAAAGGAACTTGTATTGAAATATGAAACCTACAATGTCAGAGCAATGTGCTAGGTGCTCTAGTCTTGGAGGTGTTTTCGCTAGCTAAAACTTTATATTTTGGATTAGGATTCTCTATAGATTACTACCTCTAAAATTTAGCCAAAAATTGTTGGACATGTATACTAACTTGATTAGTCCTAAGTTTTTTGTGTGTTCAAAATGTAGAACTGTTCATCTCAATTTACTTTATGAAAATTTGTAACTTTCTCTTGTTGTATGTATTACTTACACACAAAGAAAAGGAAAAAATGGTTATGTTGTATAAGGGCCTACCTAAGTCAAACCAGATGTAGGTATTAACCTCCAATATAACTATGATTACTATGAAAATAGAGAGTGACCTTGGCAGAGTGGACGTTGAATCTAAAATGAAATGTTGAATTGACAAGATGATAGCTTTGGAATTAATTGTGGTGGTAAAGTAATTTTCTCTTTAGATAAATATTCTAATTGTTGATACAATAATATGAATAAATCATAATAAAATCAATTATGAAGACATAGTTGAAGATAAGTCATGGTAGCTTAATCTTCCTTGTTCATAGATATGCTCTTGAAAGAAGGAATTGAGTTCTTGAATGAGGTATTTAGATTATGAAAGTTGATGAACTGAATTAGAGATGATGCCTTTCTATAGGGTTTCAAGGTATTTTTAAATTTAAGCCAATTTTCAATCATCATATCAAAATCTTAGGATGGTATCATAAATAGTCAAACTGACACTTCTATATATTCAACTTTGTGCCCCTTTTAGAGGGACTATGGTGCTATCTGTCATGGTCTAGTAGAAATATGCCTACAAAATGATAAAGTAAAGGTAGTGGTAGAGTGAACAAGCCCAAGTCAGTATATCAAGTCACCTCATGAGCATATGACAACAACTTGGATGAGAAAAGGCCAAAATAGACTCAAAAACACCCATAAGGACTCACACTAAATCAAGGGCATAGAAAGGAGTGTGATACTAGAAGGGGATACAATTTTAAAAATTACGCTTAGCAACCATATTTAGGAAGGTGCTTGTGCAATATGAAAATAGTGAATGAGAATAAATCTCAAATCTTCTTACTGAAAAGCCCTTGTCTATAGAGTTTGGAAAATCAAAGGATCTTGAAATTTATTTTTTATAATTTTTCTGGTAAATATTTGGGTATAAATTTGGTTTACAAGAATCCCTCTTTCAATGATTGGATTAATAACAGAGGGTACATGGTATGCTTATTCATGGAAGGGATGTTGACTCTCCTTTGTAGATAGGCAAATTTTCTCTTATCAAGGCCTCAATGTGCATTGTCTTTATTTACACAAATTTGATGTCTCAAAACCAAAGAAAAGTGTCTAAGACTTTTGAATATGAATAAAGATGTTTCCTATGGATAGTATGTGAAGAAAAATTAAGATACAACTTGGTGAAGTAACATGAGATTTACAAACCTATCGAATATGGGTCATTGGGCATAAGAAAAAGTAGAGAGATGTATAGTGCTTTAGATGCCAATTTGTTTTGGAGGATCTATGAGGGAAAAGACAAATTGTAGAGCAAAATATTGCAAGCCAACTATATTTAGAAAAATATTGATTATCTGTTTGGGTAGGATTGCTATGTCTTTTTGGCATCCAATATATGGAACCTCCTTAAAAATTGTAGATGCATTCTTGTGTCTATTCTAAGATGGCATAATAGGAGTGGCAATAAAATTATGTTCTAGAGAGATGGTTGATTGGAGATCATGGCTCTCGTGGACTCTTCATGATTTAGATCATTGGCTACCTACTTCAAGGATGGGGTTGGAGATAAGGTGGTGGATAATATAAATGGTTCTCTTCCAAACAATAAATTCAAAAAAATCACAGCCTTTGTGGAGGATTGAAGGATGGTCTATAAATAATTTTAGGATGAGCTAGACAAATGTGTTATTGTGCGAATCTATTGTCATTGAACTATTATTGATGTAAAATTAGTTATCTGGTTTGGTCTGGATGGTATATAGATAATATATACGGATGATATATGTATATGCAGATGAGGTGCGCAATTCAGATATTGCTATGGGATATGATGTAGTAAGGTGTAGATAATATTTTCATCTTTTTTAGAAGGTCCTCATCTCTATAATTTGGAGTTTTGCTTATTCTAGTGTATGTTGATCCTGGTATCAGTTGTGTGTCCCAGTATCAGTTATTTTGGTTATGTCATTTGTATATTTCATGTCTCATGTTTTGGTATCTAAGGTATTAATGGAATTTGTATTTTGGTGCTTGGAGTCACTATGTTTGGAGTTTTACATACTTATGGGTCAGCATCATTAGGTTCAGTTGACCCCTATCCCATTCCAGTAATTAAGATATATGCACCAGTGAATGAATTATGTAAAAGGAAGCCTGTGCAAATCTTGTGGAGGCTGACTTGGCTATCATGCTTATATTTAAGGCTTTATTGGATAATGTGTTGAGATAGGCTGATATATTATCCCAGTGTGTAAGAGTATCCCAATGTATAAGCTTGTTGGTGTATATAGAAGTGTATGGTATGAGTATGGTGAGATGGAGAAGTAAGTAACAAAGTGTGAAGCACAAGTTGTGGATAGAAAAGAAGTTGGATCGGAGTCAAAGTGAAGACAATGTTGCAATAATCCTTCGCCAGATTTGTTGCAAGTGTTTGTGAGTAATAATATAGAGATCTTTTATCATATTTTCTGTAGGTTTTGAGAATTGGATGATCTTTGTTTATCTTGGAAATAACCTCATACATTTAGAGGTGCAACTTTCTTCTATTAAATTATACCTGTTTCTATGAGCATTGCAACAACTTAAGCCATTTTTGTAATCTTGTAGTGAGCCGGTTTTATAATTTGGCAGTGAGCCACTTTTTGTAAACACCATATAACTAGTTATATTCTCTTCAGAGCTAACACTCTTCATGGTTTTTCCCATTTGGGTTTTCCAAGTATAAAATCTAGTCTTCCTTTTGTGGCTATGTTTTCATGTTTAATCTACATTTGTCATTTCATGTTTGATATGATTAATTGGTGAGTTTGATAAAATTTTAAAAGGTCTACTTTTGGAAAAAAAATCAATTGGTTGGAATACTGAGTCACCCCCCTCTCTCAGCATTCCAATCCCTTCAACCAATCCAGTAAATAATTGTCCCTATCGAGGATGACATATTAGTGCGAGCTAAAAAAGGAAATGGTCAAGTTACAATACAAGATTCTTATGCATATTGATTTTAGAATATAGAATACTAGAATAGATGGAGTTGGTTGATAACAAATTTTGGTTCAAACACTAATAGTGAGATATTTGCATCTAGCGAGAACCTTTTATGATAGCTACTATGTCTTGTGTCATGAGGATGTTGGAAATAGAATAATGATCATCAATCGATTGACTAGATGATGTACCTATCAAGGGTATTGACCATGGTCAACTTATCATATATCTACCTAGCTAATCAAAAGAAATGGAGAAGTAGTAATTGCAATATTTCTAATCATATCAATTTCTTCCATCTAGGAAGTCATGACCATTCGATCTACTTTGGGGGTGAGGGATCTCAAGAAACCTATGACCAACTAACTGTCTATAGGCTAGCACCTATGAATCGGCTTTGTGATACAACTCTTGATTTGATACTCTATCACACCTCTATCCAAAATAGGTTGATTTGTCAAGGTAGTCAACCTTCAACTGCAAATAGACCTCAACATACAACTGCTGAATAAAGTATAATGAAATTTGGTCTTTATTAAGATAAAAACCATGTGCAATAAGAAACTGAGGGTATATGATCCAAGCCACATCTATATCTACACACCATGACACTTGGTATCCTCTCACCTTTTTCTCAAGTCCTAATAATAGGGAAATAGATCTTGTTTGATAATTTCCTTGGGGACCTTGTGTTGGATGTTGTCCAAGGAAATAATAGCCAAGACCTCTACTCTCAACTCCCTAAATGTGATATCTACAATATGAGGTGAGTATGATATGTGTTGACCTAGGCACTTTCTAAGGTTCTCTATGCTCCTCAAAATGGTCTAACATGCATCATTATACGTACCATCACTATGAGGGTCATCTACTATGGCTCTCAATTTATGGATCTCCTTATCAGTACAAAAAAAAATATCAATATAATCAGGAATTGCATCTTGATGTGCAAGTGTTATATGTGGAGCCTCATCATCCATCTAGACTTCTCATAAAGTTACAAATTATGTAACTGTACATGAAAACACATGTGAAAAGCATGCAATTTACTCTAATTTCTTTTTAAAAACTTGATATATCTAACTACATAACTTATTTATATTCATTTATAAAAATACAATTTAAATACTAAACATTAATTTTAAACATGTACATTAAATTTACACACGTGAACTCAAATTATATAAAATTTAACCTTGTGCACATACAAAAAATTTAAATATGACATTAAATTTAAATGGAATAAAATTGGTACACTTGTGACAAATTCCAGCTCATGTATATATACATAAAATTGATCATCAAAAAATAAAAATTATGGGGAGAGAGAGAGAGAGAGAGAGAGAGAGAGAGAGAGAGAGTTAAGGGGAGAGAGGTAGAGAGAGTGTGTACAAGGAATTAAGGTCTAGAGAGGGAGAGAGAGACATAGAGAGAGTATAAAAACACACACAGAGAGAGAGAGAGAGAGAGAGAGAGAGAGAGATCTACTAAAATCACTTGATATCATTTGTGAGGAGGCTTCACGGACCATATCGGCTATTCACTCTTTGAGTAGCCTTTTGGTTTCTAAGGCTGGATCAGTAGCTCAACCTACTCTTGATGGTAGTAGTGCATTCGATGGCACTGACACGTCATCCTTGGCTCCACACATATGCATGCCCCATAGTTGTGTCATGTGTGGCCACATATGCTTGGGTCCAGTTGGACAGCCCGTTGATCCTCTTGTGGACAGTGCAGATTATGAGGTGCATGAGATGCATAATGCACCAGATATTATTACACAGACTAGAGGATACCCTGGGGAGTCCTCACATGCTAGAGGCGAGGAGGCACCATCATCATACATTGAGGATGTAGTGGTAAGATTTGTATTTTCACAGTTCATGTTATATTTTAAATGAATATTTATAATCTAAATAATATTAAGTGCTAATTTTTATTTACATGGTCTATTTAACAGTTGATGACTGAGGAGGAGTTGAGACAGATTCAGGAGGTCACCTTGTTGGCCATTTCATTTGGCCTTGATAGCTTGATGGTACATATATTATTGCACCTATTTGTTTGTATTTTATTGTACATACATGCTCATCATTTATATTGGTATTAATTAGATTATGTAGTAATTTGTATGTATATCTTATTTTACTCTTATAGGGCACAAGCAGCATGAGTGTGAGGTAGTGTGATATAGGATCTGGTAGTGTAGTTGGAGACAAGGGAAAGGTAATTGAATGCAAATATGATTGAATGAATCGTTTAAATAACTTATAGTGATTATACACGTCTAGACATAGATTGATAATTTCATATACTTGTTGTGTATATATACATAGAATTCTTGGCTTCACATCCTTGATGACTACACCCTGTATACCTGAAGAAGAAGAAGATATGCCTCGAGTAGATATGTGTTTATTTTATTTTGTGATTAGTATATATAATTTGTTATTATCAGTGACAATTATATGCTAACTTGTATCAATGTCATGTTTCTGAACATATGTAGGTTGTGTATGAAAATATTCAAAACATACCTCCTTTACCGAAGATGTACATCAAGAGTCCTGCAAAGCTGAAGAGAAAATGTGGAGATGAGGTAAACATTAATAGTTCAATTATAGTTTATTTTTATGTTAACTTTTTGAATGTGAATTATATAATATAACTAATATTAATCATGGTTTGTTTTTCTTGTGCAAGATCCTTCAAAACCAAGCAGTGCAACGAAGAGGATCAATTTTGATGATCCATCAGCAACTTAGGATGTTATAGATAGTTTTGGGATGCTTACATGTCTAGTTGGCATGTATATTTTGTATATGGACATACATTCACGTATTTAGACATACATTTTGTTTCAGTTGGTGTTTATGCCATATTTGTGTATGGACATACATTCGTAATCATTTGACATTTTTATATATACAGAAGTTGATATTCGATCATATAAATTGTTGCTCATTTGTGCGTGGTGTTATCATGGAAATCTTTAATCTTCATTCCAATAATTAACAATGGTTAATAATGGTTATTTAATGAACAATACAATTCATTTCATTTCATCGTAAGTGTTGTTTGTATAATGAATAATATAATTCATTTAATGAGCAATACAATACAATTTATTTAATGAAAAATACAATTCATTTAATCAACAATACAATACAATTCATTTAATGAACAATACAATTCATTTAATGAACAATACAATACAATTCATTTAATGAACAATACTTGATACAATTCATTATTACCCTATGCATGGTCCTATTTTTGCCCCCACCTCGGTCGAATGCTCGAGGTTTTATTAGGGCAACAATTTTTCAATTGGTGAAAAAATCATCAGTCTCACTCAATCTAATGTTGTCACGTGGCCAATTTCTCATTCAGCTTGTCACGATGATGAACCGTCAGCTCTGACATTTCCAGTTAGGAATTATTACCCTATGCATGCTCCTATTTTAACCCCCCACTCGATCGAACTCTTAGGGTCATACCCTACCGGCGTCATCCCTTGAGTGCCCTAAGTGCTAAAAATTGTCAAACTTTGACGGGCCCTAACATGGAATCCTATGCACCTATGAACGATCTATTTGAACCTACGAGGCCAAGAGAGGGGTCCCTAAAAAAGCCTATCCCGATTTTTCAAGTTTCCCTACAGTTTTATTAGGGCAGCAATTTTTTGGTTGGCAAAAAATCATCAATCTCACTCAATCAAATGTTGTCACGTGGCCAATCTCTCATTTTGCTTGTCGCGACGATGAACTGTCAACTCCGACATGTTCAGTTAGACATTATTACCTTATGCATGCTCCTATTTTCTCCCCCACTCGATCGAACACTTGGGGTAATACCCTACCAGTGTCATCCTCTGAGCATCCTAAGTGCTAAAAATTGTCAAACTTTGGCGGGCCAAAAAAAACGTTCATTAATAGACCTGCATTTTCAACACATCCTTAATATACACGTAACATTCTTGAAAGAATGTTGCACATACTCGGAGGAGTGTGATCTATCATCACTCATATAAAAATGATACTCCCTGATTATCTTCCTATCCTCTTTTGTACTATCAGGAGCGTTTCTATATGTAATGTGAACAAAAATAGCAATCTGGACTGAATTGTAGTACTGAGACTGCACCTCATTCTCTAGTTGCAATGTATAGTTCTCTGCAAAATCAACCACCGATACAATAGTGCTAATTGAGAAAGAGTTCTTACACATCCTGAACTATTGATCCAACCACTGAGACCTATGGGTGTGTCTTGCATACTTGTAGAAAAGATTTTCCTTAAAATCCAAAATAAAATCAACAATACTCACTTCTCTTGAGACTAATTCACATCTAGAACCTTCACCTCCACTCTTCAAAGTATATTTCATTGTCTCATATTTTTTTTATCAACATAATTCTTTCCAAAATCGTGTTCGCTGCCCTCATGAAAACATGAAACAAACTTTGACAACCCACCACATTCTGAGCACTTCTCATTCAAACAATCATTTCTATAGAAATAGAAACCATCATCTCTAGGGCATAAAAATAGATCTTGCAAGTCTCTTGATGATCTCAGAAATAGCATTGCACCACACTCCTGCAACATCTCATTAGTATGCATCGTAGAATGAATATGACATAAAAGTTCATGGTACATTGAAAACTCCAAATGGTACTTGCAACGACAAGTATTGTGAATCTTAAGAGGAACACAATAAAATGGTTTCAAAGATTCAAAGGCCCTTTGTGATATTTGTAAAGTTGGATGTAATTCACAAAAAAAATTGTACAACATTGTTTGGCTTGATTCCAAGAAATGTTTGGGATGCGGTGTGTGATCTCGGTTGCCGATTCTTAATTTCAAAACATCCTTTACATTGGGTGACACTCTAGAATTAGAGTGCCAAAATTGTTGAATGTCCTCCTTCACATTGTCAGTCAACTTTCTATCAACACGTGGAAGCCTCCCACCAAAAGCCCATGTATCTTATTGAAGTGGATTGTCAAGTCTTTGTCTTTGTGCAAGTGCTCTATCCAAAGTTTTACGGTTTATGTTAAAATCAACACAAGTTTGTCTCATTTGACGAGCCTTCCTCAATTGATGGCTTACTAAGGAGGTTGTAATCACTCTTCGAGCGGCTCTCTTATCTCTTTCTTTGGTAATCTTTCCAATAGAATTGAGAGTGTCAAATAGATTTTTTGTAATAATAGAACTTCTCTCCATCTTCTTGTTCATACAAATCTTCAATTTGTTTAGCAATGGTCTCATCTTTATCATCTTTAGCAATTGAACAAAGAGTTGGCATTGCTCAGTCAATGTCTTATTACTAAAATTTTAGTTGAAAAGTTGTGTAGCCCACAACCGAATGGTTCTTGTTGAATTCTTGCCTTCAAGATTCACAATAATGTTCTCATCCATTTCAAATAACCATTTTGGGGTTCTTGAAGGTCTTGGATTTGGAATTTGTCTTTCATCCATGAGAGGGTCTTCATTTATAAAGTAATTAGGTGTTACATATGGCTCACTTGGTTGAGCAATTCCACCTTCAATGTCAAAGTTTTCTACATTTTCACCTCCTATGTCAAAATTTTCAACATTTTCAACATTTTCAAAATTTTCACTTTAAAATCTACATTTTCATTTTTCAATAACTTGTGGCACATTTTCAAATTCAATTTCCTCTTCACTTGAAGTAACATTAGCAATATTTAACATACCTTATCTTCTCCTCCTATGACATTTTCTATCGCTTTCTCTATACACTTCAATTTGGTCATTTGAAAGTTTTATTTTGCGTTTAGACTTTTGATGACTACTACTCCCCATTTCCCTCCACACAGATGCTCCTACATGATTGACAATGTAAGTTTTGACTTTAAGAATCTCCCAAAAGCACAATTTAGTCTCAACCTATCTAAAAACCCGTGATCATCGACAGAAAATAGAATATGCAGACTATGGGCCATTGGAATCCACAAAATGGCCCACAAGGCTTTTTTTTATGTACAAAAATTAGATATCCAATTTATTGGATATCCGATTTTAATGTATAAATTTGTGGTCCCAAAAAATTTTCCCGTTGCTACCTTTTTTTATTGAAGTGTCACATTAATGGCAATGGAAAAAGAGAGAGAGAGAGAGAGAGAGAGAGAGAGAGAGAGAGAGAGAGAGAGAGAGAGAGAGAGAGAGAGAGAGAGAGAGAGAGCATATTGGGTCTCTTTGGGTCGTATTGTGTCATAATGGGTCTTATGGTGTTGTGAGGGGTCATAAGACACCATATGACCCCTTAAGACACCATATTTGGTTGTTATGGGTCATATTTGGTCGTTATGGGTCATATTGTTGTCCTTAGGGGTCATATGGTGTCCCATGAACCCTTATGACCCCTTAGGACACCATATAACCCATTATGACACCATATTGGGTCGCTTTGGATCTTATGGTGTCCTAAGGTGTCATATTATGTCCTACGACCCCTTAGGACACCATATGACCCCTAACAACACCATATACTATCATAAGGGGTCCTATGGTGTCCTACGACCCCTTAGGACACCATATGACCCCTTAAGACACCATATTTGGTCGTTATGGGTCATATTATGTCCTAATGGATCATATTGTGTCATATGACCCCTTTAAGACATCATATGACCCCTTAGGACACCATATGACCCCTAATGACACCATATTGGGTCACTTTGGGTCATATTTTGTCCTAAGGGGTCATATTGTGTCTTACGACCACTTAGTACAACATATGACCCATAACGCCACAATTTGGTGTCTTAAGGGTTCATATTTTGTCCTAGGACACCATATGACTCCTATGGACACCATATGACCCTAATGACACCATATGGTGTCATAAGGGGTCGTATATTGTCCTCAAGGGTCATATGGTGTCCTAGGACACCATATGACGCTTATGGACACCATATGACCCCTAACGACACCATATAGTGTCATAAGGGGTCGTATGTTGTCCTTAGGGGTCATATGGTATCCCATGAACCCGTATACCCCTTAGGATACCATACTTCCCGTTATGACACCATATTGGGTTGCTTTGGGTCCTATGGTGTACTAAGGCGTCATATTAAGTCCTACAACCCCTTAGGACACCATATGGTGTCATAAGGGGTCCTATGTTGTACTATGACCCCTTAGGACACCATATGACCCCTTAAGATACCATATTTGGTCGTTATGGGCCATATTGTGTCCTAATGGGTTATATTGTGTCATATGATCCCTTTAAGACATCATATGACCCCTTAGGACACCATATGACCCCTAATGACACCATATTGGGTTGCTTTGGGTCATATTGTGTCCTAAAGAGTCATATTTTGTCTTACAACCCCTTAGGAAAACATATGACCTATAACGACACAATTTGGTGTCTTAAGGGGTCATATGGTGTCCTAGTACACCATATGACCCCTAACGACACCATATGGTGTCATAAGGGGTCCTATGTTGTCCTTAGGGGTCATATGGTGTCCCATGAACCCTTATGACCCCTTAGTACACCATACAACCCATTATGACACCATATTGGGTTGCTTTGGGTCCTATGGTGTCCTAAGGGATCATATTATGTCCTACGACACCTTATGACACCATATGATCCCTAACGACACAATATGGTGTCATAAGGGGTCCTACAATTTCCTATGACCCCTTAGGACAACATATGACCCTGTAAGACACCATATTTAGTCGTTATTCATCATATTGTGTCCTAATCGGTCATATTATGTCATATGACCCCTTTAAGACATCATATGACCCCTTAGAACACCATATGACCCCTAATGACACCATATTGGGTTGCTTTGGGTCATATTGTGTCTTACGACCCCTTAGGACAACATATGACCCATAACGACACAATTTGGTGTCTTAAGGGGGCATATCGTGTCCTAGGACACCATATGATACCTTTGGACACCATATGACCCCTAACGACACTATATGGTGTCATAAGGGGTCATATGGTTTCTTTAGGGGTCATATGGTGTCCCATGAACCTTTATGACCCCTTAGGACACCATACGACCCATTATGACACCATATTGGGTCTCTTTGGGTCCTATGGTGTCCTAAGGGGTCATATTATGTCCTACAACCCCTTAGGAGACCAAATGACCCCTAACGACACCATATGGTGTCATAAGGGGTCCTATGGTGTCCTATGACTCGTTAGGATACCATATGACCTCTTAAGACACCATATTTGGTCGTTATGGGTCATATTGTGTCATATAACCCCTTTAAGACATCATATGACCCCTTAGAACACCATATGATCCCTAATGACACCATATTGGGTCACTTTGGGTCATATTGTTTCCTAAGGTGTCATATTGTGTCCTATGACTCCTTAGGACACCATATGACCCATAACAACACCATTTGGTGTCTTAAGGGGTCATATGGTGTCCCAGGACACCATATGGCCCCTAACAACACCATATGGTGTTGTAAGGGGTCTTATATTGTCCTTAGGGGTCATATGGTGTTCGATGAACCCTAATGACCACTTAAGACACCATACGACCTGTTATGATACCATATTGGGTCACTTTGGGTACTATGATGTCCTAAGGGGTCATATTATGTCCTACAACCCCTTGGAACACCATATGACCCCTAACGACACCATATGGTTTCATAAGGGGTCCTATGGTGTCCATAGGGGTGACATGGTGTCCTATGACCCCTTAGGACACCATATGACCCATTAAGACACCATATTTAGTCATTATAGGTCATATTGTGTCCTAGTGGGTCATATTGTATCATATGACCCCTTTAAGACATAATATGACCCCGTAAGACATCATATGACCCCTAATGACACCATATTGGATCACTTTCAGTCATATTATTTCCTAAGGGGTCATATTGTGTCCTACAACCTCTTAGGATACCATATGACCCATAACGACACAATTTGGTGTCTTAAGGGGTCATATGGTGTCCTAGGACACCATATGACCCCTAACGACACCATATGGTATCATAAGGGGTCTTATGTTGTCCATAGGGGTCATATGGTGTCCCATGAACCTTTATGGCCCCTTACGACACCATACGACCCATTATGACACCATATTGGGTTGCTTTGGGTCTTATGGTGTCCTAAGGGGTTATATTTTGTCCGACAACCCCTTAGGAGACCATATGACCCCTAACGACACCATATGGTGTCATAACGGGTCCTATGGTGTCCATAGGGATCATATGGTGTCCTACAACCCCTTAGGACACCATATATCCCCTTAAGACACTATATTTGGTCATTATGGGTCATATTGCATCCTAGTGGATCATATTGTATCATATGACCCCTTTAAAACAACATATGACCCCTTAGGACACCATATGACCCCTAATGACACCATATTGGGTTTATTTGGGTCATATTGTGTCCTATGACCCCTTAGGACACCATATGATGCATAACAACAGAATTTGGTGTCCTAAGGGGTCATAAGGTGTCCCAGGACACCATATGACCCCTACCGATACCATATGATGTCATAAGGGGTCTTATGTTGTCCTTAGGGGTCATATGGTGGCCCATGAACCCTTAGGAGACCATACGACCCGTTATGACACCATATTGGGTTTCTTTGGGTCCTATGGTGTCCTAAGGGGTCATATTATGTCCTACGACCCCTTAGGACACCATATGACCCCTAACAACACCATATGGTGTAATAAGGGGTCCTATGGTGTCCATAGGGGTTATATGGTGTCCTATGACCCCTTAGGACACCATATGACCCCTTAAGACACCATATTTGGTCATTATGGGTAATATTGTGTCCTAGTGGGTCATATTGTGTCATATGACCCCTTTAAGACAACATATGACCCCTTAGGACACCATATGACCCTTAATGACACCATATTGGGTCACTTTGTGTCATAATATTTCCTAAGGGGTCATATTTTGTCTTACGACCCCTTAGGACAACATATGACCCATAACAACAAAATTTGGTGTCTTAAGGGGTCATATGGTGTCCTAGGATACCATATGACACCTATGGACACCATATGACCCCTAGTGACACCATATGGTTTCATAAGGGGTTATATGTTGTCCTTAGGGGTCATATGGTGTCCCATGAACCTTTATGACCCCTTAGGACATCATACGACTCGTTATGACACCATATTGGGTTGCTTTGGGTCTTATGGTGTCTTAATCTCTCTTTCTCCCCCTCTCCCCTAATCTCTCTCTCTCTCTCTCCTCTAATCTCTCTCTCCCTCTCCTTCTCTCTCTCTCTCTCCCCTAATCTCTCTCTATCCCTCTCCCATAATATCTCCATCTATCGCTCTCTCCCCTAATCTCTCTCTATGTGTCTCTCTCCCTTCCCCCTCCCCATCTCTCTCTCTCTCTCTCCTCTCTCTCTCTCTCTCTATCCCTCTCTCTCTCTCTCTCTCTCTCTCTCTCTCTCTCTCTCTCTCTCTCTCTCTCTCCCTCTCCCTTCCCTCCCCTCCCTCCATCTCTCTCCATCTCTCTCTCTCCTCCCCCCCCTCTCTCTCTCTCTCTCTCCCTAATATCATATACTAATTTATTTATAAATTAATATATTATAATATTAATAAACATTAGATTAATTGTGGGCAAATTTAGTTAGAGAATTTACTGATTAAAACCAGATTTCTGATTTTTGTAGTCAAATTTTCAAATTTAAAATTTTGGCTCAGGAATGCTTTTGTATTTGGCTTGGAAGTGACAAGCTTGGAAAGTCAACTGAAAAAACGTGTTTTTCAGTATTCCTTGATTTTCTAGACTTTACACTAGTGGTTGACAACTTTTTTTGTAGCCAAAATTGATAAAATGAAAATGGTTTTTTAAGGACGTTTTCAACGTTCCAACAATATAAGGCTTGTCTTATTTCAACTTTAATAAATAATTATTATTTATTTTCTAATTGAATTCTGACAATAGCCCTGGTTGATAGACTGATTGAAAAACACTCATAACTTTCAAATGGTATAACATTTTTTGAATCCAAAACATGCATCACATCCTATGCTTCGTCTATTATATGGAAAAATTAAAAAAAAATTAAATTTCATAAGGTTTTGACCAAGTTAAGGTGGTCAGACATAGGAGTTTCTGAATTTCTGAAAAGTTGTAGTAACAAATTCATAAATAATTATTTACTTTATAAAAACAAAAAAAAATGTGTCACATCCAAACATGAGTCTAATACTTATATTATAAATATTATAAAAAAATATTATGATTTGATTGTGATTAGGGTGGTCAGACATACATCTTTTTCTTATTTTTTTCCTGAACTTTTAGTACCATTGCATTGAAATTTGAAATTTTCATCAAATAGGATATTTTTTTCCAAAAAACAACTTGTAGCTTAGAAACTGCATTCAATTTTCTATATATTCTCTTCTTACATATTTTTAAAATAATGTTCACAACTTATTCAAATTTTCATGTCAAGTTGCATAACTCTGATTTTCTGAAATTTCATTGCCACTTAAGGGCCTGTTTTGGCACACCATGATCCTGCACATACCCAGATGCTTTGAGTAACTGAAGTTTTCTATCATTACTCAATAATGCACCTTTCAAACCAAAATTTTTTCTTTGTATTATTTCTACAAGCCAAGTCTAGACCAATTCTCGCACCTTCCCAGCTATTAAAGGTAAACCCAGGTAAGAAGACTAGAGGTTGGTAACCTAACAATTCAAAATCATAGTACTGCAATTGATGATATTTGGGGAGACACTCATAAATAAAAGAATACCCTTGTCCAAATTAATTCTTTTCCCCAAAAAACAAGTGTAATTTGATAGGATAGAATACTGGCCTTTAGCCTCTACCATTGAAGTTGATCCAAGCAAAAAGTAGACCTTAGATTTGTTTAGTTACGAAGATTGATAATATTTTTAAGACAAGTAGATTTTTTTTCTACTTGTGGTGATTATGTTGAGAGATTCATCAAAACTAGGTTTGGCAGAGCCTAAAATTAAGGGATACTTTCCACTCTTTTTTGTTAGTCCTTATTTCCCATTATTTAATAATTAATTGTAGGTTCATGTTCAAGTTGACAAATACTTGAATTTGATTATTGCGCCGACTCTCCAAGATTGGTGAAATATCATAGTAGTCAAGAATAAAGTTGATAATGGATAACATCAATTTGACATATAAAGAATCTCAAAATTGCAATAGCTCTTTCAAATCAACTTGATTGAGAGCATTTATTTTTTGTTTCATGCTGACTAAATTTTGTATGACATAAGATTATTTTTATAATAATTTGAAGAACTAAATACCTAATCTTCATCATTTTTTTAACTTTATGAAACTAAATTTTATCATCCATTCATCATTCTGATCTATATTTGTATAAATTAACTTATAAAAAATTTATGTTTTTCTTAATTAACATATAATTATATAAAAATAGTTTTGTTTCTTTATAATAATATAAAAAAAAAATATTATTAAATTTTATAGATTTATAGAATGTCATCACTAGCTTATTATTTTTAATCTTATATGAATTTATATAATGCCATTAAAACGTGTAATTTATTAATGTTGATAGGACTTCTAGATGGTATAACCATGTTATCAAAAAATCTTACCTTTCATCTTAAAATTGACAACTATTTACATGTCAAAATATTATTTTTTAGTAATAAGCATAACATTTCTAAAATAAGTCACATATAAAATTTATTTCCCCTAAATAAAATAGTTCCAAAATAAAATAAATTTTAAATAAATGAAATAGCTACAAATCAATATCTCTAGATATTTTTCACATATATTTAAGATATCTATTTTTAAATTTATTTTTTATTCATCTAATAATTTAAATATCAGATTGGATCCATTAAGTGCTATCAGACAAACTAGACCTTACTAATATTACATACCCACTCCTTAACTTTCAAACAAAGTAATATAAGTTTAGTACAATAAATTGATTTCATATATGGATAATTTATAAATAGGAAGATAAGATCATTCCTCCCTAAACCACTACATAGAAAAACTTGGCAAGTAAAACCATAATATATGCCAATAATCAATAAAGCTATTTGGTTTAATTACATCAAGATAAAGGGTGCAGTAGGGGAGAGCTCCTAGTAGTTAAATGTGTTCCAATTGTTGTGATAGAAGTTGCTGATTTAATACCCATACTTGTTGATTTGATACACATACTTGTTGATTTAATGTCCAATTTTTTTGAGAACATTGCACCAATAGTTGTCAATTTAAAGTTGTTAAATTTCTGATGATGACTACTAATAACTAAATGAAATGTACAATTATTTGTAAAAATAATCCAATCATGTGATGCCACATCATATGTACAAGTATTAGGGCCCCTTTTGCATGACTATTTTTCTTGCCTTGTCTTTTGGGCTATTTTGGACACCTTGGAAAAAAGCATGTTGATGTGGTATCATATTTGATGATGTGGCCCTGAAACCTTAGTTGTAGCAAGGGAATTGCCAAGTAAGCTTCGATTAAAAATTGGGAGTGATTTGAAATTTCCACATAGGATTTTGAGAAGCATGAAGTTAGGATGCATAACTATTGGGTCCTCTTGAAGTTAGGATGTCTCATAAGGAATTACAACATTTGACTCTTGAGAAGGCTTGGTCCCATGTCAAGCTTGATGTATCTTAACTTATAATTTTGGTATTGAGGATTGGGCATTTATTCCAAATTCTTAGAGTAAATCCATGGAGTGAAAAAGTGAACAACTAATATTTCTTGCCTACTATGAGGATTATAATGCATATAGTTTGTTTGATCCTATTTCTAGAGAGGTCTTGTTTTCGAGAGATGTCCACTTTGATGAGTACCATCCTTTGATGGAATCCTCACAACCATATTCTTTGTCACTTGAGGATATAGCTTGTTTGATCCTATCTCTTGAGGATTATTTACCTCTAATAATGAGGATTTTGTTCTAGTTTAGCACCCATCACTTGTACCTCCACTTCCCAAATGGGCGCATAGTACTATTGGTGTAGTTGGAGATGGAAACGTCTATCTAGGCATCATAAATGCAAATCTTACCAAGGAGGGACTTATTTTTTTATTTAACTCTTCTTGGTAAGATTTTCATTTCTGATGCCTGGATAGACAAAGGTGTTGGACATTGGGTAGGCGATCCTTCAAATTCTCATTGTATTCATTTCTAGATGTTGATGTGATTAATTATTCATGTTGGATATTATTACACCTTACTTAAGTTTACTTAGGTACATGCATATCATATTAGCTTGGGTGTGAGACACTTGGGTGTTTGTACCACATTGGGATAGTGTTTGGAGAATTTCCACCTTTTGTGGTCTTATCTTATTTTTATATTCCACATTTGGTGGGTGATCCACCTTATGTGGAATATTATATTGTTTCTCATACCTACCACACCTATTTCCTGCCTACCCATGTTTCTCATTGAGCCACATGTCATGTTTGTGTGCTCACATATCCATATAGCCTTGCCTATATAAGAAGGATCATATTCATTGTATGTAATTGATTGATGATTCAATTGATCATTATTTTCTTCTTGATAGAATACAATTTATTCCTATCATCTATTTTGTACTTTTCATTGAGCTCTTGATCTTGGAAAAATCTCACATGGTATTAGAGCCATTAGAGTGTCATTCATTAGTCTTTTGGAGGCTTCAATTTTTGGATTTGAGGAGGTGTTATTTTTTGGTCCGTCATACAGTGATTTGGATATCACGGTTACATCCAGGATGTTGTTTCCATAAATTTTGAGTATAAAATTGACCATATTTGGTGAAGGAAAATTTCTCCCTATTCTGCTAATTTTGTACGGATTTTATAAAAAATATTTTTTGCGAATTTATTTATAAAAAAAAAAAATTTCTCATCTTTCTTCACAGATTTTATTTTTTATGTAAAATCCTTTTTTGTAAAAGTTTTAATATTTAAAAATATAAAAAATAAAAAATTTATGGGGGGAGTTCCCCTTCCCCCCCCCCCCCCTGACTGTAGGAAAATTTCTCCCTATTCTGCTAATTTTGTATAGATTTTATAAAAAATATTTTTTGCGAATTTATTTATAAAAAAAAAAAATTTCTCATCTTTCTTCGCAGATTTTATTTTTTATGTAAAATCCTTTTTTGTAAAAGTTTTAATATTTAAAAATATAAAAAATAAAAAATTTATGGGGGGAGTTCCCCCCCCCCCCCCCCCCGACTATCGGATCTGTACTCTGCATATTTCACAGGTTCTGTAGGATGTACCACCAGTTCACTCCTACTTCTTTGACATCTCTCCCACTGCCAGGTCTCCGGTTTTTGGCCACCCTCGTAGCCCCCGCTGATCCCGAGCTCCTCCACCGCCGACCGTGCTCTACTCCCAATGACCCCTCTGGCTTTTGGTTCCTCGGCCACCAGCTCCTCCGACATCCTTTTAAGCCCACGGGCCCACGTCTGCCATGTGGTAGGTGGCCATTGGCTCGTGGGAAAAACACCCAGTACGTAACTCGGCCACGCCATCAGACACAATCAGCTACACATTTGGGAGCCACATTATCTGATCTGTATAGCCACATGGCAGGACACACAGATAGCCATACACCGAGTCAGTAGTGCCACCTGTGCATTGTGTCACAGGTCGTACCCCCATGTAGGTTGACATGTGTCACAATCCGTACACTACAGACTGCCAAATAAGCATGAAGGTGAAGATTTTGTGACAACTAGACGGGTGTCAAATTTAAGCCCATGATTTGTTGACATCGGCACTGCATCATCAGTATTTGGAAAATTTTTGACCCCCTCTCATTTGCATTTTTTAATTTGCAGTCAAACTTGAAATGACCATATCTTGCTCATTTTTGCTCCAAATTTTTGGTGCAATTTTTTTTGAAATGGGCCAAGTTTTCAATCTCTTTGTAGTAGTGGAGGAATTTTCTGGTTTTGATGGATGGATTTTTCAGAATTTGTAGACTCATGATTGTACCTGTCTAATCCCATTTTTTTTTTTTTCTATTGTTCTCTCTATTTCTATTGTTATTATTCTATTTCTTGAATTTATACTATGTGGGAATGATGTTAAAACTTATATAGATAGAATAAATTGTATCATCTCCTTGTTAGATTAAGTGCAAAGTTGTCTTACATTTCATTTTATTTATTAGATTAATAAAATATATATAGTGTAGGAGAACTTCAACTAGATAGTAATAATTGTATCACTAATAGTGATGAGGTCCTTAAAGCATGGATGCAAAGTGAGATTGAACTGACAACCCAAAGAGCCTATGAATTTTTAGGATATTTCTTGATACACAATAAAACTAAAACTAGAATAAAGAACCTTAGAGCAAGGAAAAATAACTAGAATTCTAAAATCTTTAAGTTACAAGCTAAACATAAAAGCAAAATCATAAAGCATAAATAGACCAGAGCCCTAAGATTTTGGATAAGCTATTAAATGAATATCAAAGAACTAATAATATTTCGACCAAAAAAATTATAGCATAATTAATTTAATACTTATTTAATTTCGCAATACAAGAAAACAATAAGCGAACAACACCTTCAACAAATGAGAGCAACAAGAAAGACATGCTATATTCCTCTAAAGAAAGATTACACAATGACTAAAATTATCCATAATAAATTGCTTTATATAAATCAAAAGAAGCAATAATCTAAGTGTAGGAGAACTAAGGAAAAGAAAAAATGATCTTAATAAAGCTTAACTTAGTGAACTTAAGCTAAAAAAGTATAACTAAAGAATAGAATACTCTAACACATACTAAGTGAAACTTAAGAAGTAAAAAACCTATAAATGCATGAAATGCAAGAAAGTTTCATAGCAACTAAAGGCTTGATGAGGTACCCATAAACAAAAAGAGGTCTCTCAAAGTGGATAAAAGGAGAAAAACCACATGAGAAAAAAAAATCTCTCCAAAATTGAGAGATTTAATGTTTGAAAAAAATCAACCACTAAAGGAAGGAAGTCCTCATAAAGACTCTGCAAGGATTACTTCCTTCACCCAAAGCATCATTGACAACTAAAAGTAATGTGGGAATACCAAAAGTTTAGTGAATATGTTTGCAACCTACTCCTCTATAGGTATGCAATCAAAGCTAAGACGACCATCCTAAATTAATTGCTAAAAAAGTGCACATAGATCTTAATATTTTTATTTTGTGGATGCTCCACTAGGTTGCGATAAATGTGAATGGAACTCTAATCGTCACACCAAATAACAGTGGGACCGTTAGGAGGAAAACTAAACTCTGTCAATAATTGATGAAGCCATAGACCCTCTTAGCTAGCAAGAATAACCGGGCGATACTCAACCTTAGTAAATGATAATGCAATCTCAAATGTCTTCTTGCAAGACCATGCAATAGGGTCAAAATAAAGACAAAATGCATTGACAAAAGTAGACTTATGATCATCAACATCAATGGCCCAATTTGAGTCAGTAAAGAAAATATCTCGAGAGTCTTATGATGAATAATGAATATCAAAATAAGATAACCCCTAAATATAACTCAAGATATATTCGGTATCCTTCTAGCAACTCTCATGTGCATCATGAGGGAAATGAGAGACTAGACCAATTGCAAAGGAAAGTTCAAGACAGGTATATGTTAATTACAAAATAATACCAGCCAACTTCCTATCAAATGTAACATCAAATTAAAGAAAATAAAAATAGAAGACAGCACAACAACTAACTTAAATGGTGTGGGGGTAGGATTACAATAAAGCATGCCAAATTTATGAAGCATGTCAAGAGCATACTTCTACTAACAAAAAAAATACCATTTGAATACTAAACAAACTAAAGACCAAGGAACTAATGCAAAGGAAAATGATTGATCATGTCAAACTACTTCATCCATTCTCTCTAAAAACTCTAAATCATGGAAGGATAAGTTCCTATAAGAGTCAAATCATCCACATATAAGATCAATGTCAAAATATCCTCTTCATTTGGAGTGTAAATTGTTGGCTTGGAATGGCACCATGACAAACTCATAGATAATGGGAGGTGTCCATATTCTCATACCAAGGCTAAGGGGTCTTCTTGAGACCATAAAATGAATGTAAAAGCTTGCAAAAAATTGAAGAGTCCTACACAAAGCCTTGTGGCTACTCCATACAAATCTCCTCATGAATATAACCATGTAACAGGGAACTCTTCATATACATATAATATATTGATCATCCCTATGAAGATGAAAGAAAAATTATAAGGAAAATAGAATCCATCTTGGGAACAAGAGAAAATGTAATAGAATAATCAGTACCCCAAATTTGTGAAGTCTCTTTAGCAACAAGATAAGACTTAAATATTTATCAATGGAACCATCTGTAATATACTTGATACAATACACCCAATTCCATCACAACAACCTTTTTTCCTTAGGAAGAGGAACAAGATTCCAAGTATGATTCTTCATTAGTGAAGAATACTCATTTTTCATAGTCATATCCCACTCAAGAATACCTATTACATCTAAAAACTTATGTGGATTAACTAAAATTATTTTACTCAAAAGAGAAACCTTGAAAAGCTAGTGTGAGATTTTGCCAAGATCAAGAGCTCAATGAAAAGTACAAAATATAGAGACAAAATAGATGATAGGAATAAAATGTATTCTATCAAGATGAAAATACTGAACAACTAGATCATCAATTAATTACATACAATGAATATGAGCCATCTTATATATGAAAATATATATGGATATGTGAGCACACAAACATGACATGTGGCTCAATGAGAAACAAGGGTAGGTAGGAAATAGGTGTGGTATGTAGGAGAAAAAATATAATATTCCACATGAGGTGGATCACCCACCGAATGTGGAATGTAACAACAAGATAATACCACAAAAGGTGGGAATTCTACTACACACACTATCCCAATCTAGCACAAACACCCAAGTGTCTCATACCCAAACTACTATGATATGCATGTACCTAAGTAAACTTAAGTAAGGTGTAATAATATCCAACATAAATAATTAGTTACACCAACATGCCCCCTTAAGTGCAACCTAGGGGAATGCACTTAAGTCTACAATGCAACTAAGAAATGCAAGATGGCTCCCAAATACAAGGCCATGTTAGGTACCCATATACAAATGCAAATGCATGCAAACCAATGCAATCTCTCATAAAGTAGGGAAAGAGAAAAAAACCTCCCCCAAAAGAGAGATGAAAACTATATACAAATAAAATCTCAAAGAAGTATGAGAAGGACAAAACCCAATGTGAGGAAAATGTCCCCCCCACATGAGAGAAGAAGAGAAGATAGGTATCCCCCCCTCAATGTAGAATCTGCACCAATGGTAGAAGCTTGAAGATGTATGAAGAAAATGCTCCACAAATGTCGAACAACATTCCTCCCCTTAGGAAGAAAAAAAACCAAAGGTGTATCTATGAAGTCTTTCCAATCATGAAGGGAAGATGTAGGAAAAATACTCATGATGAATGGAATCTCTGAAAACTGCTCAACTGTCTCCATGTCAATGCTAAAGGTTACTCGCTCCAAAGGTGGTGAAATTCTCCACACTACTGAAAGAGGAACTCAAATATCTAGTGGAGATGAATGTAGAACAATATCCAAAGACTCACATGTCTCCTCTAAGCATAAAGAGACCTCATCCAACTGTTGTACAAAAATATCCACAATCATGTCAACCTCGAAAGAAGGATCATATAGAGAATGTACAAGAGGTTTAGAGTGTTCCCTCACAACAATCGAAGAAGGATCATCTTCATCAAAGAGAATATGAATGTCATTAATGATGTCTCCCAAATCTACAATGTAGGAGTCCACAAACAAACTTGCAATGTCTGTCAAGTAGTCATCCCAATGAACTAAAGCTAGAAGACATGAAATATCCTGCTGCACTGAATCACACGAAAACAAAATTGTCGCACTAGCTACATCATCGAGTGCAATAGGTGATGTGATATCAATAGGAGGACATGAAATGCAAGGCTCAAGAACAGGGTCACATGTGAGAACACCCAAGTTCAAGTACCCAAAGTTCTCCTCAAAATCTGAATCATCATGTGAAGAATCAACCTCATCAATAGGACCAAAATGTGTAAAGGAGTACAATCGAGATGCATGATCAATCACTCCACTCACAATGATAGCTCTAGTCTCCATGTCTTTAATGATAATTGAATCAGGTGTGAACTCCATAGTTTTCCTTGTTACCCTATGTGTGATTTGATAGATGGAAAGAAGATTATTTATCAAGTGGGGTACACACAACACATCATTGAAGGAGTTATCCATGATGGCAATAGATTGTTTCCCAATCACATCCATCTATGTATGATTGCCCATAAAAATTTGCACCATGTGACAAGGCTCAAATGAAGAGAGCATAGACTGCATAGATGCCATATGATGAGAAGCCCCTGAATCTAGAAGCCATCTCTCTAAATCATGACTTGTAGTAGCACAAAGAGCTTGTCCCTTTCCTTTATCTGACCTAAAAGAGTGATCCTTTCCTTTATCCTGTTACTTGGAAGAAGAATCCAATGTAGACATTCTAGAAGGTAGGTTTATTTTGTTCTTCTTAAGAAAATTATTCAACTCATCAACATCCTTCTTGTAATAATGTTGTTCATCATGTCCTGACTTCTTGCAATATGTATAAAAAAGGTTGTCCTTATATGATTTCCTCTTAGGCGAGGATGTAGAATCATCTTGTTGTGGAGAGGAAGATTTTGCTGTATCTTGTTGTGGTTGAGGTTTCTTTTGATTATTGCCTTTTTCTTGATTTCTTTTATTCCATTTATCAGCCACCAATGCTTGTGACTTTGAAGATTTGAGAATTCCCATCTTAGTCAACTTAGATTGCTCAAGTATCAACATCTCCATGAATGCATCAAATGAGGGAGAAGTGTATGAGGAACCTTGAGCTAACCTATGGGTTTGAAAGCTAGATACAAAGGCTGCATACTCGAAGGAGGCCTATCCAACAAGTTATAAACCGATTGAGCATCCTTTTTGTCAATGTCAATGCCACAAGTTATAAACCAAGACAGTGTATGAAAAATCAGTCAAGTCACTATGATTTCTATAAGGAATTGTTTATTGTATAATTTTAGTGGCTATGATTTATATAAGGAATTGTCTTTGTGCTAGTTGAAAATAGTATGTAATAAGGAGTAGACATAGCACATCACACATCTTTAATCTTTAATTGAATATTTCTATTGAGAGGCATCATCTTATAATTCTTTTTTAAGTTGAAAATTTATATATTTTTCTTTGTGTTGGCTGCAGTAATTATTTTAATTAGATTAAATTGGGAGAGGTTTGAATCATTATATAATTGTTACATAATTGAAAAAGTAAGAAAATCCTTGGGACTCACAAGGAGTGATAGCCCATAACCTGAGTACTAAATGCCAAAAAGGAATAGGACCCAACAGGCCTCCAAAATTAGACACCACAAAATAAAAAGACTAGACTAGACTATAGACAAAAGACACAAATCGATGGCCTTCCTGGTGGGGGTTTCTCAATCTTCCAATCCTAGCTCATTGCCTTCACCCTAACAATGAACGAGAGTCTCTTTGTGATTGTATTAATATTGGTCGTTATATCATAAGTTTTGATTAGATTAAATTAGGAGATGCCCAAAACATTACATAGCTATTACTACTAAGAAACCTAGGGACTCATGAGGAGAGAGAGACAAAAACTATAGTACCAGCTGTTGAAAAAGAACAAAACCTAGCAAACACACAGAACCAAACATTGCTAAACCCAAAGTGGTGCAGGAGCACCTTATCCCTTCAAGGGCCCATATGTGGGGTATGATTTATTTATTTTTTGTTTTGTTCAAATAAGGTCTATTTAGACCCCACATGATGTAATAAGGCCAATAGTTCCAATAAAATGTAAAGGTTGAGTCAGTTGAGTCATATGTACTGGAAATTGTCAAATTGCTCACATAGGGCCTAGTGGTCAAAACAAGTCAAAATGGAAATATCAAGGTTGTGGGGAGTATTTTGTGTCATTTTTAATGTTATAACATGCTATTTAACCTATTTGGGGTATTTAATGATCAAGAAGTACAATAAAGCAAAAGTTGTCAAAAAATAAGAAATGTTGTCAATGCAACTTTTCAAAGTTGCTTGACAACATTTAGAAAATGGTTAGTTTCTAGTGGTTATAGTTGGTTGGTCAGTTGGTAATCCTTATAATGTTATAATTATTTTGAAAAAACTCCTCAAAATTATGTAATTCTTGGAATTGATGTTTTTGACAATAATAGTAAGTGGTTTCCTTGCACATTCTGTGTTTTTCCTTAACTTTCCTTGCATTTAGTCTGCAATTTGTTAGTTTTCACCATTGCTATGCATTGAAGGTTCATTAACATGGTTTGAGGGTTTAATAAAAGTAATTTACCTTTCATTTCCTTCATTTTTCATGTCATTTGGTGTTGTTTTGGCAAAGATACAATAAGTTCTCTCAAAACTATCAAAACCCTGAACTAGGGCAAATGGAGACAAAGAAAATGCTATATCTTTTTGTTCCTGGTTGATCAAGCCACACAAATTGGTGGAAATATATAATATTATGTAAACTATCATGCCTTTATTGTTTTAGGGTTCTATGATAGGCTTTTCACATGGTTTGAGGCATGAAGGTGACTGAAAACTTGCCTCAGGAAGGTTTGACTGTCACAAGAAAAATACAGTCCTGATACAGGGTCAATATATCAAAATTTAACCATTGGATTGGTCTTATTTTTAAATATATTTTTTATACCCAGGTTTTATAGAGGCCCACAGGAGAGATCTATAAAATATGTCCAATTGAAAACTTTATTCATCTCCGAGTGAGTGTGTGTCAAAGAGGCCAGTAAGTTCTTGTTTAACAGTAACCTTTTGTACATGTTGAGGGTTGGATCAAAGTAAATGGTATTTGGTAATTAAGGGTTGGTAGGAGTGTTGAGAGGGTGTGTGGAAGTGTCAAGGATCTGTATAAAGTGATGGTAGCCTTCAAACAAACTTAAACTCCCTTTGGTTGATGACTGCCCTCAATGCCAAGAAACCTATCCTAGTTGGTCTAGAAGGTATGATTGAGTTCATATGCAAGAAAAATATGTGTGGAGTTTTATAAAAGTTTATGGAAAACCTTCATAATGGGAAGTGTTTAATCATTGTGAAACCTTAACAATGTGAGGTAGATTCCTAAAAGGTGTAGGGCTTGTGTGTGGGTGTGGGTGTTCTGCATCACAAAGACTAGACTAGAATAAATAGACAAATAGAACAAAAAAACAATAGACACACCCCCATCGAAGACACAAATTGAAGGCTTACCTATTGGGGGGTTCTCAGTTTTCAAATCCTAGCACATCTCTTTCACTTTTTCAGAGAAGGAGAACCTCTTGTTTGAATCATTACCAAAAGAAATAGCAGGGGAATTTTGGGGTAGCTTTCTCCGTAGACACTAATGGCTCTAAACCATTAGCAAGGGAGAAATCTGAATGATGCTTCTTTCTTTCCTACCTCCTATCAATTTCATCTTGAATGACTTGTAGAGATACAAAATTCTTGTTGGACATTTCATTGTTCTAATTTATCATTTCCTCCATTTTCCTTTTTAGGGACACCTGGTTGTCCTATGAAACCTCAATTGTCTTCATCATCTCCTTCCTTTCCTCCTTCTGATCTAGCTTATCATAAAGACCCTTCAATTCATTCCCACCTTTTAATATTTTTTAGCTAAATCATTGGCTACCACCCATACCCTTTAGTCCTTATTTTCTATTGCCCAATTTAAGGCCCTATAATCCACTTCAATGAAGGCCTCAGATCTATTAATTTTTTTTCCACATTCAGTTTCCCTAGAGACCAACAGATTGTAGCTTCCTATTTGTCATAGCCATCACAGAGTTCACAAACCTTATTTGCAGGGGAAGTCTCATTTCTTCAACATGCTCGTAGGTGAAGGTGGAGGGGAGCAAAATGAGATGGTACAAGGGGTGGCAACATTATTAGTAGGGATTTTGGGGGTCCACTCAAACTCAATAGACCATGAGGAAGCAGAGTACTCAGAATCATTCTCTTCTACCTTTGACTCTCTGACAAAACATTCAATAAAGGGAGGGGTCGAGGTGTTCTTGGATTTGGCCATCTTGCTAGGGTTAACCTAGGTAGGGGCTTCTTTGGGTTTAGTAGTATAAATGTCCTTTTTAATATCTGGATTATGTAACTGATGCTCTGCAAAATGGGGCAAAGATTAGACAAAAAGCCTTTGGTCGTATAACACATAAAAACACAAGAGACCGTTAGTGTTAATCTGACCAAAAACTAATCTAAGCAAGCATATCAAAAGAGCCACTAAAAACATGATAAAGGATTTGACTATGGAAGTAAATACCACAAGACATCTCCAAATGTCTTTTAACATGCTCTTAGCTCCTTCTCCTTTGTTCCTCTCCTCTCTAAGTTCCAAACTAGTGTGGCTCTCACCAAGTTTTTGCACTATGGATGCTTATGGAGGTTCAAGATTGTAGATGATTATGACTTATGTTATGCAAGTGTGAATAAAAGCTCAAATAAGAGATTTATCTAATTAACTAATTGATTTTAAACCAAAAGAGTGAATATGATGTTAAATGCTCTCTAGAAATGCCTATAGATTAAATGCATACAAGTTTTCAAGATCTGGATTATGAAGAAATGGGCTCTATTTATAGGAAAAATGGAGCAATGGATGGTTGAGATTGAGTAATCTCAACAAGGTTCAGGATTGAATGATATTCAATCCATGTGAGGGCTTTCAACCCAATCCTAGGATGACAAGTGTCAATGTGAGATAGGTTGAGAGGAGAGAGAATAAGCATTAAATGCTTGACGTGACCTGAAGGTTAACTTGGGAGTTAAGGTCAAGGTTGGGTTGAGTGAATAAATTCTTTATTCAAAGAATAAAGCTTTTATCCAATGGATAAACTCTTGTGCAAAGGTTAAAGGGATAACCATAGTCAAAGCAATAAATGCTTGAGGAGACACATGAGTCACATGAGGGTTGAGTTAGGGGTTAACCATAAATGGTCATGCAAGAGCCATAAGTGGTTAATTAGGGGATGTATTAGGTTAATTAGGAAGGGTTTAGAAGAATCTAGAAGCGGGTTTAGGAGTGCAAGTGGATTTGGTGGGTGAGGGAAAATAGGGTTTTAATTAAAATAAAATTTATTTATTTCAACTTGTGGTTGCAACTTGCATTTGTAGGAAAATGCAAGTGGGGGGAAATAAATGATTTAAATAAATGTTTTATTTAATTTATTTAAAAGAGGAAAGAGGATTAAATTGAATAAATAGTATTTATTCATTTAATTGAGTGTGAATTTGGTTGAATGAATGAATTAAAATAAATTGAATAATTTATTTAATTAATAGCAGAATGTTTGAAGATGAATTAATTAAATATTAATTTAATTAATTGATGGCTTAGTGGATTTTTTAATCAAATAAATAGCAAAATATTCATTTAATTAAAATGGACAGATTTATGTGACTACATTTGCCCCTCTTTGAGATGGTGTGGTTTATCGCGTTGTTTCAAAGAAAGAAAAATAGGTGTGAACAAATGCCCCATAAAATGTTAATTTAATGGGTGGTATGCCCCCTCGAGAGATGGGCCGAACAATTTCAAAAAATCGGGTGATCTCTCGAAAAAGAATAAAAATTGGACAGGAGGTAGAATAGAAGAAATTAGCAATAATGGGGAAAGAATGGGAGAAAATGGAGTGAAACGGAGAAACAACAAGATAGTGAGTACCTTTAGGTCATGCAAGAGATACAGAGCAGATGTAGTGTGTGGTTTGGATTGATGATATACAATTGATCAAAATTGGTTGGACAATCGGGTGCAATCGGTTGAATTGCCCAGGTCAAGTCAAAGCATGACAGTTGATGTCAGTTGGTCGCTTGGATAGGATAAATTCTGAGTAAGTGAATCAAAGTGACTTGATGTGACTTAGACACTTAATGTAATTGCCTGATGAAGTCAAGGTATAAGAAGCAAAATACTCATTGAGACTTAGACAATTGGTGTATTTGTCTGTTAGATTGTGTTTGGATTGGTTGATCAATTGATAGTGTGGGCATGGGATGGATGGTTTTGGAGAATCATGGCAGCCCCATTGAGACTAGGTAATTATGATAAAGGCCCAATGTAGTCTAGGATGACCATGATCGATTACCTGTTGAGACCCGAAGATACTTGATCATAGTATCTATTGAGAGTCTAGGTGTGTGTGAGTCGATGTACCTATGCAGATAGAGTAACTTGCTTGGCTTATAGGATGACTTAGGATAGGAAATGCAACCCCTCCTATTAGAGATGGATGGTGATGAATGAGGCTTGATCAATTTTGATGGGACATGATGTAGGGTATGTGATGTTGATTATCGTGATGGGGAGGGTGGGGGGGGTTCGATGTTAGATAGAAGAAATGGAGGACCTATGACTCATTCCTATGGAAGAAGAGGAAAATAGAGTATGCATTGTTATGACTATGTATGCATGATATGCAAATATTATGAACATATAGATGGGTGGAATTCAAAGGAATGCAATATATACAGATGAGATGAAATGATGATCAATAGTGTTTTATTTTTCATCATTGAGCTTTAAAAGGTTGTAAGAAAATACAAGCAGCTTGACATAATGATTCAAGATGACCTGAGTATTCCTTACATGGATTTTGATATAGCAAGTTAATACAAGCAACTTGATATAATGGATCAAGTTGACTAGGGTATTGCTTGTGGAAAAGAAAAGGATTATCTCCTTTCATGCATGACTTGGAATGTCCTCCTTAATCTTTTGCCGATCATATCCTGAGACAAGTTCATACCATAATCAGAGATAAACCATTATTGAGTTTGGATGAGGCACTAGGAACCAAAGATGGAGCATTGTATCTGTAGGCAAACAACATATATAAAGAATAAAAGAATATGGATCTTCGATAATGGTCCATGCTCATATATTCGAGGTATATGTTGTAGTCAGCAAGCCATAGTGATCTATGACTGTATTTCGCATAAGATCACGTAGCTTAGTGAACTTCCCACATAGACACCATTGGGACATGCCCTAGTACTTCATCGGAACAATTTGCAGAATATACACAAACAATATTGTAGGAACTTGATATATATATAAACAAATGAATAACCTACAAATCAACCAAGTACTTGACAGCTTTAAAAAAAAAATTCGTGTCAAAGAAAATGTCATGTTGTCTTTGTTTTGGTAAGGAAGGATGCATCCTTGTTTAAGATAGTTGGTACGTTAATGTTGATTGTTTGGTTGATCGCATAAGTGGTCATCATTGGAGTATTTTACAATGTGTGGTTGGTATCTGCTTTGAAAAACATATGCACAGGGTGTTGCCATGTTTGTGTTTGTTTGATGTTTTCTGATTTTTTGGATTTTGTGAGATAGTTTTGAATGTTTTTGGATTTTGTGAGATAGTTTTGAATGTTTTTGGATTTTGTGAGATAGTTTTCAAATGAAGAACTCATTGAATCACAAAACAATGTAGTATCCACTTCCGTCAAACTAGATTAAGGGTAATGCCCCTAGTTAGACATGACTATGAAAAAGCGGGATGCTAGACATGTGAGGTACTTATCCTGGATTGCAGATCAATAACAAGCCATGGTTTGGACGGATGAATGAGTGAATGTAGTGAATGTGATTGCAACAAGTCTAAAAGATAATGGAGCCATAGCCTTTACGAGTGGCGCTTGTTTGCCAGGTTTTCACCATCGCACTTACCCAAGGTGCCACCGGAGTGGTTGTTCACCATTTGGATGCATGATTTTTCTTTACTATTTTTGATGTTTTTTGTGTTTTCTTCAGGACATTTATTTGAATGTTTTTGGTGCTTTTTCGGTATGCATGGGAGCCTGATGTTCTATGCATCTTATGTATAAAACCATTTGAGGTGCATGTTGTTGATCAGATATGCTAGCGGTTCTCCTTCTAAAGAGGCCAACTGATATGCCCCAGACCCAAATACAACAGTAATAACATATGGACCCAGCCAATTTGATTCAAACTTTCCTTGATGTTCTTGGTTGGGTTGGTTACGAGGATTTTCTCAAAGAACAAGATCACCTACCTCGAATGTATGAGATCTAACTCAATGATTATAGCTTCTACTCATGCGCTACTGATAGGCCTTGAGGTGATTGTATGCAGCTTGTCGCTTCTCATCAAGTAGCTCTAAGTCCTAAAGACGTGATACTCAGTATGCTTCATTATCAATGAGATTATGCAAGGAAATCCATAGTGATGGTATTTCAACTTCGATAGGTAAGATAGCTTCTGCTCCATAGACCAGTGAGTAGGGAGTTGTGCCTGTAGAGGTTCGAATGTTACTGCGGTACGCCCATAGTGCTGGATTCAATTGAACATTCCAATCATGATCGACATCATTGACTGTCTTCTTCAGGATTCTTAATATGTTCTTGTTTGATGCTTCGGCCTGACCATTGCCTTGTGGGTAATAGGGAGTGGAAAAACAGTGTTGGATGTGAAACTTCTCACAGAGCTCACGAACATCCTGATTCTTGAATGGAAGTCCGTTATCTGTGATGATGGACATGGGTACACCATACCGGTAGATGATGTAATTAAGGATGAAAGAGGCAATCTACTTGCTGGTGACTTGGGTAAGTGGAATAGCCTCGATCCACTTTGTGAAGTATTCGGTGGCGGTAATAATGAATTTGTGGCCGTTGGATGAAGATGGATGGATTTTACCCACAAGGTCAAAGGCCCCATTGATAAGAAGGCCATGGTGTTGTGATTGGTTGTGATTTTTGTGTTGGTGCGTGTATCACGTCTCCATGAAATTAGCATTTTTTGCACTTTCTTACAAAGTAGTAGGAGTCTTTTTCCATGGATGGCCAACGGTATCTAGTGCGTAGGAGTTTCCTGGCTAGTGATGGACCGCTTGCATGAGTTCCACAAATTCCTTCATGTACATCTTCCAAGGCCTTTGTTATCTCATCCTATTCCAGACATCGAAGGAGAGTAGCATCAAGACTATGTTGGTATAGGGTTTCAACAATAATGGTATATCAAGCGGTTTAGTGAATGAAGGTTTTACGTTGGTTATTTGATTGGTTAGGAGAAAGTGTGTGATTGCGGAGGTAGGTGTAGAACTCACCGTACCATGGGGATTTAGAACTGATAAGGGGACATATCATCTGAGAATCGAGGATATCATAAGCAGGAATCCAAAGCTATTCGACCAAGAACTCGTAGTGTGTTGAATTATGTGGAAGATCTAGGAGAGATGCGATGGTAGCCATAGCATCAGTAGCTCGATTCTGATCTCTGGGTATCTGCTCAAAGGTGATATTAGTGAATGATGTTTTTAATTTGTCCACCATTTGTTTGTATGACATGAGTTTGTCATCCTTGGTCTGATATTCATCTATTGCTTGTCGAATGACCAGTTGGGAGTCGCCATATACTTGCAGTTCTTGTAACTTCCATTGTATGGCTAGCCTGAGTCCTGTGGCCTCATATTTAGCTATGTTGTTTGTACATGGAAAGGTGAGCCTATAAGACTTCAGGATGTTGTCACCTTGAGGTGTGATAAATAGAATGCCTACCCCTGAGCCATGCCTAGTGTATGAACCACCAAAGTATAATTTCCATGGTTGTGCTGCTGTGATCATGAATATCTCTTCATCTGGAAAATTGGAAATGAGAGGATGATCACCTATGAGTGGTGCATCAACCAATTGATCTGCAATGACTTGTCATTTGATAGCTTTTAGTCCACATACTCGATGTCAAATTCACTTAAAATCATCATCCATTTGGCCAAGTAGGCTGTCAATGCTGCTTTGCTGAGTAAATATTTGAGTGGATTGTCTTTGCAATTAACTATACTTTATGTCTCAATAGATAGTGCCTCAGTTTAGTGGCTGCCAGGATTACTGCTAGGCAAGCTCGCTCAATAGGTGTGTAATTGAGTTCATAGCCAACCAGTGTACGAGAGATGTAGTAAACAACACACTCTTTCCCTTCTGCATTGTGTTGTGCCAATAGTACACCCAATGTTGTATTTGTTGCTGATATATAGAGTAATAAAGGCCTATTTGGATCTGGTGGGATCAGTAATGGCGTATTCATGAGATAATCTTTAAGCATCTGGAATGCTTGCTAGCATCTAGCATCCCACTGAAAGCGGATATTTTTGTGTAGCAGGTGTGTAAATGGGTGACATTTATTGGCCAATTGTGCAATGAATCTTCGGATAGATTGAAGGCACCCTTGTAATGTCCTTAGCTGACTGATATTCTTTGGTGGTGGCATGTCCATGATTTCTTTGACCTTTGTGTGGTCGACCTCAATGGCTTTGCTTGAGACAATATATCCTAGAAGCTTCCCTAAGGTTACTCCAAAGACACATTTCTTTGGGTTGAGTCTAACATGATATTGTTCCAGTTTGTCAAAGATTTTCTCTAATATGTCTAGATGACCTTCTCTTGTGAGTGATTTTGCCAATAAGTCATCAACATAATCTTCCATTATAGTATGCATCATGTCATGGAAGATGGTGGTCATTGCTCGTTGATAGGTCGCTCCTGCATTCTTTAGACCAAAAGGCATTACATTCCAGCAGTATAATCCCCATGGACATGTGAAGGCCATCTTATGTTGATCCTCTGGTGTGATCTTTATCTAATTGTACCCTTAAAAGCCATCCATGAGTGAAAGCATGGCATGTCCTACTATTAGGTTTACTATTATGTCGATGTTTGGTAGGGGGAAGTCATCTTTTAGACATGCTCTGTTTAGATCTCTAAAGTCAGTACAGATACGGATGCCCCAATTTGGTTTGCTGATAGGCACAATATTGGATATGCAATCTACATAATCAATTGGTCTAATAAAGCCAACATCTAGAAGTTTCTTAAGTTATGCTTTGAATAGTACTGCAATCTAAGGATGCATCTTGTGAAGATTCTTCTTTACAGGGATTGCATCTGACTGATTGCGGCTCGAGGAAGAAGAAATAACAGAGGAAGATCATGGAGCAGTTGGCACTTGGATCAAAGCAAGAAGATCAGATTAAAAGTATACCTCGAGAAGGAGACAATAGAGGCATTTATATCGGTTTGACAATTGTAGGTTAAAATAATGGATCATGTTTTCTACTTGTTTGAAAAGTGTGTTTTAGAAGGTGTGAAAAAATGGTAGAGATGAGAAGATGGACATCAAGAAAGATCAGATCGTGCAAGATTTGATAGGATTTGGTTTGCCTTGTAGATGGTGAGGAAACCCTAACCGTTAAAATTTTGAATTGTATTTTGATGGGAAATCACCTGATAGGTGATGAGAGCTCCAGACTAAAAAGTTGTTGATGTTGTGATGATAGTGGAGGGGAGAGCAGTGTGGGTGAAGCAAGCAAACAGGTGAGAGAATACTACCAACAATATCATAGTTTGGCAGTTGAGCTCAACCGGTAAGGTATGGCAGAGAAGGTAGCATCCTAGTGAGAGACTGTGTGTGAGAGGGAAAAATAGATAACAGAGGTTGAGAAATAGAGACAACAATTTCACAACTAGTAGTGTGAGTTCTAATGTAGGAGAAAAGAATGTAAATCAATAGAGAGTTATTTGATTCAAGAGTTGTAGAATTCATTTCCAACAAGAAAACTTAATTGTATTCAAATATTATTTTATTATACATTGCCAAGTTGAAGCTTGGTGCAGGGGTTGGTGCTCCTTGGGGTTGGTGCCCTAAAAGTGTAGGGGTTGGTGCTCCTTGGGTTGGTGCCCAAAATACTTGTAAATCTATGTTTTACTTGTGAGGTTGGATTGGAGCAGTAGTCTCTAGCAGCTCTTCTCACCGAGGTTTTTCCCATATTGATTTTTCCTCATAAATTTTGTGTTGTGTGTTTCTTGTGTGTGAATGATCTCTTCAGTTTTCTCTCTTGCACTGTTGGTATGACTGTTTAGTGGTTAAGTAAACAACTGATTGTTTGAATGTTACATCGGCAAGAAGAAAGATATAGGAACCACTGACTCAACCCCCTCTTAGTGGCATTCTGTGTTCAACAATTGGTACCAGAACCGAGTTCCTGGTTATCTCTAAACCTTGGGGTAGATTCTAGACTTTGAGCACCATGGCAAGAAATGAGTCCGCTTCCTCAAAAGCTCCCATGTTTGATGGATCTAACTATGCCTTCTAGAGCAGAAGAATGGAGACATATATTTCATTTCTTGGATTTGATGTATGGATGTCAGTCAAGAATGGGTATGTCATTCCTAATACTCCTCCTACTTATCCGGATGCAAAGAAGGAGTATGAAAATAATGCAAAGGCTAAATATGCCATCTTGAGTGGATTGTCCGATAATGAATTTGTCAAAGTCATGCATTGTGTTTCAGAAAAGGAGACATGAGATAAATCACAGAGGTTGTTTGAGGGAAATGCAAACGTCAAGGAAGCCAAGCTGCAAACTCTAAGGAGCCATCTTGAAAGCATCAAAATGAAAGATGATGAAAAAATTGCGGACTACCTTCACAGATTTGATGAAACTATGAATACCATTAGAGGACTTGGTGAAGAGATTGTAGATGAAATTCTTGTCCAAAAGATACTTAGATCTCTCACTCCCAAATATGATACTAAGGTGTCAGCCATAGAAGAAGCCAAGGATTTGAAGAATTTTACTATGGATGAACTAATTGGTTCCCTGACAACCTATGAGATGAGAATAACTGGTGAGACTTCCTTAAGAAAAGATGCTGCCTTCAACACCACTAAAGGGGGAAGAAGTTGTTACTCATAAAGAATCTAGTGAAGACTCTGATGCTGAAGTATCAAACTTTGTCAGGAAGCTCAAAAGAGGATCAGGTCGGTACAAAGGAAATCAAACACTTAAGTGTTTCAACTATGGGAAGGTAGGACACTTCGTTGCAAGCTGTCCTTACAAAGAAATTGGTGGAGATGAGTTAAGAGAGTTTAGAAGATCTACCAGAAAAGACAGAGAAAGGAATGAGTACTGGTAGGGCAGAAGAGACTACTGGACCCAAAACAACTTATATACTATTAAGGATGACACAACAGATGACAAAGATGCATCAGAGGATGATGACCATGAGAACCAAAGAAAAGTAAATCTTATCATTGCACTTGACATACCTGTTGTTGAAGATGAAGAAGAAGAGGATGTTGAGGCTAAAGTGGATTTGGAAAGTGAACTTATTAGTGCACTTGAAGAATTAAGTAAAACAAGAAGAGAACTCAAGTGAGTTAAGCTTGTTGCAGTAGATGAACAAGATCTGTTGAAACAGTCTCTAGAAGAGTCTGGTCAAATCATATTTGACTTGAAGTTGCAGCTGGAAGAAGCTAAGAGGATCGGTGAAGCTACAACCCTTGATTTGACAAAGAAAGAAAAGGAGCATCAAGAGATGGAAGCAGAAATGATAAATCTTGGAAAGGAACTTGAAGAAAGCAAGGAAGAAATAAAAATAAGAAGCAAGTATGAAGGCAGCACTGAGGCTTTGGATAAGATGTTAAGCAAACAAAAGCAATCCAAAGACACCGGGGGCTTAGGCTTTGAATTTGGTCAAGGTTCAAACCACAAAGGTAAATCTGACAAAGAGATAATGTTCACTTCTTCAATTGAAGGTGAATAAAAGAAGATATTCACTGTAGGCAAGGAAACCGACAAAAAGACATATGGAAATGATGTTGGAAATCGACATCCAAACCAGTATACAGAAATGATCTGGAGGTCACATTTCATCCACAATTTTTCAGATCCAAGGAGGAATGTGAGAATTGACCAAGAAGGACTCACCAGATTCAGAAACATGAATGGAAGAACCCCAATGAGGTAGTTCCATTTGGGACCAAGATAGCCCAACCGATATTTATCAGACTTTCATGGTTATTGTTATCGGTGTAATAAGTTTGGGCACAAAATAGCTGACTGTAGGTTAAACAATAAGCCTTCTATGAATTATGAAAGTAGAAATTTATTTAATACACTCCAAGATATGGATAGTGTATGCTATCAGTGCAATGGATATGGACATAAGAGTTTTGATTGTACGAAGAACAAACTGGTACCCTACAATGATTTTAAGGATGTTTTCTTTAATGAAAATATAAAATGCTATAACTATCAATAATTTGGACACATAGAAAATTTATGCAAGAACAAGAAGATCAAGAAAATGAAGAAAAATCTAGATCATGATCTAGTGACTAAACCAGAGCTGAATATAGCAGCTGACAAGAAGGACATCAAACCATTTTGGGTTGAGAAAGAAAAGGAAAAGGCCAATTCAACTCTCATAGTGCAGACTACCTTGCATGCTGAAACTAAAAATTTATGGGTGGTACATAGTGGTTTTTCAAACCATATGACTAGTGACAAAAGAAAATTCATTAAACTTGAAGATTGGAATGGTGGATTGGTAAGGTTTGGAGACAGCTCCTCCATCAAAATAAAGGGAAATGAAACACTAAGCATTGATGGAAAACTGAAGGCACATGATGTATACTATGTGGAAGGCCTCAAACATAATCTGTTGAGTGTGAGTTAGATGTGTGACAAAAGTTACAAATTCACTTTTGACTCAACCGATTGCAAGATAAAGAAAGACTATATCGATAAAGTTATGGCTGAAGGAAAGAGAACATATGGAAATGTTTATAATCTGAAGGAAGCTATGAGTCCCAATGTATGTTAGGACAAGTAGATGAAAGTTGGTTGTGGCATAGAAGACTAGGCCACATAAATTTTGATAACTTGGTTGCAGTAAGCAAAAAAGAGTGTGTGAGGAATATTCCACTCAATATCAAATCGGTAAACATATTCTATGATGAATGTATAAAAGGTAAGCAAACAAAAATGAGTTTCAGGAAAAATGAGCACAACACCTCCAAGCCACTTGAAATTGTGCATACAAATCTGTGTGGCCCAACTAGAACAAAAGCACTTGCTGGTGAAAGATACTTCATGCTCTATATTGATGACTTCTCAAGGATGACATGGGTCACCTTTCTATAAGATAAATCACAAGAATTTGAAAGATTCAAGATCTTTCGGAAGATGGTAGAAAAGGAAAGTGGGTACAAATTAAAATACCTTATATTAGATAGGGGTGGAGAGTTCACATCAAATGAATTTGAATATTATTGTGAAAAACATGGAATTAGAAGGCAATAGTCTACTCCTAGGACACCACAACAAAATGGAGTGGTAGAAAGGAAGAACAGGATAGTCAAAGAGATGGCAAGAACCATATTGAATGAGGCTAGGCTATTTGATAATTATTGGAAAGAAGTTGCTGCATACACTTTGAACCGGGTTCAATTAAGAACAAACAACAAAATGACACCTTATGAGCTATGGTATGATTGGAAGCCATTAGTCAAATATTTAAAAGTATTTGGAAGCAAGTGCTACATTAAGAAAGATATGGATGGTTTGGGAAGCTTTGAATGTAGGAGTGATGAAGGGGTCTTCCTTGGTTACTCATCTAACAACAAAGCCTACAAATGCTACAATAAAAGACTAAGAAGAGTTGTTGAAAGTGTACATGTAAGAGTTGATGAGGATATGCATAGAGGATCTCAACCACAAGTTAACCGGTATGATGACTCCGGTGATGAATATTATGAAGCTTAGACAGAAACTGAATGAGAGGTAGCATCCTAGAAGGTTCCCAATTGATATGTATAGTTGAATCACCTGGAAGAACAAATTCTGGGCAATAAGAATGATGGTGTGTAGACTAGAAGATGACTTGCCCTGAATGATGAACAAGTCAACCTATACCTCATGACTGAAGTTGAACCCAAAAATTTCATTGAGGCTACCAAGAGACAAGAATGGATGGATGCCATGGAAGAAGAACTGCACCAGATTGAGAAGAACAAAACTTGAGAGTTGGTCCCTAGACTAGAAGACAAGAATATAATTGATACAAAGTGCGTCTACCAGAACAAAATGAATGAAGAAGGTAAGATTGTAAGGCATAAAGCTAGACTAGTGTGAAAAGGATATTCTCAAGTAGAGGGGATTGACTTTGAAGAAACATTTGCACCGGTGGCCAGACTAGAAGCAATTAGGATGTTTCTAGCTTACTCTGTCTACAAGGGCTATAAAGTATACCAAATGGATGTAAAATCTTCTTTTCTTAATGGAAATTTAGAAGAAGTATACATGGAACAACCAAAAGGATTTATGTTGCACGATGATGAGACATTTGTGTTGGTTAAAGAAGTCTCTATATGGTTTGAAGGAAGCTCCTAGAGCATAGTACTCAAGATTAGATCAGTATCTGAAGGAGTAAGGATTCAAAAGGGGAAGTGCTAAAAGTAATTTGTACACAAGGAAAGATGGAAATCACATGATTATTGTGGTTGTGTATGTAGATGACATCATTTTTGGAGGCAACAAGGATACTCTCTGCAAAGAGTTTGTTGATCAAATGCAGTCAAAATTTGAGATGTCAATGCTTGGTGAATTGACTTACTTCCTTGCCTTGTAGATATTACAAAAAGATAAAGGAATCTTTATCTCATAGGTCAAGTATGTAAAGCAGATGTTGAAGAAATTACAACTAGAAGATTGCAAACCCGTAAGTACTCCCATGGTGACCGACAACAAATTGAGTAAAAATGATGAATCACCGGTAGTGGATCACACTGTATAGATCCATAATAGGCAGTCTATTGTATCTAACTACTTCAAGACCGGATATAGTTCAGGCGGTATGCATGGTTGCCTGATTCCAAGCTGCACCAAAGCAGTCACACATGAATGTTGTTAGCAGAATTTTTAGGTACCTATAAGGAACTCTCAACTATGGTTTGTGATATCCTTTACAAGGAGATTTTATCTTTGAAGCATACACTGATGCTGATTGGGCGGGATGCATTGATGATAGAAAGAGCACAAGTGATGGTGATTTCTTTCTAGGTGATCGATTAGTTTCTTGGCATAGCAAAAAGTAGGACTCAATCTCCTTATCTACTGCTAAAGTTGAGTACATTGATGCTACTACAGGATGCTTTCAAGTGCTTTGGATGAAGTAGACTCTCAAAGATATCCAGGTGGACATCACTAAACCTATTCTCATTCGATGTGACAATTTGAGTGCAATCAACATAGCAAAGAATCTAGTCATGCATTCTAGAACAAAACATATTGCCATCAAATATCACTTTCTCTGAGAGAAGATTGAAGGGAAGGAGGTAAGGATGGACTATGTTCCTATTGGTGAACAAATAGCAGATATTTTTACCAAACCGCTATCGGTAAGCACATTTGAATACCTCTGACACAAGCTGGGAGTTATGTCTTCTTCCTAGGACAAGTTTTTATGACTCGGGGGGAGTTTGGTATGAGTCAAAGGGGGAGTGCGCAAGTACCCTTTGTCATTATGTCAAAGGGGGAGAAATGTACCATTATAAACTAGACTGTGAGAAGTTGGCATCAATCCCAAAGGGGGGGATTGTTGGCATTTTCACACTAAGTTGTCATTGATATCAACCAGTGAAGAAATGTAACCGGTACTGGATGATCTACTGGTTAATAGAAGGAGAATACTCTACTACTATTTCTGAACTGACTGCATATTGGTAGGCCATGTCTTAATCAGCATGATGTCATGTGGAGCAAAGGTGGCAAGGTTGTTGTGGTTGGTGAAGCTTCATCAATAGGGTAGATGAAACAGATACTTGCCATTAATGAAGGAACCACAAATCAAGGGATTGCATTTGACTGATTGTAGCTCAACAAAGAAGGAATAACAGAGGAAGATAAGGGAGCAGTTGGTACTTGCATCAAAGAAAGAAGATCAGATTGAAATTATACCTCGAGAAGGAGACAACAAAGGCATTAATATCAGTTTGACAGTTATAGGCTGAAATAATGGATCGTGTTTTTTCCTTGTCTCAAAAACGTGTTTTAGAAGGTGCAAAAAAATGACAGAGATGAAAAAATGATAGAGATGAAAAGATGGACATCAATAAAGATCAGATCATGTAAGATCTGATAGGATTTGGTTTGCCTCGTAGATGGTGAGGAAACCCTAACAGTCTAAATTTTAAATTATATTTTGGCAGGAAATCACCTGATAAGTAATGAGAGCTCCAGACTAAAAAATTATTGATGTTGTGAAGATAGTGGAGGAGAGAGCAGTGTGAGTGAAGCAAGCAAACCGGTGAGAGGATTCTACCAACAGTATCATAGTCTGGCAGTTGAGCACAATCGGTAAGGTGTGGCAGAGCAGACAACATCCTAGTGAGAGAGTGTGTATGAGAGGGAGAAACAAATAAAAGAGGTTGAGAAATATAGACATCAATTTCATAACCAGTAGTGTGTGTTCTACTGGAGGAGAAAAGACTATAAATCAATAGACAATTATTTGATTCAAGAGTTGCAGAATTCATTTGCAACAAGAAGCCTTAACTGTATTCAAATAGTATTTTATTATACATTTCCAAGTTGAAGCTTTGTGCAAGGGTTGGTTCTCCTTGGGTTGGTGCCCTAAAAGTGTAGGGGTTGGTACTCCTTGGTTTGGTGCCCTAAAAGTGCAGGGGTTGGTGCTCCTTGGGTCAATGCCCAAAGTCTTTGTAAATCTATATTTTACTTGTGAGACCGGATTGGAGCAGTAGTCTCTAGCAGCTCTTCTCACCGAGGTTTTTCCCATATTGATTTTTCCTCGTAAATATGGTGTTGTGTGCTTCTTGTGTGTGAATGATCCCCTCAATTTTCTCTCTTCCACTGTTGGTATGACTGTTTAGTGGTTAAGTAAAGAACTGATTGTCTGAAGGTTAGATTGGTAAGAAGAAAGATATAGGAACCATTGATTTACCTCCCCCCTTAGTGGCATTTTGTGTTCAACACTTGTATCATTATGGCTTCATCTTTGCATTAAATCTATTCATTGAAGTGATTTACCAAAATAGGGATCAATAAAATCCCACAACCATAAACTTGGCTATGATACCAAGTGGTAGAAAAATTAATCAATATGATTAGTCCATTTACTATATAATCGCATAAGAGAAAATAATGCATGTAATTATATAGAATAACCATATGTAATTTAGAAGACATATCACAATATATACCCTGAGAAAACCATCAAGTGGGAAAAATGTGACCTTTAAAAGTATTGAACAATACTTAATGTATTATTTAACAAATAAATATCGTAATACATTTATAGGGCCCCCATTCACACTTTTAAAACATCAAGCCTCTCCAATACAATCTCCACGTGTCTAAACATATATCTACACATCTCATTCCATGCTTCACATATGTACACATTAGAGCAAAGGCTCAATATAATGATAGCGAAGCCAATACCCAAATTAACTAACATTAAACCACTAATTTTTTTCATTATTTTATAGGATAAATCTTAGGCAAGCACACAAACTACTATGGTAAAACCCTATGCCTCAAAACATCAGTCCACAAAATCGTTAACCCCACATTTATCTTTTAATACTATATTTTTGAAACATTAAATATTCTTCCCATGTGCAACAAACATAAAATATCAAACCCAAAGTTACATTCAAATTTACAAGTGGCTTGAAATAAATATTTAATATCAGAAACACATTACCTAAGATGCATCACAACCAATACTTATTTTACATTATTGATTTAAATCAATATTATGCAAGCTATAACACCTAATCCTCCCACTTACATTTTTACCTCTTGAAATAGACAATAGTCTTGAAGAATGAAAATCAACTTTCTCTTTTTTATTCTTTTTTCTTCTTTCCTCCTCTAACCAATTGCAAGATCATCAAAATAACCTTAAACTACCACTTTAATGTCCTAATCAAGTACCCTAACCCTGACCACTTGGATTGGAATCAATCTCAAAAGAAACCTAATAACTTTGGTTCTCTTAATTTAAACTTCCTAAAAATGCCTCACAAAATTCTCTACAGCTTATATTTCTACACCACAAATAAGACACCACGGAAACACCTCAACATCTACAATATGAAAATTAACTTTAAATTCAGTATTAGTTGACTTAAAAGAAGATATTTATCAGAATCTTCACACAACAAAACACATTACCTCATAAGGTGATTTTTAGATAATTAAGGTATTAGTGATCATCATGTCCCCAATTGACTCATATATATCTACAACTCATTACAATTATAAATTCACCATAATGTAATAGCCAAATAAATGTAATCAAAATTATTAAACAAATTAATAAGAACTACATTTGCATAGCTTGGTTCTAACTTATCATGCACCACTTTCATGATTTTGCTAAACCTCACAAATTAGAATTTTTGGAGACTCTACAATTATGTTAATCAAATGCAAGATAACAGATGTACAAGAGACTCTACAATTATGGCCTTCTTGTCAAGTCAAAACACTTACGAGAGTCTCGACAATATAGAGAAAGGGAACCCTACAAATATGACTTTCAAATACTCTAATTTAGTTTTGCCCTACAAGCTATTTGGTCATTTTGACATCATCCAAAACCTTCCTCAATTCATACCTCACAATTTTTAAAGTCATGAAAATCGTATTTTTCTTCTCACATGCATTTAAGTCAATCAAAATGATGAAATATAGCGTGATTGATGGGTTGGTCAAATTTTCCTTTCATTGTGGAGGTGGAAACATCAAAATGGGGTTTTGACTAAGGAAGACCTCTTATCACAACCCCGCTATTTTCTTTTTTCTTTGTGTGTAGGTCTATGATCAAGAGAAGGAGTTCGCTATGTTGGAGGCTTCAATCCTAGATCGATTGTGAGTTTTTCCTATCTCTCTCTATCTCTTTTAGTTGTCATAATTTAGTATTTTCATTTATTCAACACCATACAGTTAGTTTACTAGTATTATTGCATCCATGTCTGTTGCATGATATCTATTGTTTGTATGGGATGTTAGTGAATCATTCTAGTGTCCTAGTTATGCTTGTTCATCCTAAGAGAAGAGATGTAGTAAAGGTCATCTAGAATTTTCTCTATGGCTTGTTTTCTTAGTTTCATATTTTTGCATTCTCTAGCTCACTAGAGTGCTAGTAAAGTGAGGGAGAGAAAAGGTTGGTTTGTTTCTTGAAGTTCATCACTTCGAGAGTAGTGAATCCCATCCTCTACATTTTGCTGAATTTGACATAAACCAGTTGCATTTTTTATTTTCTCATTGTGTGTGTTGTCATGATTTAAACGAAAATAATATATATATATATATAAATAGAATTTAACATATAAATAAATATCAACTAATTTCCTTTATCAGTATTGTTGTAGAATGCTTATGATAACTTGTAGAGTGGTCAAAGTGTTGTAGAGCTTGTCTATTAGCTTTACAATGTAGACTGTCATAGGAGCCATTGTAAGGATTGTTAGGAAGAGCATTCCTTTGAATTGTTATAATCCTCCTTGGCCAAGTCCATTGTTTAATCAACCACTTCCTGATCTAAATTATTTCATGGGCTCTCATCCTATTAGAACCATTTTGACAAGGGGCCACTCTCCATCTAATGCATGATCTAATTATCCAAATAACACCTTAATGAACTCTCCCCTATCTTCTCCTCTTTCTATCAATCATGACTTCATCATCACTATTGAGTTCAACTAGATTAAGGTCTCCCCTATCTTCTCCTCTTTCTATTAATCATGACTTCATCATCACTATTGAGTTCAACCAGATTCATATGTTAGAGACGAACTTAATAGATTTTCATGGTTTATTCGACTGAGAGAATGTCCTCCCTCAAGTTAGAAATGTCGTGAATACTCTAAGGGATGTGTTTATTTCAAACAAAAGTGGCCTAGAGATGTTGAGGTTAATATCCTTGATTGTTAAGATTCATGTCCCTTTATCAGGCACTTCTCTCTAGGACAATCAATATGAGACCTATATTTCTCAAATTGGTGTTGACATACCTAAGATGACAGTACACATGGTTGACTCGGCACCTACTATCCTTAGCATCAATGCTTCTACCATTCCCCTAGGTTACACTGGCATGTCTAATAGTCCTACTACCACTTATGTTGTGGCTCATATGACTTTTGTCAGTGTTGGCATGGGTGCTAATACTATCCCTAGTGGTGGTATTGGTCCTCGTGTTAGTACTACAGTGGAGATGGTGGCATGCATGGTGCTCCTCCACCTATGAATCTTGTCATGAATACCATATTATTGAACATTGGCTAATTGCAACAATAGATCAAAACTTGCATCTATCTTAGGCTAGTCTCCTTTTCTTTCTTGCTATTGCAAGACCCCACTCAAATCCACCATCCTTAAAATTATCCTTCTCTAGTGGGTTAAGACATTGAAGTTTGATTAATTAAATGGAGATAGATACCTAAATGTGCATATTGACTCAATCATGACTATGTGTAGTGATTACCATAGTTTAGATTTTATCCTTCTTAAACTTTTCTCACATTCCCTCAATGGGACTGAGAATTCTAAAACTCGTTACCTAATTATTTCATCTAGAAATTTGATAAGCTTATCGACTTGTTTCTCAAATGGATCCAAGCTTACATTGGTAGTAGGGTCACCCTCATGAACCTTGTTCATTGTAAGAAAAAGCCAAATGAGAAGGTTATAGATTTCATTTCACGATACCAATCTATCTATAACATGATCCTCTTTGCCCCACCAGATACTATATTTGTAATGAATTCTTATTAGAACTTTATAACTAGCACTGAGGGATAAGTTGTCCGTTAATTGATACCAAAATTGTACTCACTTGTGTTCTGCATTCACTGATTATTATTGTATAATGTCCAGAAGAGATAACTCAATAGTATTTAGGGCTTGTTGAAAGTAATTTTCAAGGTTATTTTCAATAAATATGGCTGTCCAATGTTGACCACACAACAAAATAACCATATTAACTATGTACGACACTTGTGTAGGATGATAAATAATCGTATTTCTCTCTATAATGATACTTATGCCCCAATGGTGGAATGCTAACTAATATGAAATAAGCTTCTTTGTGGATTTAATGAATCTCTTGGATCTAAGAAATGATGTTGACCTTTAAATAATAAATTTCAACTACACAAAGAAAAACAAACTTATTAGATTCTAAAAGACTATCTTTCCATGCATCTCTAAAAATATATTACCATACTAAATAAATCACAATTATTTTTTAAGAATCTCACAAAAACTAAACCCTTGTGATACTATTCTTTCCATGGTTGAAGAGATATACACCCACAACCTACTTGATATTAATTTCCTCATATGTTAGGACACATTATTAGGATTTGATGTAGAAGTAGAGGGTGTTCATAAGTATGGTATTCTTCTCTAGAATTGAGATTCAAAATGAGGTTGTAAATCGTTACAATTAGTTAACTCTAATGTTAAAATCCAACAATAAATTATTTTTCAAGTATGTAAATCCACATTCAAAAACTAATTAGACATATTCAAAATCTACTTTTTTTCTTTGCAATAACTATAGTATCGTAGATCACATGTGTTGGACCTTGCAGCATGTGTTAAACACCAAAATAAATTTCTCATATAGCTTTTATAAGGGTAATTAATCCTACCTACCTGAAAATTGTAGCACTATATTGATAGCTAGGTGAGGGTTTTCAACTCCTACTAAACTATCAATTTTAGACCCAAAAGAATTAAAAAATTATAAGGTGATTACTCACCTACTATAGCGAACTTAATGCATTCAAGTTACAGAGCATATATCCAATTATCTTTAATTAATTCTTCATCCTGAACTAGCTTCTTTTCATCCCTTAAATTTATTAAGAGATAAACTATGCAAACTCCATGGATAAATTAGAAAAAAAGGTTTAAGGTAAAGTCCAATAGCCTTGATTGAAACCAGTATCCCTTTGCAAGATTTAATTATGTAGAGTCTTTAATAATGCCAAGTAAATTTTTGATTCGGGACTTTATCATGGCTTTCCCCATGCTTCTATTTCCTACTTTGTCTTTTCCTTTGGCTCTAGGATTTTAGGTCTCCCTATAATCATGTACTTATTAAGATAAATTATTAATACAAAAACCTTAATTATTATGCATTTTCTCTTTTCCATGCTTCCTCTCATTTAGCATTAAGTACTTAACATTCCCAATTATTCATTTTTGGGTCCACTTTTCATTTTTGTCAAAATCATGGGCTTTCATTATTTTGCCTACACATTTTTCGTCATCCAACATTCCATCTCCCTTCCTCCTTGTGGGACTCATACTTGTATTATTACTCATACCATGAAACTTCAAAGTTATAAGTGTGGTAATAGCACTCTCTAAACCTTAAAATTTGTCTACCCTATTACCCTTACTCTTTCTCTTCCAACACTAGGCATGCCACATTATGATCCCTAAACCATTTCTTTTGAGTATAAAATTTTGATTTTTTTTAGTTTCCTTTACAAAAATGTGCATCTAGAATTCTATATCCTTCATCCCTAATCCATTTATTTTACCTCTTTTTTGTATTATTTATTGGTATTAGATATACCCTAACCTCGATCTCGATTCTTTTATTAGTAAGAGGTGTATCTTTCCCCAATCCTTTCTCCCCTTTTCATATTTTCCTTTCAAATTTCTAAAAAATTTAATATCAACTTTCTTAAAAGTAAGTCACCACATTTTGATCCTAAGCCCTAGGTTTGAACTAGTCAATGCAAACTATATTTCTATAGATTCTAACAACTAATTAAAACCAATTTTTAGATGTTCCTTTGATAATCAAGCCAATGACAATATTGATAGTGATATTTTCCTATATGTCAAATTGTCACTTTATTGGACTAATAAAAACATCAAACATGTCTTACATGCATCTAACCACCTAAAGAAAGTGAAAAAGTACATTTTGATTTGAATAATTTTTACAACTTCCTTATTCGAGCAAAAATTTCCTTGTGAATTCCTTCTTTAAAATAAAAAAGAGTGATTAATAAAAAGGTCTTCATATTGAAGCAACGTTTATCTATATACAAGAAAAATCTCTCCAAATTTACTCCTCCATAATATAAGTATCTCTCTTGTTATTCTCATATAGATAGGAAATCTACTCTCAATTCTTATAGATTTTCTTGCAAGACCACCCTCATTAATGTTATAGATTGCCAACAATAATATTTTCCATGTCTTTAGTGTTATGCAACACATTAGTACTCAAAAATTATTTTTGACCAATCCATGTTGGTCCTACAAATGCCTTAAGAAAAGTTTTGAAGGGTGACTTTTGATATTTTCCTATTAAGTAGAGAAATAAAAAGGACAACATAAGGGAGACTAATGATTGAAACCCTTTAGTGTCCTACAATGTGAGTCTTGTAAAATTAAAGTGATACAATATAAAATAAGCTAAAGATAATTGGAGTTATAAAAAATAAAGTTTTGATAGTTTAAAGTTTCTTATAGTACATCCTAATAAATTAAGGTATTAAAAAGAAAGGAATTAAGGATAAATAAACTAAATCAATTAAATATTCATAAAAAAATAGATAACAAGAGATTAAAATAATCTATTATTGAGATCAAGATAGGTATTTAAGATAATTTAATGATAAAGAAGAACAACAAAGAAAGAAAGTTAAAAAAATTCACGACCTAAGAGAAAAGATAATAAAAAAAATGTAAGAAATATTAGAAGCATCAATATAGTGTATCAAGAGGGACACAATTGATAAAAAAATAGTATTAAGATAAATAGATACTCAATGGACTTGGCATTAATGAATATTAAAGAAATACAATAGCTTATAACTTAAATTAGAACTATAAATAAAAATCTAACCAAAATGATAAACCAACTAAAATAATATAATACAACAATGAACTTAAAGAATTTTGACTGTATATGTGGTTGTTGTGGGGAGGAAAAGAAAGTAAATAAGGGAAAAAGAATAGAAGTTGATAATGGTGAAGAATATTAATATTTATCAATATAATAAAATAACTGATAAAAATTTTAGAGTTTTCCAAGTAATATTTGCAAATGATAAATGAGAGAAATTCATAGGTTAGATAAAAAATCAAATAAAATTAAAGATGAATCAATTTCTAATGATTTTTTATTAGCCAACATGTTCCCCAAGTGAAAGAATCATTATGTGGATATCAATCTCCTGGACAAAGAGTCACCTCCCATGTTGTCAAGATCAAGAAAACTTTAAAAGTTTATATAACTAGTGAATCCTTAATTATATTAGAAAATGAAAGATCAAGAAGTAATTTTGTATGAGATTTGTGACATTTTGCAAAGTGGAAAATTGGATCTTAGTGACTCCCCACCTAGGAGAGAGAAAGGAAGCCACTAGGATGATTTTCACTTGGGAGGAAATTTACATTCAAAAGCGGGATTGAATCCACTAGATCCAAATCCAAGGGAAACAAGGATGTGAATTCTAAGTGGATTGCAAGTGGTTGAAGTATGATTTACCCTCTTCTCTAAATGAGAAAGTTTGACTTGTTGATTATGTGGAAAAGAGAGAGGAAATGAGTGAAATGAAGAGCTACGGGTTCGCGATCGTGTTTTAACTTTGGATCTAGGCTAATTAAACTGACGTAGATCTGCCCTTCAAATTCAGAGAAAGGTCATCGGGACCATGGTGGGAATGTACATGGTCCACTACAAAATCCATGAAATGGAAAGGGTTCTTCTGTCTCTGCAAATAAAGCCCAAACCTACAATTACAATTGCACACTTGCAACCCACACATAGAAAGAGAAGAAAAGGGTGTTGTGGATAGAGGTTTTCCTTAGTCAAACATTGGTTGAGGAATCAACCTAAAAAGAAAGTAATTGCAGATTCTTGAATGTAAGCAATGGGGATGTATACCTTGTAGATCTACAACTTGTTAATGATGATTGCTTTGCTTATTGAATGTAATCACAATTTTTGTATGAAATGGCATGTAACATGACAAAAGCCTAACACACACATGCTTGCAAATGAATTTTGTAATGTTGCTCCCATGGATGAATGAAGAAGACTTGAATGCTTGAATGCTTGATGATCACCTTTGTATCTTCTCCTTATGCTCTTTATTTGTTCTTTCATTGTCCATCCGTCCATGCATGAGGGTATTGAATTCCATTTTATACATGTCTCAAGGATTAATTTTAAACCATCGAAGGCCGACAAAGAGGAATAACAAACCCTAAGAACAAGAAATGCATAGGAGATCGCGCAGACCCAACATAGGATCACCCTAGGAGATGGGGATAGGGGCACCATTCCACTATCCTGCCCTATTTTGGGGCTCAGATACTATCTAAAGAAGACACAAGACATGAAGGAGGGAGAGAGAATGGTTAGAAATGCAGGAATAGGTCTCGGTTAGGGAAGGAGATGGCATCGCCAAAGTGAGGATCCCAAATGTGGTTAAAATTGAATTGGTCACAATTTTATGACACTACATTTAGCCCCCACTTTAGTGAGAGTATGGCTTACACCACTACTGAAGCCACTATTGTTGGTAAAGTAGAAGAAAAGAGAGAGATGAAGATGAGGAATGTAGAGCAATACCAGAAGGAGTATAAGACACCACTAATATTGAGGAGCAAAAAGCCCCCAATCTTAGGATCTTAACTCATGCCAACATATGCAAGAGCACACAAAAAAAAAAAGGCACAAAACACACAAAACAAAGAAAAAGCGCAAAATGACACATGAAAAGAACAAGATACAAGATGACAAACTAACTAGTAGAAGAGATCTCGAGCTCAGATGTGTCAACAACTAATCAGGCCATAAAGACCAATGCCATCACATAAACATGAGCAAGCATATAAAAGAGAAAAGATGACATCATCAATGAACTATCAATAGTAAAACTATGAGTTGATGAGAGGAAGAAGAGAGAGAGCATGAATACACACTTTGGTGATCCATGAGAAGAAAGGCAAATAAGAAAGAAACTGTGAACGTCTCGCCCCTAAAAATAGGTCATCCATAGAGAGAAGGACATGGAAAAACTCGCCCCTAGAGCTTACCTAGGTTATCCATGTAAAGAGAGAGAGTGAGAACACTGTTAGTCCCACTCAACCTCATGCGCATGTGTGCAAGTGAGGTTTGAAGCGACTCATAGGAGTCTATGCCCGAGTATGATACAACCTATATAGAATGTATAGTACAAGTGTCAAGAAAGGTGTGATATCTTGGTCTAAGAGACCATGCTCTGGTTCTGAGAATAATCACCCCACATAAGAGAAAAGTGGTACCATCTCACTCTAAGAGACCGTGCTCTGGTTCCGAGAATGACCCACTATATAAAAGAAAAGTGATGACATCTTTCTATAAGAGGTTTCCCTCTGGTTCCAAGAATGTCTCACTATACAAGACAAGAAAATGTGAAGACATCTCTCTCTAAGAGACCATGCTCTAGTTCCAATAATGATCCACTATACAAAAAGTGATGACATCTTTCTCTAAGAGGTTTCCCTCTAGTTCCAAGGATGTCCCACTATTCAATCTATGAGAGAAGTATAGTAGAAAGGAGCAGTGTGGGTGCCGCCCCCTTAAGATGTCAACATAGTTCAATGTTGATATCTTAAGGAAAGCATAACTAGGATACATACCTTCATCACAAAGAAGATATCCACCATCACACAATGTCATAAATCCAAGCAAGAGAGGGAATACTATTCAAGAAAGGATAAGATAGTTGAAAAGAGATATCTTGTTGTAAGTGTAAAGGTGATCCATGGAGGAGAAGAGATATTTTTTCAAAATGCATCAACCCCCAAGAAGAGTTGTCTTAGACAAATATAACATCTTCTATAACAAGAAAAGGAACAAACAAGAATGCAATCCTTCCTCCTATTTCTAGGTGAAAGGGATTCTTGATGAGGGATGACTCACATTTATCCCCTAGAGGGATGGTTGGATTTATCATAGATGTACATTACCAATTGTAAAAGAGGTTGTATTCAAGGATTAACACTTATTGTATAAGAGAGAATCCTTAAGTCAATAACCAACAATTCTGCACAAGGAATGACATCCAGTAATAGAACTCACACCATCCAATTAATAGGGAAAAGTGGATCCCTAGAGAAAGATAGAGAAGGATCATTTCCCCCCAAGATAAGGGACAATGAGAAGAGCTTACACAATCTACTAGAGAGAGATTAAATATAGGAAAATATGCAATGAACTTACATGGACACATGCAAGAAAAGACATCAGTAAATGTAAAATACACTTCTCAAGAAGTGGTAATCTTTGAAAAGAAGAGAGAAAAGGAATCATACATTCCCCAAGGGGGATTAGTCATAAAAGCAAACCATTGTAAGAAATGATAATCATGTATGAAAAATGCAGCCCCTACAAGAAATAATGATAAAAAAGAAAAGGGAAAGGAGTGAAAATCCTTGCCCCCCAAGTGAGGAGAACAAGGAGAAATATTACACATTTTCTGATGGGGATTAGTTTCAAGTGTTATGTCCTCCTAGTGGAACAAATCCTCTCAAGGAAAGGATATATAATTCTCAAGAGATCATTCCTTGCTAAAGGGCATATCATACTTGGGAATAGTCGAAACAATAGAAGAGGTAATATTTCCAAGAGAATGAAGAAAAGAGAAGAAGTGTTGTACTCAATAAAGATGCCCCTCTCCAAGAAAAACCCTATGTAGTAAAAGAGATCTAATAATGAATGATGCACAAGAATAGAGATAATTGTATAGAAAGAAGTAGAAAAATGGACTTCATATTGCCGCCCCAAAGTATATGAAAGTGAAAAAATACCACCTCTAATGATAAAGAGCCCTCGGTAAATGGGCTAATTATGCCATAGGATGAAGAGCAACATGAAGAGAAAAGAAGTGTTGAGGGACTATGTTTTTACCAAGAAATACAAATAGATCTTCTATGAGACAAATGTATGCAAGATCATATTGTAGTTGAACAAAAATTTTAAATGCATAACATTTTCCAATAGAATGTGAATATAAATCGTGAAAAATGCAATATTCAATACCTTCATTTGCTTAAGATTTTTGTTTTTATTTTGAGGAGGAAAGGAAATGTTCTTGGCATATTTCAATCTCCAATAGATTCTTGTAGCTAATCTGCCAAGATGATAAATATCATCTTCCCATGAAGAAGAGGGTTTGTTAGAACAAGGTGTTTCATTATCCATAATTCTAATATTACAAAGTGAGTTCTTAGGTGTTTAATTTCCAAGTGATAATGGTAGAGAAATTACTTTAGTCATGTAGAAAAATAGTGAAACTAGACAAAATAGTAATGATAAAGAGAGAAAAAGATATCCAAGAGTAGAAAATAGATTAGGAGAAAGGATAGCCCCTAGCCATACAAAATGAATCAATAACAACTTTACCTCATCCAAATATGGATGCACATACAGTTCAGCTCCCTATTTTTGGAAATACACCAAGTATGATAGTAAACATATCTTTATCTTTGATTTTTAAATGAATGGGTTTGACATTAATTATGACAAGACCCAATTGTATGATTTTACGATTACCTCAATTACTATACACTAAGATGGTGCATTAATGAATTCGCTAAACATGAAAACATGGAAAACAATTCCCTAAGCATGAAAACATGGAAATAATTAAGTGACTTATTTTTTATAAATTTTTCATTCACCTAATGTATGAATAAAATATGGAAGATGAGAAAAATTAAAGAGGAATTAGTAAAATATTTTGAACATTTATCTAAAATTGTGTTTAGAAAACTAGAAGAAACCTTGAACTAAAAGAAATGGACAATTTATTTTAGGATTAACCCTTGACATTCTAGTAAAATAAGATGAGAATTTTTCCTCTTCATATAAGGATGCAGTAGAATTGATCACCAAAATAGAATCCTAGTCAAAGATATAAGAGAATGATTTAACTTTGGAAAGAATGAAATTGATAATTTCAAATTAAAGTGGGAAACATAATATTGAAGTAATAAATTATAATTTGAAAGGTGAGAAGGTTGAGATTTATCCACCACCTAGGAAAAGCAAAATCTGGTTAAAAAATTATGGTAGGGAAGAACATTTAAGGAAGAAATGTTTGATAACCAGAGGCACTAAGAGGGCTATGAAAAGTAACTATCAAGTTTTTGAATTATGGTGGCAAATAAATAATTCTTTTTCATCCTTACATCACAAACTAAATGTCCTGAATTTTGCAAATACCCTATTGTCTTCATGTTCTAAGTAAATCTCTTAACTTTCAAAGATCTCCTATGTTTGTGAACATGAATTATCCATTGAATAAAATACACATACCAGTTTATTGGGTTCAATCCAACTACATCTAGCGATCTTTTTAATTCCTTTATTAAATATCAATCTCTTTACCATTTAAACCTCACACCATCTTCCCATATTTGCATAGATATTTGAGAGAAGAATATAAGTTTTAACACTTTTTCAAGCCCAAATATAAATGTTATTATTGTAAATACTCTTAAACATATAACCATATGTATGTGTTCTGCAAGTACCATGAAAACACATCCACACATATACCACATATTTAATTGACATCTCAATAATCAATTTTAGAGTGTCCTCAAGATACTTAGCATAGGGAAGAAGATCAAATATGCACATAATGATAAATTATAGATATAATGTGTAAAGGTCACTTGTGTGACTAAAATATGTTTAACCCTCATCCACTAAATCTGAATGGTTTCATGCTCATAAGAAAATCTTATAATATTAGGATATGTTCAAGAGTGCTTCATCAATTCAAACATTGTGAGAGAATCCTTTCAAGATTTATTTCGTGCATACCTTACAAATATCTCAATTCCATGATATCACATTTTTTTGAGGCATTTTGTTAAAAAATTCAAGGACCTTGTCTATTCTTAAAAAAAGTTCATACATCTCCATCTTGTTCCATCCTCAACTTGTCTCGAGCATTCAAGATTATTTTATAGGAACTTATATTTGATGCCAATTCTTCAACACACTTTAGGATTGAGAGGGGGGTGAGTCAGTCTCGATAAAATACCAAACTTTATTAACAATCTAGAGTCAATTTAACCTGACTCTTATTAGAAACAATGAAATATAAAACAATGAAACACTATGCACAAGAGAGAACCACATTTATGTGGAAAAAAAATATATATGACGAGAGTCAACTCTCAATATAATAAATTATTAAAATTTTGTTCTAGGCTCACTGTCGAGGAAGCACACTACTCCTCATAGTACTTACAAGCTAAGATGTACTATCTCAGGGCAATATACAAAGGACTTACAAGCTTAGATACAATGTCTTAGGTAAAGATATAGACTTTGAAGTGAAGACAAACTTTATTAATGTAATGTATATAAATAAATGAATCAAGAATGAATAGGCCTCTAGAAACACAACTGCCAAAAACCTCCAGATATGGAGTTGTCCTCGAATCTCAGCCTCAAATATCCAACTTTATAGCGAGTACGACATAATTTCTCTATTACAATTTTGCATCACTGGTTTCTGGAAATGATATAATCATGTAAGTGCAACACACATATTTATCCACACACTCATCTACACCATCAACATCAATTTGATCTTGTACATATATTATCTTCTTCATTGCAAACACCAATTAGGTCAACTAGATTAGAGGAAAAACATAGGTCCTATCAAAGTGGCCATCAAAACATAACTATGATGACTGCAATCCAATCCAAGAGATAGAGAGGACCTAAAAATTTTATATCATTTCTTTTTAAGTAGCTCAAAATAATTCATATACCCTCCAACCTCGACAATAAGGTAATGTGTAGATACTATTGTCACTAAGGTTTGCACTCGTGATGCTAAGTGTGAAACCAAGCAATCCTGTGAAACATGGAAACACCTTCAAGCCTATTGGTTGCTCAAGGTGAAGGTGAATCTCTGGATTATGGGTCAGCTTCCCTTGAATCCCTCCTAAAACTAAATTACTAATATGGAAAAGAGAGAGAGATAATCTAAAAATATTGGAAAGTTACAACTAAACTAGGAGATGATACACCGAGAATTATAATGATAATAGCCTAAAATTCATAAAATACAACATAATTTCATCCACACAAAGTAATTTTACTCTCTAATCACATAAACATTTCTCAAGAAGGCTGAGGGAATCATAAACTTGGAAGGAAACTGCATGATAGCACTGCTAGAATAAGAAATGGTGCCTCTAATCCTCGATCCCCTCAAGCATGAAAAGGGGGCAAAAGAGACAAGGAGAAAATAAAGAAGGAATATGAAGAGAGAGAGAGAGAGAGAGAGAGAGAGAGAGAGAGAGAGAGAGAGAGAGAGAGAGAGAGAGAGAGAGAGAGAGAGAGAGAGAGAGAGAGAGAGAGAGAGAGAGAGAGAGAGAGAGAGAGAGAGAGGAAAACAAAAAGAGACAAAGGGGGAAATATAAAGAAACATAGACCGAGTGAGAATAAGGGGGTCCCCATGTTTCTCCAACATAGGTCTTTCATAAATAAATCACACAATACTTGTCATAAAGCAACCTTGAATTTTATTCATTATTAAGATTGATTATATTTTTAGGAGAAGTAGATTTTTCTTGTTCTACATCAAGATAATTGTGTTGAAAGATCCATGAACACTATGCTTACTAGAGCCTAAAATGAAGGGATATATTTTACTCTTGTTAATTGGGCCCTATTTTCGTTTATCAAATGATAGTTCATAGATTGATGTTCAAGTTGACAAATACTTGAATTTGAGTATTGTTCCTACTCTCTTAGATTTATTAAATAAGAAATTAGTCACAAATAAAGTTAAGAATTAACAATACTCATTTGGGCTATATTTTTTATAAAAAAATTGTTATAGCTCTTTAACATCAAGTAGATAGAGGGTAGTTAATTTTTGTATTATGCATAATATTATTCTTGATCATAATTTGAAGAATGAAATACCTAATCTTTAACATTTATTATTTTCAAAAAGTAATAAAATTTATTATGCATTCATCATTCCTTATTATATATGTATAAATTGTATTTTACTCTATTTATATATTTTTCTTAATTAACCTATATTTTTATGAATTTTTTTTTTTTTTTTTACAATAACTAAAACAATAAATTATTGAATTTCTTATAATTATGTAATATCATCAATAATTTTTTATTTTTAAACTCATATATTTATAGAGATGCACTTATACAATGTCAATAAATCATTCAATTTATTAATGTCGTGAGGTATTCTACAATGACAATAAGGGGAAGATTACGATTGTGTTAGCAGGTTAACAATCTAATATTATTGGTCATCTTAAATCTGACACCCATTTACATGTTAAAATCTTAATATGTGATAACAAAAATAATATTTAAAAAAAAAATAACACAAAATTTATATCTCCTGCATAAAATAGTTACAAATTGATATCTCTCAACATTTTTTAAATGATGTTTTTAAAACATCTATAATTTTTGAAATTAATGTTTATTCATATCATAATTTAAATATCACATTGGATCCTTTAGTTTCAAGTGCTATGTCACAAACTAGACCAAGAAAATATTACCTTCCTACTCCTTAATTTTCAGAAAAAGTAATATCAATCACGTACAGTATGGATTGAATAACTATAAGTAGACAAGTTCATTTCCCCATAAACCAGCACTCAAAGAACAGATTAGCAACTAAGACCATAATTACGTCAAGGTAAGGGCGTAGTAGCATTCGTTGGCTCCAAGGGAGAAGTGGCGTTGTCAACTTTTTCATTAAAAGAAGATCCTGGAGACGGTGGCGTTCCTACTCCAGGAGATGGTCCGCTAGGTCCTTCAACGCATCTTGTGGAGATGACCAGCACAATCGCTACCATCAAGACGAGCATGCTCACATATTTCTTCGTTTCCATCTCTCTCTGTAAATGCAAGAAAAGCATACCATATGAACATATAGAAAAGTTTTGGTGCTTTATATTGCATTGTCTGAGATGGTGAATCACAAATCAGGGAGTCGTTTATGATACGGCAAAGACCCAAAGGAAGGCGCTGTGAAGTAGGTAACGTGTGTTTACTTTGACGGAAGGTGTATTAACGTGTGTTTACTTTAGAGACGGGTTAGTCTGGGACATTTGTTGCTTTTACTGTGATAAATATCGATAGACGAAGACCGCGTGCTTGGTTGATCTTTGAATCAAAAGGGTACAGTTTACATGTTATTAATTCCAAGAGTCAAGACTGCATCTAACATAGAAATGGAAGAAGGTTGAACAATAGTGTTCTTAAAGATGATTTAGAAGTTTGTTTTCATATTAATATAAATCTTTGAATATAAAGAAATTGACTTTAGCCCCTTCAAGAAGTATATTGATTTGGACCGGCATTTATGGAGAAAAGAATTCAAGCGGGGGAAATTTGAAGTCATCGCCCGCCAGCAATCGAAAAGTCTTGTCCTGACATTTAAAGCCTTGGATCCATTGCAAAATAACGTCATCGCTGACGCACAACATTCTAAACTTAAAAAAGATACCTCCTGCACATGAGCGTATGGAAATAACCATTTAGAAGTTTGTTTTCATATTAATATAAATATTTGAATCTAAAAAAATTGACTTTAGCCCCTTCAAGAAGTATATTGATTTGGACCGGCATTTATGGAGAAAAGAATTCAAGCGCGGGAAATTTGAAGTCATCGCCAGCAATCCAAAAGTCTTGTCCTGGCATTTAAAACCTTGGATCCATTCCAAAACAACGTTATCGCTGACGCACAACATTCTAAATTTAAAAAAGATAAATTCAAAGATGAATAGCAACGACCTACAGCACATGAGCGTATGGAAATAACAATAGCTAGTCCCACACGCAACCTCTTTCCAGACATTGAGGTTCGTATATTTGTTTTACTTAATTAACTAAGAAGTACAGATAAACAGAACTTTGTAACACAATTATTTCAATGGAGGTTTTGCGTATTCCATATATATAATTTGTAAATATCCGCTTCAAAACTATTCTCCGAGTCGATGGACAAGTTAATTTTGAGAGGCAGAAGCCTACTTATGCTCACCACGAATGTCTTCGCGTTTCTTGTCTCAGTTTCAGCTCAGCCAGGTAAAAAACAAAGGGAGAGAATTTGTTTTAATATCTCTTTGTTTCTTTATTTCACTCATTACTTCTCATTTGTTGGAAAGCAGGATTCCTGAGCATCAATTGTGGCGGCGGAGACAATTACACTGATTCTGTGACCAATATAACGTGGATTTCGGATGGCAATTATATAGATGTTGGCGAGGCAGCGAATGTTAGTAACTCAAGTATACCATATCCCTTGCAGTCCTTGCGTCACTTTTCAAAGTCTCTAAATAAATCATGCTATAGTTTGCCCTTAAACATTAATGTCACATACCTCGTACGCCTGTGGTTTCTTTTTGGTAATTATAATGGAATCCAAGAGCTTCCAAGCTTTAATGTTTCTGTGGAGACGCAAGGCATGCTTATTCAAAAGATCCAATCTATAACGTCTCCGGAAATCCCAGAATTTACCAGAGAAATGATCATCACCAGTTCTACCAATGTCATCTATGTTTGCTTGATTCGAACTTCAGACAGCAGCGATCCCTTTATATCTGCAATTGAGTTGAGGAGTCTTTCAGGCGGCCTCTATGAGGCTCAGATGAAGCCGGGAATGATGTTGAGTTCAATATCAAGATATGATGTGGGTGCTCAATCCTCCGATCTTATCAGGTATTTCTGCTCTTTAAAAGGCTTATTAAGGTAACAACCTTCGTAAGAAGAGAGGGATCTTTTCATATTCACCATCGAGTATTTAATAGTCTTTTAATAAAATGTATTGTCTTGACGTTTATTTATAGAAATGAAGAAAGATGAAATGAATTAATGGTCTTTTGAAGAAATATAGTAATCGATTGACTAAATTCATGTAAACCCAAAATAGGATATCATTAACTAATAATATTGGATGTCATAAAAATTTAAGCCTTGATATTGTCTAAATAAAAATCTTGGATGATTGAAGTAAAAATATCACAGTTAGAGATTCAAGCTATCCATTCCTGATCAGTATTGGAAATTGTAATCCTAATGCTTCATCAACTTTGCCAGTTGTTCTTGTCATCTCCGTACCTCTCATATCTGCAGTCATCTATGTCATTAAATAGAAACGTTGAAGCAGATCTTGCTTAGGATTGGAATGGCTTTTATATTTACTTATATGTGTCCACTGTCCCATTCACACGCTTTGTGGGTAGCAAGAAATATATTATTTTATGTATTCTTCATCGTCCATAATTGTTCAATTTTTCTAATATTGTATGACTTTACATTTTGGTAGTCACTTTTTAGAGTCAGACTCTACAGAACTGTATGAAGTTGCAAACTCTGTTTGTTTATAGCTTAGTTACTGAAGTATGTGATCAGGTTTGAAGGTTATTAGATCAGCAGCTCAGAGAATCGGTGAAATGTTTAATATAATTTCCAAGTTTGTTTTCTATTCCCCTCTTTTCTTCAATCAGGTACCCTAATAATATTAGATAAGTCATAAAATTTGAAGTTTTATATTGTCTAAACAAAAATCGTAGATCATTGAAGTAAAAATTTATTGCAGTTACAAATTCAAACTGTCCATTCCTGATCAGGTACCCTCAAGACCGATTCGATCGCTTGTGGAATTCGGACAGCCTCATGTCTGTTCTATACAACACTACTCTTATTCGAAAAGCACATTCGAATAGAACGGTTTTGAACAAGAATAATATCACCAGTTTCCCTCCTGCTGTTGTGATGCAGACAGCTGTAATTGCCAAAAGCACTGCAAATCGGTTGCGTTTAATACTTCCGCAACAGAATACGAGAACCTTAGTTGTATTATATTTTGCAGAAGTCGAGATCCTCAACAGCTCAGAGGCAAGCAACTTCAATGTTATGGTAAATGAGCAGGCTGTTCGCTACATAGATTACGCTCTGCAAAATCACTCGATTGAGCTGCCAATCACATACAACTACACACAAGGAAGTTAAGTGGTGATATCTCTTGAAACCATAGACCAACCAGGAAAGTCTAGCCGTGGTCCTCTAATTAACGCCATTGAGTATTACAGAATAGTGGAAAGTAAGCCAGAAACTGATGGAGGTGATGGTAAGATCCTCATATCTTTATTTCCTGATTCCATTTGTAACCATGGTTTCCTGTAACGGAGTCATGAACGTTGTTACGGTGCAGTTGGTGCGCTTTTATCAATTAAAAGAAATTTTAGTATCAAAAGCTGGATATCGGATCCTTGTTTTGGTATTGAATGGACTGGAATCAGATGCAATAAAGGGCTTCCAGTGAGAATATTTGATGTGTAAGTTTACATAACACAGTTACATGTGTTCTTATGGTGCATCAATTTTTGAGTACTTGAAAACTAACTAGAGATTATGTAATTGATTATCTTGAGTTCTACTGTCAATTAGCGATTTGTCCGGGAGGAATCTGTCTGGAACTGTACCAAAAGGGATGAGCCAAATAACTGAATTGAGAAGCATGTGAGAACTCGGATTAGCGATTTAAATGTAGTCGGTTGTGTCTGGTTAAAATTTCGTTTTGAAACATTTTTCTAACGGTTTTGCTAACTCGTATGTTAAACAGTTCTCTTCAGAACAATAATTTATCAGGAACATTGCCAGACTTGTGCAGCTTAACCAAATTGGAGATAATGTAAGCTGCGTTCTGTCATATATTAGTTTCAGTAGTTACAGATTACGTGCGCTCCTATATGCAGGTTATAATTCGTTTTTCCATCTAATAATTTTTTTGTTTTGCAATTTTCAGACGTCTTGAAAACAACTACTTGACAGGAATCATCCCAGATTGTCTGTCACAATTGAGTAACTTAAAACAACTGTACGTTTCATATTTTGCAGCAATTTCATGCTAGTTTTAGGGATGCTAATTTTATTTATTCTATTTGAACTGTTCACTCTTTTCCACACCCCCAAGAAATTTAGAAAACAATAACTTCAGTGGAGTTGTCCCGGAAGGGCTTTTGAAGAATCCTTTATTGATCCTCAGGTAATTTTGATATGAAACAATAGAAAGAAACTAGACACTTTATTTTCTCATACACGTATAAACTGGACAAAAACTCGCCGATTTTAAGAATTTATATACTGGTCTGCAGTTATACCGGGAATCCCCATCTGTGTAAGGGTAAAGATAAGTGCCAGTCAAAGCGAAATAAAGTCGGGATTGTTGCTAAATCAACTATTGGTGTTGTAGTTCCAGCTTTTGTAGCAATCATATTGTTTATTATATGTCGTGGAAGACGTAACTCCAATAAACGAAACCAAATGGTGAATATGAACTCCAAGAAACGAAACCAAATGGTTGGCTCTTTCTAACCATAAACGTATATATCTTATAAATCTCTATGTTTGGTGAATTGAAACATATATTGTTTATTAGGTAATTGAAGGTGCAGCTGTAATTGTACCCAACCTCGTGAAGTCTCGCTCATTTAGTCTAGTGGAGATAATGATAGCTACAGAGAATATGAGCCACAAGATTGGCGAAGGTGGTTTTGGAAGTGTCTACTTCGGTAAATTGCAGAATGGTAAAGACGTGGCTGTAAAGCTTCTATCGTCCTTATCTAAACAAGGAGCAACCGAGTTCTTGAACGAGGTAATGCGAAAGCCTAAAATCTATCTCAAATTTGTATCTTTTAAGTCTAAAGATAGTAGAAGTAAAGGTTGCGTATAAACACTCGACATGCTATGTTGGATAATTAAAGCTAAAAAAATTCTCTATGAGCAGATCGATCTGCTGTCTCGATTGAATCACAGGAACTTGGTGTCCTTGCTTGGCTATTGCAATGACTTCAAACAACAAATGCTTGTTTATGAGCACATGCCCTGCGGATCACTTAAAGACCACCTCCATGGTGAGTCAACACACACACATACTCTCTGAGTAAAAAGAACATGGCGGGCAAGCAGCCTAATCAACTGTTAATTATATTTTAGTGTAAACGAAAAAGGATCAAACGTCAAGTGCCATTTTTCCAACTTAAATAAGACATAAATTTATTCCGAACTTTATGATCATTGAAACTTTTGAAAGTTAACTAAAGATAAAATTATGCTCTCACCTGTTCTAACACACGTCCACTCATTTAACTCTATATTCTGTAGGTTCCTTGGCCAACTCTTCTACACTGGATTGGAAAACCAGGCTTCGAGTAGCTTTAGATGCAGCAGAAGGTAGTATGTCGCCGGTGTAGATAGGTTATTCCAAATTTTGTAATGATTCCGCTTTTAATTTTGTATCAAATCAGATTTCTTAAAGCCAGTTTGGGTATTCCGATTTTAATTTTGTTTGGATGATACCTACTATTTTTGGCAGAATTAAGAGCAACTTTGGGTAATAGTTTCTTTGTTGAAATTGTTAAAGGATTGGAATATCTGCATGTAAGCTGCACACCGAAAATCGTTCACAGGGACGTGAAGAGCTCAAATATCCTGCTGGACTCCAGACTACGGGCAAAAGTAGCAGATTTCGGCCTTTCAAAAATGATTGGTGATGACAATACATCTCATGTGACCACGACCATAAAGGGATCGGTTGGATACTTAGATCCAGAGTCAGTATTCTATTCTCTGATACGTTTGTAGTAGCATGGAAGATTCTATTGCCTGTTTTCTCTTAAAATCTTTGTCTCAAACTGTCTACTGCTTTGGGCGTGATATTTTTATTAAATTCAAAGTATAATTTTCTATTTCTCTAAAAGTAATCATTGTTTTGTTCAATAAAAAGGTATTTTCGTACGAGCAAGTTGACAGAGAAAAGTGACGTATACAGCTTTGGAGTGGTTTTACTGGAGATCATATGCGGCAGAAAGCCGATAGACGCAGAACGATCCGAAGAAGAACTCAGCCTTATCAAATGGGTTAGATTTTGTCTATTTTTTCTGGTATAATTGCCAGCAATTTTCATGCGTTAGTAAAATCTATCTAATGAAATGTGCAATCGTTTTTATCTAAAAGGTCCTGCTTTATGTGGCGGCGAATGAAGAACCCGAGCGTCAATTGACAGACATTCTAGATAAAAGGATGCACCTATCCAAAAATGACTTCAAATCCTTTAATGATCTATTGGACTTGTCAATAAAATGCATTCAGAGCGAGGCATCCAAAAGACCAACGATTAGTGAGATTGTGACACATCTAAGAGAGGCTCTGATTTCAGTAGTATCGGATGACACGACTGAAGAAAATGTGCAGTCTTTCAGCTTTGCAGAATATAGTTGCAGCTTAATCCATGCTGGTAGGTGACAGGAGAGTCGTATGGCTATCATATGGATTGTTTATGCTAGCCGCAAAACTCCACGCCACCTTCCGTTCGATGGAGAGTTATTAGAGGAGTTAAAAAGTTGATATTTTAAAAGCATGTTTCAATCGTTACTTTTAGTGTGTTTTATTAAGAAATAAGGTTTGTTGTTTTTCTCTTAATTAATATTGTCTATGTATTTCTTTTATGGAAACAAATAATATTTAAAGAAAAGGGTTGAGTAATAGAAGCCATCCTCAAAGTTTAAGCAGGGTCAAGTTTAAATAATAAAAATATTCTAGGTAGTGAAGAAGGGATAAAGGTAAAGAAATATTATGATTATAAGCATATATATTATTAATTATGTTATAGCATTCAACAATTTTTACTAATTATTCATTTGATCATATGATGATAAAACATTACAATTGTCTCAAGATATAGATATCTTTAGATATTTTTTAGTCAATCTTTAGAAGCCTTAGTCAACATGACACATTTAAAAACTCCTTAATATATATTAAACATTTTTTTTCTAGAAATATCATAATTACAATTTACATCGCACTCCCAATATTTAATGTTGGTGGGAAAAATAACATATTTCAACACTCCCCTTTTAGCTTTTATAATTAACTATTTCAGCATCCATAACACAATTTTTTTCTGAGGTGGTCAAAGTTGTCTTTAGCTAATATGTTTGTTAATATATCTATCAACTGACGTGTAGATCAATAAAAAATCAAATTCATTTTTCAATATTTTACGAACTCTCTTATAAAATGTTACTTGGTATCCATATGTTTGCTCCATTAGTAATATATAACAAGACTTTTAATATATTTTAGTCATAACAAACAATCATTAGTCACTCGAATAAGATATTTAGACATTCCTTGATTACTATTTTGTTTGGCGTGTGAACATTTATGCTTGTACAAAATTATGAGTATAATTGAAATATTTTCTTAATATAATATGCTACTATGAAAATATTTATTACACACCTAACTTACATTTGTCTAGTTCCTCAACAATTCTTAGTAACTTAATCTCATTTTTAAGTTTGATTGTCTCATCCCCTAGAGACATGACACGTGCTCTCACACTTTTCCCAAGAGTTTTAAATGTTTCACACCTCTTAAAGATTTAGTTAGAATCACAATTTTCCCTTCCCACTTCGTCCATGCTATAAATATACAAATATTTCACTTATATGTTTAATACATTTTCATCATATTTTGTGGCTTATTCTTTTATGTGTTCTCTTGTAGAAATTGTTGGGTATTCATTTACACTTGGTTGATTCATCATAGTATCAAATCCATGAATTACAATTTTCTTCCCAATTTAAATTGAATCCCATCCTTAGACTTATCATAAGTGTGTCATAAAGCTAAACATTTATAACCATTATATATGAAGACCCAAGTTAGCTAGAAATGCTTGTCAAATAATCTACTTTTGACACTAATATTTTTTACAATTTTTTATCCCCTATCATATATGACCAAATTGTATGTATGTATGTATGTATGCATTCATGCATGCATGCATGTATGCATTTAGGCATGCATGCATGTATGTATGTATGTCTGTATGTATGTATGTATGTATGTATGTATGTATGTATGTATGTATGTATGTATGTATGTATGTATGTATATAATTTATTCATTTTTATTTTTATTTTGATAATTAAATATCTAGAAGGGCCAACACCCATTTATATTAAAAAATACCCTGGAGTACAAAGAAAAAGTGTGTCAATAATGTCATACAGCCCAAATGAATTTATAGAAAATACACCTCCCATATATCTTATAATTTTAGATATATTTCATCTAGCCATCTACTATCTTATGGCTAAATACAAAAACCCCTTTAAAAAGATCCATTAATCCTACTACAAAACCTAAAAATAGATTAACCTTGATTCTAAATGATTGATAAAATCTAATATAACTTATGATATAATGACATTAAATATAGAAAAATCTATGCTTCTTTCAAAAATTTTGTATTTCTCCCATAGCATGTTTTAGCAACCTCTTTTTGTTCGATGTTCTTGGCTCTACTGTGGATACCATAGGTGGAGATCTTATTCAAACTAAGCCATACACAATTGACTTTTTCAAACGAAATGGAATTCTTTGAAAAAAGGTGGTGGAGAGAAATTTGGCAACATATGTTGAGGAATGAAGGGCTTCAACCCTTCTCTGTATGAGTAGTTTTCCCAATCTTGGGATGATGAAGAATTCTAAGTGGGTAGGGAGAAATTCATGGTGTCTATGAAAACCATTGTGGTTGCTATGGATCTTGTGGTGGAGGACACAAACTTCCCAAAGAAACTAAGGATAATTACAAGGAGGATTTCAAGAGGTTCTTGAAGATGGGGGAGAAAGTTGCTTGCTTTCAAAGTGGTTCCAACATAAATTACTTACATAGGGTTTGGATATAGGTTGTGCTACTCCTCATAAAATTTATCACTTTGGATGAGAGATTTAAATGGTTCCATTCTCAACTTTTCCCCATGCTCAACCATTTGAAGTGTGGTGTGAAGATGAATTTCCATTATTCGATTTTCTCATCTACATCCCAGTCTATGTTTGTTTTGAAAACTAAATATGTCCTTGCCCTACATCAAGAGTTTATTCAACATATCTATAAATTCCACCTAGATTTAACTTCCACTTGTCGGCTAACTACTAATCCCTCTACTCCCACTCTATGTGTTGAGTTGTTGAATAATCTAGATAGTTAAGATGTCATTTCTACTCCTAAACCCAAAGGGGCCCCTACCTATGTTAACTGTGTCAAGACGGCTAAATCCAAAAGTACCTCGATGCCTCTCATTATTGAATGTATTGTCAAAGAGCCGAAGGAGAAGAAAATGATTTTGAGAACTTTTCTTCCTCATGGTCTATTAGGTCTAAGTGGGCCCTAAAAACCCCTACTAATAATGTTGCCACCTTTGCTATGCTCTTATTTGGCTCCCCTCACCCCTCACCTATGAACTTTTCAAGGAAATGAGACTTCCCTTATGGACAAGGTTCTTGAACTCTGTGATAGCTACAATAAATAAGAAGCTATAATCTGCTAGCCTCTTGGGAAATTTAATGTGGCAAAAAAGTTTTTAATAGACTAGAGGCCTTTGTTGAAGTGGATTCTAGGGCCTTAATCTTGGCAACAAAAAATAAGGACTAAACGGTTTGGGTTGTAGCCAAAGATTTAGCTTAAAATATTGAAAGGTGGAAAGGAATTGAGGGGGTTCTGTGACAAGATAGACTTGGAGGAGGATAGAAAGGAGACGATGGAGGGAATTGAGGTTTCATAACACTACCAATTGTCCCTAAAAAGGAAAAGGGAGAAATGATAACTTAGAACAATGAAGTGTCCCAGAAGAATTTGGTAGCTCTACAAGACATTCAAGAAGAAATCAACACGAGGTGGGCAAGAGAGAAGCATCATTTTAATTTTTCCCCTGCTAATGGCTTAGACCCATTAGTATCTAAGATGAAAGCTACCCCAAAGTCCCCTACTACTTCATCTAGTACTGTTTCAAACAAGAGGCTCTACTTCTTTGACAAAGTGAAAGTGACAAACTAGAATTGGAAAATTGAGAAGCCCCCACCAGGTAAGCCTTTGGTTTGTGTCGTTGATGGGGGTGTGCCTAATGGTTTTTTGTTCTATTTATTTGTTTAGTCTAGTCTAGTCTTTGGGTTTAGTGGTGTCTACTAAGATTTGTTACTTTTGGTAGTTGTCACTCTCGTTTTGTGCTCTCACTCCTCATGAGTCCCTAGCTTTCTTAGTAGTAGCAGTGATATAATGATTTAGGCCTCTTCTGATTTAATCTAATTAGAACTTATGATATAATTACCAATATTTATATAATCACAAAGATGCTCTCTTTCTATGATAAGGTGAAGGCAATGAGCTAGGATTGGAATATTGAAAAGCCCCCCACTATAAAGGCCATCGATTTGTGTCTTTAGTGGTTTTGGGTCTATTGTTGTTTTCCTCTATTTGTCTATAGTCTAGTCTAGTCCTTAGATTTTGCGGTGTCTTGTTTTGGGTGCTTGTTGGGTTCTGCTCCATTTTAATAGTCAGTACTTAGGTTTTGGGCTCTCACTCCTTATGAGTTCCAAGTTTTTTCTCGCTTTTTTGGTTACGTAGCAATTATGTAATGGTTCAGACTTCTCCCAATTTAATCTAATCAAAACAAATTTATATAGCTAATATAAAACAAAACTATTTCTTTTCAACCTAAAAACGAATTTTATGATGATGCTTATCAATTGAAATCTTCAAGTGATGTGATGTGAAGTGATATGTCTTTCTCCTTAATACATACTATTAATACATACTATTTTCAACTAGTACAAAGACAAATCCTTATAGAAATCATAGCCACTAAAATTATACATTAAAGTCAACCGATTTTTTCATACATTGACTTAAAATAAGATTCTGAACATAGAACTTGTCGACTGAAGAATCTTAAAAATATCAATAGAGTTGTTGTCTTGCTTGTTTTAGATTTGGGAGCAATAGGAAGTAGCTATAACAACACATATCTTAGCCTTACCATCTTAGTGTCATCTACCAACTTGAATTAGACTAGTGCAACTGTGCTCTGCAAAACTGAAAGACTCTACTGAATTTTTAGTGGTATCTTTTGTTTTGATTGAAGCCAGGGCATCCCTTATCTGTGTTACAATTTCACTCATTATTCGTCTTTTGGATGCCTCGCTCTGAATGCATTTTGTTGACAAAATAAATACGTCATAAAAGGATTTCAATTCATTTTGAGATAAATGCAGCCTTTTATCTAGGATGTTTGTCACTTGACGGCCAAATTCTTCATTCACCTCCACATAAGGCTTGACCTGTTAGATAAAAATGATTGCATGTTTCATTATATGTAGTCAATAAATGTATAAAATCTGCAGAAAATGAAACCACAAAAAGTATATTAGATCTGACCCATTTTATAAGGCTGAGTTCTTCCTCAGACCGCTCTACATCTATGGATTTTCTGCCGCATATGAGCTCCAATAATACCACTCCAAAGTTGTATTAACTTCTCTCTATTAACTTGCTCGTATGGAAATAACTTTTTATTAATGGAAACAATGATGAGTCTCAGGGAAGCAGAGGAATTACTTGAATTTAAAAAAAATCTCAAACGCAAAGAAACTAGGCGGTTCGGGAAACAAATTTTTAAACAAAACAAATCATTAAATATCTATCAAAACAACTCCGAAGCTATATAAATAACTTCCATATCTTTATATGTTTATAAACCTCTCTGTATGTTCTAGGTATATTTGCATGTTAACGATGATACAAGTTAAAGCTGTAAAAGTATACGGGAATAAAATTGACTCTGGGTCTAAGTATCCAACTGATTCAATCGAGACAACAGATCGACCCGCTTATCAAACAAACCTTAGCATGTCGATCACATAAAGAATAGCACGTCAACTATTGACTTCTAGCCATTAATTTGAGTAACTTAGAAATCTATGAACGAATTTGGTATAGATAATTGGCTTTGGCATTGAAAGATTATAATAATAAAAAACTCACAGAATACAAAGCATCAACTGAAAAGAAGACTAAATATTATTGATATGAAAAACTTAATTAAAAATTACAATAACAAAGATTACATTTATAGACTCTTCAAGTCTATCAAAAAACAAAAGTAACTAAAAAACAATTAGCAATTTTGTCATTGCATAGACAACAGTTTCTAAAAACAAAAACCACTATTTAGACAAGACTAATGTGTATCTTAGTAGTTTCTAAACTACTAGTTTATTAACAAAATAAAACCACATTCTTAGTAGTTTCTATTAAGTCTTAATCTCCATGGCATCATTCTAATCTTGAGTTTGATCTCCAACATAGCAATCTCCAGGATGACATTCTGTTATTGAGAATATCATTTCAATATCAAACTTGTCTTCAATCTCCCTCTAGATGATCAATGGAGGTGAGTCCCAACTAATGTATAAAGGAAGTAAAACTAGATGTAGGAAGAGCTTTGGTGAAGATATCAGCTACTTGCTCAAATGAAGGATAGAACTGTAACTCTACTTGCCCATCTTGAACCAAGTCATGAATGCAATGATGTCCGATCTCTATGTGCTTTGTTCTAGCACGAAACACAAGATTCTTTGTGATGGAAATAGTGCTATTGGTATCATAGTAGATGGTGGTTGGATGTTGTTAAATCAAATGTAGATCTTCCAATATCCATCTAATCCAAACTGCTTGAGTACGTGCTGAGGTGGCTGCAATGTACTCTGCTTCTCCTGAAGAAAGAGCCACGGTTGCCTATTTCTTGCTACTCCAAGAGACAACTCTAGAACCAAGTGAAAAATCATATCTAGATGTAGATTTTCTATCATCCACTAAACCAGCCCAATCACCTGATTATCTTTGGGAAATTGAACTAAATCCCAAGTATTGTTCTTATGAATGGAATTCATCTCATCATTCATAGCATTAAACCATATAGGTTCTTTTACTACTTCTTCAAATACAAAGGGCTCATCTTGAATTGTACTAAACAAAGCAAAATTAACAAATGGAGTTGTATTTGCACTCCTCTAATAGATATCAACCAAACTTCGTACGTTTCTTGGAGTTGATGCTGAAGGTGATGGTGGAGGTGAATCTTCACCCGAGTTTGCACTACGGGAAGAACTAGGTGAACTTGGAGGACATGAGCCACTAAAGGCTTGTGACCACTCCAAGCTTCCTTTGGAGTTATGTTTTGAACTATTTTTATGGGACTTCGATTGAAATTATATATAGTAGTCGCAACTGCTTCTCCCCAAAAATTATTTGGAAGATTCTTTGTTTGCATCATGCTTCGTGCCATTTCCACAATGGTACAATTCTTTCTTTTAGAAATACCATTTTGTTGAGGTGTATATGCAGCATTAAGCTATCTTTGGATGCCATTCTTAATATAAAAATCATCAAACTCATTATAGGTAAACTCTCCCCCTCTATATGTTTTGAGTATCTTGACGACATACCCGCTCTACTTTTCAAACATTCCTTTAAAATTCTTGAAGCATGCAAAGGCTTCAGATGTTTACTTAAGAAAATAAACCCAAGTGTGGTGAGAGAAATCATCAATGGAAGTCAAAAAAATAAAGGTCCTTACCCTATGATTCCTCTTTCATATCACCACAAATATCAACATGCACAAGCTCTAGACGATTTTTGGCTCTCCAAGACTTGTTCACTGGCAGACTATCTCGATGATGCTTTCCAAGTTCACACCCTGAACAAACTTCTTCTTTAGCTTGAATTGGAGGAATCCCTCTCATGATATTTTTCTTATTCAACAAAGTTAACCCTTGAAAGTCCAAATGACCCTATCATTGATACCATAACCACGAATCATTTGTGGTTGATTTGAGTGCATGCAACTTACTAGAAATCAATGTGAGAGAGAATAATCTATTATCTATCATATATTTCTTTGCCACAAGATAATAATTATCAGATTTATTAAAAATTTACAACAGTTATCTTCAAACACTAATTTATAGTTCTTGCCTACAAGCTGCCCAATACACAAAAGATTATGTTGTAACTTTGGTACAAACAAAGTATCATGAATGTGAGTATTTTCTCCTTTCTTATTCTTGATTGCAAGGGTACCTTTTCCCATTACATCAACCTCCTTGTCATCTCCAAATTTAACTTGACTTCTCATGATATCATCTAATTTGACAAAGATATCAGATTTATTTGTCATGTGGTTTGAACAACCACTATCCAAGAACCAAACATTATCTTGGTTTTCTTTTGCCAAATTACATGTGAATAATGTAGAATGCTTTGCTTCAGAAGAGTCTTTCGTAAAATTTTCTCTTGACTTATTCAAGTCAAATTTCTTCTTTCTGCACTCAGATTCATAGTGCTCATATCTTTCACAATATTTGGACTGGATACTCCTTTGATCCACAAAAAATATTCCTCTTCCTCTTCCTCTACCTCTTCCTCTATTATTAGCAGAGGATTCACCTTGAAATTTTGTAGGTTGAGAAGGACTAGATTTGATCTTTTCTTCAATATTGATAGAAGATTGGAAAGCTTGCAAAAATTTTTTTGTAGAATGTCGCATACACTCTTCATAAGATTGCAAAGAACCAATTAGCTGTGCAACTTGGAAAGTAGTTAGATCTTTACTTTCTTCAATGGCTATCACCACTAGATCAAATTTAGGAGGAAGAGATCTCCAAAACATTTCTACAATTTTTTGTTCTACTATAGTTTCTCCTTGAGTCCTAAGATGGTTCACAATACCTCAAGTTCTAGTAATAAATTCATGAATGGACTCAAACTCCTTCATCCTCAAATTTTCAAATTCTCTTTGTAACATTTGAAGTCTTACCAATTTGATTTTGTTTGTACCTTGATATGCAATTTGTAAAGTCTGCCATGCATCCTTTGATTTTGTCATATTGGTAATTTGAGGCAAAGTTGAAACATACAATGTTGATTGAATGGTGTAAAGAGATTTGTTGTCCTTCTTTCTATCTTATTTTAGTTGAGCTATTTGTTGTGGTGTCCATGTATTCAATACATTCTGATTTGCAGGTTCTGGGTATCCTCCTTCCACTAATTCCTAGTTTTTTTGGGATAATAGTAGGGTCTTGATTTTGACACTCCAATAATCATAGTTGTCTGCAGTAAACAACGAAAGTGTAAATGGAAAATATTTTCTATTAGCCATCTGGAGATAACCAATTCTTTAACTTTGCTACTTGCACAATCAGAAAACCTGCAACCCGCTCTAATACCAAATGAAAGATTATAACAATAAAAAACACTCACAAAATACAAAGCATCAACTGAAAAGAAGACTAAATATTTAATTAAAAATGACAATAAATAAGATTAAATTTATAGACTCTTCAAGTCTATAAAAAAAGAAAAGTAACTAAAAAACTAATAGTAGTTTTGTCATTGCATAGACAACAGTTCTAAAAACAAAAACCACTATTTAGACAACAATTTCTAAAGACTAAAAAAGCTATCAAAAACTAGAATAATGTGTATCTTAGCAGTTTCTAAACTGCTTGTTTATTAATAGAATAAAAACACATTCTTAGTAGTTTCTTTCAAGTCTTAATCTCCATAGCATCATTCTGATCTTGAATTTGATCTCCAACATAGCAATATCTAGGACAACATTCTATTCTTGAGCATAACATTCCAATATCAAACTTGTCTTAATGCATTAACTCATTCAAGAACTCTGTTGCTCCTTGTTTTGATGTGGACGAGAGAAGCTTTATGGCCACGTCTTCACCATCATTCAATTTTCTAAAATAGACACCTCCAAAACCCCCTTCACCAAGTTTTTTGATCAAATTCTTTGTAGCTCTCATCATCTCCTCTAGACTAAATGAATGATATTTTATGGGGTTGGGTACAATTACAACTGCATCTGCAATTACCATACAAAGAATAATCATGTCAAATCAGCAAACTTGCATATTTATGGTTAAAGAAATTCAAATTTGAACTCATAACTTTGATCAACCAATATATTCTCCATTTGTTTTAGTTTCTCAAAATTGTGTCTTTTAGGCCATATACTAAATAATATCATATGAAGATGGCAGCCAATACAACTCCAATAGTTGTTTTAACAATTGTCCCAACTTTATTACCCTTAGACTGGCACTTATCTTTACCCTTACACAGATGGGGATTCCCGAAATAACTGCAGAAGAATATTTAGATAGTCTCATTATAAATACTTAAAAACTTTATATTTTTTGAATTCATTGAGAAATTGATGAGAAGGATTTCATCTTTAATTTCTTTTTTTAGTGTGTTCATATTTGGTCTAAAACCAACATGCACTAGTTTGGTTATAGCTTCTTACACACTCATCAAATTTTGAAGAAACTTACATTTTTAGAAACTGGACTCTATTCTATGCAACTTGAGAAAATTTTTGATTTTTTATTAGTTTTCAATAATTTTAGGGGGGGCCACACTCAAATTTCTATTTTTTAGGATGTGTTTACTTTGAAAATTAGTAAAAAAATAGTTTAATCAATAAAAATTTGGCTAAAAAATCTAGCATAAACTACAAGGCATTAGCCAATTTCTCATTGAAGCAATTTAAAAAATTCAAAATAAAAGTCAATATTTTAGGGGGGCCACAATAGATGCTATGTTATGTTTTATGCTTAAAAATAAGACCACCTTTTTTGTGGCCCCCCTCTTTTGGAATCCTTAATCTCCACCATTTTCAAAATAAATTAGTAGTTTAGAAAGTAGACTCTTGCACTTAGTGCCTCTTAAAATTTGGAGTGTAACTATGTTATATTTGTCATTGAAGTTCAAAATTTTGCTAATTTCATAAAAAGGATGGCATCTTAAAACCCCCTTTTTGTACCACATCTTGGTGCACATAACCATTCCACCTTTTCAACATCTTCCAATAACCTAGTAAATGAAGATAGCTTTGACATGTAAATGGGTGTCAAATGTATGATGAAAGATAAGACATTCTGTTAACTTTCTCATGCCATCATAGTCCTCACCTTGTTGTCATTGTAGAATCCCTCTTAACATTAATAGATTGGATGATTTCAAAGCATTATATTAATCTATATTTGAAAAGACAAATATTGATGGTTTGTCACATAAATATATAAATTTTAAGAGTTTAATTTTTAAAGTATTTTAAGGAAAGAAGACTAATATTATATAAATATAGGTCAATTAGGAAAAATATATAAATATAATATAAGCTAATTTATTCAATTTTATTTAGAAATGGTGAATGCATAATAAAATTTAGTTTAAAAAAAAAAAAAATGTGGAAGATGTTCTTCAAATTATTATCATACAAAATTTAGTTGTCATGATACAAAAATTAAATGTCCCCAATCTATTTGATGTTAAAGAACTATAACATTTTTTAAATTCTTTATATCTAATATTGGTGTTCTCCATGATCATCTTTATTCATGACTTATTTGATATTTCGCTAATCTTAGAGAGTAGGCATGATACTCAAACTCAAGTATTTGTCAATTTGAACATGAAGCTATGATTCATCATTCGATAATGGGAAATAAGAACCAACATACATGAGTGGAAAGTGTCCCTTTATTTTATGCTCTACTCATTCCAACATCAATGGATCTTTTAACATAATTAACTCAAGTAGAACAAAGAAAAATCTAATTTTTGTGGAAAAATTATCAATCTTGATAATTAATCAAATCTAAGGTCACCTTTGTGATAGGTCTTTCTAATGTAGAGTAGTCAAGTAGTGTATATGTGATTTATTTACAAGAGTCCTATGCTATTTATTACTAAGATAAATAAAAAAGTATACATATGGAGAATAAATTATACTATGATAATAATCAAATCTTTGAACTTTAATATCATATATGCTAAAATATTATATAAATATTTAATTTTCAATTGAAATATCACAAATATAATCTTATTTTGTTGTCAAATTAAACTAGAATTATAAAACACATCATAATATGATCATGTTTTAAAAATAATAATATAAAATAAACAAAGAATCAGATATTAAAGATTAATCTTAATTCTAAATGATTGATAAAATATTATATAAATTATGATATAATGTTGTTTACTCTAGTGAAAGCTATACCTCTTTCAAATTACCTTTTGTTTTGTGTTTCTCCCATAGCTTCTTTTAGCAACCCCTCTTTGGTAGATGTTATTGGCTCTACTGTTGATTCCATGGGTAGAGATCTTATTCAAACTAAGCCATTTAAATTTCATAATTTCAAATAAAATGGAAAAAAGGTGGTATTTTGCAACATACATTGAAGGAATGAAGGGCTTCAACCCTTATCTTTCTAAGAAGTTTTCCCAATCTTGGGATGATGGAGAATTCCAAGTGGGCGAGGTGAAATTCATGGTGTCTATTGAAACCATTGCGGCTGCTATGTATCTTGTGGTGGAGGGCACAACCTTCCCAAAGAAACTAAAGGTAATTACAAGGAGGATTTAAAGAGGTTCCTAAAGCTAGGGGAGAAATTTGCTTTCTTGCAAAGTGGTCTCCACATAAATGACTTACATAGGGTTTGGAAAGAGGTCATGTTGCTCCTCATTAAATTAATCACTTTGGACAAGAGATTTCAATTGTTCCAATCTCATCTTTTCCCCATGATCAACCACTTGATGTATGGTGTGAAGATGAATTTCCCTTATTGGATTTTTTCATCTATATCCCACTATGTGGTTGTTTCCAAAATAAAAGATGTCCTTCTCCTACATCAATGGTTTATTTTGCATATATATAATTTCCACCTGTATTTAACTCCCACTTGTGGGCTGACTAGTAATCCCTCTAGTCCAACTCTATGCTGACTAGTGGTTAGATAACCTAGATAGTAAATAGGACATTTCTACTACTAAACCCAAAGATACCCCTACCTAGGTTAACCCTAGCACGATGGCCAAATCCGAGAACACCTTGACCCCTCCCTTTATTGAATGTATTGTCAAAGTGTCAAAAGTATAAGAGAATGATTCTGAGTACTCTGCTTCCTCATGGTCTACTGAGTTTGAGTGGACCCCCAAAATCCCTACTAATAATGTTGCCACCCCTTCTACCATCTCATTTGGCTCTCCTCCACCTTCACCTACGAACATGTTGAAGAAACGAGTCTTCCCTTGCAAATAAGGTTTGCAAACTCTGTGATGGCTACGACAAATGGGAAGCTACAATATCTGTTGGTCTCTGGGGCAACAAAATGTGAAAAAAAAGAAAATTAGATTTGAGGCCTTCATTGAAGTGGATTATAGGGCCTTAAGTTGGGCAATAGAAAATAAGGACTAAACGGTATGGGTGGCAGCCAATGATTTAGCTAAAAATCTTGAAAGGTGGGAATGAATTGAAGGGACCTATGATAAGCTAGACCAGAAGGAGGATAAGAAGGAGATGATGAAGATAATTGAGGTTTCACAGGACAACTAGGTGACCTTAAAAAGGAAAATGGAGGAAATGATAACTCAAAACAATGAAATTTCCAACAAGAATTTGGTAGCTCTACAAACCATTCAAGACGAAATCGATAGGAGGTAGGCAAGAAAGAAGCATCATTCAGATTTCTCCCTTGCTAATGGTTTAGAGCCATTAGTGTCTAGGGTGAAATCTACCACAAAAGTCCCCTGCTATTTTATTTGGTAATGGTTCAAACAAGAGGTTCTCCTTCTCCGACAAAGTGAAAGCGATGTGCCAGGATTGGAAAACTGAGAAGCCCCCACTAGGTAAGCCTTCAATTTGTGTCTTCGATGGGGGTGTGTCTGTTGTTTTTTTTGGTTCTATTTGTCTACTTATTCTAGTCTAGTCTTTGGGTTTAACAGTGTTTGGTTTTGTGTGTCTGCTAGGTTTTGTTCTTTTTCTGTAGCTGGCACTCTGGTTTTGGTCTCTCTCTCCTCACGAGTCCCTAGGTTTCTTAGCAACTAACGAGTCCCTAGGTTTCTTAGTAGTAGTTGCTAAGTAATTTTTTGGGCATCTCAATTCAGTCAGCTGGCTGATCCCTTGTGGTATAGTTCCAGATAGATTCCTTTCCTGCAAATCGCTAATCGAAAGTAGAATTCTTGGTAATCAATTACATATTCTCTGACGAGTTTTAATCTACTCAAAAACTGACGCACCATAAAAATACAAGTAACTGTATTATGTAAACTTGCATATTCGTGATTCTCACGGGAACGCATTTACTGCATCTGATTCCAGTCCATTCAATACCAAAGAACGGATCAGATATCCAGCTTTTCATACCAAATGCCCTTTTAATTGATAAAAGAGCACCAACTGCAACTCAACAACATTCACGGTTTCGTTAGAGGAAATCATGGTTGCAAATTGAAAAAGAAAAATGAAGATATTAAAATAGTACCATCTCCCGCAAAAGTTTCTGGTTTGCTCTCCATTATTTTATAATACTCAATAGCGTCAAGTAAAGGACCACGGCTGGACTTTCCCAGTTGGTCTATGGTTTCAAGAGATATCACTACTTCACTTCCCTGTGTGTGAATGGCAGCTCAATCGAATGATTTTGCAAAGCGTAGTCTATGTAATGAACTGTCTGTTCATTTACTATAACATTAAAGTTCCTTGCCTCTGAACTATTGAGGGCCTCGACTTCAGCAAAGTATAGTACAACTAAAGTTCTCGTACTCTCTTGCGGAAGTTGTACGCGTAACCGATTAATGGTTGTTTTGGCAATTACATGTCTGCATTACAATACCAGGAGGGAAGCCGGTGATGTCATTCTTATTCAGAACTATTTTGTTCGAATGTGCCTCTCGAATGAGAGTATTGTTGTATAGGCTAGACCACAAGCGATCAGAAAACCACAAGCGATCGAATCGATCTTGAGGGTACCTGATCAGAAATGCATAATTTAAACCTGTATATGTGATAGAAACCTATATATGTGATAGATTTTTACTTCAAACTGTGTAGGATTTTTATATCGAAGTTTTTGCTTGCACAATATAAAATAATAAAATTTTACGACTTTTGTAATATTACTAATTAATAATTTTGTATCTGGTGTCTAGCGGAATTTAAACAATTAATAACCAGATTTTATAAGAGGACACTCATTTCATTTTATCTTTCTTCATTTTCATATACAACTGTGAAGATATAATTTTATATAAAATTCTTTTTTACTACTAGATGTTTTACTACTATGTCCATGGAACGATTGCTAGTTTAACAAGCTTGTTTTGGAAGATCAATACCTGATAAGGTCGGAGGATTGAGCACCCAGATCATATCGTGAGATTGAACTCAACATTAATCCAGGCTTAACCTGAGCCTCATAGAGGCTGCCTGAAAGACTCCTCAGCTCAATTGCTGATATGAAAGGATCGCTACTGTCAGAAGTTCGAATCAAGCAAACATAGAGGACGTTGCTAGAACACTTGTAATATAGCACTTTTGAATTTCACAATACATGTTGCAACAACATGTGAACAACACCTTTCACAAATGAGAGCAACAAGAAAGACATGCTATATTCTTCTAAAGAAAGATTACACAATGACTAAAATTATCCATAATGAATTGCTTTATAGAAATCAAGAGAAGCCCTAATCTAAATGTAAGAGAACTAAGGAAAAGAAAAAATGATCTCAATAAAGCTTAACAAAATGAACTTAAGCTAAAAAGTATAACTAAAGAATAGAATACTCTAACACCCCCTAAGTGAAACTTAAGAAGTAAAAAACCTATAAATGCATGAAATGCTAGAAAGTTTCATAGCAACTAAAGGCTTGATGAGGTACCCATGTATAAAAAGAGGTCTCTCAAAGTGGAGAAAAGGCGAAAAAACACATGAGAAAAAAAAACTCTCCAAAATTGGGAGATGTAATGTTTGAAAAAACATCAACTACTAAAGGAAGGAAGTCCTCATAAAGACTTTGCAAGGATTACTTCCTTCACCCAAAGCATCATCGACAATTAAAGTTAATGTGGGGATACCAAAGGTTTAGTGAATATGTTTTCAACCTACTCCTCTATAGGTATGCAATCAAAGCTGAGAAGACCATCCTAAATTAATTGCTAAAAAAAGTGCATGTGGATCTTAATATTTTTAGTTTGTCGATGCTCCACTAGGTTGCGATAAATGTGAATGGAACTCTAATTGTCACACCAAATAACACTGGGACCATTAGGAGGAAAAATAAACTCTATCAACAATTGATGAAGCCATAGATCCTCTTAGCTAGCAAGAATAGCCAAACGATACTCAGCCTTAGTAAATGATAACACAATCTCAAAATGTCTTCTTGCAAGACCATGCAATAGGGTCAAATTAAAGACAAAATATATAGACAAAAGTAGACTTATGATCATCAACATCAATGGCCCAATTTGAGTCAGTAAAGCAGATATCCTGAGAGTTTATGATGAATAATGCATATTAAAATAAGATAACCCATAAATGTACCTCAAGATACATTCGGTATCCTTGTAGAAACTCTCGTGTGCATCATGAGGGAAATGAGATACTAGACCAACTACAAAGGAAAGTTCAAGACAAGTATATGTCAATTACAAAATAATACCAGCCAACTTCCTATCAAATATAACATCAAATTAAGGAAAAGAAAAAATAGAAGACAACACAACAACTAACTTAAATTGTGTGGAGCTATGCTTACAATCAAGCATGCCAAATTTATGAAGCATGTCAAGAGCATACTTCTACTAACAAACAAAAATACCATTTGAATACTAAACAAACTAAAGACTAAGGAAGTAATGCAAAGGAAAATGATTTATCATGTCAAACTACTTCATCCATTCTCTCTAAACACTCTAAATCATGGAAGGATAAGTGTCTCTAAGAATCAAATCATCCACATATAAGACCAATATCCAAATATCCTCTTGATTTTGAGTGTAAATTGTTGGCTTGGAATGACACCATGAGAAACTAGTAGATAGTGGGACGTGTCCATATTCTCATACCAAGCCTAAGGGGTCTTCTTGAGACCATAAAATGAATGTAAAAGATTGCAAACAAGTGAAGAGTCCTACAAAAATCCTTATGGCTACTCCATACAAATCTCCTCATGAATATAACCATGTAATAAGGCACTCTTCATATGCATATAATATATCGATCATCCCTATGAAGATGCAAGAAAAATTATAAGGCAAATAGAATCCATCTTGGCAACAAGAGAAAATGTATTAGAATAATCAATACCCCAAATTTGTGAAATCCCTTTAACAACAAGATGAGACTTAAATACTTATCAATGGAACCATCTGCAACATACTTGATACAATACACCCAATTGCATCACAAAAACCTTCTTTGCTTAGGAAGAGGAACAAGATCCCAAGTATGATTCTTCATTAGTGAAGAATACTCCTTTTTCATAGTCATATCCCACTCAAGAATACCTATTACATCTATAAACTTATGTGGATTAGCTAAAAGTATTTTACTCAAAAGAGAAACCTTGAAAAGATAGAAATGAGTACAATGAGAATTTAAAGGATCCCCTACCCAATCTCCAACACCTTTGCCTATCCAGGCATCAGAAATGAAAATCTTATCAAGAAGAGAAATAAAAAACTAAGTCCCTCCTTGGTAAGAATTTCATTTATGATGCCTAGATAGACGTTTCCATCTCCAACTACACCAATAGTACTATGGGACCATTTGGGAAGTGGAGGTGCAAGTGTTGGATGGTAAACTAGAACAAAATCCTAATTATTAGAAGTAAATAATCCTCAAGAGATAGGATCAAACAAGCTATATCCTCAAGTGACAAAGAAGATGGTGATGAGGATTCCTTCAGAGGATAGTACTCAGCAAAGTGTACATCTCTCCAAAACAAGACCTCTTGAGAAATAGGATCAAACAAGCTATATGCCTTATCATCCTCATAGTAGCCAAGAAATATTAGTTGTTCATTTTTCCTCTCCATGGATTTACTCTAAGAATTCGGAACAAATGTCAAATCCTCAATACCAAAAATTCTAAGTTAAGATACATCAAGATTGACACAGGACCAAACTTTCTCAAGAGTCAAATGTTGTAATTCCTTATGAGACATCCAATTTTGAATGTAGAATTAGCATAATTCACCACCTCAACCCAAAAATTAGCTACCATATACTAAGACCAAACCATGCAATTAGCCACCTCTCATTGGGTTATGTTTCCTCCTCTTAGAAACACCATTCTATTAAGAGATATATGGAGCTATAAGATGATATGGGATGCCAAGCTTGTTACAAAAGTCCCAGAATGCTTGATTAATATACACCCTTTCAATATCTATGTATAGTCATTTGATATAAAAACCAAACTACTTCTCAACAAACACCTTGTACATCATGAAGGAATCAAATATATTGCTTTCATACTTAAAATAGTACACCCATGTATGTCTGGAGAAGTCATTAATGAATGTGAGCATATACTTGGCCCTCATAAAAACTTAGGTTAAAATGGATGTGAAGTAACTATGAACTAACATTAAGGGTATCTTAGCATGAGTGGATCTATCTAAAGGAAAAAAATCTTAATGATATTTAAACCAAGCACACAACCCTCACAAGGACCATCTATAAAAGAAATATTAGGTACACCAAGCACTAATGGCTGAGTGCTTATCTATTATAGATACATGTATTTGGCATTACCAAATCATTCATGCCAAATATTAATCATTGAATATGCATGTACAATCAAATATTAACCAATTGGAGCCGAGCTCTTGAAAATCCATCAAAGTGGTATAATTTCAAGATATAGGATCGATTCTCTTGATAGTCATATTAACAATAGGATCATGGAAGTCTTTAATAACCACATCATGTCGTGTAAACTTAACTATCTTACTAGTGCTATAATGACAAATCTAATACACTGATATAAGGTTGGAGACATCAGGAACAACAAAAAAATGCTAAAGATAACCATCCTCAAGCTAAATAAGGCTTGTACGCACAATAAAAAGAAGAGTAGATTATTGACTATAACCTGTGAAGTACCACAATCTAAAGGAGAGGCAACAAGGTCTTGATTGTGTGTCATATGATGAGAATCACCCAATTCCAATATCCAAGTAGCTACTAAAGAAAAGGTCCATGTATAAAGACCTTGACCTTTTCCTATGTGTGAGAAAGAAGACTTAGCGACCAAAATAAGATGCTACTAACATGGCCTCCTCTAAAGTGTAGAAACGGGTGTTTCCACCTTACCTAGAAATCAACATGCTTGTCATCCTTTAGGTACAAGAGAATAAACCCAAGCATATACTATTTCACTAATATTAAAGATGTATTGATTAGAGGTGAGTGCAAATGTACAATAGGATTTCTTTTAAAGGCAAAGCACCAATGAAGTGTGAGGGTAGGTACAAACACCTAACACAAAATAGTAGATGTAGGTAATAAAATAATATTAAAGTCTGCCTAGTCACCTAGAAATATTAAATGTTGGTTATATTAAGTGAAACTTAAGTACACATAAATAGGTAAACCACTATTTACTCCAAGAAACCCCTTAAGTGAAACTTAGGGAGCAAAACTATGCAATATGAGATGCATTATGGGTGTTGACAACATCACCATACTAGGTACCCATGTAAAACTAAAATGAAATGAAATAAAAATCTTTGGAAAATAAGGAAAAGGAGAAAAACCTCATGGGAGAAAACTCCTCTACAAAAGAGAGAACACGAAGGACAAAAAAGCCTCTGAAACAATAACATGAAGAACATTAGAGAAGAACAAAGATTAATGCTATGAGATTTTCACAATCCATTTGTATTCTCTTAATTTTTTTGGATTTGATTGTGTATTTATTTTATATCATCAACGTTTCGAATCACACTCCATGATTCATCATTAGGATGAAAAATTCCATGGAGATGAAAAATAGCGAGTTGCAGATTTGAGAGAGAATAAAAAGAGAGGTGGGGTAGGAGAAACCATGGGGATCAAGGGATAACAATAATAGAAAACCAGAAAAATAAAGGAGAAAAAAACCAAATAGATTAAGAGACCACCTAAAATCTAGAGGACAAAAACTTGCACTAGTTAGCTTTATGTACAAAAACATTGCATGAATAACATCTTCATCTAAAGTAATTATGTCTATTCTGATTTATGAACATATTCCTACATTGATTAGCTTTATGAACATTTTTATTGCAGGTATAACATCTACTGAAAAATGGATTAAAAGATTGATTTATACTACTTCTACATTTCATTGCCTTAGGTCCTACTCTGTTACATTTGTAGCAAGAACCATTAAAGGAGGTGTTTTCCATACTTAATTGCTGCTCAATCGGAGACATACCTTTATCTTTCTTGATAGCTGCAACTTTTGTTGGAGGTGAATCTTCTTTAGGTTGAGAACATTCATTGAATTCATTCTTTACTTCCATCTTGGCTTTTGAGGCTTCCTTTGCATTCATTATTGTATCAAGCTTATCGGATTCAATCTTGCTCTGTTGAATCTTTGTTTTCTTTGTTGAGCTTTGTACCTATTTCCTACATACAAAAAGAGAGGGAAATATGCTGGGAATAGAGGCTTGCCTTAGGGAAAACTCCAGTTTTGGAATTTACCATGAAATTGAGTTAAAGAAAATTGAAATTGTTGTAATAGAAGATTCTCCTTTTGAGGGAGATGTTGAATAATGACTGAAAGTCAAGTGATAGACCTCCTTGTGAAATTTTGTTTTTCTCCATATGGAATTAGGGATTGATGAAGTCTTCAACAAAATAGAATGAAAGATTTCTTCTTGAATGCTTGGATATTTACTTTATTGCTGCTCCAAGGCTTGAAGGAAGACTGATTAATGCTCAATTTCTCTCGAATGCTTAATTTTTTGATCTCATGTGTGCTTGACTTCATGTGTAGATGCTTGTGGATTCATGTGATCCTCAAATGAGAGGGGAAATCCTCCTTTTATACTTTCTCGTCATATAAATTACTAATTTTCTGGGCTGAGCTGACATAGAGAAAGAAATCTCACTCAATTTGAAATAGGACCAAGGGTTAAAAGGGGGGCCAAATTAGGGGGGAACAGAGTGTGGAACCTTAGGCCCACACCTATTTAGGGATAGGACATGATGCTACGTGCATATGAAAATTAAAAAATGATGAAATTCATGAGGCTAGGATAAGGTGTTTGATAGATAATGTTTTGTTTTCATTTTAAATAAGTTGTGGTGTTTTTCCAAAGTTTCTATGGGATAACCTTGGGACTGTATGTTCTAATTCATACAGTTTCAGTTCATTGGGATTTGCACTTGCATTTGATAATCAAAATTGGATATATATTTTTTTAATTTTAGTTGGGTTTTGGTTTGAATATTTTGTCAACAAACCATTAAAATATTATGATATATGGTTTAGGATGAAAATTTTTAGGTCATTTGAGTATGATGGTATGGTTACTATTTTTAATTGTTCTTTTCCTCATAGGTTATTTCAGTCAAATAATCATTGTACTATGTGTGTTTGTTTTTTAGGGCTTTGCATGATTTATTATGTGTTTAGTTTGAGTATTTTTTGTTAAATAATATTTAAACTGCATTAATTTGTGGTTGGCTAGAAATTACGGTCTTTAATTTGGCAGATTTTATTATCTATTCATGGAACAACATTTTCTTTGGCCTTTCATTTTTTCAGGTTTTAGGATTGTATATACATACATACATGCATACATACATAAATATGTGTGTGTGTACATGTGTGTATACATGTGTATGTGTGTGTGAGAGAGAGATTAAAAATTATGTTCAGAGTAGTCAACAGAATGAGAAAAGACTTAATCTAGACGTGGCTATAACCTATATATGTACAAGGAAATCATATGTAACCAAACCTCAACAACATATTCAAAAAGAATTTAAAATTAGGACATACAAAACTAAAAAGTGAAATGAGATAATGTGGTCAATAATGAAATGTTCTTTTGCATAAAATATAAACACATTGTAAATACAAACCAATTATTACCTTTGTTTCAATGAGGGATAAAAGTACTGTGCAACTCCACAAATTGAATTTTCACAATCTGCATTTTATATATTTTGTATGAGTAAAATGCATGAGTATGAAAAGGTATGTAATTGATAAAATGGAAAGTATGAAATATTTAATTAGGAGAGACTATGTAAATATTGGTATATGAATCCACAATAGAAAATATATCATTCTCTTCATGTTTTTAGAAAGTATGGTGTATAGTGTTCATAGATATAACCATACTGAGATTTATCTCACAGATATATTCTTATTGTTGATGTGCACCTTGAATGTGTATTTATTTCTAATTTTTTGAGGTTTCTCATTTACTATTTTTGAGAATTCATTTTTTACTTCCTTTGAATATTTTGTTAACAAACCATTAAATTGATGCAACTAGAAAATATGGTGTATAGTGTTCATAGCTATAACCGTGCTGAGATCTCACACATATATTCTTGATGTTTATAGGCATTGTTCATATCTTCATTATGACGACTTAGTGGAGTGATGTCACATTCAACACATGCTTGGCTTATAGTCAGTCTTGTCTGAGAAAACATGGTAGCTCTTTATCATTTTTCAAAATCTATCTAGATGATTATACACAAAAATTGGTTAATTTTATCTTTGTTCTCTTTGCAATTATTTTAAGTTTAAAAAATATTTATGTTGCATTCATATTTTTCCTTACATCTATTGCATGATGGTTGTTGTGTAGGTGGTTCCTCCTTCCTTTGCTCCCCCCAATTGGTGACAAAAGAAATGATTTCTTATTACTTCATTTTTCACACTAGACTAAAAGTATGTTGCACATTTTCCTATTTTAAAATTGTGTTTCAAATTTTTTAGGCTACCACAACATGGCTGGGAGTGTCGATGACAATTCATAGCTTACATTTTCTGTTTTCAGAAAGCAAGTATATATCGATCTTGCTTAAAATAAATGTTGTGGTATTTCTATTTACAGATTACAATTGTATTTTATAACCATTTAAATTAAAATTTCAATTTGTTAATCCTCATATACACACATTTAATTTTTTATTGATCTTTATTTCTCTTCTCATTGTAGATACTATTTATTTCTCTATCTTTCTGCAGTCATTGTGATCCTCATTGACTTAAGAGAAACTTGTTTGAAATGATTGATTTATTTCAAGTACTATAACCAAATTTTGTATTTTTTGTACACCATATCAATATACTAGTAATTGGAAGTCAAATAGAAACTTTATAAATTTATTTTTACCTTGTCAGACACAACTCCGTGATTTGTCAATTTTCCATTCAGGACAAAATTATATGATCAACCACAATCAAAGTGTTAAATGCCCCAACTGTGAGTTAATGCAAGACAATATAGTGAAACCTTAAGGGAAAAGTTGGTAGATGTCTTCCATTTGTACATCATGGTTCAATTTTATCTTTCAAATGTTATAAAAAAATCATTTAACAATTTTTAAAAAAACTAAAAAATATTTCATCCTTATTTGGGAATTTTAGTTTGTTCCTCTAGGGTTTCTTGGTGGGGCATTACACTTTTCATCTTTATTCTATATACATTATACTATATAGTATGCTACAATTACCAACCCACCCTTTATTTTGAACAAAAAAATATCTTCACCACTTAAATATAAGACACCTTGAAGTAAAAATATATGCCAAGTTGCTAAGAAAAGATAGCTCAAAGTATCTAGATGATAGTCAAGCATATAAATATATGGTCTAGTCGTTGCTTAGGTTATGACTTTTTTTAGCAATTCATGATTTTGGGTCCATCCTAAAACTTTATAGTAATTTGTCAAAATAACCAACTTCCAATAAAATCATAAATCATGTTGTCAAAATTATGAAATGTTTTTGAATAATTTTAAATAATAAATAGTTATAATTGTTATTTAAATTTGATATTTGATTAATAGTTTCATAATATTTGCAAATTTTGTTTTTTAATAATCATTGATTGCATAAATGTCATAAAAATAATTAAAACTACGAATCACATGGTAATGTGTAATGGGTATGTCCAAGAGGTGTGGAAGGATAATTAGGAAAAAAAATGGTCTCTTATACAATAAAAAAATGGTCTCTTATACAATTAAAAAAATGGTCTCTTATGCTTTTTCATCTTCTTTTCTTTACCTTTCACCGATGAAACTAAGACAATGGCTTGTGAGGCTTGATGACCCTTGGTAGGTTGCTCAGTAGAGGCAACACTTTAATCATTTTCTTTAGCCTCTGTAGTGTCCTTCGGTGTCTCGGTACTCGGTGTCTCAGTTGCAAAATTCTCAGTGCTAGAAGGTGCTTGAGTTATCTATTCTTCAGTAGTACCTTCTCCTATTGTAGACTTGAGACCTTCGGTGCCTTGATCTGTGTCATGAGGGGTTTTGGTTGAGATAGGTTGCTTGACCAGTGGATAGGTTGAACTTGTTCCAAGACTGATTCACTAGATACAAGTTTTGCATATGCATTGCCTTCTATCATTTCCTGTTCCGGTTCCTATGTATCCATGACATCTTCATCTATTTGTATGGTGTCAGCAGGGTCTTGCTCAGTAACATAAGGATCTTACTCGATGACATCAATAATTTCAACTATAGCTTGCTCACCGACATCCTTGATTTTAAAGATTTCCTGCCACTTTGCTTTTGTCTCATTTTCAACTTCAATGTATAGCCCATTCATCAGTTTTAAGGCTCTTTGTTTGACAAGAAACTTTGAGTTGTAGGTTGTTAGATGTTCTTTAATTTTAGCTACTGACATGTCAAGAAATAGATGAACCGGACTTCTCTCTATGATCCGTTTCTCCGAGTCCATTGCATACTTCTACCTATTATCAATATGCAAGTAAAGTTCATTTGGAAGTGACTTTGCTAGTTCTAATGGAGCTAACCGGAATTTTAGAAGTGTGCAAATGGCAGCTTCTTCAATTTGTCTCTTCTCATCATTATTTCTGGTTTCATACTTTACATATCTAAATGAACCAAATCCACCATATTCTTTCAAATTAGCACAAAAGTTTTCAACACTATGTACATTTACCTTCTTTCTTTTGACAATTTGAAATTTGCTTGCATCCTCTGATTCGGTATCACTAGACTCTTTTGCCAAAATGAGTCTCCAAGTAGATTTCTTGTAGGTCTTTGTTACCTTGGGAGTAGTAACACTTTTTGTTTTCTTACTCGGTGAGGTTGCAGATGCTCTTGTGTTAGGTCACTTTGGAGGTGGAGTCGGCGAGGCCTTTGATATGTCCTGTTTCTTTCTCTTCAATACTTTACCTTAGGAAATTTAGTGCTTAGTGTTATTGCTGCCTCTTGGGCTTCAGATTCCTCTTCGGTAATGGCAATGGTGCCTTTGACAGGTGTAGAGGAAGAGTCTTCTCTGAATTTCTCTGACAATGCCTTTATCATTTTTGTTGCCTTTCTTGTAGCTTTGGGTACTACAATGCTCATCTTTACCTTTTCCTTTACTTCCTCATAGGTTCCATACCTTATCTCAGTAGCATGCCTCGGTAATGTGAGAAATGCATCAATTTACTATTGTATGATGTCAAAATAAATCTAGTATCCCATAGGTGAAAAAGATTGAGTTCTCGGCTCCACAACATTCACATAACAGTAATCAGTGTCAACTTCAAAACATATATCATTTTTGTATTTCTCTACTAGCTAGGGTGGAATCCGGTATCTGTTATGCATTTTCTCTTGAAATTTGCTAAAGTAGTCATCCATAATATCATTGAAATTATCACCTAACTTCTTGATGAAGTCATTTATCTGATGGGTGATTGGTCAGTGTAGTTCCCAAACAACTTTACCGACTGATGGAAAGAATTTCTCAAAATAGAAAAACATGCATACAAGTAATGATCCAAACTTTAGTGTATTTGTTGAGTTGTTTTTCTTTGGCTTCCTGATGGTGTTCAAAATCTCAAACAGGCTCTTCAGCAACACCTCACATAGATCAATTTTCATTCCCTTTTTCATAATTTTGTATGCCAAGTCTACTGCTGCATAGGGTACACTGTTTTCCCTTGTTGATTGGAAGAAACAGTAACCCATTACTCTTATGGCAAATTTTAGTTCTTCATCAGTAACATTATTCAGTTTCAATCCTCTACAATCTGATTCCACTCCAGTTAATCTGATCAATTCCTTCTGTGATATCATCTTTTGGGCTCGGGCATGATCATAAATGGGGTAACCGATAATTAGATGAATGATCTCCTTGGTAATCTTAAATGGTTGTTCTTCTAGCCACATGAAATCATCATGAACTCTACTCAGAAAAAACTTAACCCACTAGGGTTTGAACACATGGGGATAGGTTAGGGCTTCAGTTAATCCCTTGATCTTGATGTGTTCATACTTGCTATTCAATTTACCATCTATGCATAGTACATCATAGGTGTCTTTAATTTCAACATGACCGAGTTCTTCAACAGGATATTTGGTGAAGAATCTCACATCTTCGACTAACAACACTCTATCCGAGATGAGTGAAAAGGCGGTTTTGTCATCCAGTTCAGATGTAACTTTGGGAGTCAAAGAGTATTTTAGTAAGGGCTTCTCTACATTCTTGATAACAATGGGATCTTGGATCTTAGGTGCCATTGTAGATTTTAGATAAAAGCTAACAAAGAATCCTTAGGGTTTCAGGATTTTCAAATGACAAATGCTTTATACTTAGCAGATAATGGCAACTAGATAAGATCGGTAAACCAGCTTAACAATGCATTGAAATTGATGTAAATACCCTGAATTTGCTTTGTAGGAGGTTTTGATCACCTTGGATTCGCTTTGCTCTACTCTCTCGAAAACTTGGTAAGTGAAAAATGATCACGAAAATGCTTTTAAGTACACATTATACCTTATTGGGCTCCGTACAGGTTAGGTCAAAAATATTAAATGCTCTCAGTTGACTTTAACTTTCTTTCCTTTTTGCGCTTTAACCGAGTAACCAAACTTCCTTCATTCACCGACTAGATAGGTCTCCTTTATTCACCGACTTGACAGTTTTCCTATATAGTGCTTTAAAAGACTTTGATAGATTTTCAAACTTTACTATTACATCTTAATTATGTAAATTTTGAATTAAGTACATAAAAATAGGAACTTGTTAAGATTTAACCTTGAGATAATGCAGTCCCTTCATACCTTTACTGATTAATTTGAAATAGGTGCACCTAACTCAGTAGGTAAGGTGCTTACTTCATTTGACACAATTTCCTTCTTTTTCCAAATCATCTTTAATTTGTCTTTTATTTCTTCAATGTCTTTTCTAGGTCGATCTTTGCAATCTCCAGCTAAATGTCCAACCTTGTGACAATGAAAACATGCCATACTAGGATTTCTCCATGATCTTCGATTGTTCATTCCAAACCTTATGAAACAGTTGGCACTTATATGTCCATATCTTCCACAACATTCACACCATATCCTTGTATTGTAATCCCATGGTACTACAGAATACTGTCGGTAAGGATGTGTGTGAGTTTGGTAACGTCTAGCATTTCCTCGGTGTGCATACCACATATAGTTATTTTGCTTAAACCAACACTTCTCAGTACTATGTCCATATCTATTGCAGTTTTTACAAAACCCTTTGAATTTTGCCTTCTGATAATTGTTAACAGACTTTGTCCTACATTGATTAGATGTGTGACCATATTTATTGCAATTGTAACAATAACCATTGAACTTAGTGACATTCAGTTGCTTACCTTTTCTGATTTGGCACATGTTGGTAGTATGACCTTGATTTCCACAGTAGTTGCAAATAGGCTTCTTTCTTTTGATGTTATTCTTGTTTCTAGCTTGCTTTGATGATTCTCCTCTCTTGGTAGTATGAATTCCCTTTTCAATAGAGTCTTTTCCTTTGTAATCGAGTCCTGCGTCCTTGTTGGGTCTTCTTGTATTCAGTTTCTCATCCAACATCTCTAATGCTTCATAACTCTTCTTCAGTGTTTATTTGAATTTCTTCTCTGATTCAAGTTCATCGGTCAACCTTGATACTTCAAGTTTTAATGCTTGATTCTCATCATTTTTCAGAATTGCTTCATGATGTGAATAACCTAGTTGATCTAATAGATTTTGTTGAATTCTAGTCAACCTTGTGATTTCATCATTCTTATCAGATACTAAGACTTCAATTTGTTGTTTCTCTCTTTCTAGATCTCTTACTTTATCCTCGGTTGTCCTCAATGCATCAAGATTTTCAGTCATCTGTGTGCTGAAATGTTCATGTTCTCTTTTCATTGCTTTCAGTTGATCAGCCAATGCTTTGTTCTTTTCTTTCAATACTCCAATCATTTCTTCAGTTTCTTTAGATATACTGTTCTTAGATGATGTCTCAATTTGTTCCACTAACTCTTGAGAGTCCTTTTTTGTATTTGCCTTTGCATGTCTGCAATCACTTGATTAGCATGATCTAGTTCTTCTTGCATATACACAATCCTCTGAGATTGTTTATAGCCTTCCATTGATAAGATCTTTCTCTTTAGGTAGTTAAACCCTTTTCCAAGAATGAGCTCTGATACCAATTGTTAGGCCCAATATGGAAAGCTAATTTATTGAGAGGGGAGGGGTGAATCAGTACTTCAAAACTTTTATTCAATAAGAACTTTACTGTTATACATAAACCGAATAGTGCAGTAACATAATATAAAGTTAAAACAAATAGAAAACAATCATACATGATTCACTCCATAACACATATATTTTGGTTACATAGAAACTCTTGGTTAGAGAGAAAAACTACAGTGGGGATGGCACCCACAACTTCACTACTGCAATAATAAAGAGTGCTCGGTTAGAGCTACATGTTTAGCTATTTCTGATAGCTTACCCTGTTAGGAGTAATAAGATCTGTTAGATCTACCTTGCTAAAGGATTTTATAACACTTAAACTAAATGTCGCACCTGGTTAGAGGCTTTACAATTTATAGAATTGATTAGAGTCTTTTACCTTGTTAAAGGTTTCTCTTACAACTTCACAATATTACAATAAAATCATTACAAATATCTACAACTTTACATCTGGAATGTTCTAGTAGATTCTATGTGCTCATAATAGATTACCTTGCTTATAGCATATCTCGGTAACCCATATAGTAACTCGGTAAACCCTTCTGTTTACTCTGTTCTTTAACTGTTCTCTAAAAACCTTCTCGGTGACCTCTGTGTCTCTGTAATAGTCTTCTTACACTCATGCACACACCTTGTTAATTCTTAACTCATGCTGTATAAATAGATTTCTTATGTCAGTGATCCATTCATTGCTTTGATCTTACAAATATGATTTATCGAATGAATAACCATGCAAGATATTTTATTGGTTAGATGACCTCAAAATCATACACAATCTTTAAGTGCAATTTCCAATGTGATAACGGTTATATGTTCCTCAATCTTGTAACACATTTTCATATGTATGTCCAAGTTCAATGAATCTGGTAACACGTTTAACTCAGTGTATATCAACTTGGTGTGTCATCTTTGCTACTCGGTAGACATGGAATGATACTTGGTAGACAGCTCAGTGTAAACTACGCTCTAAGACTACTTTCTTCTGTAACTAACTAGATTGTGCATACCGACTGAATATTTCGGTAGTAGTAACTGACTAGAGTATATAGTATAACTTTGACATGAAACTAATGGCAACTTGATAAGTAGTAACATAGTGTTGGTCAAAGTGATTGTTAAAAGTTTGTAAAATTGAACATAGGTATCATTGCTAAATCTAACATGTTATAATGTTATGATCGGAATTATGGATTCGGATGACAACACCTGAGTGAGAACCTGCGGTATTGTAAATTCTATTTACATGAACAATAAAGCATAGAATTGAAGCAAGCCAAAAAGTGATCTATTCAATTCGAAAATCCAACATATATCAGTCTAAGGGATTCCAAGAGTCACCAAAAACTCCTTGAGAATCGAAACCCTCACATCTTGTTTATTTACATAATAAAATCTAAAACTATGAAATTTTGAAAAAACTATATAAAATTTTGTCCTAACTTTAAGTAGGCATAACTTTCTGCACAGGACTCAAAATTACGAGCCGTTTAACTCATTGGAAAGGTCTCCAAGAGTTGGAGATGAAGTACTGAAAGAACCTACCTATGGCAATGTTCTAAAGGCTAGGCCAAACTTTCAAGGGCTAAAAATGCCTTGAAAACCTTCAAAAATGCCAATTACTAACATATAGAAAAACTAAAAAAATTATTAAAATATTTTTCCACTATTTCAGATTTGCTTTTGATTATGTTGATCATAGAAATCATTGCAAAATCTAAAGTGTTGTAGCATTGATCACATAGATCATTAGACTAAATTAATAAAACTTATAGTACTTATTGTATATAAGTGTTGCTAGATTTAATTTTTTTAAGCATTAGCTATGAATATTATTCTTATATATATGCGGAGAATTTGATTGTAGAGGTCATTGAAATGATTTTTCTCCTTTCACAATTCATCTATTTTACTAATATAACTATGAAATACATCTTATTATGGATAGTGACGAGCAGAGGAAAGGAAAGGTTATCTAATATTGTAATTGTGCAATTCATTTTGAGAAATACTATTTTAAAAATAAATATATGAACGAAAGTAATTAAGGGTACTCAAACAAAGATAAGTTTGTAAACTTTCGATAAGACATTAATGTTAAATGTCCTTCATTTGTACATGATTAGCTAGTAAACCTATTTGTTATAGGAGACTTCTATTATCTAGTCAAGTTTTGTGATAAAATAAAGTTTATGAATAGATAATAAAAAATGTATAAACTATATTCAATTACATGAACACATTTGTCATGAAGAATCATGTCTAATGCAATAGACACATCTTTCCATACATGCATCTATTTAAAGATCTTTGAATTCATATATTTGAGATAGAGCAAATTTATCAAAGCTCTCCAATTTCAACCAAAAAAAAATGAATCTGTATGGAACAACAAATGACAAACAAAAGAAAATGGTGAAAATTAATGGATGAATCAAATACGAACTCCATACCCCTTCGAGTATTTTTTATGACCAAATAAATATATTTTATGTTATGTTCTTGTACGTCGAACACTTGATGCTAGTTTGTCACGGGCTTATTATGATGGTACACATCGATAGCAATTGTTGTGGATTAAAATATGAAAATAGATGTAAACTATGTTAGAGAATTCGAAATGGTAATACATTAGAGAAATAACCGTGATAAGATGTATGAGAAGTACCGCATGGATGCTAGTAAATGTAGCCCAAACCACCATTGGGCCCTTCCCATAACTTCGAAAATTTGAGTCTCGCCCTTCATATGCTTTGCAATGTTTCAAATTTTACGCATTTCTTTTCCACTGTATTAGGTTCTTGTTTTCTTCCGTCTTGACTTGTAGACCTTAACATTTGAATCAAATACAGACCAAGCACGCCATGTTCCGTCTTTCTGAATGGCTTCGATGCATCTAACGGGAAACACATGGTGTTGGGACTTTTGAAATGGCTTGGGGAGTTCTGACTGTAAAAATTATAAATTGGATTATTTGAAAGTCAAAGTTGTAGGGTTCCCTTTCTCTGGATTTTAGAGTCTCCTCTACGTGTTTTTGTTAGAATAAAATAATTGACAAAAGTAGGGATTATGGGCACAGACCACCATCCATATCTTTCACCTATCCGCTTGTAAATCGACTGAATGGAAATGCAATCATCAGAGCCCGACTTTCCAGGGTTTCTCTTTTGGCTTGACTTGTAGATAGTAACTTCTGAGTCAAAGTAAACAAACGTTTCGGGGTGCCTTCGTGGGCCTTTACCATTTCAAATACGGCTGCACATGATTTTTGTTTGCCGTTTGGAATAAGAACACTCTATGATAAGTTTTGCTTGCATTGGCTTTACGTAAGAGATCGTCATGAAGAAATATGTGGCCGTGTTGATGTTAAAGTTTATCCTAGCGATCGCGCTGATTGAATTATAAATTTTATGTAAAAGGTAACTAAAACATGTTCTTAAATCAAATCATACTTAAACTCTTATGCTAACTCTAATTAAAGCTTAATTGTAATCTTTAAAACAATTGCACTCTAATTTCAACCATGATCACAACTCTAACTATTATCATACATCAATAATTAACTACTTTCAATTAAAAAGATTTAAAGCTTCAAGAGAGTCATTTTGTAATGCCATCATATCAAATGCATTTATGATTGTTTCATTTCATTTTCTTTTCATCATTAGTATCAATCACGAACAGTAGTCTTGAATTGAATAGGGAGGAAAAGTTTGAAAATAGAAAGTAACATTCATAGGTCTACCTCATTGCAAAAATAACCCAAAGCATTATCTCATACTCGTAACAAGATATATGTGATAATATCATATTTTATTGTTTTTGATAAGGGTAAACAGGTTTTACAAGGACCCGAAACCTAAAGTTTTACAATAGTCGGCCAATAGCCAATCTGACAAGAAACAACAACAAAAGAGGGGATCAACCCTGAACAAAAACAGAGACAAAAAACTTAGACAGACAAGCGAAAGCAAAAAATATCTTAGTTGAGTGATAGCATGAGATCCTTGTTCTTTTGAATGGAAATCCTATTGATTTCCTCAAGTTTTTCCATGATGAATCTGGAGGTACCCTTGTTGTTGCTTCTGCTCCTGGTTCTCGAGCTAGGTCTAGTGGTTTTGTTGTCTCCAGCAGCCACCTCATCTCCTCCAAGATTTTTCATCGGGTCACTATGGACGGATCTGTAATTAGGAACCATCTCATTAATCTTTTCAAGCCGCTCAATGTTGTTGTTCATGGCTTCTTTACTAATGTCGAGTAGATTCTTGAGATTTTTCTTAATCTCAGCCATGGATTGTCCCACCTTATCAATCCTGTGTTCATGGTTACATTTCTTGACCTCAACATTCTGAGAGAGTTTTTGAGTCATGAGCATGATTTTTTCTAGCTTGCTGGATTCAGGGGAAGCAATGAAAATGTCAATTATTTCCTTAACCCTCGTCTTGAGGGCGTCAATTTTGTGCTCAACCCATTTGCAACAGCGCTTTTAGCTTCTGGTAGCTTCCATGACAAGATTCATCAGACTACCATCTTTCCCCTGATTATCTTTCTGGACTTTGATAGGGATGTCCAGTTTAATACCTTGGTCCGTAATCTTCGGGCTGTGATCCTTCACTAGCAGTTTTTTCTTTTTTGGTGAGGGGTTCGGCCTTAGAGATAAGCTTGTTGTTGGTTTTGTATTTACTAGCTACCCATCTAGGGGTTCTTGTTACCGAGCATCTTAGGAGTGACCATCTTATCCTTTTCATCCGCAGGTTCATATTCAGGTTTATCAATAGGAACCCCACTATCATCTAGGTTCATCTCTGAGTCAGAGATGTATTGGACCTCGATCTACATACCAATCTGGGCAAGCGGGGGAGCAATTTCAAGGGATTTGGCATGTTCCATGATGAGGACAATAAGTCCCTCATGAAGAACAGGGTTGGTAGGGTTTTGCAAGTGCTTTTCTAGACTATTTTCAAGGGACGAGGCCAGATAAAAGGGAACAGAGATAATTTTACCATGATGGAAATGATTTAAAATAGTGAAATGGTAGGAGAAGAGGCCAGTATACCTACCGTCAAGGGTGTTATATCTTATTATAAACTAAGCCATATCTGCCCATGGGGCCATGAGGTCTTTTCTATTATAGCCATCATCAACCATCTTGGTGACTCTGGAGCGCTCTTTGTCTTTGTCAAAGAAGCTCGACAAGTCCTCCTCCCCTTTTTCCTATCTTTGTAAAACCTTCTTCTAGTCGTAGCCAGACCAATGACCGTCACCACAAGAGTCATTAATCTGATAATCGACACCATAAGCCCTGAGAATCCCTTTTTTCCATTTTTTACAAAGGCCTTCGTAATCAGAAAAGAGGGGCCATGAAGCCTATTGAGGAAAGGGACGACACCACCATTGATGACTTCCTGCCAGACATCTTTATTCTTATTCCACTTCTTGCAAGTACAGGGCTCTAATTGATGTCGCATGATTTATCATTTTTATGCCGAAGGAGTTCTCTTATTTGAGGTTTAGGACCTTTGGTTTCAAATCAGTGGTTGATAAACTCTCAAAGGTACTGCAAGACCATTCCATCAATCGTCGCCATCCACTTTTCAACTTGTTCAAATTTTTCTTGCTGGATCGCCACTATCATCTATGTCATCGCTTATGTCATCTCTAGGTGAGTGGCTCTTACGTACTATTGACTCATCTCTCAAATCAATTCACACATTCAATGCAAATATATGCATGTAGCTATCAAATGCTCACTTAACTTTCAAAGCTACCCCTTTCTACGGGCCATGCCTCTATAATGGCTAAATGATGAAGTGCATTGGATTTGTCGATCAGATCGATAGCAAGATTGATTTGTAACAGCATCAAAGAAATTTTAAGGCATAATAGACACAGGGCCATGATGAGCGTCCCTCATAAGCAAGAGTAGCAATATTTTCCACTATAACTTCCAACTCGTGAAGAGAAGCATGTGAATTCTAAGAATTGGACATTTTTTCAATAAAACCCATTGGAATGGTCCTCGAAGATCATAAGGCCCGATTTTTTCCACTCTATTCGAGCTAGGACATGCTTGATCATGCTCAGGATACCCTGAAAAGGCAGTTTCAATATGCCACACAATAATAATATGCAAAAAAGACACGTAGAATCTCATAGTCTTTGCAAAGATCATAGAGTAAGATTGTGATGATCAAAAATATAAATATGCAATTAGATTTAGGGGAAGAGAAATAATAGATAACATAGCTCCAATAACCATCACCTTATTCTCATGTTGACCCCCCAATAGCCATTATAGTGAAAATACCAATAATAAATTTGTTTTGTACCAATAGTCGATCATTTTTTGTAATAAATTGGCCCATTTGTGCAAAACTATTGGAACATTTGTCCCACTTGTGTACCACTTTTAGAAATTGTTGCACCACTATTGGGACATTTGTCAACAAGTACTAGAGATTTTAAGTTGATGGTTACTAGAACATCTTTAGTTAGGTATCAGATGATACTTTGAAGTGTGTACTTTTTGACCTTTGTACGCATAACTGACTCCACCACGTGCATCGTTACTACCCAGAATTCAGAGCAATCGCTATAAGTAGTTAACTCACATACAAAGACAACTAAAAAATTAAAATTAAAATCTGACATACTGTTTAGGATCTATGGGTGTGCTAAGTTAGCTATGACAGCTACTAGTGTTCTTCCCCTATATCTGTCTTGCACATGAAAGGGAAGTTTTTAGGAAAATCAACACGTGAACGATACCATTAACAACAAGTACAAGCATATGCAACTGCATGATACGATCTACATCGTGAGGATGACTTGTCTACAGTGATTGCCAACCATGTTCAATACACTCTTTAAGAGCTTTTCAACTTCTTCTCTAAGAAACTTCCTAGGGATAAACTCCTCGATATTCACAAATTCATGAGCATGCTTTGTGGCTAGCAATTGATACCCACCTAGTAGTGCTCCTTCCATAGTTCTCTTAAACACAACACATGACTCTTTTACTTCTACTTTTTACAATTTTATGTTTAACTTAATTGCGTCTAATCACCTTCCACTAGCGGTACTATTCCACTCTCCCGCTACTCTGTCTGCCAATGTGATTCTAACACCACCTAATGCCTTTAGGTGTGAAATAGTTAAATACACATCAAAAATAAGTGTGATAGTGTTTTTATGTACATGGAATAATGATATCATTATAGACTTGTCTTGACGTAATAAAAAAACAAATCAAATGTATAATCTAAAAGTTTAATAACTTCTGAGAAAAAGAAATTATAATTTGGTTCGTAATGGGTATGCTAGAGAGGTGTGGAGGGTAAATTAGGAAATGTTTTGGTCTATTTTGTGAATAAAATTGTACAATTGGTACAAAATTTAATATCTCTCTTTTTCTTCTCATATTTCTCTATCTCTCTCTCTATATCTCTTTACCTCTTTCTATTTATCTCCATTATCTTATTTTACTTTATCTTCATCTCTACCCCTCTATCTCTTAAAATGTCTCCCTCTATACATACATCCATCTCTACCCCTCCCTCCCACTCTTCATAGACCTTTATGTGTGTGTGTGTGTCTTTTCCCCTCTATCTCTACCTTCATATTTCTTCACCCATCTCTCACTCTATTTCTATCTCGCTATCTCTTCATCTCTCTCTATCCTTATATCTCTCCCTTTTTGTACCTCTCTATATACATCACTTCGTATCTCTATTTTTATCTTTCTATCTCTCCCTCTATATATATTTATTTCTTCCATTTCTATCAATCATTTTGTCCTCTCTCTCTCTCTCTCACACACACACACATCCTTAATCTCTATCTATATCTTCCTCTCTATCTCTATCTCCTAATCCCCTCTCTCACTCTTTACCCACACTCTATCTCTCTCTCCCTCTCCCTACCCTAAATATCTCCCTACAATTGACCACTACTTTCTATATAAATCCATGTCTTTCCCTTTATCTCGATCTTATTATCTCTCGATCTCTCTACCCTTATATAGTATCTTTATCTTTATCTTTCTATATCTCCCTCTCTATATATGTATCTCTTTCATCTCTATCAATCCCCCTCTCCTCTCTATCCCCTTCTCTTCACATCCCTATTCGCCATCTCCATCTCCATCTTCATCTCTATCTCTATCTTCCTCTCTATCTCCTTACCGGGCCCTCTCTCTCTCTCTCCTATTGAGCTTGTGTATTGCACAAATTGATGCAATAAACAAACCATTTTTTTCTCTAACCGACCTTGCATACCTAATCGGTGTACCTATTGCACACCAAGGTGCAATTTCTAGTATATATCTATAAAATACATTTGATATGAGTATTAAGCATCAACACTAACAAATTCAAAGTCATGGATATTAAACATTAAATTAGCACATAATCACAAATATTGAAACTTGGTCAACTACCCTATTATAAATAGATGGTCAACTTTGAAACATCAAATATAACATATAATCACAACTATCGAAACATGTTCAACTACCTTGGACCCTATTCAACTGTCAATGTCAATTGTCCTTTCTAAAAGGACTCAAGTAAATTTAAAATAAATTTAAAAAATAATAGATTTTTTTTTAATAAATATAAACTAGATGCAATTTGAAAGCCGAAAGATAATGTTCATTTTTTGCATTAAAGTTATATTCTTTTATAAATTTAAATTGATATCAGTCCATAACCAAACTATTTGTGTACCTAAATCCCAACATCCAATATATCTAGGTCAAAACCAAGTGTTCAATATGCACACCCAAATTCTACTCTCTTATTATGCCAGCAACCAAATATATGAAACAAACAACAATTATTCAATGGGTGTATGCCTATATTGCAAGAAGTGAAAGGTATCACGAAATCTCTTCACAATGCAATGCACATACATATCTCATCACATCTCCTACTATAATATGGATGCAATATTTGCAATTGAATGAATACAATATCAACAATTAATGAAAAGTGTATAATGTTCATGTATGCAAGAATACACAAAATAATTAATATTTCATGTTAAGCACATGAACAAACTTGATCACAATCATATGCTCTTAAAAATGTTTTCATTATTCACAACCAATTTTGGGAATAAGATCGATAGCTCTTATCTAACGACTCCCCATTGAAAAAATTGTTAGTAAAAAATGGTGCAACTTCATTATCACTTAATTCACATTCAGCCATGGAATTCGTCCTATACTATTTGATCCTAACCTAGAATATTTATATTGCACAAATGTTAAAATTCTACAAAGAACACAAAAAACTAACATTCATGTCACATTGAATAACATTCATTCGGAATAACAACAATGTAAAGATAACCTTAAAGTTAAGATTATAAGAACTTCACCACATAATTTGAAAATAACATCAACCATTACATATTTTAAAAAGTTTCATTTGAAAAAATATAAATCTTATTCCCTCATGTCACCACCCTGTACAACATTCCTCTGAGCTAGTACTGCATAGCTTGATCTACTCTATGTCCTTTATTCACCATTAATCACCTTTTGACCATTCATGTATTTGGTTTTTCAAATTATGATCAAGGCTAGTCTTATGTTCTACAAAATTTTGTTGCCATTGTATAATTTAAAACAAGTGGTCTAAAATTACTTTATATTTTTTATTAAAGTAAGTGGGGAAGGGCCCAAACCCATTACAAATAAAATAAAATACAACTTAACCCCATACAAGACAATGAAATTTTTTATTAAGATAAATAGGTTTTACAAGGACCCAAAACCCAAAGTCAAAGAGAAATACAAAAAATAGGCAATTGCTAACCAGTCCAAAACCAACGACTAAACAACCACAAAAACAGGGGCCAAGCCCACAGAGCAAGAAAACATAATAGAATAAGAAAAAACATAAAATGCACTAGACCAGAGATTGCATCAGCTCTTAATTATTTTGAATCATACTCTTGTTGATGTCCTTGAGCTCATCCATGATGAAGCTGGAGGTATTCTTCTCCTAGTTCCTGCTTCTAGTCCATGTATAGGGGCCTGTAGTGGTCTAAAGTCCCATACCCTGCAAGTTCGACCCTTGGATTTTATTCTTCTATTTGGTGTCTGAGGATGGAATACAAGTGATGGATTGAGCTCATTGATCTGCCAGCATAGCACAAAATAGGTCTCATTCAAGGATGATAACAATGTGGTTAAAAAAGGGCCTTAGGTCCTACGAGGATAGTCAAGGTGATACTACCCAAATGGGAAAGAGATAACACATTATACGTCCTTAAGGTAGCCTGACACTCACCATATTTTCACCTATGCCATCCATTTATAAACAAAATTTCATCTATGATAACATCAACTTTTCATGAAGGATTAATCATTACACTCGTAACAGTTTCACTATTGAGCTTCGTAGAGATGTACAAAGGAGTAGGCTCTCCACAGTATGGGGCATCCAAATGGGTGAATAATATCTTTGAGACTTTCATCTTCTAGATGGGAGGGGAGATTGGAGTGATAGTGACCAGGTTAATATAAGAGCCCTGATTTGATACTAGATCTGTAGATGATGCAGAGATAAAGTTAGATGAGTTCGGTGGAAAAGGATTCGTATAAATCTGCAATTCATGTTTGTTTTATCAACATATTTAGTGGACTATATATCTAAGAATAAAATCATTCAATATCATGTCTAGGCACATAGTAATATTGAAGTAATTTTGAACCATCATACCAACAAGGGTAAGGTATATTGTCAGGTAGAGGTTTGATCTTCGAAAGGGTTATGAGACTATCCTTTAACAACTTTTGCATTATACTCACATAGAAGTCATTCAATTTGGTGAATACCCTATTAAATTGTGGTTCATATGTAGCAACTATTGATCATATGTAGCAACTATTGATGGTGCAGCTAAAACATTAGCCACAACTTTGTTCTTTCTAGACTCTTTTGTGGACAACTCTCTGAACTAAGACATTGTACATTAATAATCAGTGACTGTAGAACACAAGTGAGTAAAGTTTTGGTGTTAATTAAGGGACAACTTCTCCCTCAGTGCTAGTTGTAAAGTTCTAATAAGCATTCGTTACAAAGGGTTAAGGAAGGAATCCTGATTTGCAACAAATAAGAACTAATCAGTTGAATGAAGCAATGAAGATATGTTAAAATGAAATTTCTCCCTTTGTGGTACCTGGCTGACCCGAAACTGAGACAAGAAACGCGAGCACATTCGCGGTGAGCGTAAGTAGACTTCCGCCTGTGAAATAGTTGTAAAGCGAATGCTCACAAATTCTGTGTGCAAGGAACGGTATGCGCAAAACTTGATGGAAATTTAGAATCACATACTTTGAATTTTGGAACGGAACTTTGGAGGTTTTAGTAGCCCGGCTCATATTAATTAACGTGTCACACCATTTAATCATATTTTTATTAATTAATTGAATATCACAATACAACCCATTTTTGTGAAATGTACATTAAGGTTCTGTCCAATTAAGGTGTATAATATTTTTTATTAATTAAAATATAAATTATAGGATAATTAGAATTTTAACTAATAAAAATTTATAATTATGTGTGTATATAATAGCATGATTTTAATAAAATTTCGATCCCACATTTTCTTATTTACCAATCTTTTTGATATTATATTTTATTCTATTAAAGAATAAAGCATAATTGTACACTATTTATGTCTAGATGTAAAAAATAAATAAGATGGTGTCTAATTAAGATTTACAATATTTTATCACAACTCATCTCTATTATTTATTTAACTATGAAATACATCTTATTATGGATAATGCTGGGAGAGGAAAAGAAAGGCCTAGTCATTTTATTTTCTTTCTATCCATAAGAAAATTCCACTATAGAACTAGAGACATGCAAGGGCACATATCGTCCTAGAAACCATATTATTTAATCTTTATACTTTCAACAACTATAAGGGTCAGCTATATTTCATCGATGTAGATGTGTGAGATTTATAGTTGGAGCAGTTATTGTGTAAAATAAGTAGTGTTGGTCAAAGTGATTGTTAAAAGTTTGTAAAATTGAACATAGGTATCATTGCTAAATCTAACATGTTATAATGTTGTGATCCAAATTATGGATTCGGATGACAACACCTGAGTGAAAACCTACGGTATTGTAAATTCTATTTACATGAACAAGAAAGCATAGAATTGAAGCAAGCCAAAAAGTGATCTATTCAATTCGAAAATCCAACATATATCAGTCCAAGGGATTCCAAGGGTCACCAACAACTCCTTGAGAATCAAAACCCAATAGTCACATCTTGTTTATTTACATAATAAAATCTAAAACTATGAAATTTTCAAAAAACTATATAAATTTTTTTCCTAACTTTAACTAGGCATAACTTTCTGCACAGGACTCGAAATTACGAGTCGTTTAACTAGTTGGAAAGGTCTCCAAGAGTTGGAGGCGAAGTCCTGAAAGAACCTACCTACAACATTAATCTAAAAGAAAGGACAAACTTTCAAGGGCTAAAAATGCCTCGACGATCTTCAAAAAGGCCAATTACTAACGTATAGAAAAACAAAAAAAATATTAAAATATTTTTCCACTGTTTCAGATTTGCTTCTGACCATGTTGATCATAGAAACCATTGCAAAATCTAAAATGTTGTAGCAATGACCACATAGATCATTAGACTAAATTAATAAAACTTATAGTACTTATTATATACAAGTGTTGCTAGATTTAATTTTTTTTAGCATTCGGTATTAATATTATTCTTATATATATATGGAGAATTTGATTGTAGAGGTCAGTGAAATTATTTTTCTCCTTTCACAATTCATCTATTTTACTAATATAACTATGAAATACATCTTATTATGGATAGTGACGAGCAGAGGAAAGGAAATGTTATCTAATATTGTAATTGTGCTAGTCATTTTGTGAAATACTATTTTAAAAATAAATATATGAACAAAAGTAATTAAGGGTACTCAAACAAAGACAAGTTTGTAAAATTTTGATAAGACATTAATGTTAAATATCCTTCATTTGTACATGATTAGCTAGTAAACCTATTTGTTATAGGATACTTCTATTATCTAGTCAAGTTTTATGATAAAATAAAGTTTATGAATACATAATACAAAATGTATAAACTATATTCAATTACATGAACACATTTGTCATGAGGATTCATGCCTAACGCAAGAGACACATCTTTCCATACATGCAGCTATTTAAAGATCTTTGAATTCATATATTTGAGATAGAGCAAATTTATCAAAGCTCTCTAATTTCAACAAAAAAAATGAATCTGTATGGAACAACAAATGACAAACAAAAGAAAATGGTGAAACTTTAATGGATGAATCAAATACGAACTCAATACCCCTTCAATTATTTTTTATGACCAAATAAATATATTTTATGTTATGTTCTTGTACGTTGAACACTTGATGCCTGTTTGTCATGGGATTATTATGATGGAACACATGGATAGCATTTGTTGTAGATTAAAATACACATATTAAGATTTCATATGAAATTCCATCGAAGGAATACGAAAATAGATGTAAACTATGTTAGAGAATTCGAAATGGTAATACATTAAATAACCGTGATAAGATGTATGAGAAGTACTACATGGATGCTAGTAAATGTAGCCCACACCACCATTGGGCCCTTCCCATAACTTCAAAAATTTAAATCTCGCCCTTCATATGCTTTGCAATGTTTCAAATTTTATGCATTTCTTTTCCACTGTATTAGGTTCTTGTTTTATTCCATCTTGCCTTGTGGACCTTAACATTTGAATCAAATACAGACCAAGCACGTCATGTTCCGTCTTTTTGAATGGAGGAAATGATTTAAAATAGGATAATGGTAAGAGAAGAGGCTAGCATACCTGCCATCAAGGGTAATATATCTCATTATAAACTCAGCCATATCTGCCCATGGGGCCATGAGGTCTTTTCTATTATAGCCATCGTCAGCCATCTTGGTGACTCTAGAGCACTCTTTGTCTTTATCAAAGAAGCTCGACAAGTCCTCCTCCCCTGTTTTTATATCTCTATAAAATCTTCTTCCAGTCGTAGCCAGACTAGTGACCATCGCCACAAGAGTTTCATTAATATGATAATCGGCACCATAAGCCCTACAACTCCCTTTTTCCATCTGTTAACAAAGGCCTCTGTAATCAGTGGAGAGGGGCCATGAAGCCTGTCTAGGAAGGGGATGAGACCACCATCGATGACTTCCTTCCAGACATCTTTATTTTTCTTCCAATCTCGCAAGTAGAGGGCTCTAATTTATGTCACATGATTTATCATTTTTACGCCGAAGGCATTCCCTTATTTGAGGTGAACGACCTTCGGTTTCAAATCAGTGGTTGATAAACTCTCAAAGGTACTACAAGACCATTACATCAATCATCACCATCCACTTTTCAACTTGTTCAAATGTTTCTTGCTGGATTGCCAATATCATCTATGTCATTGCCTATGTCATCTCCAGGCGAGTAGCTCTTACGTACTATTGACTCATCTCTCAAATGAATTCACACATTCAATACAAATATCTACTTGTAGCTATCAACTGCCCACTTAACTTTGAAGGCTACCCCTTGCTACGGGCCATGCCTCTATACCGGCTAAATGATGAAGTGCATTGGATTTTTCAATCGGACCGATAGAAAGATTGATTTGTAATAGTATCAATGAAATTTTAAGGCATAATAGGCACAGGGCCATGAGGAGCATCCCTCATAAGCAGCAGTAGCAATATTTTCCACTATAACTTCCAACTCATGAAGACAAGCATGTGAATTCGAAAGGTAAGAATCAGGCATTTTTGCAATAAAATCCAATGGAATGGTCCTCCAAGTTCATAAGGCCCTGATGTTTTCCATTCTATTCAAGCTAGGACATGTTTGATCATGCCCAAGATACCCTGAAAAGACAGTTTCAATATACCACACAATAATAATACAAAAAAGACACCTAGAATCTCATAGTCTTTGCAGAGATCATAGAGTAATATTGTGATGATCAAAAATATAAATATGTAATTATATTTAGGAGAAGAGAACCAATAGATAAAATAGTTCCAATAACCATCACCTTATTGTCATGTTGACCCCCTAATATCCGTTATAGTGAAAACACCATTAATAAATTTATTTTGTACCAATAGTCGATCAATTTTTTTAATTAATTGGCCCATTTGTGAATAACTATTGGAACATTTGTCCCATTTGTGTACCACTATTAGAACATTTGTGCACCACTATTGGGACATTTGTCAACAAGTACTAGTGATTTTAAGTTGACAGTTATTAGAACATCTTTAGTTAGGTATGAGGATTCTAAATCTGAAATTTCAGATCAACCAACTGCTTTCGGGGATGATCAGAATGGAAAATCTTCCACAGAGTTTGGGCCTCATGGGAATCTATGTCCTATGGCATTATTAATAGAAATTTCAGGCAGATTAATAGAAGCGACACAAAATGTAAACACACAAAATATCATGCTTCTTCTTGTATTTTCATTTAATAAACATTACATATTTATAGGATTGTCACATCCTATTATTTCAGAAATAATATTCCTAAATAGATTGAGTTGTTTAACAACTCAACTCATGACCACTAATAGAAAAACCAATATACTAACCTATTAACAAACCATGTGACTAATAATATTAAGTTGTTTCTCAACAACTTAATATTAATATGACACTTATTTACAACACATATATCAACATTCCACAAACCTATTAGCTTGTTATTTTTTACATCCTAATACTTCTAACCTATGTGAACACTAATTCCCAATACCCCTCCTTAGTGTGAACATGGGGTGAAAGTACAACACAATACTATACTTAGTAGCTCACCAAAACACTAAATGATAAGAATAGGGACAAACGCATCTACTCATGACAAGCAGTAGTGGAAATAGCCTCACTACGCTTAGTACTTTCATCCAAGGATAGGGACAAACACATCTAGCCATGGATCCAAGGATAGGGCCTAACACATCTATCCAAGGTCTTACATAAATTTTGGATAGGGACAAACACATCTACCACCAAAAGGGTCATGAACAGTGACATGCATTTGCCCACAATAATTATGATTCGGGACAAAAACATCCAATCATAATCACCAACTCTCGTGATTGGGGAAGAAAACATCCAAAAATCTAATGAATGGGGATAAACACGTCAATTCACAAAAAATCCAACAATAGTGACTAGGGACAAACACATCCAACCACCTACATCATCCTGTGAATGGGGACAAACACATCCATCCATAATTTACAAAGCTTGAGAGCCAAGTATTTTTTGTCACATATGCAACCACCATTTGAGATTATTGCCACTCTAATCACAAATAATATGAGATGGTTTCCGCTACCACCTAGAAACCGATCTTGGTTTTAGTCATTTTGGCACAAGTTGTTTCGTCACGAATGCAGTTTCACAACCTCATCGCTAGTGACTGATGAGTGAACAGTAATTTTCATCCAAACTCCTGTGCCTCCAACCTCCAGTAGGAAATGCAATCCTCAGAGACCGACTTTCTAGGGTTTCTCCTATGCAACCATGTTCTTTTTTCTCTTTTGGCTTGACTTGTAGAAAGTAACTTCTGAGTCAAAATAAACAGACGTTCGAGGGTGCCTTCGTGGGCCTTTACCATTTCAGATGTGACTGGAAATGATTTTTGTTTTCCGTTTGGAATAAGACCACTCTATGATAAATTTTGCTTGCATTGGCTCTAAGTAAGAGATCATCACAAAGAAATATGTGGCCATGTTGATGTTAAAGTTTATCATAGGGATCATGCTGATTGAATTTTAAATTTTGTGTAAAAAGTAACTAAAACATGCTATTAAATCAAATCATACTTAAACTCTTATGCTAACTCTAATTAAAGCTTAATTGTAATCTTTAAAAGAGTTGTATTTTAATTTCAACCATGATCATAACTCTTAGCTATTATCATACATCAATAATTAATTACATTCAATTAAAAAGATTTAAAGATTGAAGAGAGTTTTTTTGTAATGTCATCATATCAAATGCATTTGTGATTGTTTCATTTCATTTTCTTTTTATCATTAGTATCAATCATGAATAGTAGTGTTTAACTGAATAGGGAGGAAAAGATTGAAAATAGAAAGTAACATTCATAGGTCTACCTAATTGCAAAAATAACCCAAAACACCATCTCATACTCATAACAATATATATTTGATAATGTCATATTTTATTGTTGTTCTAATTGATGTCGCATGATTTATCCTTTTATATATCTATAAAATGCATTTCATATGAGTATTAAGCATCGACACTAATAAATTCAAAGTCATAGATGTTAAACATTAAATTAGCACATAATCGCAACTATTGAAACTTGGTCAACTACCCTATTATAAATAGATGGTCAACTTTGAAACATCAAATTAACATATATTCACAACTATTGAAACATGTTCAACTACCTTGGACCCTATTCAACTGTCAATGACAATTGTCCCTTCTAAAAGGACTCAACTAAATTTAAAAAATTAATAATTTTTTTTTAATAAATATAAACTAGATGCAATTTGAAAGCCGGAAGATAATGTTAATTTTTTCATTTAAAGTTATATTTTTTTATAAATTTAAATGATATCAATCAATAACAAAACTATTTGTGTACCTAAATCCCAACATCCAATATATTTGGGTCAAAACCATGTATAGAATATGCACACCCAAATTCTAATCTCTTACTATACCAACAACTAAATATATGAAACTAACAACCATTATTCAATGGGTGTATGCCTATATTGCAAGAAAGGAATTCTATCACCATATGTCTCTTCACAATGCAATACACACACATATCTCATCACATCCCCTACAACTATAATATGGATGCAATATTTGCAATTCAATGAATATAATACCAACAATTAATGAAAAGTGTATAATGTTCATCTATGCAAGAATACACAAAATAATTAACATTTCATGTTAAGCACATGAACAAATTCGATCACAATCATATCCTCTTAAAAATGTTTTCACTATTCACAAACAACTTTGGGAATAAGATCGATATCTCTTATGTAATGTCTCCCCATTGAAAATGTTGCTATTAAAAAATGGTGCAACTTCATTATCACTAAATTGACATTCGACCTTGAAATTCCTCCTATACTATTTGATCCTAACCTAGAAAATCTATATTGCACAAAAGATAAAATTCTACAAAGAAAACATAAAACTATCATTCATGTCATATTAAATAACATTCATTGGGAACAACAACAATGTAAAGATAACCTTAAATTTAAGATTATAATAACTTCACCACATAATTTGAAATTAACATCAAATGTATTGCATATTTTAAAAAGTTTCATTTGAAAAAATATAAATCTTCTTCCCTCATGTCACCACCTTGTACAGCCTTCCTCTAAGCCAGTACTGCATAGCTTGGTCTACTCTATGTCCTTTCTTCACCATTAATCACCTTTTGACCATTAAATATAATAATAATCATGTATTTGGTTTTTCAAATTATGATCAAGGCTAGTCTTATGTTCTACAAAATTTTGTTGCCATAGTATAGTTTAAAACAAGTGGTCTCAAATTACTTTATATTTTTTATTAAAGTAAGTGGGGAAGGACCCAAACCCATTACAAATCAAATAAAATACAACTTAAACCCATACAAGAAAACAAAGTTTTCGATTAAGATAAATGGGTTTTACAAGGACCCGAAACCCAAAGTCAAAGAGCAATACAAAAAATAGACAATCGCTAACCAATCCAGAAAGAACAAAAAAATAACCACAAAAACACGGCCCAAGTCTATAGAGCAAGAAAACATAATAGAATAAGAAAAAACCTAAAATGCACTAGACCAGAGTTTGCATCAGCTCTGAATTCTTTTGAATCATACTCTTGTTGATGTCCTCGAGCTCATCCATTATGAACCTAGAGGTTTCTTCTCTTGGTTCTTGCTTCTAGTCCTCATATAGGGGCCTTTAGTAGTCTGAAGTCCCGTACCCTGAAAGTTCGACCCTTGGATTTTCTTCTTCTATTTGGTGTCCGAGGATGGAATAATGGTGGTTGATTGAGCTCTTTGATCTGCCATCATAGCACAAAATAGGTCTGATTCAAGGATGATAATGAACGTGGTTAAAAAAGGGCCTTAAAGTACCATGACACTCATCATATTTTTACCTATGCCATCCATTTACAAACAAACTTTGCTCTATGATAACATTGACTTTGCTTGAAGGATTAATCATTACACCCGAAATAGTTTCCCTATTGAGCTTCGTAGAGATGTACAAAGGAGTAGGCTCTCCATGGTATAGGGCATCCAAAAGGGTGAATGATATGTTTGAGACTTTCATCTTCTAGATGGGAGGTGAGATTGGAGTGATAGTGACCATGTTAATATAAGGGCCCTCATTTGATACTGGATCTATAGATGATGTAGAGATAAAGTTAGATGAGTTCAGTGGAAAAGGATTCATATAAATATGCAATTCATGTTTGTTTTATCAACATATTTAGTGGACTATATGTCTAAAACAATAAAATCATTCAATGTCATGTCCAGGCTCATAGTAATATTGAAATAATTTTGAACCATCATACCAACAAGGGTAAGTTATATTGTTAGGTAGAGGTTTGATCTTCGAAAGGGTTATGAGACTATCCTTTAACAACTTTTGCATTATGCTCAAATAGAAGTCATTCAATTTGGTGAAGACCCTATTCCATTGTGGTTCATATGTAGCAACTATTGATGGTGTAGCTAAAATATTAGCCATAACTTTGTTCTTTCTAGACTCTTTTGTGGACATGCTTCTAAAACACTAGTGTGAGAGTTTGATGTGGACTCTCTGAAGTAAGACATTGTAGATTAATAATCAGTGAGTGTAGAACACAAGTGAGTAAATTTTTGGTATGAATTAATGGACAACTTCTCCCTCAATGCTAGTTGTAAAGTTATAATAAGCATTCGTTGCAAATCACTATCTGGTTGGGGAAAGAGGATCATGTTATAAATAGATTGGTATCGTGAAATGAAATATATAATCTTCTCTTTTTGATTTTTCTTACAATTAACAAGGTCCATGAGGGTGACCCTACTACCAATGTTAGCTTGGAACCATTTGAGAAATAAGTCCATAAGCTTATTAAATTTCTAGATGAAATAATTAGGTAATGACTTGTAGAATTCTAACATAGTCCCCTTGAGGAAACGTGAGAAAATCTTAAGGAGGATAAAATCTAAACTATGGAAATCAGTACACATAGTCATTATTGAGTCAATATGCACATTAAGATTTTTATCTCCATTTAATTAATCAAACTTCAATTCCTTAACCCACTAGGGAAGGATAATTTTAAGGATAGTGAAATTGAGTGGGGTCTTGCAATAGCAAGAAAGAAAAGGAGACTGGCCTGAGACAGATGCAAGATTTGTGATCTATTGTTGTAATTGGCCCTTGTTCAATAATATTATATTCAAGACAAGATTCATAGGTGGAGGAGGAGGTGGAGGATCACCATGCATGCCACCATCTCCACCAGTATTAACATGAGGACCAATGCCACAACTAGAGATAGTATTAGCACCCATGCCAACACTGACAGAAGTCATATGAGCTACAACCGAAGTGGTAGTAGGACTGTTAGACATGCTAGTGTAACCTAGGGGAATGGTAGAAGCATTGATGCTAAGTATAGTAGGTGTTGAGTTAACCATGTGTATTGTCATCTTAGGTATGTAAATGCCAATTTGAGAAATATACATGTCATATTGATTGTCCTTGAGAGGAGTACCTGCTAAAGGGACATTAATTTGAACAATCAAGGATATTGACCTCAACATCTCTAGGCCACTTTTGTTTGAAATCAACACACCCCTTAGAGTATTGATGACATTTCTAGCTTGAGGGAGGACATTCTCTCGATTGAAGAAACCTTGAAAATATCTTAAGTTCTCCTCTAACATATGAATCTTGTTGAATTCAATAGTGATGATGAAGTCATGACTGATAGAATGAGGAGAAGATAGGGGAGACCTTAATCTGGTTAAACTCAATAGTGATGATGAAGTCATGAATGATAAAAAGAGGAGAAGATAGGGGAGAGTTCATCAAGGTGTTATTTGGATAAATAGATCATGAACTAGATGGAGAATGAGAAAATTAAAAATACAACTGGTTTACGTCAAATTCACCAAAATGTACAGGATGGGATTCGTTACTCTCAAAGTGATGAACTTCAAGAAACAAACCAACCTTTTCTCTACCTCACTCTACTGGCACTCCAGTGAGGGAGGGGACACAAAACTATGAAACTAAGCAAACAAGCCATAGAAAAAATTGTAGATGACCTTTACTAAGTCTCTGGTCTTATGATGAACGAGCATAACTAGGATAGAACAGTTGGGTTGTGGTAAGAGGTCTGCCTTCATTAAAACCCCATTTCGATGTTTCCACCTCCGCAAACAGCCAAGATAATAGCAACAAATGAAAGGAAAATTTGACCAACCCATCAATCACGCTATATTTCATCATTTTCATTGACTTTGATGCATGTGAGAAGAAAAATACGATTTTGATGACTTTAAAAATTGTGAAGTATGAATTGATGAAGGTTTTTGATGATGTCGACATGACCAAATAGTTTGTGGGGCAACACTAAATTAGAATATTTGAAAGTCATAGTTGTAGGGTTCCCTTTCTCTATATTGTTGAGACTCCCGTAAGTGATTTGGCTTGACAAGCAGGCCATAATTGTAGAGTCTCTTGTATGTCTGTTGGCTTGCCTTTGATTAACATATATTCCAACCACTCACTGTGATGCTCTACAAAATGGACAAGGTTAGCAAATGACCAACAACACAAGAAACCAAAAAATCGTTAGTGTTAGTTAACCAAAAGCTAATCTAAACAGGCATATCAAAAGAGATGCTAAAATCATGCTAATATATCTAACAAACAAAACAAAGATAATGAGGCATCTCCAAATGCCTCTTAGCATGCTCTTAGCTCTTTCTCCCTTGTTCCTCTCGTCTCCAAGTTCCAAAATAGTGTAGCTCTCAGCAGCTTTTTGCACTATGGATGCTTATGGAGGTTTGAGATTGAAATATTGCTCTTAATGTAAAATGAAAAGCTAAAATACTAGATGATAATAAAATGATTGATTTTAACCCAAAAACAACAAGATTTTAGTTTGTTATGCTAAATGCTCTCTAAAATGCCTATAGGTTAAATGCATACAAGTTTTCAGGATCTGGATTATGAAGAAATGGGCTCTATTAATAGGAAAAATGGAGCAATGGATGGTTGAGATTGAGTAATCTCAACAAGGGTCAGGATTGAATGATTTCAAATCCATGTGAGGGCTTTCAACCCAATCCCAAGATGACAAGTTTCAATGTGAGATAGGTTGAGAGGGTAGGGAATAAGCATTAAATGCTTGATATGACTTTGAGAGTTAGAGTCAAGGTTAGTTGAATGAGTAAACTCTTTATTCAAAGAATAAAGCTTTTATCCAATGGATAAAGTCTTGTGCAAATGTGAAAAGGATGAATATGGTCAAAAAAATAAATGTTTGGGGAGATAAGTTTGAAATAACCATAAATGGTTATGTAAGAGCCATAAATGGTCATGTAAGAGCCATTAGTGGTTTTTGAAGACTTTGGGGGTTAATTTGTTAAACACACAAAGCATTAAATGCTTTTCAAAGACTTTTGAAGTCTTTGAGAAGTGACTTCATTTTGCTTAGGAATGTAACAATAACTAGGGGATGGATTAGGCTAATTAGGAAGCGGTTAGAAGAATCTAGAAGGGGATTAGATTTTGCAAGTGGATTTGGTGGGTGAGGGAAAATAGGATTTTATTAAAATAAAAATTCATTTATTTTAATAAATGTGTGCAAGTTGCATTTGTAGGAAAATGCAAGTGGGGGGGGGGATAATGATTTAAATAAATGTTTTTATTTAATTTATTTAAAAGAGGAAAAGGGGATTTTAATTAAATAAATAGATTTTATTTATTTAATTGATTATGAATTTGATTTAATGAATTAATTAAAATAAATTGAATAATTTATTTAATTAATAGAAGATTGTTTGGGAATAAATTAATTAAATATTAATTTAATTAACTAATGACTAGTGGATTTTTAATCAAATAAATAGCGAATATTTATTTAATTAAGCCGGACAGATTTGTGTGACTACACGCTGCATTTGTGATACTAGAGTCAGTGTTCCTTGAGTCAAAGTAAACAGACGTTTCAAATACGACTTTGATGATGTCGACACGACCAAATAGTTTGTGGGGCAGAACTAAATTAGAGTATTTGAAAGTGATAGTTGTAGGGTTCCTTTTCTCTATATTGTCGAGACTCCTGTAAGTGTTTTGGCTTGACAAGCAGGCCATACTTGTAGAGTCTCTTGTACGTCTGTTGGCCTGCATTTGATTAACATATATTCCAACCACTCGCTACATTTGTGATACTAGAGTTAGTGTTCCTTGAGTCAAAGAAAATAGACGTTTCAAATACGACTCCGTTGTTTTTGCTTACCATTTAGTAAAAGGCATGAATATACAATATAAAGCACCATAACTTTACCCCTCACCATACACTTTGTTGCCTTTGGTTTATATTGAGAGATGGAAAGGAAGAATTATGTGCCTCAATTTAAATCTTGTTAAATTGATGAGTTATGTAGTATTGGTGAAATATGAATCTTTTTATGTATGTTTTATGTAATGTTATATGTGTGATATATATTGCATTGTTCATGAAGGTAGAATATGAATCACATGAGTGATATCGATCAATATTTTGATGTATGGATTTGAAAGTAAAAATATGTTTTCATTCCTTATGTTTGCACTTATCTATATAAGTGAAAGTGAATAAAATACAAACTATGCAATTATTACACAATTTTGGTTGACTTGGCTTTAGATATCGATCTCACCTTAAATAATGAAAGGCTCAACCATATTTTAATATTTTGGCATTGTTTGATGAAAAATTACTATAGAAGATAGATAAATGTCTACTTGGGTTACAACTTTTAATAAATTCATACAAACGATGTTCATAGTATTATAATTCACTAGATAATAGATTTTTTTTTAATAAGACAAAACATGTTTTGATGGACCCTTGAAACCCATTACAACCAAAAGATCAAAATATATACATTAAAGTGCAACAACACACAAAAGACAGGACCTAAGAAAAGAATAGCTAACAAGCAAAAACGCCAGCAAACAAGAGACAACTAACAAAAACAAAAAGGACCGATAGATTGATCCCAAATTTAGCTTATGTTCTGAAGCATCTCAGTAGCTTCTAGCTCTAGTTGTTCCATATTATCAGTCACCCGCTTGATTTCCTAAATTTCCTTGATTTGGCTTTGCATCTTTCTGGTGCTCGGCCATGTTCTCCCAAGCCCAGTCTCCTTATCTTTCAAGGGGTATCTTTCTTCACTTCAATGATGCCCGCTGAAGCCTTATCCCTGTGGTCATTCTCAAGCTTACTCACAAGAGCCTTCATACTAGTCAACGCAGCCTTAAGAATCTTATGAGTTTGCTCACCAATATTTTTTAGCATGTTCTCAACTCCATCAAGTCTTTTTTCAGTGGCCCCTGCTCTGTTCTCCAAGATAAGAATGCTATTCCGATTAGCATTGATGATCTCCTTTGCATTACTAATAGCTTTGGTGAGCTCATTGAGACAATCTGGGAGGTAGTTGAATTTAATCAAGCCTAAAATTTCTAAAGTCTCAATTTTTCCTGCTTCCTGGGCTTGCATTTACCCGAGATAATGGATTTGTTAAATATTTATTTCAATATGTATAGTGAGTTCTAACTTGACATTGAAATGGGGATTTTATTTTGATAACAAGAAGTATCATTATTTTGATTATCTACAATATAAATACTATTAAGTAGTAATATGAAACAAAATGTAAATGGAGAGATTTGAGTATTTAAAAATTCTAATTTGTGAGGTTGAGCAAGATCATGAAAGTGGTGCATGATAAGTTAGACCCAAGCTATGTAAATTTAGTTCTTATAAATTTGTTTAATAATTTTGATTACATTTATTTTGCTGTTACATTATGCTGTATTGATAATTGTAATGAGTTGTAGATATCTATGAGTCAATGGGGGACATGATGATCACTAATACCTTAATTATCTAAAAATCACCCTATGAGGTAATGTGTTTTTTTGTGTGAATATTGTGATAAATATCTTGTTTTAAGTCAACTAATATTAAATTTAAAGTTCATTTTTGTATTGTAGATGTTGAGGTGTTTTCATAGTGTCTTATTTTTGGTGTAAAAATATAAGCTGTAGAGAAATTTGTGAGGCATTTTTAGGAAGTGTAAATTAAGAGAACCAAAGTTATTAGGTTTCTTTTGAGATTGACTCCAATCCAAGTGGTCAGGGTTAGGGTACTTGATTTGGACATTAAAGTGGTAGTTTAAGGTTATTTTGGTGATCTTGGTAATTGGTTACAGGGGGCAAGAAGAAAGAAGAATAAAAAAGAGAAGGTTGATTTTCATTCTTCAAGAATATTGTCTATTTCAAGAGGTAAAAATGTAAGTGTCAATATTAGGTGTTATAGCTTGCATAATATTGATTTAATCCAATAATGTAAAATAAGTATTGGCTGTGATGCATCTTAGGTAATGTGTTTGTGATATTAAATATTTATTTCAAGCCACTTTTAAATTTGAATTTAACTTTGGGTTTGATATTTTATGTTGGTAGCACATGGGAAGAATATTTAATGTTTCAAAAATATAGTACTAAAAAATAATTGTGGGGTTAATGATTTTGTGGACTAATATTTTGAGGACTAGGGTTTTACCATACTAGTTTGTGTGCTTTCCCGAGATTAATCCTATAAAATAATAAATTTTTTTAGTGGTTTAATGTTAGTTAATTTGGGTATTGGCTTGACTATCATTATATTGAGCCTCTTTTCTAATTTGTACATATGTGAAGCATGGAATAGGATGTGTAGATATATGTTTAGACATGTGGAGAATGTATTGGAGAGGAATGATGTTTATAAAGGGGGAATAGAGGCCCTATAAACATATTATGATATTTATTTGTTAAATAATACATTATTGTTCAATGCTTTTGAAGGTCACATTTTTCCCACTTGATGGTTTTCTTCAGGTATATATATTGTGATATGTCTTTGATATTACATATGGCTATTCTATATAGTTACATGCATTATTTTCTCTTATGGGATTATATAGTACATGGACTAATCATATTGATTAATTCTTCTGCCACTTGGTATCATAGCCAACTTTATGGTTGTGCAGTTTTATTGATCCCTATTTTGTTAAAACTCTTTGATGAATAGATTTAATGTAAAGATGAAGCCATAATGATACAAGAAATAATTAAAATATATTAATTTACGGATACATTTTCTAAGTTGTTGTTTTACAAATATTTGTTTGAATATGAGTTAAGATAAAGGGTTTTTTTGGATGTTCGCTGTGAGGGTTGGATTGGGAAATTTCTGCAAAGGAACTGGTAACATAAAATAGACAATGCCATTAGATCCAACAAGAGATAAATAATTTCCATAAAAGTGGATCTATTTTGACTATTGAAAATAATACTATAGTTTTTAACCCCCAAAACTAGCCATATATGCATACAACTATATGAGTATAGCAAAAGGATCATAATTTTTTTATTTAATCAACCTTTACTAATCTATAAAAACAATTAAAAAATTAAAAAAGGAGACCCTAATTTGTGGTCCACAAACAAATCATGTGTCCCTATCTTATTAGATTATGGATCTAACACTACTCAATCAATAAAGGATGCACAAATCTCTATTAGTGTAACTAAACCCACAAAGAAATGGTTATCTACCAATGGGGATAAGTATACTTGACTATCCTCCAATCTATCAAGAAACTACCAAAAAAGCTAGTAGGGATATCAATTTTTATTTTTAAAAATAGAAACTAAATTTAATCGCTTTTAGTATATTTTCTAATTTTGTGCTCCTCCTATAGGGTAACTGATGGAGCATCACCAAGGCAGTTGTAGTATGCCACCAATTTTATTGGGTTATTGGTTAGTCACCTACGAGCCATCAACCAATCATCCCATAAAATATTATGGAACATTTTCCCTTCAAGTCGTCATAACAATCACTAATATTGTTCATTTTTTGATTTTCAATAATTGACGAAAATCTCTCTTCAAGAACCATGTCGTGGTATAGGTTTGGTTTAGTGATGCTTTTATTTATACTATTCAAGGTACAACCATGAGAGTATCTAGTCGAGTCAAAAGGTGAAACCTTCAAGAAGTAAATTTTTTTATGTAATATTAATTATGGTACTATTGACTAGTAGTTTCGATGCTTCCTAAAATAATTTTAGAGTTTCCTCAATGAAATTTAGTTTTTATTATAGTAGGTACATAAGCTATATCGATGTTTAAGGGACATGTGTAAGGACATGGATTCTTCATTTGGTGAGATTTGAGTATAGGTAGAATACTAGTGATTATTATGGTGTCATAGATCTAATGGTACACTTGTGCACTAGTACAACATGATCATGTATGTGGTTGTTTGGTGGTGGTGTGGTTTAGTTTTAGGAGGTTTTATTAAATCTGAGGGATGCTAGTTTGAAACTATGATTCTTTGGCTATGGATCCTCTTACTAATCATAGCTTGGTTGATTTGATATTTTATTATTGAGGTACATACATGATTGTCTTCTATGATAATTCAGTTTTTAGGTTACTAATGTTATTCTTTTTTTACTTGTTTAACTTTTTAAATATCCATGTTATGTAGGTTGTGGATTGACTACCAGCTTTCTTGTAGTGGGATGAATCAAATATGGATTATCAATCAATGAGATATGATTCAGTGTTGGTTTAGACTATTTTAACTATCCTTATCTATGGTCATTTGTATATCATTATGCATGCATTAAGATGAGAGGGTGGATGTTGGTTAGAGTTCTCTCAAAATAACACTTCTACTATATATTACCTTTTGTGCAATATTGATCCTAATTTTTATTTTTTTATTTCACACCATAAATATACCTAATCAAGATACATTGCATAGTCTTGGTTTCTATCTTTATTCACTTCTCCTTTGACACATGCATGTGCCTCACAATCAAAAACTATAATATTCCTTAATGAAGGCTGATGACTTCACTATGCCTCCATAGACATGTTGGCAATATGTATTTTGTCATTAATGTCTGAAGGCTTATGAACTGACCATGCCTCCATAGACATGTTGGCAATATATATCGTCATTGATGTTAACCTAATGTATATGAATAGATGTTGTCCTTTATTATGTTGTCACTAAATATATGGTGATTGGTTGGACAAAGAACTAATAATTGTTAATGAAGTAATGGAGGCATATGATTATGGATGTTGGTTGCATATGGTGTGTGGATACCCACCTTCTTAAAGTCTCTATGTCTATATTTAGTAATACAATTGATGATGATGATAATGAAAAAGAGTGCATGATGAGGCTTAGACTTTTTGAGGTGATAAGATGAGGATTAGATGAATGAAATTAGAATGAAGATATTATATTGTGTGAGAAGATAATGTTTCTGAGACATCTTGGTCTACAGAAGGTTTATTAAGCTAGTTGGTGCACAAGTATGTATTGTTGTGTACTTCACATTACTTTACATTTTTTGATATGGTCTGATATACTTGAACATAGTGTTTATGCTTTCTGGGTATTGAACTCTTATATTTTTAGCTCCTTAGTGTTGCAACTAATAAGGTTGGTGACTACAGTTGGTTGGCAACCTAGTTGTCTATTAGAATTGGTTCAAAAAATGCTTCATGCATTTCTCTACATTAGTGTATTAGGTCATAATATTTGAGGAATGTTTAAAACATATGTTCTATATCTTAGTTTAATTATTAGTTGTTGACGTGGTCTGCAAGTTATGGTAATATGTTATGTGTTTGACTAGCTGTCTATAATGAAATACTCTTTATTAGTTGTGTTGTTCTAGTATGATCTTGCTATGAAAAGATGAAAGAATAATTTGAGAATATTGTTGGATATTCAAGAAATGTCTTGGTGTGCTCTATATCATGTTATATGGTCCATTTGATGTTTCATTATGACTGGAAGTGTGTTTTAAGGTAACTTCTCTTGTCCAACTAACAAATATTATTCTTCAATTAATGGTTACATAATGGGTGTCTCTACTTGCTTTGAAGGCTATGTTGCATTGATTTTGAGTCCTACCTTGACATTCGGGGATCCACATTGAGTGTGTTAATCTAGAGGACATGTTTTGGGCTAGCTTGTGGTATGTTGTTTGGTGCATCTACACATTATCTTATTGTCGAGGTTGGAGGGTGTCTGAATTAGTTTGAACTACTTAGAAAGAAATGATATATAACATTTTTAGGTCCTCTCTATCTCTTGGATTGGACTGCATTCACCATACTTATGTTTTGATGGCCACTTTGATAGGACCTATATTTTTCCTCTAATTTGGTTGACCTAATTGATGTTTGTAATGAAGAAGATGGTATATGTACAATATCAAATCGATGTTGATGGTGTAGATGAGTGTGTGGATGAATATATGTGTTACGCGTACATGATTATATCATTTTCAGAAATCAGTGATGCAAAATTGTAATACAGAAATTATGTGGTACTTTCTATGAAGTTGGCTATTTGAGGCTGAGATTTGAGGATAACTCCATATCTGGAGTTTTTTGAAGTTGTCTTTCTAGAGGCCTATTCATTCTTGATTCATTTATTTAAATATATTACTTGAATAAAGCGATGTCTTCACTTCAAGGTCTATATCTTTCCCTAAGACATTGTATCTAAGCTTGTAAGGCCTTTGTATATTGCTCTGAGATAGTACATCTTATCTTGCAAGTCCTATAAAGAGTAGTATGCTTCACTAGCAGCGAGCCTAAAACAAAATTTTAATAATTCATTATATTGAGAAATGACTCTCGTCATAGTTTTTTTCCTTTTTTTGTTTTCCACATAAATGTGGTGCTCTCTTGTGGATAGTGTTTCATTGTTTTATATTTCCCTATTGCTAATAAGAGTAAGGTTAAATTGACTCTAGATTGTTGAATAAAGTTTGGTATTTTGTAGAGACTACTGCATCCTTATATGAAGAGGAAAAATGCTCATCTAATTTTACTATAATTTCAAGGGTTAATCCTAAAATAAATTATCCATTTATTTTAGTTCAAGGTTTCTTCTAGTTTTCTAACCACAGTTTTAGATAAATGTTCAAAATATTTTACTAATTCCTCCTTAACTTTTCTCATCTTCCATATTTTATTCATATATTAGGTGACTGAAAAATTTATAAAAAATAAGTAACTCAATTATTTCCATGTTTTCATGCGTAGGGAATTCTTTTCCATGTTTTCATGCTTAGGGAATTCATTAATGCACCATCTTAGTGTATAGTCATTGAGGTCTTCGCAAAATCATACAAATCTCATACAAAATTACTTCTTGATCTTTCTTTTTCTAATATAATTAAGGATTCACTAGTTATATGAACCTTTAAACTTTTCTTGATTTTGACAACACGGGATGTGACTCGTTGTCCATGAGGTTGATCTCCCCATAATGACTCTTTCACTTGGGGAACATGTTGGCTAATAAAAAAATATTAGAAATTGATTTATCTTTATTTTTCTTTGATTTTTTATCTAACCTAGGAATTTCTCGCATTTATCATTTGCAAATATTTCTATTTATCTATATTTTCTTGGTGACCATCCTAGTATTAGGGGTCTACTAGAATCAAATTAGGTGAAAATTTAATAGTGATGGTGCTTGTAATTATTGGTAGTCGTATAGTGGCTAAATACATACTAGGCAATGTAATTATATTTGTTGATGTGCTTGTGGTGATTCAACGACCAGTACCTTACTCCCACTTATCGAGCAATTATACCCTACCCTACCTATATATGGTTCCCTTAATTCCTAATGGGAGACAAGTGGTTTGAAAGTGTTGGAGCATATTTTTCCATGAACCATTTATGATTCTGGCAAGTGATTATTCACTATGGGGGGCTACATAGTCTCTCACTCTCCATCATATATTTAGGATATTGATTGGAATTTTTTGTGATGGATATAGTTTTTTTGGGGTATTGATGTGAGACCTCCATACATCATATGGTTTATCACTTGTATATATCTTGCATATCTCCTTTTTGGATGGGAGTTTTATCTCATGAGGTTTTCTCCTTTACTTTGTTTGTATGATATTAGTTGTACGTGGGTACCTAACATGGTCTAGTTGTCGGGACCCGTCATCATATCATTTTAGATAACAATACTTCTCCCTAAGTTACACTTAATGGGGGGGGCGTCAAAGTAAATATTATTTATTTATTCTTGCTGAAGTTTCACTTAGGAAAATATTGGTTGTCATATTATATTTCCTAGGTTACATTATTACAAGTATGTTAGGTAGTTGAGTTGACCTACTCCTACCTAACCTTGTATCTCATTGAAACACTTGTTTCTTTGTATACTCTCCATTCTTTCTCACTCCTACCTATATCAAGAAAAGAATTGTACATAATTTATCATTTTTAATATAATTCATGTTCTTGGTGAATGATATTTATCTCTTTATGTAGAAGTTGTTTGCAGTCATGAACTTAGCATGGAAGCTTACAAAATCCAACATGAAATTACTACTATGAAAATATGCATTGATTGATAGATTCAATTGACTGTACATGTCACTCCTATCAGTGTACTCCAAGATCTTAAATCAATGGAACTCTTTGATTTCTAGTAAGCTAGAAATATATCCATGCATTGGTGGGTTTATTGTTGTCTTCTTTGGTCACATGGATTTTAAGGATGTGGTCCTCTCTATGGGCCAGTGGAAATTGAATTCCCATTCTCTGTCATTGCAACCTTGGACCCCTTTTTTAATCCTTTGGTGGACTCAAACGATGTTTCCCTTATTTTGGTCCATCTCCCCCACCTCCTGTTGCATTTTAATTAAATCTAATCTCCTCCTAAGCATTTGCACAATCATTAAGAAATTCACTTGCATGTCTAATCACACTTGCATCCTCCTAATAAATTCACTTGCATGTCTAATAGATTCCTCTATAAGTGTTCCCTTATACTGCACCAAGTCTACAACATTAAATATAGGAGATAAAGCCATGTCTTCAGGTAGGTCAAGTTTGTAGGCATTGTTCCCATACTTGGACAAGACCTTACCAAATAACCATATATCTCTTCACAACTCCTACTACTATAATATGGATGCAATATTTGCAATTTAATGAATACAATACAAACAATTAATGAAAAGTGTATAATGTTCATGTATGCAAGAATACAAAAAAAAAATTTTAACATTTCATGTTAAGCACAGGAACAAATTCGATCACAATCATATCCTCTTAAAAATGTTTTCATTATTCACAACCAATTTTGGGACTAAGATCGATAGCTCTTATCTAATGACTCCCCATTGAAAAAGTTTCTACTAAAAAATGGTACAACTTCATTATCACTTAATTGACATTCGACCATGAAATTCCTTCTATACTATTTGATCTTAATCTAGAATATTTATATTGCACAAAAGTTAAAATTCTACAAACAAAACAAAAAAATATCATTCATGTCATATTGAATAACATTCATTGGGAATAACAACAATGTAAAGATAACCTTAAAGTTAAGATTATAAGAACTTCACCACATAATTTGAAATTAACATCAAACATTGCATATTTTAAAAAGTTTCATTTGAAAAAATATAAATCTTCTTCCCTCGTGTCACCACCTTGTACAACCTTCCTGTAAGCCAGTACTGCATAGCTTGGTCTACTCTATGTCCTTTCTTCACCATTAATCACCTTTTGACCATTAAAAATAAGAATAATCATGTATTTGGTTTTTCAAATTGATCAAGGCTAGTCTTATGTTCTACAAAATTTTGTTGCCATAGTATAATTTAAAACAAGTGGTCTCAAATTAATTTATATTTTTTATTAAAGTAAGTGGGGAAGGCCCAAACCCATTACAAATCAAATAAAATACAACTTAACCCCATACAAGACAACAAAGTTTTCAATTAAGATAAATGGGTTTTACAGGGACCCAAAACCCAAAGTCAAAGAGCAATACAAAAAATACACAATCGCTAACCAGTCCAAAAACAATGACAAAACAACCACAAAAACAGGGGCCAAGCCCATAGAGCAAGAAACATAATAGAATAAGAAAAAACCTAAAATGCACTAGACCAAAGATTGCATCAGCACTGAATTATTTTGAATCATACTCTTGTTGATGTCCTCGAGCTCATCCATGATGAACCTGGAGGTATTCTTCTCCTGGTTTCTGCTTCAAGTCCTCGTATAGGGGCGTCTAGTGGTCTGAAGTCCCGTACCCTACAAGTTCGACCCTTGGATTTTCTTCTATTTGGTGTCTGAGGATGGAATACTAGTGGTGGATTGAGCTCTTTGATCTACCATCATAGCACAAAATAGGTCTGATTCAAGGATGATAACGAACATGGTTAAAAAAGGGCCTTGGGTCCCACAAGGACTATCAAGGTGATACTACCTAAATGTGAAAGAGATGACACTTTCTAAGTCCTTAAGGTAGAATGAAACTCATCATATTTTTACCTATGCCATCCATTTATAAAAAAACTTTCCTCTATGATAACATTGACTTTTCTTGAAGGATTAATCATTACACTCGTAACAGTTTCACTATTGAGCTTCGTAGAGATTTACAGAGGAGTAGGCTCTCCACGGTATGGGGCATCCAAAAGGTTGAATGATTTGTCTGAGACTTTCATCTTCTAGATAGGAGGCGAGATTGGAGTGATACTGACCATGTTAATACAAGGGCCCTTGATACTGGATCTGTAGATGATGTAGAGATAAAGTTAGATGAGTTCAGTGGAAAAGGATTCGTATAAATCTGCAATTCATGTTTGTTTTATCAGCATATTTAGTGGACTATATGTCTAAGACAATAAAATCACTCAATATCATGTCCAGACACACACTAATATTGAAATAATTTTGAACCATTATACCAACAAGGGTAAGGTATATTGTCAGGTAGAGGTTTGATCTTCGAAAGGGTTATGAGACTATCCTTTAACAACTTTTGCATTATGCCCAAATAGAAGTCATTCAATTTTGTGAAGACCCTATTACATTGTGGTTCGTATGTAGCAACTATTGATGGTGTAGCTAAAATATTAGCCACAAATTTGTTCTTTCTAGACTCTTTTGTGGACATGCTTATAAAAACACCAGTGTGAGAGTTCGAAGCAGACTCTCTGAACTAAGACATTGTACATTAATAATCAGTGAGTGTAGAACACAAGAGAGTAAATTTTTGGTATCAATTAATGGACAACTTCTCCCTCAATTCTAGTTGTAGAATTCTAACACACTCCCCTTCAGTGAACATGAGAAAAGCTTAAGGAGGGTAAAATCTAAACTATGGTAATCACTACACATAGTCATTATTGAGTCAATATGCACATTAAGATCTCTATCTCCATTTAATTAATCAAACTTCAATTCCTCAACCCACTAGGGAAGGATAATTTTTAGGATGGTGAAATTGAGTGGGGTCTTACAATAGCAAGAAAGCAAAGGAGACTAGATTGAGATAGATGCAAGGTCTATGATCTATTGTTGCAATTGGCCCATGTTCAATAATATTATATTCAAGACAAGATTCATAGGTGGAGGAGGAGGTGGAGGATCACCATGCATGCCACCATCTCCACCAGTACTAACATGAGGACCAATACCACCACTAGGGATAGTATTAGCACCCATGTCAGCACTGATAGAAGTCATATATGCTACAAAAGAAGTGGTAGGAGGACTGTTAGACATGCCAGTGTAACCTAGGCAAATGGTAGAAGAATTGATGCTAAGTATAGTAGGTGCTGAGTTAACCATGTGTACTGTCATCTCAGGAATGTCAATGCCAATTTGAGAAATATAGGTGTCATATTGATTTTCCTAGAGAGGAGTACCTACTAAAGGGACATGAATCTTAACAATCAAGGATATTGACCTCAACATCTCTAGGCCACTTTTACTTGAAATCAACACATCCCTTAGAGTATTCGTGACATTTCTAGCTTGAGGGAGGACATTCTCTTGGTCGAAGAAACCTTGAAAATCTCTTAAGTTCTCCTCTAACATATGAATCTCGTTGAATTCAATAGTGATGATGAAGTCGTGATTGATAGAAAGAGGAGAACACAAGGGAGACCTTAATCTGGTTGAACTCAATAGTGATGATGAAGTCATGATTGATAGAAAGAGGAGAAGATAGGGGAGAGTTCATCAAGGTGTTATTTGGATAAATAGATCGTGAACAAGATGGAGAATGACCCCTTGTCAAAATGGTTCTAATAGGATGAGAGCCCATGAAATCATTTATATATGTTGATTTTTTTTTTATGTTAAATTCTATTTATATAGTGATAAAGGAAATTAGTTGATTTTTTTTATATGTTAAATTCTATTTATATATAAATTATTTTCTTTTAAATCATGACATCACACACAATGAGAAAATTAAAAGTACAATTGGTTTATGTCAAATTCACCAAAATGTAGAGAATAGGATTCGCTACTCTTAAAGTGATGAACTTCAAGAAACAAACCAACCTTTTCTCTACCTCACTTTATAGGCACTCTAGTGAGCCAGGGGACGCAAAACTATGAAACTAAGCAAACAAGCCATAAAGAAAATTGTAGATGACCTTTACTAAGTATCTGCTCTCAGGATGAATGAGCATAACTAGGACACCAAAATGATGCACTAACATACCATACAAAGTACAGATACTATGCAGCGAACATGGTTGCAACAATATTAATAAACTAACGGTACGGTGTTAAATAAATGAAAATACTAAATTACGACAACGAAAAGAGATAAAGAGAGATAGGAAAAACTCACAATCGATCTCCAACATAGTGAACTCCTTCCCTTGATCACAGACCTACACACAAAGAAAAAAGAAAATAGTGGGGCTATGGTAAGAGGTCTGCCTTAGTCAAAACGATGTTTCAATGTTTCCACCTCCACAAACAGCCAAGATAATAGCAACAAATGAAAGGAAAATTTGACCAACCCATCAATCACGCTATGTTTCATCATTTTGATTGACTTCGATGCATATGAACAAAAAAATATGATTTTAAGGACTTTAAAAATTGTGAAGTATGAATTGAGGAAGGTTTTTGATGATGTCGACACGACCAAATAGTTTGTGGGGCAGAACTAAATTAGAGTATTTTAAAGTCATAGTTGTAGGGTTCCCTTTCTCTATACTGTCGAGACTCCCGTAAGTGTTTTGGCTTGACAAGCAAGCCATAATTGTAGAGTCTCTTGTATTTGGCTTCCATTTGATTAACATATATTCCAACCACTCGCTGCATTTGTGATACTAGAGTCAGTGTTCCTCGAGTCAAAGTAAAAAGACGTTTCAAATATGACTTCGTGATTTTTGCTTGCCGTTTAGAAAAAGGCATGAATATACAATATAAAGCACATTAACTTTACCCCTCACCGTATGCTTTGTTGCCTTGGGTTTACATTGAGAGATGGAAAGGAAGAATTGTGTGCCTCAATTTAAATCTTGTTAAATTGATGAGTTATGTAATATTGGTGAAATATGAATCTTTTTATGTATGTTTTATGTAATGTTATATGTGTGATATATATTGTGTTGTTCATGAAGGTAGAATATGAATCACGTGAATGAAATCGATCAATATTTTGATGTATGGATTTAATAGTAAAAATATGTTTTCAATAAAATGTCAATATATGTTAGTCCATATGATATGGTCGTTTCATTCTTAGTGATAACAAAACTATTTAGATTTTGTTAATGCGTTGTGTGCCCTTGTTTCATAGAATTTGTTGCATATGCATACAAATTAGCAAGAATTGTGATTTAATATAGTTATTTCATTCCTTATGTTTGCACTTATCTATATAAGTGGAAGTGAACAAAATACTAACTATGCAATTATTACACAATTTTGGTTGACTTGGCTTTAGATATCAATGTCACCTTAAATAATGAAAGCCTCAACCATATTTTAATATTTTGGCATTGTTTGATGAAAAATTACTGTAGAAGATAGATAAATGTTTAGTTGGGTTACAACCTTTAATAAATTCATACAAATGATGTTCATAGTATTATAATTCACTAGATAATGGATTTTTTTTTATAAGAGAAAATATGTTTTGATGGGCCCTTGAAACCCATTACAACCAAAAGATCAAAATATATACATTAAAGCACAACAACACGCAAAAGACAGGACCTAAGAAAAGGACAGCTAACAAGCAAAAACGCCAGCAAACAAGAGACAACTAACAAAAACAAAAAGGACCGACACATTGAGCCCAAATTTAGGTTAAGTTCTGAAGCATCTCAGTAGCTTCCAGCTCTAGTTGTTCCATATTATCAGTCACTCGCTTGATTTCCTCAATTTCCTTGCTTTAGCTTTGCATCTTTCTGGTGCTTGGTAATGTTCTTCTCCCAAGTCCAGTCTCCTTATCCTTTGGGGTATCTTCCTTTACTTCAATGATGCCCACCGAAGCCTTATCCCCATGGTCATTATCAAGCTTACTCATAAGAGCCTTCATACTAGCCGAGGCAGCCTTAAGAATCTTATGACTTTTCTTACCAATATTTTTGAGTGTGTTCTCAACTCCATCAAGTCTTTTTTCAGTGGCCCCTGCTCTGTTCTCCAAGATAAGAAAGCTATTCCAATTAGCATTGATGATATCCTTTGCATTACTAATATCTTTGGTGAGCTCATTGAGACAATCCGAGAGGGATTTGAATTTACTCGAGCCTAAAGCTTCTAAACTCTCAATTTTTCCTGCTTCCTAGGCTTGCATTTACTCGAGATAATGGATTTGTTAAATATTTATTTCAATATGTATAGTGAGTTCTAACTTGAAATTGAATTTGGGATTTTATTTTGATAACAAGAAGTATCATTATTTTGATTATCTACAATATAAATACTATTAAGTAGTAATATGAAACAAAATATAAATGGGGAGATTTGAGTATTTAAAAATTCTAATTTGTGAGGTTGAGCAAGATCATGAAAGTGGTGCATGATAAGTTAGACCCAAGCTATGTAAATTTAGTTATTATGAATTTGTTTAATAATTTTGATTACATTTATTCTTCTATTACATTATGTTGTATTGATAATTATAATGAGTTGTAGATATATATGAGTCGATGGGGACATGATGATCACTAATAACTTAATTATCTAAAAATCACCCTATGAGGTCATGTGTTTTTTTTGTGTGAAGATTGTGATAAATATCTTATTTTAAGTCAACTAATAATGAATTTAAAGTTAATTTTTATATTGTAGATGTTGAGGTGTTTCCGTGGTGTTTTATTTGTGGTGTAGAAATATAAGCTGTAGAGAATTTTGTGAGGCATTTTTAGGAAGTGTAAATTAAGAGAACCAAAGTAATTAGGTTTCTTTTGAGATTGACTCCAATTCAATTGGTCAGGGTTAGGGTACTTGATTAGGACATTAAAGTGGTAGTTTTAGGTTATTTTGATGATCTTGGCAATTGGTTAGAGGGGGCAAGAAGAAAGAAGAATAAAAAAGAGAAGGGTGATTTTCATTCTTCAAGACTATTGTTTATTTCAAGAGCTAAAAATGTAAGTGTCGGGATTAGGTGTTATAGGTTGCATAATATTGATTTAAATCAATAATGTAAAATAAGTACTGGTTGTGATGCATCTTAGGCAATGTGTTTGTGATATTAAATATTTATTTCAAGCCACTTGTAAATTTGAATGTAACTTTGGGTTTGATATTTTATGTTGGTTGCACATGGGAAGAATATTTAATGTTTCAAAAATATAGTACTAAAAAATAAATGTGGGGTTAATGATTTTGTGGACTGATGTTTTGAGGACTAGGGTTTTACCATACTAGTTTGTGTGCTTGCCCGAGATTGATCCTATAAAATAATGAATTTGTTTAGTGGTTTAATGTTAGTTAATTTGGGTATTGGCTTGACTATAATTATATTGAGCCTCTTTTCTAATGTGTACACATGTGAAGCATGGAATGAGATGTGTAGGTATATGTTTAGACACATGGAGATTGTATTGGAGAGGCTTGATATTTTAAAAGTGTGAATGGAGGCCCTATAAATGTATTATGATATTTATTTATTAAATAATACATTAAGTATTGTTCAATGCTTCTGAAGGTCACATTTTTCCCACTTGATGTTTTTCTGAGGGTATATATTGTGATATGTCTTTGATATTACATATGGTTATTCTATATAATTACATGCATTATTTTCTCTAATGGGATTATATAGTAAATGGACTAATGATATTGATTAATTTTTATACCACTTGGTATCATAGCCAAGTTTATGTTTGTGGGCTCTTATTGATCCCTATTTTGGTAAAACTCTTTGATGAATAGATTTAATGTAAAGATGAAGCCATAATTATACAAGAAATAATTAAAATATATGAATTTATGGATACATTTTTTAAGTTGTTGTTTTACAAATCTTGGTTTGAATATGAGATAAGATAAAGGGTTTATTTGGGTGTTCACTATGAGGGTTGGATTGGGGAAGTTTTGCAAATGAACTAGTAACATAAAATAGACAATACCATTAGATCCAACAAGAGATAAATAATTTCCATAAAAGTGGATCTATTTTGGCTATTGAAAATAATACTATAGTTTTTATCCCCCAATATTAGCCATATAGACATACAACTATATGAGTATAGCAAAAGGATCACAATTTTTCTATTTAATCACCCTTTACTAACCTATAGAAACAATTACAAAATTGAAAAAGGAGAACCTATTTTGGGGTCCACAAACAAATCATGTGTCCCTATCTTATTAGATTATGGATCTAACACTACTCAATCAATACAACATGCACAAATCTCTATTAGTGTAATTAAACCAACAAATAAATGGTTATCTACCAATGGGGATAAGTATACTTGAATAGCCCCCAATCAATCAAGAAACTACCAACAAAGCTAGTAGGGATATCAATTTTTTTTTTTAAAAATAGAAACTAAATTTAATCATATTTAGTATATTTTTTAATTTTGTGCTCCTCCTATAGTGCAACTAATGGAGCATCACCAAGCCGCTTGTAGTATGCCACCAATTTTAGTGGGTTATTGGTTAGTCACCTACGAGCCATCAACCAACCATCCCATAAAAAATTATGGAACATTTTCCCTTCAAGTCGTCATAACAATCACTAGTATTGTTCATTTTTTGATTTCCAATAATTGATGAAAATCTCTCTTGGAGAGCCATGTTGTGGTATAGGTTTGGTTTAGTGATGCTTTTGTTTATATGATTCAAGGTAAAACCATGATAGTATCTAGACGAGTCAAAAGGTGAAACCTTCAGGAAGTAAATATTTTTATGTAATATTAATTATGGTACCATTGACTAGTAGTTTTGATGCTTCCTAAAATAATTTTAGAGTTTCCTCAATGGAATTTATTATTTATTATAGAAGTTACATAAGCTATATCTGTGTTTGAGGGACATGTGTAAGGACTTGGATTCTTCATTTTGTGAGATTTGAGTATAGGTAGAATGCTAGTGATTATTATGGTGTCATAGATATGATGGTACACTTGTGCATTAGTACAACATGATCATGTATGTGGTTGTTTGGTGGTGGTGTGGTTTAGTTTTAGGAGGTTTTATTAAATCTTAGGAATGCTAGTTTGATCCCTTAACTATGATTCTTTGGCTATGAATTCTTTTTTTACATGTTTAACTTTTTAAATATCCATGTTATGTAGGTTGTGGATTGACTACCAATTTTCTTGTAGTGGGATGAATTAGATGTGGATTATCTATCAATGAGATATGATTCAGTGTTGGTTTAGACTATTTTAACTAGCCTTATCTATGATCGTTTGTATATCGTTATGCATACATTGAGATGAGTGGGTGGATGTTGGTTAGAGTTCTCTCAAAATAACACTTCTACTATATATTACCTGTTGTGCAATATTGATCCTAATTTTTATTTTTTTATTTCACACCATAAATGTACCTAATCAAGATACATTGCATAGTCTTGGATTCTAACTTTATTCACTTCTCCTTTGACACATGCATGTGCATCACAACCAAAAACTATAAGATTCCTTAATGAAGGCTAATGACTTGACTATGCCTCCATAGACATGTTGGCAATATGTATTTTGTCATTAATGTCTAAAGGCTTATGACCTGACCATGCCTCCATAGACATGTTGGCAATATATATTGTCATTGACGTTAACCTAATGTATATGAATAGATGTTGTCCTTTGTTATGTTGTCACTAAATATATGGTGATTGGTTGGACAAAGAACTAATAATTGTTAATGAAGTAATGGAGGCATATGATTATGGATATCGGTTGCTTATGGTGTGTGGATGCCCACCTTCTTAAAGTCTCTATGTCTATATTTAGTAATACAATTGATGATGATGAAAAATAGTGCATGATGAGGCCTAGACTTTTTAAGGTGATAAGATGAGGATTAGATGAATGACAATAGAATGAAGATATTATATTGTGTGAGAAGATAATGTTTACATCTTGGTCTTTAGAAGGTTGATTAAGCTAGTTGGTGCACAAGTATGTATTGATGTGTGTCTATAAGAATACTCCACATTACTTTACATTTTTTGATATGGTCTGTTAAAGATTTTCAAGTCTATAGGTCAAGCGAAAGGATTAAAAGGAGCATAGTATAGATTCTTGGTAGGTATTTCATGTAAAACTCTACTATTTCACTCTTATAACCCAGCCACCTAAGCGCGGTCAGGGTTTCGAGTGTGCTGGTCTTACAATTTATTATCCTTCATGTCAGATATAGAAGTCATTTGACAAGTCGAAAGCAAATGATCTTCAAGTCTATAGGTCAAGCGAAAGGATTAAAAGGAGCTTAGTACAAATTCTTGGTAGGTATTTAATTTAGATGTTAAGATCTTCAGGTTAAGTCAATAGAAAAAAGTCTTCAATATAATGAATGGAGGAGTTTGAACCATAAAATGAATGGTAATTTTTTTCATTTATTAAGTGTAGAAAAATGCTACATACGTAGATAGTTGTCGCTTTAAAGATAGCAACGAAAGACATTGTCAAATTATTTACAACATCTCGTGTTGCTTCTCCATCTTTTCCTTTTAAAGGATTGCGATAGAAGTTACATCTGGGTAACGAAAGATGGTGAATTTGGATGGTGACTAGGAAGGGGATTGCCTTTATTTATTATTAGTTCATATCGATAGGCAGGATAACTAATGCATTCATTCAATGCATTTCTTTTTTAAAGAAAGCCAATCATATGGCTATATTTTTTCTATTTTTCAAGCAGTTGTATAGTCAAATTTAAGGCGCCTTTTTTAAAAATTCTTTAAATACTTTTTTCCTCTTTTCCCATTGGTCCTTTCTGCAAACAGTCATTGCAAAAAATGTATTTTTGCATTTAATTTATTAGTTATTAGGCAATATTGTATTGACAATAATTTCTTTTGTCTCCTCCATAATGTAAAAAGGTCATTGAATTCTATAAAAATCTTCTCAAATCTTATTTCATTGAATGAAATCCATTAAAAAATAATTAAATATTATATGATGGGATGTATTTCGTTGACAAATAGAATGCATATTTAATGTTTTTTTGACAATTGTGTGTATATTGAATGCATTCCACTATTCGTAGAAGTACAATACACATATTTTACCTTCTACCATATCCACATTCAATGTATATTTAATTGATTTTTTTGACAAATTTCTATATATTAAGTGCATTCTACTATTGAATTGTACGAAACTGTAATAAAATATCCCAAAAATATAAGATATTATATTGTAAGATTTGTTCGTTGACAAATGAGATTTAATTCAGTGGAGATTTAATTGTATTTTTGACAAAAGTGGCATGTCTTTAATGCATTGAATTGTTTCAATAGTATTCATTATGGTCATCGTATTAATTATGGTTTGTCCAGTCTAGAATGTTCATTCACCTGCCTCTATCAGCTTCTGTGGCCTTTGTATTTGAGCACAACCACAGATTGTTCTTTTTGTCTTCCCACTTCAGAAACCATCGAGTAGCAAACCTTGCTTTGTGGTTTTTGCTGCAGATTTAGGTAAAATGATTTTCTTCTGAAGTTGTTCCTCTATGTATACCTCTGATTCATATGTGCTTGATAGGCTAAAGTAATATTGTCACATTTACAGGCTTGTTGAGGACCCTGGGTATTGAGGACAAAGATATCAGTATTTGAAGATCAAAAAAGGTATGCTTTCAAAGTACTAGGAAACCATATAGCAGATTTGTCTATATTTTGTTAGTTGTCCACAATATATTTACCTTTTGTTTTCCACTTTCTCTTTTTGTTGAGTTCTTCAATTTCCATGGCTATGCTCTGCTGCCCAAATGCTTAGGGGCAGGATAATGAGCTTGTTGTGTGCTTGTTTTTGTTGCTAAATTTGGTTAAGTTTGTTAATTTATGCAAAAATCAAACCCACAAATCTTGATTGCCACCTGGTGATTATTTCTTATGCTACTGAGGACTGTGTCTGGCTGGGCAAAGCTCAATTCTAGATTGATGAATCATGCAAGTGTTTTTATGGCTGCAGTTCACATGGTTGTGATTCGCGAAACTACTACACCTGAATTTTTGCTGTCTGAATATCTGATTACCAGATCTTGTGAAAACCTATTCAGTCACGAATTGGGCTGTTTCTGTGAGTATTTGGCATTTTTAATTTTTTTGTATAAGGGAATGGACCATCAAGCTTAAATAAGTATGAGTTTTGAAGCCATGTTGGAGGGATTTGTATTCATCAGACTTGTCTCAGTATAGGGTTTTTTAAGAAGGAGAGCATATCTAGCGGGGCTTTTTTTAGCATCTGGGTAATAATCCTGGAAAGCCTTCCCCACTAAACCACGGCTAGCTAGACAAGGACTGTTAGTTTTTCGATGAATTGTGTAGCTTTTTTTATAGTTATGATTTGTGTCACCGCTTCTAATTTTGTGGTTAACCATTTGATATTTACATCAGAACTAACAAAGTGGACTGGGTCATGAGTGTTGACAAAATTTTGTATGTTTATAATAGTTATGATTATGAATTGTGAAACCTGCTTCAAACGATTTTCTTGTGGGATGCATATTTCTACATCAGAGGCAGACCTTCTCTCCCCACCAAAATTTGTTACCATAGCTTTTTTCTGTCGGGGTTTGGTCTTTCCTCCCCTTTATTGATATTTCTATGTATTTTGTTGTATTCCTACTATTTTTAATAAAGATCTAGGGTTTTATTTTTCTCAAGCGTTTATCAGAATCTTTACCTCCAATATGAGTGCTTCACGTCTGTCAGAAGTGGCAGTGCCTCCCTCCCCACCAAAATTTGATGCCACAGCTTTCCTTCTGCAAGCATTTGGTTTTTCCTCCCCTTTAAATCTGTTTCTAGATATTTCTTTTGTATTCCTTGGTTTTTCATTGACCAATCATTTATAATCGAAATGTGTGTGACTCATTGATTCTACTTCTACAGAATAAACATTTTGTTTTATTAAACCAAATTTTGCATCTTCACAATGACTATAATATTTTTTTTTGTATTTCTAGTTATTCTCTATGTAAATAGAATGCATCAAACGAATATCATGTCTTACATATCTGTACCACCTGTAGTAACTTTTTTGTATTTTACTAATTTATCTTGCTTCTCGAACAAATTTTTTGTGACTATTATCAAGTCCAACTTGTCTTTCCACTACAAAGGCACACTTAAACAAAAACTATAGACAAACAAGAATAATCCTGTAAGAATTTTGACAAACAATTTGGAATCTCCCCTTTCATGAAATATGATCTAACTCCTTAGCTCTATAGGTTAAAGGTAAAAATATATAAACACTATGACTAATCACGTAAAAAGAAACTGATCCGATAACCATCAAGATTTCCTCGCGCGCCCTTAAAAAGTCTAGAGGATCATTAAAAGTCGCAGAACATTACCCATTTATATTCCCGCAGCGGCAGGTTTAAAAAAGGAGAAATTAAAAATATGAAGGGCTATCGAACCATAGAAACCAGAGGTCAAAGCCCTGGATTCAAAATCATCTTTCCAAAGGAGACAGTATCAGTCTAAATCACACGGGAATCTTCCCTGGTAGAGTTTTAAACTATCCAACTAACAATCATTCAGTACATAGGGATTCTCATGTCAAGAGAAATTAACCAAAGCAGCTAAGATTCCAATAAACCCAAAATCTCGATAACAGAACTCCAGTCAGAAAATCAACAGATACAATCCAGACCTTCAAGCAATCTTCCCTTGCCCCAGATTAAATGCAAGCCCACTTCCTCCAATGCAAAATCAAACACAGCAAAAAAATAATTGCCCTAAGTGAGATTTTATTTTTGTGTTTTCCGAAACAAATCTGCATTATACATTGCAAAGATAGTATTCTCGTGATCTTACCTCAAAACCTTAAGATGCAGAGGATTTTCAGCATACCCTGCGTCGGCAATACCTCCAGAAATAATAAAAAGGGGTGTTTTAATCCAAAAACGTGGGTAGGGTATGGTTGAAATAAAAGGTTTGTATGAATTTTTTTAGTTTTGTTGTTTTTTTAATTATTATTATTTATTATATAGATAAAATTTGTCTTATTTTGTTTTTCATTTGAGAGGAACACGATCAAGAAACTACTAATTTCACTATTACAATTATTTCTAATCAAGAATATATGTGTGTAATTTAAAATTTTGAGAACTACATTTTTTCTCTCCTTTGTTCTTTTGCATTGTTCACTTATAAAAAGTATTGGTTCAAATATGCTCATATAGAAAACATAAAACTTTAATACTTAACAAAATTAAAAAAGTAAAAAATTGTAATGGTAAAATTTGTACATGCATGGCATTTAAATTTAGTTTAATGTTTTATATTTTTAATTTCTTTCATACAAAGATATTTTAAAAATAAATTCTTTATTTTATCCTAAATTGAGTCACTTGTCTCATCATTTCCACCTAACACATTTGTCCTGTTCCCATTTGAGACCTCAGAACAATAACATTGATATTTGCTTCAAAACATTAAAAGTAATATATAGTGCTCAAATTTTTCACTAATATTTATTAAACACAAAAAAAAAATTATAGGCACATTTGTTTAAGTGAGATAAAGATTTCTAAAAAAATTATTTTTTTTCCAAAAATAATTGTACTTGAATTATGTTTATGCTACTTGAATCTACATATTATCACAGAATGTACACTATGCCAACCAATAAGCAAATATATATTTTGCCACTGAAATGGGATTGTCCAATTATTGGGCCAATTGATACAACCACGATGGCACACATGTTTCATTTCCATTCTCCCTCCACTGAAGCATCTCTGAGGACAATATTAGGTGAAGAATTCTTGCAGAATGCTTCTAGTTCAGTCTACTATAGTGATGTGGTGTGCTGTTTCCTGTCAAATTGCATGGACTTGGTGCAGGACCCAGAGTTTGTTGAAAAGTTTGCAAATACATATATTCAAGACTATTTCACACCATCGATTAGTTACAATCTCGCTATCAATTCTTATGATACAAGAAACCATAATGGTCTTTTGGGGGGTATATTCTTGCCTGACACAATAGCACTATGTTATGTAGCTTCTTGTGTTTACAATGCTATAAAAGTTGCAGTGAACAATAATTGTGAGCTGGTTTTTACACATGCGTTGAAAGAACACGGTGAGCATTTGGGCACTGATCTCACAAGAAAGCTATCAAATGTCTTCAAGGCACCGATGTTCTTATACACACATCTTCCTCTTCATTCTCCTATTACAACTGCATTTCCCACACTTGCTTCACAAGTGTCTTCTTAATTTGCATGCACATCTTTGTCATGCACCTATGTTTATGCTTTACTATTTTACTATAAAACCTATATGTCTTCCCATGTTTACTACTATCAATATATTTTAGCCATAAACATAAGACATTTTTAGAAGCAAGTGTACATTTAAATTTGTCATTGTTATTTCTATTTGAGATGTATGTGTGTCAAAATGTGAAATCGATCATTGTAATCATGAATTGTGCTTGTCGTAAACTTAATATATCAGATTTGTAATCAGTAAACAAGGGAAAAACAATAGCAATGCAGAAATATATGAGTACACAATCACTTAGAACAATGCAATATTCACTATGAAATCAATTGTTAATTACACCACACCAAAACAAGGCAAGTAATATATTGAAAAAATATATATAACAAGAAAAATAATTCTATTATATCAAATTAATTTTTTGTTCACAACAATGAAATTAATATAGCCATCTATTTGTACATACAACAAACATGTAAGAAATAACCTATTTGTCCAAGTAAAAAGTAACAAATTTATGTTTTACCCAAAAAAAAAAAAAAAGTTCTTTTTTGTTATATTGAATTGAAAATACCTCGTATATAATTTTAAGATCACAACTTAAGTGAAAAATATTTGCAGAGATAGTTAGACCTTATGTCCACAAATGTTTGATTAATTTAATAGTTCTTTTTTGCAGTATTAAATCCAACAATGACTTAGAAATATTCTTTTTGTTACAAAATCATAAGCAAATCAAAATAGTTGACATTACATTGAACAAGGTTCTTTCACATTATGTCGATTACTTGTATTGCAGTGTTCAAATTAGCCCAATTTGTTAAATTCAAGGCAAATCAGCTTAAATACTAGCTTCAAGTTTCAGCAATACAGGTACAATTCACTTCTTTATTTTTGATGTACAAATATAATATTACTGAAACTCAATCTAGCATTGTAGCAAAAATGTATTTTGATTGTCAGTGGAAAAATCTTCGCAATAATAAATGATCTTGGCATATTCTGAGTGTTGTTTACAAAAATGAACTTACCGTTGTAGATATAACATAGTTTTATAGGCAGAATGGAAAATAAATCAAAATACTCCTCATTTAAATTTTCAACAAGAAATTTGTTTTCTACATTGATATTCATTATGCTATTGTTAAAGAAGACACATATTCAAATTACTAAACTCGTATACATTTTGTACAAGTCATGAAAATACCATGTGCACATGGTAGTAGACTACTATAAAATTTAAAACAATGGTTGCCCTTATCTATCACGAAAACTTGCCATTAGAAATGGCTTCTCTCTTTGTAGAGATGTGCATCGTATTTGTGATGCTTATGAAAATAAAGGACACTCCTCTATTCATTACATTATTGGCCTGCAATATAGTAATATTCTAGTACTTCTTTGCATTCGTCATTGTTTAATGGATTTGTATCAAGGGGTTTTAGAAAGCTAAGAAAAATACAGAGATAGCAAGGGAAATATAATACTTGCACAAGTCGATGCTTATTTTCACATTTTCTTTGTCCTCATATTAGCCATCTTAGTAGCCCAATGTCTAGAGGATCTATTTACAGTAAACCAGACATGTATGCTAATTCCATTGTACATAGTACCATAGACATTGACAATGTTAGTCAACAGATTGAAGAAGGTGACTGCATGTTGTCAATTGTTTGTCACATTATTAAAGGCAAAGGCGACAATGATGCAGGTCTAATTACCTGTAATTGTTTGGAAAATTATACTGGTACACCTAATTTGTCAACTCTAGCCTTGGATAATGTAGGCCATAGAGCTTCAAAGTCTATATACCTACATCAAATAACTGGTATGAGCCTTATTTGTACATAATTTTCCTGATTTTTTGCATTTATATGCAATAATTGAATTCACTAACAATTTCTTTGTCTCATATATTGTAGAGGATAGTCAAGTTTGGCTTCAACAAAATACTCTATACCACAAAGCTGATAATTTATCCACCAAGCTTCTTACAGGTGACAAAATTTTAAATGTGGAAGTCATGTCAACTACTGAACAGTTCAATAATGACATATCAATTCAACATCAACGTAATGAATACTATTCCTTGACACAGAAGGGTTCCAGCCTGCCACAACAAAGAAAACAATGTTGTCAGCTATGTTCAGAAGTTGAATTGGAGGTGCAACAAGTAAAAAATGACTTAGAAAATATCAAAAACAGCTTGAAACAATTGGAAAACTACAATATCAAACTATGCACATATTTGCAAGACATTGTTAAGCATTCAAAGTGAAGAGTTGTGCAAAAAAATTATTATAGTTTGAACTATATCAAAATTTCAGAGAATGTGCAAACTCTTTGTCAAGCCCCTTCTTTGCAGATATATTGAAAGATTAGATATCAAGGGTGCGAATTGTTTCTAACCAAATATTTCTTGCAATAGGAAGCTTCATATGGTTGTATTATTTACAAATACTTTAGTTTTACTTTGTAAGCTAATTACTAAAATAAGGATGATTATTCACCACCATGTATATATAGTTAGAACAACATATACTTCAGAAAGTTTAGAAAACAATTTACCAAAATCCTATGTCATCAACTATAAATATGTAAATATTAATTTATGTGGAAATAATAATTTGCTGAAGCATTACATTGAAGGTTTTGTGTCTAATGGAAAACTATGTTCGAAGGAAATTTTATTTAACTATGTTCCTTTGACCAATGCACCTATCAAGAATTAGGGTCCCCTTCTTCTTCAATGCATTTGAAAAATATTTGAAACTATGAAATGCTACCTTAGGTGGGTTGGTGATGAATTTGTAAACAAGCTTTTGGTCAATAAACATAATTTGTGGTGCTTTCTTATCATCAAAATCTTTAGAAGATTACATAGTACCAATTCAAATTTTTAACACCTTACTTGTCATTCATGTACAAATGACCTGTACTTTTCATGACTATAGAATATAACTAGTACAATCATTTACAACATTATATTCATTGTTGTCTTGGTTGTATCTATTTTGAAATAGGCAATGGAAAACCATAATTTAAAACAAGAAATAATTTAGAGAAGAGTAATTTATACAATTGCAATTACTATGAATTATGAAATGATATACAAAAATTTAAAAATTAAACTACTTTAATCCATGCTTATCTGAATGCATTGGAAATTAGATATATATGCATTAGTTAATAATAATTGTATATTTTCCTTAGTGCAAGTAATTAGGTACATTAAAAATAATATATATAGTATACAACAAAATCTTTTTGTACTCACATTGTCTACTTTTGTGGCAGATATTCACACATGTATTGACAAACAAGACTATGTCACACAATTAAACTTCACAACCTAAGTGAAATACAACCAACTCCATACATATTTAACAATCACAAGATCAGCTAACACAAACAACAATACCCAATTTGTATTCTCCAAAAACATATCGAAATATTAAAATAAAAATACTAACAACCAAGAAATGGAGATAGTAGATGTTGAAAGTTACAAGTGTTCGGGTCGACAACAAATACAAAACATTGACAATGTACTGAAGTGCAATGGACTATATAGAGCACATAATTTTAAGTACAATATAGGTGACTGTCTATTTGATTCCTTTGAACTATTGCTCGAAGGAAAATACACATCAATTGAACTTTGAAATGGGACAATCGACTACTTTGAAACATGTCTTGCAAGAGGTGAAATAGAAGCAATCAACTCATACAACCTTGAACTACATCCACCAACTCTTCTAGAACTACACAATGTCCCAGATCAAGAAACATATCTACATAAGATGAGATTGTCTGCAAAACCATGTACACCACCCACTGAAGTTGGATTATGGGGAGACATATTTTGTATACATTGGCTATCGAACTGGTTAAAAATACAAATATGTGTTTGGTCAACAACAACGGGGAAGAAGTACTTGCACTACAACAAATCATTGTAAAGTGAGAGATATTACCTCTTTCTCCATGATGCTAATCCTCGTAGTGGTCATTTCAAAACACTATTAAGACTTGAAAACAAACATGCCAAATATCAACAAAATACATGATTATTTGAACTTAAACAACTCATTAGAAACAAGATAGAAGATGAAATTATAGACAGTCGGAAAAGACAAAAGCTTCAAATTAACAATAGTAGTCCAAAAGATGAAACTGAAAAACAAAAGACCAATCATAAAATGAAAATAACATTACACGAACTTAAGAAAATGATAAGAAAAAAAAGAGAAGAAGAAATTATAAACCATGCAAAAAGGCCAAAGTTTGAAATTGACAATATCAGTTCAGAACAAGAGACTAGAGAACAAAATAGCAATCTTAAAAAAAAAATAACATTTCACCAATTGAAGAAAATGATTAGAAATAATCAAGAGCATCAAAACATTGAAGAAAATGTGCATAAAATGTTTCAAACTCTGAACACAACTTCAAATGATAATAATACAACAGAATGCGAGCAAAGTACAATGATAAAATCAAGAAAGTCAACAAGGATAAAATCTTACTCTCCAATTGACATTTACCAAAGAACAATTGAAGACACCCCAAAACATACATGTACAATATGCCATGTATTACATTTCAGAAAAGATATGAGAACCATCAAAGAAAAAGTAAAACAAATATATTATAAGTTAGTAAAATGTGATAATACTATATTGACAGATTCCATATGTCGAATATGCTTTACTGATTTGAAGCAATCCAAGTTGCCTAAGTATGCTACACCAAGTAATATACGGACAAACAAACCATTGCACTATGTACAAAATCTCTCGCTACTAGAAGAATGACTTGTTTCACTCAGAATTGCATTCGCTCAAATATGGGAGTTAGGCTATAAAAGATCCCAAATAGGACTTACAAGCTCTATTATTAATGTTCCCATGAACATGAACATAATACAAAAAGCACTACCACAACCAATCAATAGTACAACAACGATAGCTATATATCTCAAAAGACGCTTGCAGTATAAAAATGCCTTCCAAAAGGGAATGATATGCCCAAACATTGTCATGCAAGCACTAACCCAATTGGTTGAAACAAAACTATACAAATGGCAAAATGTCCAAATTAATGAGGATTGAAAAAGCCTGTTTCGAGACTAACAATGAAGATGAAAACAACAATGAACTTAGTACAACTGATAATGAGTCAGATAGTGAGAAAGAACAAGAACATCCATCTGAAACATTGATACATGGATTCACTGAATCTACATCTATACAAAAAATGGATGATAAAGTCATTGAAATTGCACCTGCACAAGATTTCTATCCAATTGGAATCTTCAAGGACACATATGCCGAAGAAATGAATTTTCCAACATTATTCTTCGGTAATCCACGTGATGAAGACATTGTTAAAATATTTAGCTACCAGAAGATTGCACAATGGGAACTGACAAATTCAAATAGACAATTTGCATACCACACAACAAACTCATTCTTCAAAACAATCAAAGTACTTATATGACAAGTTTTGTCCACAATGTGGATATGAATTCGAACAGGGCAGCTAAAGGGAAGAAAGCTATGTGCAAAGCATGTGAAGGAGAAGCCAGACCTAGAGAAATTGTTGAAATCAGATATAGGCTACATAGATTTCAAAAGAATAAGAATATCACCATACTACACACAACAACTTAAAAAGAACATATTTGCAATGATACGACAACTTGGACCTCCAACTTTTTTTGTTACTTTCACTAGTGTAGAACAAAATTGGGACCCCCTCACAAATTCACTGCAACACTTACAAACTTTACACCAATCAAAACTAGAAAAACATGAATCTTATCAAACAAAGGAAATTGATAAATTCCAATTGATAAAAAATGATCCGATCACTTGTGCACGATACTATAGGCATAGGATAAATGCATTAAAAAAATTGATATTTACAGATTCCAACTTCTTTGTAAATGTCATAGATTACTTCTCTGTAACTGAATTTCAAAATCGAGGAAATGAACATGACCATTTCCTCTTATGGATTCAGAATGCACCGGTTTATGGGAAAGACAAGTATATAGACATAATACAATTTGTTGACAAGTATATCACTTGTAGCACAAAACATTTGAGTCCTGATTTAGCTATACTGCACAAACATCACCACACAAGGCAATGTAAGAGATCTAGAAGAAGAGTTTGTAGATACAATTTCCCCATTCCACCAATGCAAAATACTACGATAATGCAACCATTGCCAGAAAAAAATGAAACCCTAACTACCATTGCAACAAACATAAATTTGAAATTGCAAAAAGGAAACTATGACAGTTCATACACCTTGCAGATGTTCTTAAATGAAATGCAGTTAATAGAGGAAGAATACATATTAGCTCTTCAATCTACAATACTTAGACCGACACTACTCCTACAAAGAAAGCCATCACAAATATGGAACAATAGTTTCTCAAAAAAAATAACTCCCCTATGGAAGGCTAATACAGATGCACAATATATCCTAAATGCATATGCTACAGCAATGTATTGCAGTTCATACATGGCAAAAGTTGACAAATCAATGACGCGCGCTTTCCAAAAAATTTGAAAAGATCACCAACAAGACAATATTGATGCAATCAAGATGATAAGTAAACTTTGAAATGCTTTGCTAAACCTTCAACAAATGTCATCACAGCAAGCTGTGCACATTGTTCTATCACTACCACTAAATTATAGCTCAAGAAAATGTGTATTCATAGATACACAATCTAACAATGACCGTACATTCATACTTAAATCTATGAAACAGATCAAGAACGAACCAGACGAATCTGAAAACATAATTTGCAAATCCATTATAGACTATTATATAAATTGGCCCAACTCTATTGCAAACATTTGCCTTGCACAATTCATCTCCGAATATAACAAAAATGGTACACATATCGAACGTAAAAAAAAACCAAATATTATACGTTATATCAATTTCAACAAACATATAGATGTAGAAAACCACTGTCGAGAGCAATTAGCACTGTACGTGCCATTTATGACACATGAGAATACTTTGAAAGATAATTTCAATTCATGGGTAAGTGCATATGTACATCACGAAAGAACAATACAAACGAATCATTCAAAGTTTACGTACAACAATACTTCTGCTTGGGGTGACATTGATGAAGCTGTAAATGATATAAACTTACAAAATCAAAACATATAGGATGAGGCCTCCTCATTTACAAATTCTAAAGACAAGGAACTATACAACATAAAATCAGACATGAACAATATAGGACACCAAAAGATTTTAAGAAAATTAGTAACGTCCTTTGAAATCGAACAATACCCACAAATAATGGATAATAACGAGTACTTCAAATTAAGGAAAATGCTTAATAAAGAACAACAACAAATTGTGAAGGACATTTTGATTAAAAAATTAAAAAATATGAGAACCCCATTGCACTTGTTTCTAACAGGATGAGTAGGAACTGGAAAGACTTTCACTGTGAACGCAATATACAAAGCACCAGTAGGTATTTATAACACCTCTATCGAAAATGATCCAGACAAACCAAAGGGTCTTAAAACGGCATTCACTGGAAAAGCAACATATAACATAGGTGGAATCACATTACATTCAGCCTTTCACATTCCATTTAACAAATCCAAATTTCTTCCACTCAATACTGAAACACTAGACAAAATGTCAAAGCATTACAAACAACTCCATGTACTTCTTATAGATGAAATATCGCTTGTGGGCTCTACATTCTTACGGTGCATTGACAAAAGGTTACGTGACATAATGCAAATGCCCACTGCACATTTTGGGAACCTTGACACGATCTTTGTTGGAGATCTATATCAAGCACAACCTATACTTGACTCTATTGTCTTTGAAAATAAAGCAACTCAAAAAGAATTGATGCCCTACAACTTTTGGAAAGAGAAAATAAGGTGTTATTCATTGAATTGTACAATGAGACAAAAAGATGACATTTTTATATCAATCCTTAATAGAATTCGCATTGGGTTACAAACAAACAATGATCTGTATTATCTCAATCAACATTTCTCACGCCCACCACCCATTGACCCAACATGTCCTTTCCTATTTTATAGGAAAAAGGATGTTGATGAACACAACAATAAAATGCTATCTATCATTTCAGACAATGCCATTGTCATAGATGCAATCGATGAATATGAAGAAAATAATTTTACAATAAGATTGTACAATCATACGACTATGTTTCCCACACAGATAAAATTGAAACGAAACATTCTTGTTGAAATCTATGCGGGCAACTATAACACAAAAGATGGTCTAGTCAATGGAACAGATGGAATATTTAAAGCATACACAAAATACAATGACATTGGCATTGTATGGCTCAAAATAAACAACCCTACAATAGGACAACAAGAAAGGAAAAAACTAGCTGAATGCTACACAAATGACATTGATAAACAATGGGTACCTATACTTCGCATTGCTAGACCCATTCAAAAAATATCAATGAACAACAAAATAACCATTAGAAAACAATTTCCTATACAAGTATCATGTGCAAGAACCATACATCAGTCACAAGGATCAAGTATCATTTGATCCCATAGACGTTAAACAACAGGGCCTCGCATATACCTCACTTTCATGTACCAAATCAATGCAATCATTAGTCTTGCTCAAACCTCTAACTACAAACAATTTCAAAATAAAGAAAAAAGTACATCTTGAAATGTCATGCCTCCAAACTAATGCAACATGGCAATTTGAAAACATTAATGTATGTTCCCACAACATGCCACAACTTTTGCTCTGCACATTAAACACTCGAAGTTTACAAGCACACACAAATGACATTCTAAATGACTATGACATAATGTCTTCTAACATCATTTGTCTACAGGAGGTTCATAACCATCCTCATCAAAGTAACACTTTACTAAACCTTTACAATTTTGTTGCTATACATAACATACATGGCATTATGACTTTAACTAATAAACATCTACAAATCTCAAAAACAAAAGAACATAGATCAACAAATGTAGAAGCAATGACAATAACAACACAGTTCCTGAACAATGATCTCAATGTTTGTAATGTTTATGCAAGACCAAATGCTCCTATACTTGAAATTTTAACAATCATGAACAAAGTACTATCCCGCATCCCCCCACCAAAAATACTATACATTGTGGGAGATTTCAATATTGACATGGCCATACAAAGCAAACGCCAAAAATTGCTTGTGAATTATATGAAAAAATACAATATACATTTCTTGTTAGACCATTCACACACAATAAACAAAGCATTAATTGATCACATTTGGTCAAATTCATACAAAAACATGTGCTCCATTTATAAAATAGAGGCACATTGGACTGATCACCTTGCTACTTTTATGAACATGCATATCACTGATTCAACAAACTAAAATTCATAATACTAATAAAAATAACAAATAGAATCACAAATACGCATTGTTCGAATATAATAGAATTGCAATTTCCACAACACATAAAATTTTGCATCTACAATTCACAAACAATTTATCCAAAAATGCAAACAAAACATGACAATGATAAAATTTATTCCAATATTACATATCTTTTTTTCCAGGAGAACAATGGAGCCAACAAAGAGATTAGGAAAACAAACACAAATCAATCAAGAATAGATCACAAAAGTATTGAACTTATCTTATCTCAAATTAATTAAGATTATGTAAAGTTAGCAATATTAATGCACTAGTCTTACGATTCTTGTAGATCAAAAGTCAAAGGACAAAATGCCATATCTATTGAAGACTTGAACGCAAGGAAAGTAGGTAGCATCTTCCAAGGGGATGTGCTTGTTGTCTACAAAGCCACACTTGACAAAGCGAACAAAGCAAGGCCTATCCTCCGTGCAAATCTAACAAATTTAAAAGCTGAAATGACAATTACAGTTAATGTTAATGGTGACCTCGTAGAAAAATATGAGGAAAAAATAGTGGCAAATTTTGCAATTTGCATTTCAGGATTTGATATTGCCACAAAGACAGACTATGATCATGGTGACAGTGACTGCATATTAATCCTCAAAGATTCTACCACAATTGAAACAATGCCATGCATGTGTCAAGAATACAATTTCATACCAAGCACCACAATAAAACAACTATGCTTTAGTACAAATGACTACCCCATTGGAACAATTGGAGCTTTGTTAACAAGGACAGGCAAACAAGGTTCACAATACACACTTGACTTCAAAGATGGTGACAATGAAATAGACAAAGTACAGGTAAAAAAGTTCATAATTGTTTCCAAATAACTTGTTCCAAACTTCTATTCAGTATAGGAAAATACTTTGCATACAAAAAAATTTCACACAAAATAACTAACCATGTTACTCTTCAATAGTTGTATCTGCACCAAAGTTTTGGCCAGCAATGCCTCGCAATAGAAGACCACCTACAAAGGAATGAAATCCTTGCAATGCTCTTCAGAAATGTTGTAAAAAAAGTGGACCAAAGAATAACATTCCGCACAAGCCTTTCAACAATCATATGCAAGCTCAATGACAAAAGAACATTGGAAAGTCTCAATGGCTTACTTAATACAACTTATGAGGTAACTATTTTCACAACATGCATCTCTTCATTTTACAAATGCATTTTTTGCACACCACATTAACATTTACCCCTCTCTTATAGGTTGATGGTATCCTTAAAGTGGCAAATCCATTCTCAGTTCCATTCTATGCATTTTGCCCACAATGCAGTTATAAATTTGAAAACTATGGCATGCTTGAAGACAACACTGCTCACTGCACCAGGTGTCACCAAAAAGTCACCTATGTATACTCACTTCACCTCAACACAATACTTACAACTGAAAATAAACAAACTATACAATGTTCTCTTAATAAGTCCACAATTGAACAATTGTTGCCAGCTCTTTAAAATACTACATATGAAGATTACAAAGAAGACAAATCAAAAGTTATCTTCATTCTACATGATTTTACAACTAAGGGCCACTTCACTCTCAACCAAAACAATCTCATTACTCATGCCTTTGTTCTTGAGGAGTGATTTCTACAAAAAGGTAAACATGATACATTACATTAACCTTTATAGATTTCAAACATTTTTATTAACTCTACACTATAACAAATACTAATTTACAAACAATAAAACCAATTTGTGTTTTGCAGGAAGGATACAATCTCTAAGGCAGAAATCAGGGATAGTTGTCATATGGAACAACTTCACTGAAATAGACTACTACTACTTAACAAATAAAAGCAAATTAGATACAAATTTGCTTTCTCTGTTAAAACTTTATATTTATCTTGCACTCTACAAACTGTTGCTTACTGCACTATAAGACTCAACAACTTTTTTAAAATGTTGCTAATGCTGACAAGACAAATTTATTATATTATGCACTGTCCAATAAGACAAAATTTATTATACTCAGTTGTCATTTTGGAAGACTGGATCTACTGATATGTGATTTAGGAAAAAAATTATGTGCTCTATAAGAGTATATTTAATTGTTTGAAGAATTATTTTTATAGGCATTTCTTTTTATGACTTAGTACAGGCCCTATCAAAAGATGTTTGCATATTTGGAACACTATTTTTGTGACCAGTAAATGTAATGTTGGAAATGTTTGCATATTTGGAACACTATTTTTGTGACCAGTAAATGTAATGTTGGAAATGTTTTTTATTTGCAACTATCATATTTGTAAATGTAACAAGTTTCTAATTTCTATCATATTTATGTCTCATTTTTTAGAATTATGCTTTCAAACTTAGTTACATGTTTTTGTGCATGCTCATTTTTTCATATGTTATTTGTTTACTTAGAGATGAATTTTGCATTCAATTCTATTATACTCTCTTTTATATTCAATTCTCATAATTGCCAATCATTCCAAAGCACAAAAGTTAAAACAGGCAGCAACTATGTTGGCAATGCTCATCGAATTTCAATTTACCATGGCAATGCCATTTCCTTCAAAATGTCAAATGCACTTCCAACAATCTCTATACTAATCATAAACAACTCGGCAGGAGCTTGATGCTTTGCATCTCTTGTTTACAACATCTCGGTAAATAAAAAGAGGGAGGCATTGTCAAATTATTTACAAGATCTCGTGTTGCTTCTCCATCTTTTCCTTCAACGCATTTTGATACTTGTCATTTTAAATATAATGAAAAATGAGAAGAAGTCAATAGAAAAATGTATTTAATAAAATGAATGGAGTTTGAATTGTAAAATGAATGGTCATTTTTTCATTTATTAGGCATAGAAAAATGCTATGTACGTAGGGGAAAGGATCCAGTAGTTGTGCACCCTAACTTCGCACTTCTCAAAATCCCATGTGGAAATTTCAAATCACTCCGATTTTTTTACAGTGGGTTACTTGGTAAGTCCCCTACTTATAACTAAGGTTTCAGGGCCACATCATCAAATATAATGCCACATCAGCATTCTTTTTGCCAAGGTGTCCAAAATAGCCCAGAAACAAAGAGAGACCAATAGGTGTGCAAAATGGCCCCAATACTTGTGCAGCTGATGTGGCATCACATGATTGGTTAATTTTCACAACAAATGGTATATTTTATTCAATTATTGGTACTTATCATACAACTATTGGTACAATGTTATACAAAGGTTGGACTTTAAATCAGCAAGCATGGGGTATTAAATCAACAATTTCTATCATAAGAATTGGAAAGCGCTCAACTACTAGGTCCTTTCCCCTAGATAGTTGTTGCTTTAAAGGATTGCGATGTAAGAGACATATCGGTATAAAAAACCATATAACCTTAATGTTCCAATTTATTATCTTTTGTGTCATATACAGAAATCATTTGAAAAAGTGTAAGCTACATGATTGGTAGTTGTTTGATTGAGATATTCAAAAGGATACCAGGGATATGATGTTCCATGTCTATGCCAATAGTGTGGGTACTTTAGAGTAGAAAAAAGTAAATATGAAGATAGAGGGCAGAGGAAGAGGGAGAGAAATAGATAGATAGATAGAGAGAGGTAGATGGAGAGATAAAAATATAGAGATAGAGATGAAGAGACAGACAGATAGAGACAAAGAGTTAGAGGGAGAGATAAAGATAGAGAGAAAGAGATAGGGAAGAAGGGATAGATAGATATAAAGGGGAAGGGAGGGGAGGGGAGAGAGGGAGAAATAAAGATATATGTGGCACTAATAATTGAGTTAGGATAGATAATTTAAACTGAAGTGTATATTATAGTTAAATAAAGGGATAGATGTATATAGTTCTAGAATTGATGATAGATATATGATGTAGGTTTTAATTGGAATATTTGGTTATTGTTGAGAGATTAGTTATCCTAGTTTGACGAATGTTTCAAACTCTAAATTGATAAAGAGAATGATGTAGATGGATCTCGAGCATCTAATGCATAAAAAATGTCTATGTTTTGTTGAAATGAACTAAAAGAATGTAATCATGAAAAGTGTCTCACCATTGATTTATACATCTATGCATATGTTAAGGTAGATTAAAAATATGAAAACATAAGCAAGAAAAATAAATTTGATTATATATGAGTATAAAAACCATATAACTCTAAAAAATATTATCTAATCTAGAAATATTAATACTAATATGATAATACCTTAAATAACAAAAATTAAAAAAATTATTTCCAAATAAAAAATAAAAAGTAAAAAATTTAAGACATCTTTAAATGATCATTAATATATTTATTCTGCACAAACAAAATTAATAATCAAGCCAATACAAAACTAAAAGAAGAATAATTACTAAATTACATCTTATTAATAGAACTTATTAGTTGGAAGGATGGCTCTGTGTTGCGACGGAATGCCTACTATTGGCTAGGGGAAACCCTAGCCGTATTGTCTGTTGTGCCTGGTGCGTGGGGTTTTGGTAAGGGGGTTGTGTGGTGGTGATTGCTGGGGGTGGCATCGGTAAGTGTGGGTGTTGCTGTTGTGAGCTCGTGTTAGCGTTGTGGGGAGGGTTGGTGGTGTTGTCGTTGCCGATCTAGGCTTGATTCATGCGGGTGGCTCAGATTTCTATCGATGTTTTGTGCTCTTCTTTTTGTGGCTGGTCTTCTCATTTAGGTGTGGCTTAGTAAAGGTTGACTTTTATTGTGGTGGGTATAACCCGTCCTTTGACTCGGTATGACAGACCGAGGAGTTTCTCAGGGTGAGTCTTCTCCTGACGCCTTGGTTCCTTAGGACTCAGCTCATACTCTGTATGCAAGTCGTGTCGCTGCTCATTCCAAATCTAAGATGGGGGACTCATTGAAGGGTGGTCTTAAGATCAAGAAAATTAATGGGTACTGTTTGGATTGTCCAGTTTTGGTGATCCAACCCGATACAATCCCGGCTGATGTTGCATATTGGAGAAACCATGCTCTACTATGTAAGTTTTTGGGACTCCGTCTTTCTCTGCTAGTTTTGGAGTCATTGGCCTGAAGGGTCTAGAATCCTGAAGGTGATATGGAGATTTTGGTAGTTACGAATAGTTATTTCACTCTTGTCTTTGAAGGGGGTCCATACTTCTTCAATCAAGTTGGGTTGTTGGGTTGTTTATCAAACCCTAGCATGAGGGGTTTAATTCTGTTGAGGAGCTTGCCTCGCATGTCCCAGTGTGGGTTTGTCTTCCATGGCTGCTGCTAGAATTTTGGAGAGGAGATATTCATCATTCAATTTCTCTCTTGATTGGTAGGCCAGTGGGATCAGCTTGTCAAACTCAAGATCAAAAGGAGATCTCTTTTGCTCGCATATGTGTTGAAGTGGATTTAAATAAACCATTTTCTGATTCAGTTGAAATATGTTTAGAAGCTTCTTCTTGGGTCTAGTAGTTGGACTATGAAACTTTGTCCTTTAGGTGCAAGATTTGTCATGAGTATGGACATTTGAAAAAGAAGTGCCCTCGCTTTAATCAGTCTAGGATGGCATTTAATGGCCCTTCCAGTTCTGACCCAGGGATGGCTAAGGGGAAGACTCCTACGCAGGAGGAGATTCCTGATAGGGATGGTTTTACACCTGTCAAGGCTCGTAATATAGGAAGAGGATAGAAGAGGACCCTGAGGGATAGATAGAATGATGAGAATTTTAATAGGTATGGTTTTACACCTATCAAGGCTCGTATCAAGGATGCTCCTATGGTGTCTCAGTTGAACTTGCAGGGTGGACAGATAGATCCTGACTTGCCTTCACAACCCTCAGTTGAACCGTATCATTATAGGAGGAATGAACCAATGGGGAGTGGTATAACTGGGACTCACATTGGTACTCTAACAATTGAGGTCGCTAAGCCTAGGAAGAACAACAAGGCCTCTTAAGGGCTAGGCTTGCAACTAAAACCTTTAAAGAGAGGACCTTTTAAGAAATCATTAAAGGTGTGTCGTAAGACAGACCAGGAAAAGGTTAAGTTGATGGGTGATACTTTGGTGGAATACGGTTCAGTGAAAACCATTGACTCACATTTCTCCCAGGTTCATAAATGATAGTGTTATCTTGGAATGTGAGGGGCCTGAACAACGTCCCTAGACAAAAGGTTGTTCATGATTTGAATGTTGCTCATTCTCTAGATGTTGTCTTTATCCAGAAGACTAAATTATCTATGGATAGTATGCTAGCTAAAGCTTCTAGAATTTGAGCTCAAGGTTATTGCCAATGTATTGGGGCTCATGGTAATTCCGCTGGGTTGGCTTGTTTATGGGAGCCAAGAAAAGTGGTTCCCCTTTGGTGGAATTCTGGGAGGTCCTCTCTTTCCTTGATTGCCTCAATTTTGGAGTTAGGTGAAATTTGAATGTTCACTAATGTTTATGCTCCTACTAATCTCCCAGGTAAGTCTCAATTATGGGAACATAACAAATATGTTCGTTCTCTAGCACCCCTTCTCCCTTGGATCTTGGTTGGAGACTTTAATGCAATAGGTAGCCTCAATGAGAAAAGAGGTGGTATAGCCTGGCTTGACCCCTCTGATCTCCTCCTTAATGCTAATTTGGATCTTTTGAATGTGGTGGATGTTAAACTGAGTAATCATATATTTACTCGGAATAATAGAAGGTTTCATGAGGAGGTTATTTCTGAGAGATTGGACCGGTTTCTGGTTTCATGCTTTTGGATGGGAGTTAGTTGGTCTACCTGTTCGGAGATTCTGGATTGGTGGGGCTCAGATCACTGGTCAATTAAACTTTCAGCAAGTCTCTTTAAATCCTTGAAGAACCCTTCTTTAAAGTTCCAACTTATGTGGTTACAACATAACTCTCTTTTGGACTTGATGTCTATTTAGTGGCATGAAGGAAGACCTGCACATGGCCAAGCTATATACTCTTTTGTCAAAGGACTACAATTTGTCAGGTATAAGCTTAAGCGATGGATTAGACATTATTTCTGTAATCTTCACTCTAATAAAATGAATGCTCAATCTCAGATGGATAATATTACTTGCCATATTCATGACCAAGGGCTCACCTTGGATCTGTAAAGAGAGGAGAAGTCTACTATGAAGGATTTGGAAGAGTGGGAGGTTAGGGAGGAGATTTTTTGGAAACAGAAATCTTGAATCGATTGGCTCCAAGAGGGTGATAGGAATAGTGTGTTATTCCATAACTCAATTAAGGTAAGGTGGAATAGTAACTTCATTTCTACTTCGATTTCTACTAAATGTGTCCAACTCTCTTCTTTAGGGGATATATCTTGTGAGGCATCTCAGTATTTTTAATCTCTATTTATAGAAAACTCTCCTTCAGCTGATTAGGATGAAAGATCTATTTTGGCGTGTATTCCTTCCCTGGTTTTGGTATAGATGAATGAAGCTCTTATTCCACCCATCACGCTCCAAGAACTAGACCATGTTGTCTTCCATATTAAAAAAGGTAAAGCACCAGGTCCTAATGGTTTTCCTATTTATTTTTTTCAATAATTTTGGGAGATTATTAAATTTGATTTGTTGGAAGTGGTCCAAGAATCCCATAGAAACAAGAAGATGCTAAAAGCTATGAATTCTACCTTTTTGGCCCTCATTCCTAAAACTTATGGTGCAAACAAGCTGGATCAGTTTCGTCTTATTTCCCTTTGTAATATGGTTTATAAAATTATCACCAAGCTGATTGTAGATTGGCTTAAGGTTTGCCTTATTTCCTTGATCTCTGCTAAACAAGGGGGATTTGTTGCTGGTAGGTAGATTTTTTATGAGATCATGATTGCTATGGAGGCTATTCACTCTATGGAAAGCTCAAAAGATAAGGCCATGTTCATCAAACTTGATATAGCTAAGGCTTATGATAGAGTTAAATGGTCTTTTCTACAGGGGGTGTGATTGGCCTTTGGTTTTAGTGTTGAATGGGTCGATTGGATCATGAGTTGTGTCACTTCTACCTCATTCTCAGTTTTTATCAATTGGGATCCTTCTATGCTATTCAGGGTGTCGAAAGGCCTAAGGTAGGGAGACCCTCTTTCTCCTTACCTATTTATCATCATGGCAGAGCGGCTTGATAGGTTTATCCATTCACAAGTTTAGTAGGGGTTTATACAGGGCTGGAGTTGGTCAAAAAAATTTCTCCTATCTCCCATCTCTAGTTTGTGCATGATACAACGTTGTTGGGTGTGGCTAGGATTGTCGAAGCCATTAACTTTAAGAGATCCTTGGATGCCTCGGGTCAAAATATCAATGAAGATAAGTCGTTGATGGGGAGATTCTCTCAAAAGAGTCACACCTTTCTCAATAGGTAATTAAAGGATGTTTTAGTGGGCTTCTATCACTCTTCACTTGTCCATTAACAAGTCAAACACTCAAACTCTCTTGGAGTGCTCCCTATCAATTTGTGTTCTATAGTTTCTCTCAAGCATGGCTGAGATTCACTAGAGTAAATACAACCATTAGACCATCCAAACCTCCAACATATACTTGCAAGGGTTTTATGGGGTGTTTTATAGGTGTTTCAACTCCATTCAACTGGTTATTCAATTGGTTTCTCACCATTTTCACATCGCTCCCTCTTCTTCCTATTTTCCAGGCCTAGTAGCCCTAGAGCCTCAATTAGCCCTACCTTGCCAGGTTTAGGGCAAATAATCATAAAAAAATAAAAGAACCCCTCAAAACATTTAGTGATCTAAGTACCCTTTTGGGAAAACTTTTAGATCCACTAGGGTAGGCTGTCTGGTCTATCCATACTGGTATGGATCCCAAAATTGCATTTTTGAGGGTTTAGGGGTTACCAATCTTCACCAATGCGGTTAAGAGGCTTCTACACTCTATCACACCTCTATCTCTTCAATGAGACTTCTATTCATTACACTTCCATGCCAAACACTTGGCACATTCATATTTTTTCAACCTTGCAAGCAAAGACAAAATTTACAATCATTTTCCTAGTCGAGCTATGGTAGAGCTCGCCTAGGAAATGATAGCAAGTTTCTTCCCAACAACTTCTGTGCCATTCCAAAAATTATGTACACTGCACAAGGGTTCCATGACCTAAATACCAAGGGTCATTGAGAAAACTCAAGGGATTTCAGGTTGGAACCATGACTGGGCTTCTTGAACCCTTGCTCAGTCTAAGAGCAGTGCAATAAGAGACAATTTATAAACACAATTCAACCCTCCACTAAGAGAAGATATAAAAACTTCCTAAGAAATAAAATATCATCTATTAAACCTTCATGAAATAATAGTAACATGATCAAACCATTTTGTACAACTTGCTGCTAGCAAAATGACAAAATATAAGGCAAAAATCTGGAAATTATCTTCAAATTCAATTCAAACTTGCTCTAGGATATTCCAGTCCCTGTAAAATCATTCAAGGATAATTTTATATTCCATCTTGGTCATAACCAACTCCTCATCGATTTCCTAACCACTAATTTTCTCAAAAATGTAAAGTTGCTCAAAAAGTTGCAAAAAGTTGTCAAGCAACAATGACAACTTTTGCTTAATTTTGCATTTTTGCCTTTTATGCATTACTACTCTTACTAAAACTCTTAGGATGATTCCCTAACATGAAAATGATATTATTAAATTCCTAATGAGGCTCTACAAAACTTTTTACATCGTAATGCAAAATAATGCCTTTTTTAGGCTTACAAGGGCTCATTGGCCAAATCTAGGAAAACAAACAAACCTTGGTGACAATCACTCTTGAAATGACTACCAAACACATATGTGGACCTCTAAATAGTCCATTATTCAAACATTGATCCAAAATATGCACAATCACTCCAAAATTTTAAAATGCATTAACAAACTGGTTAAAAGCTAGGTGCTCCTTCACCATACTCCCCCAATGAGAAAGAAGTTGGTGCAGGGCACCTAACACTCCAAGAATGAAAGGTTTGTTTTCTTTCTAGTCTATGTGTTATATTTTTGATGTAATAATGGACAAACCATTGAGGACTTAGTAGAGCCATGGTTGAGTTGTCCAAGTTTTGGTTTGAGTTAATTGTGCTCAGGATGTTGATAGCCTAAGAAGTGAGATGTTTAGGTAATTCATAGGTAAAGTACTATAGATGGATGTATTCATGTATTAGGGGTCAATTTAGTTGTGTTTATGTCTTCTAGGGTGTTTTAGGACCTTCAAGAGTCTTAGAATGATTAGAATTAAAAATTGCATCTTGGAGAAAAAGTGAGCAATATTTTGCAATTTCTTGCAAAAGTTGCATTTTTGGTTATAGGCATTCGGAAGTTGGTTGAACCAAGTGAAACAAGTGGATATAAGCCAAATTTAACTTCATTGTACGGTTTGGAGGATTGGAAATGCAAGAGAAAATTTTTGGTTTGTGAAGCAACCTTGTTTCCACAGGTTTTTGACAGTTTTTGTCTTGTTTTCATTGTTTGTACGGTCTAGTACGGACTAGATGGTGTAAAATCATTGCCATATTTGAATTTGCATTGTATTTTCTTTCATTAAGGTTTATTTGTAGGTTTGATTTCCCCAGGTTGTAGAGATTTCTTCCATTCTTTGTAACTAGGAGCAAAACCCTTGCAAGTATGGTTTAAGGGCAAGAAAATGGCTCTAACCTAGGCATTCTTTGATGGAACATATTGAAATAACTAAGAATGATAGGTTAGAGTCTGTAAATAGCTTAATAATAGGGTGTGTGGTGTTGCAAGTCTAGGACAAGGAGAAACAATGAAGTCCTAGGCTCACCGTTGGCAGTAGGTGAGTTAGGACAGTAAGAAAAGTGTGATTTGTGAGCACATGGGGATTGATATAGGACCAAGTGGCACATGAAAAGAAAGAACTCTGAGTGCCCTAGAAGGTTGCCAAATTTTTTGGAGCATTAAATTTTATTGGTGAAGAGTTTTAGACCCATCTTGCCAAGTCATTGGTTAGGCCTAAAACCCTTAAAAATAGTGCAGCATTGGAAACCCCACTTGTACTAAAAACCCAGATGCACTTTTCTAGTATTGTCTATAACTTCCAAAAGGGTACTCAAATCCATGATTTTTTTTTAGTCTTGTTTGGGACTTCTGCAAATTAAGACCCTAAAACTACCTAGGGAGGGCTAATGCAATTAGGCCTATTTAGGGGCCGATAGAGACTGTTGGCATTCTACAATCTAGTGAGAAATGATGGTGTTGTCATTGATAGAAACCTACCAACAACCTACTGGAAACCTTCAGGCAACCACCCAGCATTCATCTGGTAAACCACTGGCAGGCACCGACACTGATAGACACTTCACCGATAGCGACAACAATGCATACCAGCACTCCAGCCGATAGGAACAAACTTTTGTTTATTGTATTTAATTATAAATATCTTTTTCTAAAGCCGACATGGCATATTGTAATAGACTCATATGTATGAGATCTTGTAAATCATTTTGATGTGAGAGGATGATATAGAGAGGATATAGAAGATGAGATATATGCGAATTCATAGGACATATTTTGTATAAGGTTTATGGTTATAGTATGAGCTTAAACCGGTACTGAACCTGGCATAGTTGATGCTGATTTGAAGCAGTACATTGTATTGGATTTTCATAATCCATTTTGTAAGTCAGTGAGACTTATATTTTGTAGATTGAGCAGTGAGCTCTAGGCAATTGGCCTTCCTACATGTGCAGGCCCCTCATTGTAAGTAATATCCATTCATTGGCTAGTGAGTGAATATTGTGGGTCACAAATCCCATCGAGATTTTTCCCACATTGAGTTTCCTTTTTAAACATCTTGTGTTATGGTGTGTTTTCCATGCTATCTTTATTGTTCTTATTTACTGCATTAACTCTTATTTACCAATACACTATTTTGGAATGCAAAATATTAATAAGGTCAAAAATTCTATTAACCGGTTAGATACTGATTCACCCTCCCCTCTCAGTATCTTTGGGACTATCATTAATCCTAGCAATTGGTATCAAAGCCTTGTCCTCTATTTTCAAAAGCCTAAGAGCTTGAGGAAGATTCTGACACCGATATAGATGGAGAACTTAAGAAAGCAATTGGAAGGAGCTCTTGTAGACTATGATTCAAAGAAGTTGAAGAATATCAAACTTGAGATGATTTGAGGACTGCACAGGAATGCATTCAAGGACTTCAGGAGAAACTTACTATTGATAGAAATAAGAGAAAAGAACTTCATGAGAAGATGCAAAATGACAATAATGAAAAGGAAACTCTTAATGAGCTTGTGAACAAGATGAGGAAAGAAAACATGACTATGAGGAATGAAATGCAAGATATGACTATGAGATTTTGTAAAGACATTGAAGATAGGAAGAAGAATGAAGATGAATTGACTAGGAGACTCAATGATGTTGGTAATGAAAATCTAAGACTCGGTCATGAAAATGATATGTTAAAGACAAATTTGATTCACATGCAACATGATAAAACTGAACTTATGAGACAGATTGGAATTCTGGAAAATGAGTTGGCCACTGCAAATCAATATAAAGAGAAATTCAAGAAAAGTTCAGAAGAACTTGATGATATGCTGAAAAGTTAGAAACCTAATGGAGATACTAATGGACTTGGATTTGAAGTTGGTGAAAGTTTCGGTACTGCAAACAATCATGATCACAATAAACCGATAAGACAACCTAATGCTTACAAATTTAATGGGAAAGGCTTTAACTGTAACAAGTATGGTCATAGAGAAAATCAGTGTAGATCTAGAAACAATCAAATCATTAATGCACCCACCGGTCAATGTTCCAAATGCAACACAGTTGGTCATAATTCAAAAAAGTGCAGAATGAATGTGAGATGTTATGTTTGTGGAAGATTTGGGCACTTATCTAATCAATGTAGAACACAAACCGACATAGGATATGGAAAGGCTGTTCAAAAGAATAATGTGACTTGTTATTCTTGTAACAAGATTGGACATATTGCAAAATTTTGTAGAAGTAAGACTTCACCGGTAAATAATAAAGGACCTAGTTTGAAAGGCAAAGAGAAGGTAGATGAGGTAAAGTAAGAATTTTCAAAACAGTGGATTAGAAAGAGAGATCAAAATGTTGATGAGACTATTCCTTCACTGGTAGAATAGAGTATTACTCCACCGACAAGAGATTCTTCATCCAAATAAGAACAAACCCTTTAAGGGTATTGCAAGAAGTTGAATATCATGCAGCTTACCCTTGGTTGATGGTGTGAAGATGAATTTCTTCTCTACTGGCAGATGTGTTATGTTTCACTTAACTAGCGAGCATTTAATGCGGTTGTTGAAAGAAAAGACATTATAAATCATCGGTTTTCCATCTTTTTCAATTCACCGAGCATTCAAACTTTTAGAGAGCGCGCAATCTAAGTGAAGGAATTCAAGCTGAAGAAGTGAAGCGATTTCTTTCAAGCACTCAACCTTTATCAGGAAGCTTAAGGTATTTTTCAAATGGCTTCCTCTTCTGCTCCAGAATTTATTGAAAACCCTACTATTGTGGAAGTTCTAAAATGCCCTAGGCCCATTTTAAAAATCATTCCCAAAATAGCTAAGCAAGATGATTCCATAGGCACATTTTTCAAAAATTCCTAAAGGTGTAGCTTATGCTGAAGACCCTAGAATTTCCATTCACTGCAATATTGAGGAACTAGGTTAAGAGGAAGTATTGAAGATGTTTAGAACCATTATCTATGATGCAAGTGGAAATGTCAAACCTGAGCACAAAATTATTGAGACCTTAGCTTTTATGGAAATCTTGGACATCCCTAAATTTCCTAAGGAGGTAGTGAGAATTTTCCTTAGCAGGGTACATGGAGAATTTCTTTGGCTAGATTCAGTTTGCAAACTCACCAAGGAAGCAATTAGGGCAGTGACAAGTTTACCCTCCACCGACAGCAAACCTGACAAAACAAAGAAGGTGCCCAACAACACAGTCATGACCTTAACAAGAGCAACATCTGATAGTACATCCCTAAGAGTAAATGACATCAAGGATATCAATGTCAGATTCATAAGTATGATCTTAGGTTACAAAACCACACATGCAAATAGACTCAATTCAGTTTCTAGTCTTTTGCATTAAAAGTGCTTATGATATGGTAAATAATGATGCAAAAGTAGATGTGTGTGAGTGGCTAAAGGATGAATTAATAGACAACCCAAAAAAGATAAAAGGTGATAAGAAAGGAACATTTTACTCTGGTAATCTTTTGGTATGTCTTATGTTGTATTTCTCAAACGAAGTTCCCGATATTGGAAACAAAGATTTTGGATATGACAATTGCAAGAAGCCTTCAACGGCATGGGTACTAATAAGGAACACAATATAACTGAGTATTTCAAAACCTTCCAAGCCAAAATGAAAACAAGAGAGAGACTACCACAAAGTATAGTAGACAAATATGATAAGGAAATCTGCTTTGTGACTAAGAAGGATGAAATATGGATGGAAACAGTTCTTCCTAGAACTGTATGGGTAACTAAAATGGGGTATGAAGCTGATGTAAATATTATTGAAACTTATGCTAAAGCCCTATTAGAAGCACCTAGAGAACCAACGGAAGAAGTTTTTGGTAATGTAGAAACAATTGAAAGTGGTGTACAGACATTGAAACAAAGAAAGAAAAGAGAAAAGTACATAAGGAGTACAACAAAACAATTAAAGGAAATCAAAGAAAACATCATGAGCATTATTGGAATAAAGGAATGTGAACTAGAAGGATTACAACCAGAGGCACATATCTCACTGGTTGGTACATCATCTAAAAGTGAAATACCTGCTGAGTTCAAGAGAGTTGATAGGAAGAGAAAACCCTCACCAGTACCCTCACCTTCACCAAAGAAAACAAGAAAGAAGCAACATGCAGTAAGACAACCGGAAAAGAATTTGACACCCAAGAAGAAACAAAAAAATGTTATACCACCTTTGGATAACTTACTGAGTGAAATCACTGATGATGGAAATGTGGCAAATGTGAGCAAACTATATAATACATTCACTGATTCTGAGAAGGAAAGTATTGAGAGCAACATAATTCTACATCTGGACATTTACAAGAAAATATTAATTGAAGTTGTAGATGATTTTCCAAATGAATTGTATAGAAGGTTAGATGCAAAGAGGATTGCAGCTATGGATCTAGATAAGAAACTTAATATTGAAAAACTACTAGTTGTACATCAGGTTAAGTCTAAAGAAGAGATTGATGAACTAATTAGTGAAACTAATTGATCAGTTTTTGCAAGTGGTCATTGGCATGTGAGCCTAATGGCTGAAAGAGTTAATGAAATTGTAGAGGAAACAACAAAGAAATGGGACATCTTTTTTGTAGAAAAAGAAAAATAGGAAGAATTGAACATACCCAAGAAAACTTTCAAGGTATATAAGAAGGACAAAGACAAAGGAAAAGGTAAAGTTGGTGGAATACCAAACATAAAAAATAACTGACAACCAACCACCACCCTTGGCTACTACACTGGAAAACACTAATGACATATCGGTTACTAAAAATATTGACACAACACATGAGAACACTAACCCTGAATCAAAAATTCTATTCACAATGAATATTGATACTCAAGAAGTGAACATTTTTGTCGATAAGGATAGCATAGAGGTGAAGAATGATATTACTAGAAACATTGCTGAGCAACTGGCATAAAATATTGAGGTTGGAAAACAAACAAATAAAGAAGAGAAAATAGAGCATTCAGTGGAACCTTTGGACAATAAAATGAATACTAGAAGTATTGATGCTAGCACTAAAAAACCCACAGAGACAATGACAAAGATACCGACAACAAATAACATAGAGAAACTGGCAGATATACAGGTACATATTGAGACAATGCCACTGGTAATCATTGAGCAACCCAAACCATTGCTAGTAGAAATGCAAATTGAGACTGATCCACCGAAGGTTGATACAAGCAAATTGGTTACTAATACTGCAAGCACTAAGATAGTAAAAGAAGTTGGTCAGACATTAGGTACCTCACAAGTAAATTCAGACCTACAAATGTGACAGAAGTGCTTCTGGACTCAATAAAAAAGATAACTGATTGTAATGCTTTGTCCTACAAGGCAATTGATGATACCATAGTTATTCTTAAGATTATTGAACCAAAATGCAATATAGATAATGTAAGGGATTCTTTAAGTCAGTTAGACACATTCATTGTTGGAAATGTAATAACAGTTGATCAAATAAATTAGGAAATGTTCAAAGAGAAGATAGAAAAAGAAAAAGAAAAATTCTTTGAGGAAACAATAAAGAAGTTCCCGAAACACATTAACACACTTTTATCGATACTAAATACAACAATTTTGGAGTATAAGGAATTGTACAGAGAAACATGCAAGCCACATCTGTTGACCCAGGACATTGAAAAAGAAATAAGCAGAGTACAAAAGGAAATTGATGATATAGATGATAAGATCATTGGTTCATCCAAACCTATATCAGTTATTGAGCAAGGGATAGCAGGATTTGGGGAAAAGTTGGATAAATTTGAGAAGGAAAAAGAAAGGATCATGGAAAATGCCAGAGAACTGAAGTATAAACTTAGTCCTAAGTTGGATACTCTTATCTCTCTGAGAAATGAGATCTCTAAGGAATTAATTCAAGGAGAAAGATCACTGGAGGAGCATATGCATCATCTCACCGATACAATCCAACGAACTGAGGAAACCATAAATGATAGCAACAGATTCATGCAGAGTTTAAACTTAGTTTTGGTTGATTTATTTCAAATTGTAACCAACCTGTTACAAACCTTAAGGTAAAATTTTGCACTCGTTTTGACAATTTTTGACAACCTTTGTCATTGATGTCAAAGGGGGAGTAGTGGACAGAGAAAAATGGTTATTCAGAGGAGATCATCTGCTCAGGGGGAGTACAACTTTTTGGTACATTTTTTGGACTTCATTTTTGGAAACAGTTTTTAGATTTTTCTCATGAGTGTTGCCATCAATAACAAAGGGCTAGATTGTTGGCATTCTACACTCTAGTGAGAAATACTGGTGTTGTCATTGATGGCAACCTATCGGCAACCTACTAGAAACCTTCAGGCAACCAACTGGCATTCATCTAGTAAACCACCTGTAGGCACCAACACCAACAGACACTTCACCGACAATGACAACAATGCATACCGACACTCCAGTCGACAGGAACAAACTTTTGTTTATTGTATTTAATTGTAAATATCTTTTTGTAAATCCATCATGGCATATTATAATAGACTCATATATGTATGATATCTTGTAAATCAGTTTGATGTGAGAGGATGATATAGAGAGGATATAGAAGATGAGATATATGTGAATGGATAGGATAGATTTTGTATAAGGTTTATGGTTATATTATGAGATTAAACCGGTATTGAACCTGGCATAGTTGATGCTAATTTAAAGCAATACATTGTATTGGATTTTCATAATCCATTTTGTAAGTCAATGAGACTTCTATTTTGTAGATTGAGTAGTGAGCTCTAGGCAGTTGGCCTTCTTGCATGCGTAGGCCCCTCATTGTAAGTAATATCCATTCATTGGCTAGTGAGTGAATATTGTGGGTCACAAATCCCACCGAGGTTTTTCCCACACAGGGTTTCCTCATTAAACATCTTGTGTTATGGTGTGTTTTCTATGTTGTCTTTATTGTTCTTATTTACTACATTAACTCTTTATTACCGATACACTATTTTGGAATACATAATACTTAATAAGGTCAAAAATTATGTTAACCGGTTAGATACTGATTCACCCCCCCTCTCAGTATCTTTGGGACTATCATTAATCCTAATAGAGACCTAGAAGGGTTAGGAATCTAGGGCGATGGATTTGGTGAGCCTTAAACCTCAAAACACATTGAAGACACCTTGTAGATACATTGGGAAACCATAGGAAGTGTTTGTGTATTAAGATCCTTGTAGGAGTGGTTGGAGCCTAAGAGAGGAGTGTGTGGGTAGCTAGGTGGAAAACTCAAGTGGTGGAGTTGATTGTCTAGAAACCATTGGCTATACCTAGGAGGCAAGCCAAGAAGGTTCACACCTTGGAGGTCTCATTATCATAACCCCTACCAAGTGCCATAGGAAGGACTTGAGTAATTGTAGGGTTGAGTAGGACAAGTCACTCAAGAAGGTGTAACAAACAAGGCTCCAAGACTCTCTGCATCACAAGTCAAGTGACTCCTTTAGGAAACAAAGAGAGGGGAATACCAAGCTTAGATAAGTCTACTTCAAGTAACCAAGTAGCCCCTGATGCTGAAGTTGTTTCCATTTGACCAAATGTTCCATATAGGCAGTGTGCCTTGTCTTCTTAAGGATTATTGAATCCAATACCTTCTCAGCTTGGGGCATGGTTGCAAGGGGCAAGGGTAGGTCTGAAAGTTCTTGAGATACCTTGGAGACTCTACTAGATTCCTCTATAAGTGTTCCCTTATACTGCACCAAGTCTACAACATTAAATATAGGAGATAAAGCCATGTCTTCAGGTAGGTCAAGTTTGTAGGCATTGTTCCCATACTTGGACAAGACCTTACAAGTTCCAATCCTTCTCATCTAAAGTTTACAAGGGACACCTTTCTGAAGCCTTTCTTTGTTCAAATGAACCATGACCAAGTGCCCAACAGAAAATTGTATATCCCTTCTCTTTTCATCTACTTTATCTTTGATCCTTTAAGAGGTGTATAGTAAGGCTTGCCTAACTTGCTCATGAATCTCTTGCATGGATTGAGCCATGTCCATAGCATGTCCACTCTGTTGTCCCATCTTCCCAATATCTCTGACCTCCAACACACCTCTAGGATGAAGTCCATAAACCACCTCAAAAGGGCTCTTACTAGTTGATCTATTCACACTGTCATTGTAGGCAAACTCAACTTGATGGATGATCTGATCCCAAGCTTGTCCATACTCCTTTTTCAAACACCTAAGAAGGTTTCCAAGTGTTCTATTGACCACCTCTATTTGGCCATCCATTTGGGGATGGTAGGCTGAACTGAAAGACAAGTTAGTACCCGAATCTCTTCCATAAAGTCTTCCAAAAATGACCAATAAATTTTGCATCTATCTGATACTAAACTCATACGTAAGCCATGAATCCTAATGAATTCTTTGAAAAACAAGTGAGCAATATGACTAGCATCATGAGTCACCTTACATGGAATAAAATGGGTAATTTTGCTAAATCTATCTACCACAACATAGATGCTATCAAATCCTGATTTGGCCTTGGGAAAACCAACCACAAAATCCATACTCACACATTCCCATGACCAGTTAGGGATAGGTAAAGGCTAATAGAGACCATCATTAGAAGAAGTGCCTTTGACTTTTTGACAAACTACACATTGCTCTACATATTTTTTGATATCCCTTTGCATCTTGGGCCAATAGTAGAATCTTTGGACAAGTTCCAAAGTCTTGTTCAATCCAAAATGCCCACTCAAACAACCATTGTGTTTCTCTTGCATCAAATTTTCTCTCATAGACCCTCTAGGTACACAAAGTTGTCCTCCTTTTAAAAATAGACCATCTTGTAAGGTAAAATTTGGATATTCACCATGAAAATGATTTCTAAACTCTTGATAAACCTTGTGGATGGCAGCAAAGTCTTCATCATCTTGGTACAACCCCTTGAAACTATCCACCCCAATGCTATTGAGATTCACTTCTTGAACTATTAGCAACCTTCTACTTAATGCATCAACAAATCTATTGCATTGACCTTTCTTATATTTAATAGTGGAAGTATATGAATGAAAATACTCTACCCATTTGATATGCCTATGATTCAACTTTTCTTGAGAATTGAGAAAACTAAGAGCTTGGTTATCAGTATAAACCAGAAATTCTTTAGGCAACGAATAATGCCTCCATTTCCTAAGTGATTGGACAAGTGAATATAACACTAGATCATAGGAAGAATACCTTTTCTTGGCATCATTGAGCTTCTTATTGAAAAATGCAACCGGTCTATTTTGTTGACTTAAGACTGCTCCAACTGCTATGTTGCTTGCATCACATTCTATGGTGAAGAGCTTGTCAAATCTTGGAAGAACTAGTACCAGTTGAGTAGCCACCTTTGTCTTTAAGAGATCAAATCCTCTTTGTGCTTCTTTTGTCCATTGAAACTTAGTCTTCACACCTCCTTTGATTGTGTCACGCATAGGTGCACATATCTCACCGAACCCTTTGATGAACTTCCTATAAAATTATACCAAGCCATGAAAAATCCTCACTTCACTTGTTGTCTTAGGTGTAGGACAACTAATTGTGGCTTCCACTTTAGAGGAATCCATCTTCAAATCACCACTTGAGATTACAAACCCAAGATATACCAACTCCTGTTTCATAAACTCACATTTCTCCAAATTGATGCTTAGTTGCTCATCACATAATTTCTTCAATACAATCTCTACATGCTTAATATGTTCATCTTTAAACTTGATAAAAATCAAGATGTCATCTAAATAAGCAACAAAAAATTTACCAATATAATCCTTTAGTACTTCATTAATGAGTCTCGTGAATGTGCTAGGGGCATTTGTGAGTCCAAATGGCATAAAAAGCCATTCATAAAGTCCTTCTATGGTCTTGAATACTATCTTCCATTCATCTCCCACCTTGATTTTGATTTGGTGATAACCACTTTTGAGGTCTATCTTGGTGAAGTATTCATCACCTCCTAAACAATCCATCAAATCTTCAATTCTTGGAATGGGAAACCTATATCTGATTGTAATCCGGTTGATAGCTCTAGAATCAGTGCAAAGTCTCCAAGTACCTCCCTTTTTTGGGGCCAAAACGGTGGGAACTGCACATGGGTTGATGCTCTTCCTTATCAGACCATTATCCAAGAGATCTTGTATTTGTTTAGCTACCTCTTTATTCTTCTTTGGTGTCATTTTATAAATTGCCTTATTAGGCAATGAGTCTCTGGGTATGAAGTCAATTTGGTGACTTATGGCACATTGAGGAGGCAAGGTTGTAGGTTCTCCATCACTGATAATGCTCTTAAACTGATTTAGAATCTATTTCACTTCATTGGGAAAGTATAATTTCTTATCCTTGATTTCTTCTTTTGGTTTCACTACAAGTGCAAACTCCACTCCTTCTCCTTCCTTGAGAGTGTTAATGAACTCCTTCTCACCAACTAGAAGCACGTTGGGACCTTTAGATCTGACCTCTTCCTATTTTCCTATGGACTAAATTTTATAGCTGGTCTCGCTATTGGATTTCCCACTCTTCTCTACCAACTTTGATTCCCCTTGGGACCTTTGGTCTACACTTCTTCCACCATATCTACCTCTATGACCTCTACCATCTCTTCCCCTACCTCTACCTCTATTGATTTGCTCTTGTTTCTTTTTACTCTTCTCTTCCTCGTTGACTACCAATTGATAGAGCTTATGAACCATACTGGGACACAAAAAACTCAACTTTTCTTGTATATTCCATCTCAAACCGTTCAAATACCTGGCTACCTTGATGCTTTCATCTTCCAGTACCTTAGATCTTAGACACAACTTCTGAAATTCCTCAGTGTAGCTGCTCACATCTAGTTCTCTTTGTCTCAAGTTTTGTCTCTTCTTGTGTAAATGAATTTCATAGTCTTCGGGGATATAGGCTTCTCTCACCTTGGCTATTATTCCTTTCCAAGTGGCAATTGGGTTCTTACCCTCCTTTTGCCTCTCCTCTTGGATGAACTTCCACCAATTCAAGGTTTCTCCTCTTAATCTAGATTTGGCTACCTTCAACTTTTGTGCTTCACTAATCCCATCACATTCAAAGTGATTCTCCAATCCTTCAATCCATTCCACGAACACTTTTGGTTCTATTTTTCCACAAAAAAGTGGCACTCCTTCTGGGGACTTCCCTCCTAAGGATTTTATGGCTCTAAGGAAAGTTTATTCAAGTATAATAGGATGTAGTTAAAGTGTGCCATCCTCTTCTACTACTTCTTTACCCTTCCCTTCATTGATCTTGATTGTTACCTTCTCAGTCTTGTCTTCAACTTTGCCTAGTTTACTCTCCAATTGTTGTAATTTTACCCTGAGGAGTATATTATCTTCCTCTTGATATTCTACCTTTTTGGCTAACTCTGCATTAGTGACCATCCTGAGGCTATTTTTACCTACTAACTCAGTCTCTGACAGCAACCAATTTTTCCCAAATCTTAACTTGCTTTGATGCCACTTTAATGGGGAGATTCTCTCAAAAGAGTCACACCTTTCTCAATAGGTAATTAAAGGATGTTTTAGTGGGCTTCTATCAGTCTTCACTTGTCCATTAACAATTCAAACACTCAAACTCTCTTGGAGTGTTCCCTATCAATTTGTGTTCTATAGTTGCTCTCAAGCATGGATGAGATTCACTAGAGTAAATTCAACCATTAGACCATCCAAACCTCCAACATATATTGACAGGTCTTTTAGGCAGTTTTTTATAGGCTTTTCAACTCCATTCAAGTGGTTCTTCAATTGGTTTCTCATCATTTTCCCATCTCTCCCTCTTCTTCCTATTTTCTCGGCCTAGTTGCCCTAGAGCCCTAATTAGCCCTACCTTGCCAGTTATAGGGAAATTATTCAGAAAAAAATCAACGAACCACCCAACACCTTTAGTGATCTGAGTACCCTTTTGGAAATTTTTTTGGATCCCCTAGGGTAGGCTATTTGGTCTATCTGTACTGGTACATATCCCAAAAATGACATTTTTTAGGGTTTAGGGGTTACAAGTCTTCACCAATGGGTTTAAGAGGGTTATACACTCTATCACACCCCTATCTCTTCAATGAGACTCTGCTGTGCATTACACTTCCATTCCAAACACTTGGCACATTCATATTTGTTCAACCTTGCAAGTAAAGACAAAATTGTCAATAATTTTCTTAGACGGGCTATGGTAGAGCTTGCCTAGGAAATGATAGCAAGTTGCTTCCCAACAACTTCCAGGCCATTCCAAAAATTATGTACATTGGAAAATGGTTCCATTACCTGAATCCCAAAGGGTCATTGAGGAAACTCAAGGTATTTCAAGTTGGAACCATGATTGGGCTTCTTGAACCCTTGCTTAGTCCGAGAGTAGTGCAATAAGAGACAATTTTTAAACACACTTCAACCCTGCACTCAGAGAAAATATAAATAATTCTTGAGCAATACAATATCATCCACTAAACCTTTTTGAAAGAAAAATAACAAGATCAATCCATTTTTTAGGGACAACTGCTACCAAAATGACAAAATATAAGGCAAAAATCTAGAAATTGTCTTCAAATTCAATCAAACTTGCTCTACAATATTCCAACCCCTGTAAAATCATCCAAGGATCATTTTATATGCCATATTTTTCATAAAAAACTCCTCATCGGTTTCCTAACCACCAATTTGCTAAAAATGTTGTAAAACATTGTCAAGAAACAATGACAAGTTTTGCTCAATTTTGTATTTTTGCCTTTTATGCATTACTACTCTTACTAAAACTCCTAGGGTGATTCCCTAACATCAAAATGACATGACAAAATACCTAATGAGGCTTTGAAACACATTTTACATCATAATGCAAAATAATGCCATTTTTAGGTTTACAAAGGCTCATTGCCCAAATCTGGGAAAACAAACAAACCTTGGTGACAATCACCCTAATTGAAATGACTACCAAACACAAATGATGACATCCAAACATTCCATTATTCAAACATTGATCCAAAATAAGGACAATCACTTCAAATTTTGAAAACTTATCAATAAACTAGTTAAAAGCTAGGTGCTCCTGCACCAGTCTTCCATTTTTTTCTTTAATACTCCTCATTTGATCCAAGTTAGAATTGCTCGCATTTTTCATTTTCAGATTTGATCTCTCCCTCTAGTTTACCTTGAGATTCCTCTTGGCTTGGGAGTGCATCTGAGAGAGTTTTAGCAGGAAGTCCTAGAGAGATTCCATAAGAAGGTTAATCATTGGACACATAGATGGCTCTCTACTACTAGGAAAGTGACTCTTCTCAAGGTTGTTGTGCAGGGTATGCCCTTATATAGGTTCTTTGTCTAGGGATCTCTTGCTAGCTTTATCAAATATTTTGATGCTCTTTCTTGACAGTTCCTTTGGTCTAGTAACTCATCTTCTTCCAAGTGGAGTTTGGTCTGCTGGGATACTGTATGTAGGCCAAAGCAAGAGGGTGGTTTGGGCATTCGATCAACTAAATTGGTTTGTCAGGATTTAGCTACTAAGCTATATTGGAGATGGTGCACTTGTCAAAATCAGGTCTAAGCGAAACTTCTTACCAATAAGTACTTGCTAGGGATATGTGGGTCTGAGGTGCCCCAATGTAGTTTTTAGGGAAGGGGGTCTATGATTTGGGATAACCTTAAAAGAGGGGCTAAGCTGATTAAGGATGACTTTTTTTGTATTTGCAACAAGGGCTCTTTTGCCCTTTTTTGGCAGGATTCATGGGATAGTCATCCCCCGATCAAACATGAGTTCCCTCATCTCTAACCTCTGTGTGACATTATGTTGGCAGTTGGATGCAATACTGTAGATCATTTCAAAACTGTTAAGGTTAAGGGTAAAATCAAGGTGCATTATTCGAAGGATTCCCAGATGTGGCCTGCGGTTCGTGCTATGGAGGATCAGTTTGAATTGTCTAGGATTCTGGCTGGTAGACCTTGTAGCTCTCCTAAGGATGAGGATATTCTTTCCTTGAGCCCAAATCCTAAAGGCAAGTTCTCAATGTCTTCGGGGTATCTGGAATTGGATAGGTAGGTGTATGGCTCGATAGGTGTCTCATGGTGGAAGCGTGTCTGGAATAGATTCTCTAGGCCTAAGTGTAATTTCTTCATTTGGTTAGTGGTTCAGAACAAGTGTCTAAGTTGGGAGAATCCACGCAAGCGTGGGTTCCAGGCCCCTTCCATTTGTTTTTTATGCAAGAACAATGAGGAGTGTTTTTCCCATCTATTCTTTCAATGTCAGTATGTTAGGGAGGTTTGGCATCACTGGTGGGTTGCGTGGAATCATGCATGTATCCATGCAACCTTTCTTGTTGAATTATGGGAAAGAATGGGTAGACCACCTGTTAGGACCTCTGTGGCATTATTAAAGAATTTACATAATTAAATCTTGCAAAGGGATAGTGGTTTCAATCAAGGCTACTGGACTTTACCTTAAACCTTTTTTCTAATTTATCCATGGAGTTTACATAATTTATCTCTTAAGAAATTTAAGGGATGAAAAGAAGCTAGTTTAGGATGAAGAATTAATTAAAGATCATTGGATATATGGCCTATAACTTGAATGCATTAGGTTCGCTATAGTAGGTGAGTAATCACCTTATAATTTTTTAATGCTTTTGGGTCTAAAATTGATAGTTTAGTATGTGTTGAAAAGCCTCACCTACCTATCAATATAGTGCTACAATTTTCAAGTAGGTAGGATGAATTACCTTTATAAAAGCTATATGAGAAATTTATTTTGGTGTGTAACACATGCTGCAAGGTCCATCACACTATAGTTATTGCGAAGAAAAAAAGTAGATTTCGAATATGTCTAATGAGTTTTTGAGTGTGGATTTACATACTTGAAAAATAATTTATTGTTGGATTTTAACATTAGAGTTAACTAATTGTAATGATTTTCAACCTCATTTTGAATTTCAATGCTAAAAAAGAATACCATACTTATGAATACCCTCTAATTCTACATCAAATCCTAATAAATGCGTCCTAACATATGAGGATATTAGTATAAAGTAGGTTGTGGGTGTATACCTCTTCAACCATGGGCAAGAATAGTATTACAAGGGTTTAGTTTTTGTGAGATTCTTAAAAATAATTGTTATTTATTTAGTATGGTAATATATTTTTAGAGATGCATGGAAAGATAGCCTTGTAGAATCTAATAAAAGAAAATTTATTTGTGTAGTTGAAATTTATTTAATCCACAAAGAAGCTTATTTCATGTTAGTTAGCATTCCACCATACAATGCCTGATAAGGTGGCATCCCCAACGAAGTGTGATGCCCATTGTTATAGAAAAATTCTCTCAAGTGAAGATACTATTCCCATCTAGTTTGATGATCCATGATATACATATATAGCATATCTTCCAATACTCAGTTCACCCTCTCTATCTGTCCATTCGTTCTCGGATGATAGGCTATGCTAAAGTTGAGTTTGGCACCCAACATAGCTTGTAATGCCTTCCAAAAGGAAGAAGTAAAGAGGGAATCCCTATCTAATATAATCTTGCATGGAATGTCATAGAGTCTTACAATATCCCACAAGAACACCCGCGCCACTGTTGGTCTTGTAAAAGTAGTTCAGACTGGTGAGAAGTGAGCTACTTTGGTCAACTTGTGCACTGTCACCATGATGGCATCATGGCAGCGAGATGACATAGGAAGATTGATGATGAAATCCATCGAAATGGTGTCCCACTTCCACTTTGGTACCACATGAGACTGGAGCAACCCACCTGGATGGCGGTGTTGCGCCTTAACTCTTTGGCACTCAAGGAATCGGGCTACTAGTTTTGCAATGAGTTGCTACATACCCAGCCAATGATACAACTATCTCAAATATGTATGCATCTTCTTAACCTTGGGATGTGCTACATAAGGTTCTCTATGAGCCTCAATCACAATGAAATCATGTAATTTCCTGGAAGAAGGTACTTAAATGCGTCCTCTATGGTGTAGTAGTCCATCACACTCTAATGAATAATTTGCATATTTCCCCTCTAGGGCCCCCTGAGATTGCACTACTTGATACACCTCTAAATACCACTCATCCTTAGGCAAGTGTTGCAATATGCGATCTCTCAAATCTGTATCTATAGACATGGAGTATATCTCATGGCATCTCTTGCTCAATGCATCTATAGTGTTCTTGCATCTAATCTACTTTTTTTCTCTAAAATATAAAGATTAGTAATATATAGAAATACATTTGTACAGTTTTTTATTAAGATAAAATGGGTTTTACAGGGACCAAAACCCAAATCCAAGAATAGAGAAAGTGAAATATCAGCGTAAAATTCAAGAACCAATGGCTAAACAACAAAAGAAACAGAGGCAAAACCCCATAGAGCCCAACAAAATACAACACTAAGGCTTAGGCAAATACGCAAAAAGCTAAACAAAAGCACCTAAGATCTCAACATTTTTCTCAATTACTTTCTTGTTGATATCTTCCAACTCCTCCATGATGCTCCTCATGGTACTTTTCTCTTAATTCCTTGTCCTGATCCTCATAGATGAACCTGTAGAAACCTGCACCTTGAATCCCTATAGATTAGTATCCAATTTAATTTATTTTTATTTAGTAGCAGATGTCAGAATGCTGTTGATTGGTTGAGCTTTATAAATTATGACTTTCTCATTCATCCTTTTAAGGCCTTCAACAGTGTTGTTCATAGCTTTTTAACTGATCTCAACCAAATTACTAAGACTTTCCTTAAGGTGTTCCACATCTTTCTCCAAACTAGCCAAGGAGGATTATAACGATTCAGAGGAATGCTCTTCCTAATAGTCCTTACAATGGCTCCTATGACAGTCTGCATTGTAAATCTAATAGACAAGCTCAACAAAATTTCTACCACTCTACAAGCTATCATAAGGATTCTACAACAATAGTGATAAAGGAAATTAGTTGATTTTTTTTATATGTTAAATTCTATTTATATATAAATTATTTTCTTTTAAATCATGACAACACACACAATGATAAAATAGAAAATACAACTGGTTTACATCAAATTCACCAAAATGTAGAGGATGGGATTCGCTACTCTCAAAGTGATGAACTTCAAGAAACAAACCAACCTTTGCTCTACCTCACTTTACTGGCACTCTAGTGAGCCAAGGGATGCAAAACTATGAAACTAAGCAAACAAGCCATAGAGAAAATTGTAGATGACCTTTACTAAGTATCTGGTCTCAGGATGAACGAGCATAACTAGGACACCAGAATGATGCACTAGCATCCCATATAGACAGAGTACAGATACTATGGAATGGACATAGATGCAACAATATTAATAAACTAACGATACGGTGTTGAATAAATGAAAATACTAAATTACGACAACTAAAAGAGATAGAGAGAGATAGGAAAAACTCACAATCGATCCAGGATTGAAGCCTTCAACATAGTGAACTCCTTCTCTTGATCACAGATTGACACACAAAGAAAAAAGAAAATAGCAGGGTTGTGGTAAGAGGTCTACCTTAGACAAAACCCCGTTTCGATGTTTCCACCTCCACAAACAATCAAGATAATAGAAATAAATGAAAGGAAAATTTGACCAACCCATCAATCACGCTAGATTTCATCATTTTGATTGACTTCGATGCATGTGAAGAGAAAAATACGATTTTAATGAGTTTAAAAATTGTGAAGTATGAATTGAGAAAGGTTTTTGATGAATAGTTTGTGGGGCAGAACTAAATTAGATTATTTGAAAGTCATAGTCGTAGGGTTCCCTTTCTCTATATTGTCGAGACTCCCGTAAGTGTTTTGGCTTGGCAAGCAGGCCATAATTGTAGAGTCTCTTGTACGTCTGTTGGCTTACATTTGATTAACATATATTCCACTCGCTGCATTTGTGATACCAGAGTCAGTGTTCCTTGAGTCAAAGTAAACAGACGTTTCAAATACGACTCCGTGATTTTTGCTTACCGTTTAGAAAAAGGCATGAATATACAATATAAAGCACCGTAACTTTACCCCTCACCGTATGCTTTGTTGCCTTGGCTTTACATTGAGAGATGGAAAGGAAGAATTATGTGGCCGTGTTCGTTTTGCTGTTAGCGATCGTTCTTGTGATTTCCCCGAGATGTGCTCAAGGGGATGAAGGAGGAAATGTGCCAACTCTTACTGAAGAGGTTCACCCCGCGCCTACGCCTACGCCTTTCTTTGCTGCGCCTGCACCTTAAGCTAATCAATTGGGGATATCATGTTTAGAGGTGGGAAATAAGCTTATTTATCTACATTTACTCAGTCCACACATGTAATCACTTTACACTGTATTTAACAATATTTTTGATAGTAATGAATCATCATCACACAATGGGTAGTAAGGAAAAGAAGAGTAAAAAACTTCGCTTCCTTTTACATCCTACTAAATTTAAGCTCCAGTGTTCCTAGAGAACTTTGATAGGATAAAATGATAAATAAAAAATTACTAATTTAATACCTTGTGCATAGTGATCCAAAGGATTTGTCATTAAGTTCTTATATTGGTCTCTATTCTAAGGCCCCATGCATTTCATGCAAATGGTCGCAGTTCTCCTTGTTCATTATGGTGGATTCATTATTGTTAGAAATCTTGTTAAATTGAATTAAGTTCTTATATTGGTCTCTATTCTAAGGCCCCATGCATTTCATGCAAATGGTCGCAATTCTCCTTGTTCATTATGGTGGATTCATTATTGTTAGAAATCTTGTTAAATTGAATTAAGTTCTTATATTGGTCTCTATTCTAAGGCCCCATGCATTTCATGCAAATGGTCACAGTTCTCCTTGTTCATTATGGTGGATTCATTATTGTTAGAAATCTTGTTAAATTGATGAGTTATGTAATATTGGTGAAATATGAATCTTTTTATGTATGTTTTATATAATGTTATATGTGTGATATATATTGTGTTGTTCATGAAGGTAGAACATAAATTGCGTGAATGAAATCGATCACTATTTCGATGTATGGATTTAATAGTAAAAATATGTTTTCAATAAAATGTCAATACATGTTAGCCCATATGATATGGTCATTTGATTCTTAGTGATAACAAAATTATTTAGATTTTGTTAATAGGTTGTGTGCCCTTGTTTCATAGAATTTGTTGCATATGCATACAAATTAGCAAGAATGTTGATTTAATACAGTTATTTCATTCCTTATGTTTGCACTTATCTATGTAAGTAGAAGTGAACAAAATATTAACTATGTAATTATTACACAATTTTGGTTGACTTGGCTTCAGATATGGATCTCACCTTAAATAATGAAAGGCTCAACCATATTTTAATATTTTGGCATTGTTTGATGAAACATTACTCTAGAAGATAGATAAATGTCTACTTGGGATACAACCTTTTATAAATTCATACAAACGATGTTCATAGTATTATAATTCACTAGATAATGGATTTGTTAAATATTTATTTCAATATGTATAGTGATTTCTAACTTGACATTGAAATTGGGATTTTATTTTGATAACAAGAAGTATCATTATTTTGATTATCTACAATATAAATACTATTAAGTAGTAATATGAAACAAAATATAAATGGGGAGATTTGAGTATTTAAAAATTCTAATTTGTGAGGTTGAGCAAGATCATGAAAGTGGTGCATGATAAGTTAGACCCAAGCTATGTAAATTTATTTTGTATGAATTTGTTTAATAATTTTGATTACATTTATTTGGCTATTACATTATGGTGTATTGATAATTGTAATGAGTTGTAGATATATATGAGTCGATGGAAGACATGATGATCACTAATACCTTAATTATCTAAAAATCACCCTACGAGGTAATGTGTTTTTTTGTGTGAAGATTGTGATAAATATCTTATTTTAAATCAGCTAATAATGAATTTAAAGTTAATTTTTATATTGTAGATGTTGAGGTGTTTCCGTGGTGTCTTATTTGTGGTGTAGAAATATAAGTTGTAGAGAATTTTGTGAGGCATTTTTAGGAAGCGTAAATTAAGAGAACCAAAGTTATTAGGTTTCTTTTGAGATTGACTCCAATCCAAGTGGTCAAGGTTAGAGTACTTGATTAGGAAATTAAAGTGGTAGTTTAAGGTTATTTTGATGATCTTGGCAATTGGTTAGAGGGGGCAAGAAGAAAGAAGAATAAAAAAGAGAAGGTTGATTTTCATTCTTCAAGACTATTGTCTATTTCAAGAGGTAAAAGTGTAAGTGTCAAGATTAGGTGTTATAGCTTGCATAATATTGATTTAAATCAATGATGTAAAATAAATATTGGTTGTGATGCATCTTAGGTAATTTGTGTTTGTGATATTAAGTATTTATTTGAAGACACTTGTAAATTTGAATGTAACTTTGGGTTGATATTTTATGTTGGTTGCACATGGGAAGAATATTCAATGTTTCAGAAATATAGTACTAAAAATAAATGTGGGCTTGAGGATTTTGTGGACTGATGTTTTGAGTCATAGGGTTTTACCATACTAGTTTGTGTGCTTGCCTGAGATTGATCTCATTAAATAATGAAAATTTTTAGTGGTTTAATGTTAGTTAATTTGGGTATTGGCTTGGCTATCATTATATTTAGCCTTTTTTCTAATGTGTACATATGTGAAGCATGGAATGAGATGTGTAGATATATGTTTAGAAACATGGATAATGTATTGGAGAGGATTCATGTTATAAAAGTGTGAATGGAGGCCATATAAATGTATTACTATAGTTATTTGTTAAATAATACATTAAGTATTGTTCAATGCTTTTGAAGGTCACATTTTTCCCACTTGATGGTTTTCTCAGGGTATATATTGTGATATGTGTTTGATATTACATATAGTTATTGTATATGATTACATGCATTATTTTCTCTGATGGGATTATATAGTAAATGGACTAGTCATATTGATTAATTTTTCTACCACTTGGTATCATAGCCAAGTTTATGGTTGTGGGGTTTTATTGATCCTTATTTTGGTAAAACGCTTTGATGAATAGATTTAATGTAAAGATTAAGCCATAATGATACAAGAAATATTTAAAATATATAAATTTATGGATACATTTTTTAAGTTGTTGTTTTACAAATCTTGGTTTGAATATGAGTTTAGATAAAGAGTTTTTTTGGGTGTTCACTATGAGGGTTGGATTAGGGAGGTTCTGCAAATGAACTGGTAACATAAAATAGACAATGCCATTAGATCCAACAAGAGACAAAGAATTTCCATAAAAGTGGATCTATTTTGGCTATTGAAAATAGTACTATGTTTTTTTATCCCCCAACGCTAGCCATATAGACACACAACTATATGAGTATAGCAAAAGGATCGCAATTTTTTTATTTAATCAACCTTTACTAACCTATAGAAAAAAATTAAAAATTTAAAAAAGGAGAACCTATTTTTTGATCCAAAAACAACTAATGTGTCCCTATCTTATTAGATTATGGAACTAACACTACTCAATCAGTACAAGATGCACAAATCTCTATTAGTGTGATTAAACTCACAACTAAATGGTTATCTACCAATGGGGATAAGCATACTTGACTAGCCCCCAATCAATCAAGAAACTACCAACAAAGATAGTAGGGATATCAATTTATTTTTTTTAAATAGAAACTAAATTTAATCATTTTTAGTATATTTTTTAATTTTGTGCTCCTCCTATAGTGCAACTGATGGAGCATCACCAAGGCACTTGTAGTATGCTTCCAATTTTAGTGGGTTATTGGTTAGTTACCTACGAGCCATCAACCAACCATCCCATAGAAAATTATGGAACATTTTCCCTTCAAGTTATCATAACAATCACTAGTATTGTTCATTTTTTGATTTCCAAATATTGACGAAAATCTCTCTTGAAGAACCATGTAGCGGTATAGGTTTGGTTTAGTGACCCTTTTATTTATACCATTCAAGGTACAACCATGAGAGTATCTAGATGAGTCAAAAGGTGAAACCTTCAGGAAGTAAATATTTTTATGTAATATTAATTATGGTACCTTTGATTAGTAGTTTTGATGCTTCCTAAAATAATTTTAGAGTTTCCTTAATAGAATTTATTTTTTATTATAATAGGCACATAAGCTAGTGATTATTATAGTATCATAGATATGATGGTACACTTGTGCATTAGTACAACATGATCATCTATGTGGTTGTTTGGTGGTGGTGTGGTTTAGTTTTAGGAGGTTTTATAAAATCTTGGGGATGCTAGTTTGATCCCTTAACTATGATTCTTTGGCTATGAATTCTCTTAAAAATCATAGCTATGGTTGATTTGATTTTTTATTACTGAGGTACATACATGATTTTCTTCTATGACAATTCAAGTTTTAGGTAACTATTGTGATTCTTTTTTTTACATGTTCAACTTTTTAAATATCCATGTCATGTATGTTGTGGATTGACTGCTAATTTTCTTGTAGTAGGATGAATCAGATGTGGATTATCAATCAACGAGATATGATTCAATGTTGGTTTAGACTATTTTAACTAGCCTTATCTATAGTCATTTGTATATCATTATACATCATTGAGATGAGAGGGTGGATGTTGGTTAGAGTTCTCTCAAAATAAAACTTCTACTATATATTACCTTTTGTGCAAGATCGATCCTAATTTTTTTTTTTTATTTCACACCATAAATATACCTAATCAAGATACATTGCATAGTCTTAGTTTCTATTAAGATTGATGATAGTCCCAAAGATACTGAGAGTGGGGGGGGGGGGTGAATCGATATCTAACCGATTAATAAAATATTCGACCTTATTAAGTATTTTGCATTCCAAAATAGTGCACCGGTAAACAAGAATTAGTGCAGTAGATATGAACAATAAAGACAACATAGAAAGAACACCATAACACAAGATGTTTAAAGAGGAAACCAGGTGTGGGAAAAACCTCAGTGGGATTTGTGACCCACAATATTCACTCACTAGCCAATGAATGGATATTACTTACAAGAGGGGCCTACACATGCAGGAAGGCCAACTGCCTAAAGCTGACTGCTCAATTACAAAAGGAAGTCTCACTGACTTACAAGATGGATAATGAGAATCCAATATAGTGTACTGCTACAAAACAACATCTGCTATGCCAGGTTCAGTATCAGTTTAAGCTCATACAATAACCATAAACCCTTCTACAAAATATGCCTTAATATTCGCTTTACATATCCATCATATCTATCCTCTATGTTGTATCACAAAATGATCTACAAGATCTTATACTTATATATGAGTCTTATTACAATATTCCATGTCAGCTTACAAAAAGATATTACAATTAAATAAAAAATACAATAATCAAAATCCTGTTAGCTAGGGTGCCAGTAAACATTATTGTCACTGTCAGTGAACTATCTACCGGTGTAGAGTATGCTAGTTTTGGTGCCTACTGGTGCCATAAGATTGTAAGGTTTCCATCAATGACAATACTTTCAATCACCTTCAATTCTCATTAGAGTGTGCAATGCCAACAATCTCCCCCTTTGGCATTGATGGCAACACTCATGAGAAAAATCCAAAAATTTTCCCCAAAATTGAAGTCCAAAAATCTTACCAAAAATGTGTGCTCCCCCTGAGCAGATGATCTCTTGTGATAATCATTTTTCTCAGTTCTACTACTCCCCCTTTGACATCAATGACAAAGGTTATCAAAATTGTCAAATAAGTGTAGTTTTCAGCTAGAACCTTGTAACCGGTTGGACTAAGTATGATCTCTTTCCTTAGAGAAATGAGGCTATTCAACTTTGGACTAAGTCTGCATTTAAGATCTTTTGATTTTCCCTTTATTCTTTCCTTTTCCTTCTCTAACTTCTCCAATTTCTCCTCAAATTCAGCAATTTCCTACTCAATAACTGATATTGGTTCAGGTGAGCCAATAATATTATCAACAATCTCATTTATCTCCTTTTGAACTTCGCTGATTTCCTTATCAATATATACTGTCAGAAGATTTGTCTTATAGGTGTCTCTATATAGTTCCTTGAATTCCATAATTGTTTTGTTTAGTGTCAAAAAAAGGGTGTCAATATGCTTCGTGCACTTCTTTATTGTTTCTCCAAATAATTTCTCTTTTTCCTTGTCCATTTTCTCCTTAAATATTTCTTCACTAATTTGGTCCATAGTTAGTATATTGTCAATGATGTATTTAGACAATCTGTCTAACTGACTCAAAGAATCCTTATTATCTAAATTACACTTGGGTGCAATCAATTTAAGAATGGGTATTGTGTCATCTATAGCCTTATAAGCCAATGCATTACAATCAGTAATTTTATTAATAGAATCTAAGAGTACTTCAGTCACATTTGTTGGTCTGAATTTCATCATAGAAGTATTGGATTACTATCTAATTACCTTAACAATTTCACTGCTGCTAGTAGGAGCAATTACTTTGCTTGCCTCTACCTTTGGAGGGTCAGTTTGTGTCTGTATTTCTATTAGCAAAGGTTTAGGATTTTTAGTAGTTGTCGGTGGCACTATCTCTGTGTGTACCTATTTCTCTACTTGTTTCTCTGCCTATTTCACAGTGTTGTCAGCTAGTTTTTTTTAATGGTTTTTTAGTGGTATCCACTGTCGGTTTCTTTGTCAGTGCCTCTACATTGTCCACTATTGGTATCTCAATTGGTTTCTATGTATTCTCAATAGCCGGTAACTCTATCTCTGTTGGTTTTTCAGTGCTTGCATTGACAGTATTGTCAGTAACCATTTCACTAACCCCAATCTCAATGTGTTCTTCTTGTGATCCAATCTCAACATTATCGGTCGGTTGCTCAATAGCAATATCATTTTTCTTTTCCTTGGTGCTTTCTTTGTCAACTACAATATTTACCTCCTGAGTATCTATGTTCATAGTATACAAGATTTCAAACTCAAGGTTCGTATCCTCATTTGGTGTTTCCACATTCTTAGTATCTGGTCTATTGTCAGACTGTACTAGTGGAGTAACTGAAAGTTGTGGTAGATTATTTTTCACTTTTATATTAGGTAGACCACCTACCTTGCCTTTTCCCTTGTCTTGATCCTTTTGGTATACCTTGAATGTTCTAGGTCTGTTCAGTTCTTCTTGTTTCTCTTTCTCAACAAAGAAAATATCCCATTTGTCAGCTGTCTCTTCTAAGATTTCATTAACTCTATTGGCCATTAGACTTACATGTCGATGTTTGCTTGAAAAGACTGTTATGTTTTCTTCACTGATCAATTCATCAATTTCCTCAACTGATTTTATAGGATGTACAACAAGTAGTTTCTCAATGTTTATTTTCTTGTCAAGTTCCATAATAGTTAAGCTTTTAGTATCTAACCGCCTATATAGATCACTAGGCAAATCATCTACAACCTCTATTAAAACTTTCTTATAAATATCAACGTGTAAGATGATGCTATTCTCAACACTTTCCTTCTCCTCATTGGTAAATGTATCATACAATTTTCTTACATTAGACAAATTACCATCATCTGTTATCTCATTCAGTAGGTTGTCCAGTAGTGGAATGACCTATTTTTAATTTCTCTTTCTAGGTGACAGCTTCATAGCTGGTGACCTCACTACTTGTTGCTTCTGTCTTGTTGTCTTGGTTTTCTTTGGAGGAGGAGAGGGTACCGGTGAGGGTTATCTCTTTCTATCAACTCTTTGAATTATGTAGGGATTTCACTTTTTGAGGATGTACCAATCGGTGAGAGATGAGCCTCTAGTTGTAATCCTTCTAAGTCACTTTCCTTGATATCAGTGATATTCATTACATTTTCTTTAATTTCCTTAACTTGTTTAGATGCACTCCTTATGCATTTTTCTCTTTTCTTTCTTTGTTTTAATGTTTGTACATCACTTTCTATTGATTGTGCATTTCCAAATACCTTTTCTTCTGGTTCTCTAGGGACTGCTAATAGGGCTTTGGCATATGTTTCAATTATGTTCACATCAGCCTCATATCCCATTTCTATCACCCAAATAGTTCTAGGAAGAACTACCTCCATCCATATCTCATCTTTCTTATTAACAAAACAAATTTCCTTTTCATATTTATCTACAATGTTTTGTGGTAACCTTTCTCTTGTTTTCATTTTTTCTTTAAATGCTTGGAAATATTCAATAATATTGTTATCGTTATCTGTCCCCATACCAGTGAAGATATCTAAAAGTTATTTTCCTACCGGTATATCAAAACCAAATTATTTCTTTCCAATACTAGGAACCTCTTTTGTAAGATATAGCATTAAGCATACAAGAAGATTGCCAAAATGGAAAGTACCTTTCTTATCTCCTTTGATTTTCTTCAGGTTGTCAATCAACTCATCCTTCAACCACTCACATACATCTATCTTAATACATAGACTTGAAACTGAGTTCAGTAAGTTAGTATGTGTGGTTTTGTATCCTAATATCATGCTTATAAATCTAACATTTATGTCTTTTACATTATTAACTCTCAGGGATCTGCTGTCATATGTTGGTCCTGTTAAAGTCATCACTTTGTTTTTAGGAACCTTCTTAGTTTTATCTAGCTTGCTACCAGTGGAGGGTAAGCCAGTCACTACACTAACTGCTTCTCTAGTGATTTTATGAATAGTGTCTAGCCAAAATAATTCACCATGAACTTTGCTGAGCACAATCCTTAAAAATTCCTTAGGAAATTTTGGGATGTCAAGGATTTCCACAAAACCTAGGGTCTCAATAACCTTATGTTTGTGTTTCACAGTTCCATTTTCAGCACAGATAACGTTTTTATACATTTTCATGATTTCCTCAGAACCTAATTCCTCAATGTGGCAATGTATGTAATTTTTTTTGGTCTTCTGCATGTGCAAATCCTTTAGGGATTTTTGAAAAAGAACCTAGGGTATCATCCTATTTTGCTACTTTGGGGATAATCTTGAAAACGGGCTAAGGGCATTTAATTACTTCTATAATAGTAGTATTTGCAATGAATTCTGAAGCAGAGGAGGAAGCCATTGATAAATACCTTAATTTGCCTGATAGGTTTGGATGCTTGAAAGAACTTCCTTCACTTCTTGCTTTGGATGCCTTCACTTGGGTTTTTCACACTCTTTGAAAGTTTGAATGCTCGGTGAATAAAAAAAGAGGGAAAATTACTTATTTATAATGTCATTTCTTCCAACAACCACAATAAATGCTTGTCGGTTAAGTGAAACTTAACACATCTGCTGGTAAAGAAGAATTTCATCTTCTTACCATCAACCGAGGGTAAACTTGCATGATTTTCAACTTGTTTCCATACCCCCAAAAGGTTTCTTTTCAGTTAGATGAAGAATCTCCTAGCAGTGGAGTAATACTCTGTTCTATCGGTGAAGGAATAGTCTCATCAACATTTTGATCTCTATTTCTAATCCATTGTCTTGAAAATTCTTGCTTTACCTCATCTACCTTCTCTTTTCCTTTCAAACTAGATCCTTTATTATTTGCCAGTGAAGTCTTGCTTCTGCAAAAAAATTCAATATGTCCAATCTTGTTACAAGCATAACAAGTCACATTATTTTTCTGAATAGCCTTTCCATATCCTATGCCGGATTGTGTTTTGCATTGATTATATAAGTGTCCAAATCTTCCATAGACATAACATCTTACATTCATTCTGCATTTTTCTGAATTATGACCAATTTTGTTGCATTTGGAACATTGACCGGTGGGTGCATTAGTGTTCAGATAGTTTCTAGATCTACACTGATTTTCTCTATGACCATACTTGTTACAGTTAAAGTATTTCCCATTAAATTTGTAGGCATTAGGTTGTCTTACCAGTTTACTGTGATCATGATTGTTTGCAGTACTAGAACTTCCACCAACTTCAAATCCAAGTCCATTAGTGTCTCCATTTGGTTTCTGACTTTTCAGCACATCATCAAGTTCTTCTAAACTTTTCTTGAAATTATCTTTATGTTGATTTGCAGTAGCCAACTCATTTTCAAAAAAATCCTTCTTTCTCATAAGTTCATTTTTATCATGTTCCATGTGAATCAAATCTGTCTTTAACATATCATTTTCATGACTGAGTCTTAGATTTTCATTTCCAACATCATTGAGTCTCCTAGTCAAGTCATCTTCATTCTTCTTTCTATCTTCAATGTCTTTGCAAAATCTCATAGTCATGTCTTGCATCTCATTCCTCAAGGTCATGTTTTCTTGCCTCATCTTTCTTACAAGATCATTAAGAGTTTCATTTTCATCATCATCAATCTGTATCTTCTCATGAAGTTCTCTTCTTTTGTTTCTAGCAATAGTAAGATTCTCCTGAAGTCCTTGAATGAATTCCTATGTAGTCTTCAGATCATCTTCAAGTTTGATATTCTTCAACTTTTCTGCATCAAAGTCTGCAAGAGCTCCTTCTAATTTCTTTCTCAAGTTTTCCATTTGTACCGATGTCAGAATCTTCCTCAAGCTCTTAGGATTTTGAAAATAGAGGACCAAGCTCTGATACCAATTGTTAGGATTGATGATAGTCACAAAGATACTGAGAGGGGGGGGGTGAATCAGTATCTAATCGGTTAACAGAATATTCGATCTTATTAAGTATTTTGCATTCCAAAACAATTTACCGGTAAACAAAAATTAGTGCAGTAAATATGAATAGTAAAGACAACATAGAAAGCACACCATAACACAAAATGTTTAATGAGGGTACCCGGTGTGGGAAAAACCTCAGTGGGATTTGTGACCCACAATATTCACTCACTAGCCAATGAATGGATATTACTTACAAGAGGGGTCTGCACATGCAGGAAGGCCAATTGCCTAAAGCTCACTGCCCAATTACAAATGGAAGTCTCACTGACTTACAAGATGGATTATGAGAATCCAATTTAGTGTACTGCTACAAAACAACATCTGCTATGCCAGGTTCAATACTAGTTTAAGCTCATACAATAACCATAAACCCTTTTACAAAATCTACCTTAATATTTGCTCTACATATCTGTCATATCTATCCTCTATGTTGTATTGCAAAATGATCTACAAGATCTCATGCTTATATATGAGTCTTATTACAATATTCCATGTTAGCTTACAAAAAGATATTACAATTCAATACAAAATACAATAATCAAGATCATGTCGGCAAGGGTGCCGATAAACATTATTGTCGCTATCGGTGAACTATCTGCCGTTGTAGAGTCTGTCGGTGTCGATGCCTATCGGTGCCATAAGATTGTAAGGTTTCCATCAATGAAAACACTTTCAATCACCTTCAATTCTCATTGGATTCTACAATGCCAACAATTTCTAATTTTATTCACTTCTCCTTTGACACATGCATGTTTCTCACAACCAAAAACTATAAGCTTTCTTAATGAAGGCTGATGACTTGACTATGCATCCATAGACAAATTGGCAATATGTATTTTGTCATTAATGTCTAAAGGCTTATTACCTGGCCATGCCTCCATAGACATGTTGGCAATATATGTCATCATTGAATTAACCTAATGTATATAAATAGATGTTGTCCTTTATTGTGTTGTCACTAAATATATGGTGATTGGTTGGACAAAGATATAATAATTTGTTAATGAAGTAATGGAGGTATATGATTATGGATGTTGGTTGCATATGGTGTGTGGATGCCCACCATCTTAAAGTCTAATGTCTATATTTAGTAATAAAATTGATGATGATGATGAAAAAGAGTGCAAGACGAGCCTTAGACTTTTTGAGATGATAAGATTGAGGATTAGATGAATGACATTAGAATGAAGATATTATATTGTAGCGTCCTAAAATTGTGACACTTGCAATTTTGACTGCATTTCGGTCTTCATGATGGCGACGCAACACCGAACCTGAATGGAGACCCCGAAACTTGTCCACGACACTAAAAACTGCATTTTCAAGCACCCTGGCCTGAACCTCCTTTGCACCCTATTGTCCCGGGAGGTGGGACCAGAGCACCCAGTGCCCTGGTCCTTCAGGACCAGGGCGCCCAACGCCTTGGTCCCCCAGGACCATGGCGCCCAGTGCCCTGGTCCCTGGCCCTATTTTGGGCCCGGTCTCCTATGGGACTTCGGGTCTTTTTGTTTGCAAATTGGAAATTAATATTTCCTGGTCGGCCTAAGGTTGGAAAAATCAGTCTATTAACCCTAATTGGCAAGTATATAAACTACATTTTCTCTCTCTTTTTGGGTAGAAGATGAATGGGAAAAAGGTGGAAACGATACTCAAACATTCAAGCATTCAAGCATTCAAGCATTCCTTCTAAGTCTCCATTCAAGGCTAAGTGTTGCATTCAAGACAAGGATTCAACCATTGAAGAGGAGATCACTTACTACATACAACATACAACATCTATACCTTCGCACATAAGGATACAAACATCCTTACAACAAGGTATTAGTACTTGTTTTACATTACAGACATTTACATTTACAACATTGCTCATTTCTTGGTTAATTCCAAAACCGGGGTTTGACCTAAAGGCAAACCCCTAATCCCTAACCCCCCAATCGTCTTCGCTTTTCTGTGCGTAGGTTGCAGGTACGCAGCTGAAATTGAAGATCTGGAACCCTTGTGCAGAGACGAACAGATCCCCCTTCGTGTCGTGGATTTTTCGGAGGACCATGGCGCTCGGGCGCCATCATCCCAGCAACTTTCGCTCAAATTTGCAGGACAGCACCATATCGACATTTTACTGCTAATTCCAGGCCCGCAGCTTCATACTATATCCCTAACTCAGTTTATAAGTGAATCTTTCTCACTTTCTATGCATTCTTAGCTTAATTCTCCTATGCACATTCTTTACAAAAGAGGGTAGCCTTGCTGTCTTAACCCTTGAAACTCATTTAGCATCCAATCTTGCATTGCGTGGGAATGGATCTTGTGGGTTTCAACCCCTCTTTTGAATGTAAAGTCTCCCAAGTGAAAACCATCAACCCTAGCAACCTCCCTTCTCTCTCCTTGGAGTTGGAAGAGGGGAGAGCAACTAGGGTTCGATCGATTTTCCGCTTTACATTTTGGTGAACCTGACGTGAACATCCTTTCTGATTATTCATGGTTAGATCTGAAAATTGGATTCCTTGATTACATTTCCATGTTTGATCTTTTGCAAAATTTTAGAGGTTAATTGCATAAAAACCCTAAATTTTCTTTTTAGTAATTAAGCTTGTGAAATGTTTAATTATTAATGCTTGTTTCAGATCTACCCTTCTATTACAAATTATCAATTCATATTTGTGCTTTAATTCTGAAAATTAAGTGGTGAAGTGTCAAAACCCTAATTTTTGAAACCCTCCTGATTCAATCTTTGTCCGACAATTTCACTGATCAAAACATCTCCAAATCAGCTGTAACTTTGGATTCCGCAATAAAATCACAATATCTTTCATCCCTAAAAATTTGGAAAAAAGTTGCGAGGACCGTGTGCACTCCGAGCGCCGTTGTCCCCGACATTTTTTCCGAAATTTCGGGAGCTAGATCTTATTGTATTTTCCTGCTAAAATCCAGAATTTTGGCTGATTTTATCAAATCTAACACTTTCAAAATTACAGTCAAAGTTGGTCTAGGGATTGCTTGGATTAACGCTTCTAATCATTCAAAAATCATTGAAATTGAAATTTTGTGTCAAAATTGTGTTCTTACTGTCCTAAATCTGAAAAGTGTGTTTGCATTCATTCGAAATTTCAGTGCTTTACTCAAATTCTTGCAATTTGTGACTTTTGAAATTAAGTGCTTAATTACAACAACTTTAATTTCCGCTTTCAAAATTGAATTTTGCGTGAAATTGAGTCAATTTTCAAATTTCAAAATTTGCATTGCTTTTGGTATTCCCTCTAAAATCATAAAATTCAAAATTTCAGTTTCCCTCTCTTTTTCAAAATTCAAATTTTGCATTTTTCGACAATCTTGGTAGGGTTCAATTTTGAGATTGCAACTTTAATTTGGCCTACCTACAGATCGTAAAACCACTCAATTTTTTCAAATTAGCTTTAAAATCATCATACCTTTCAACCCAACAAATTTCAAAAAAAGTTGCAAGGACCGTGTTGCACTCCGAGCGCCACGGTCCCAGACATTTTTTCTGAAATTTCGGGAGACTGTCGTGATTGCATTTAACAGCTTAAATCCAGAAGATTGGCTAATTTTACTGAAAATTGCTACCTCTAAAAATCAAAATTTTCTCTCTCTAGTGCATGAGTTTTACAACAATAAGCCCTACTTACACTATTCTCGTTAGACGAAGCCGTAGAATTAAGTCTTTCCGAGGTTTAAATACTGAGGAGATGGAACCTAATTTGAATAGCCTTTTTAACGAGGACATGGGTAATTCCTCTAATCCTCCTAATGATGAAGAAGCTCTCCATGAGGTTTCTGAAGAACAACTTTCGAAATTGGATAACCAATTTGACGATTTTCGACAATGGATGTCTCAAGAATACCCCGATAGTCAAGCTCTTCCTTTAATTGAGGGTCTAAAACATATGCTTCAAAGTGATAAGAATGGAATTGATATTTTGCGTGGTATTGCACACATTGTGGATTCGAATGTGATGCCTATGAAGAGTTGTGCTGAAACTTTGGGTTATACACAACCTCCTACTCAAGTCAATCATTCTATTCCTTTGACAACTTCTATTGCTAGCATACCTACCTTTACATCAAACATAATGGCTACTTCTACACAAGACATTCCTCCTGTGATCACCAGTCATGGGGGCAATCCTTCTTCTTCAATTAACCCTCTTCCTTCATTCAATCCAATTTCTTCATTCATTCCTTCAATGAGTGTTCCTATTACATCTTCGCAAATGAACATGACGCAAGGGGGCAATTCATTCAATCATTCCATTCCTCCTTGTAGTGTTCCTCCTGTCCAATCATCTCCTATGACTAATTATCATAGGGTCCCACCACCTTACTCTTTACCTTCTTTCAATAACATAACACCTCCATCTCAATCTAACACATCTAATATGAATTCTTTGACTGAAGCGACCATTAACAATCTTGCACAAACTGTCTCTTCTTTACAGCAACAAATTGCCTCTATGAATCAATCTAAGTTTAGTGTGCCCACATTTGATGTTGCGAGCCCACTTTCTCTTGACATTGTTCGAGCTATTCCCCCTAAACATGTTGAAATTCCGCATTTGGAACTTTATAATGGTAAAGGAGATCCTCTAACACATGTTAAGACTTTTCAAACAATTTGTACCGATTTTGCTTATGACCAAAGGTTGCTTGCAAAACTATTTACTAGAACATTAAGAGATAAAGCCCTACAATGGTATTGCTCATTGCCTTCTTATTCTATTACTTCTTTCGAACAACTTGCAAATGCTTTCATTCAACAATTTCAAAACAATATAAGTCCTAAAGTTACTTTGATTGATTTAATGCATTGTAAACAAGGTGTTAAAGAAAAAGTGACTGATTTCATTGGTAGATATAAGCATTTGTATGCTCAAATTTCTTTTCCAGTGCCTGACAATGATATTCAGAGAATCTTTATTTCTAATTTACAAAAAGATATTCGAGACAAACTTCTATTTTCTGAGTTTACTTCTTTCCAACAGTTGTGTGCAACTCTTCACAATTATCAACTGACTGTAAGTCAAATGGAACAATCACATCCTATGGCTCCGAGTGATAAGGGTGATAGCAGTCAACAACCACTTGGAAAGTTTAAACCGAACAGAGATTCCATCAAATTCAATGAAAACATCATCAACAACAATGTGAATGTAGCATCAGGTGTGCCTCCTATTTCTAAATTTTTCAAGAAAGAAAGAAAGTATACTCCTTTGAATGAATCATTGCATAGTATTATGAATAAGTTATTGGAACAAAATGTGCTCACTCTTCCTCCTATAAGGCAAATTGATCTACAAAGATTACTTCACCTTATTTTGATAACAAATCTTTTTGTCAATTTCATCGTCAGCCTGGGCATGATATAGAAAAATGTTTTTCTTTAAAGGGTAAAATTCAAGATTTGATTGATAATAATACTATTTCTGTTTCTGGAGTGAATGATAAAGGCAACACATCTGTAGCTCCTCCTAACCAAAATCTTCAGATTTTTACTGATCCATTACCTTCTCATACCTCTAATGCGATTGAGACTAATGATTCCTCTCTCTCATCCGATGGTCTTGTGTCTATGACTCCGAATGTGATTAACTTTGTAGAGCAGCAAGAAAATCCTAAAGAACCTTCCATCACATTTGATTCTAGTGAAACCATTAGAGCCCCTGATGGTCCTTTATACATAGTTGCAAAAGTCAAGAATACACCTTGCCGTGGAGTGCTTATTGATCCTTCGTGCATGGTTAATGTTATTACTGAAGAATTCCTTTTTACTTTGCAATTGAATCAAGTGATCTATGACAAAACAGATGTGATTGTGAAATTATTTGATGCATTTTCTTCTCCTGCAATTGGTTCTATTACATTGCCTATTGAGGTCCATAACAAATCCCTTGATGTGAACTTTGCTATTATTCCTTCGTCTGAACAATTTCGTGTAAAGCTTGGCTATCCTTGGCTATCTTCCATGAAAGCTATTGCTTCTCCTATTCACAAATGTTTGAAATTTCCCCATAATGGTGAAGTTGTTACTATCAATCATAGTCTCTTTAAACCAGCTGAAAGAACCTCTAGCGTTCCTATTGATTACTTTTGGCCTAAACAATTCCAATCTCTTCCTCCGCGAAGTGATCATCTTTTCAAATCTTATCAAAAATGGAAAACAGATATGATCCTATCTTTAAGTGAACCTAGAACACCCAAACTTGATATTCCTATCGTTCTTGAGAAGGAAGTTCTTCCTTTGAAAGATAAAACTAATGTCTTTCCTCAAGAAGATTCCCAACCCATCCCTATGGATGTGACTATGTCTATGCCTAATAAACTTTCTAAAAGTAGACCTATACCTCCTCGTCATGATGGACTCAGTCTCCTTCCGAAACAAAATATTCCTCCTTTATATGGAGCAGTTCCTCCTCCTTCTTTTTATAGAGAGAAGAGACCTTCTTCTTCTCCTATTATCCAGCCTAAGAGACCACAACCTAAAGACCCAAGTAATAAGGATGAGAACATTCCTCCTCCTCAATCTTCTCCACTTCGTATTAAGACTAGGCGAAATCGTTCTGCACGTGAACGCCGACGAAAGGGTCGTCTTAGAGCTCAAGCAGCTGCTTCTCAAACTTTGCAATCTCCAAAAACACCTTCAACAAGCATTATTCCATTTTCTCCCAAATCTCCTAAACATAAGATGCATGATGGTCTTGATCCTGTGCGAATTAAAGACCCTATTTTCATAAATCTTGATGATGCTATAGATGAAAATGTTACTCCTCTTGCTTCTGATAGTGAATATGAACTTGTTGATATTGATAACCATCTATCTAATGAATTTTCTAAAGCACTTATCCTAGCTCCTAGACAAGAACAACGTGGCTTGCAACATGAACATAGCCCTTGTTTGGATCTTGTGATAGCTCCATCTGCTGTGTTGGATGTTCCTCCTCTAGCGTGTTCCCTGCCTTCCTGAAACATTGATCAGCAAGATCGGGGGGTAGATGACGTGCTAGACTAGTTACATTAGCATAGCAGATTCTCTCCTCCCCTCTTTTGTTACTTCTTCTATATGTTATTCTCATTCTTCTATTTGTTGTCCTTAGTATTGTCTACTTGAGGACGATGCAAAGCATTGAGATCTTTTTTTGGTCTCTCTCATGTTGACTCAAAAGACACATGTGTTCCCTTCTTCTAGGTGACCTTCCTTGATTGGGGAATGAAGAACAATTATGCATACATACATATGATATATATACATGACTTATCATACAGCATACTGACCCCGAGGAAAGCGAAGTCACCTTGTGCTTTGTGTTTTGTGTCTATTATCCTTGGGTTTATCTCACACTTGGGGGCTAAATCCTTGCGATAACGTGCTCCTTTCCTTTCTCATTTCTTATGTGTATCACTACGTTAAAACAATCACCCCCGTTGAGGCGTGTGCGATCGCTTTAACGTAGGGGGGCATACACCCTGACTATCCTTTCAAGATACTTGAAAATTTCTTGGCGAACTTAGCTTGGCCTTGAAATTTTTGGTATTTCTCTTGCATGACTCATAGTGAGGGAACCTTACTACTGACAGTCATGGTTCTCCCTTGTGATCTTCCCTTTTACTTTGTCAATCAAAGTCGTAAGATCCTTAGTCCACTGGGGGCTTGGTGTGTCTTGCCTCCTTGACGTGGTGAAAGTCTGTCAATGTTGTTTCCTTGTCCTAAAATTGCGACACTTGCAATTTCGACTGCATTTTGGTCTTCACGATGGTGACGCAACACCGAACCTGAATGGAGACCCCGAAACTTGTCCACGACACTAAAAACTGCATTTTCAAGCACCCTGGCCTGAACCTCCTTTGCACCCTGTTGTCCCGGGAAGTGGGACCAGAGCGCCCAGCGCCCTGGTCCTTGGCCCTATTTTGGGCCCGGTCTCTTATGGGACTTCGGGTCTTTTTGTTTGCAAATTGGAAATTAATATTTCCTGGTCGGCCTAAGGTCGGAAAAATCAGTCTATTAACCCTAATTGGCAAGTATATAAACTACATTTTCTCTCTCATTTTGGGTAGAAGATGAATGGGAAAAAGGTGGAAATGATACTCAAACATTCAAGCATTCAAGCATTCAAGCATTCCTTCTAAGTCTCCATTCAAGGCTAAGTGTTGCATTCAAGACAAGGATTCAACCATTGAAGAGGAGATCACTTACTACATACAACATACAACATCTATACCTTCACACATAAGGATACAAACATCCTTACAACAAGGTATTAGTACTTGTTTTACATTACAGACATTTACATTTACAGCATTGCTCATTTCTTGGTTAATTCCAAAACCGGGGTTTGACCTAAAGGCAAACCCCTAATCCCTAACCCCCCAATCGTCTTCGCTTTTCTGTGTGTAGGTTGCAGGTACGCGGCTGAAATTGAAGATCTGGAACCCTTGTGTAGAGACGAACAGATCCCCCTTCGTTTTGCGGATTTTTCGGAGGACCGTGGTGCTCGGGCGCCATCGTCCTGGCAACTTTCGCTCAAATTTGCAGGACAACACCGTATCGACATTTTACTGCTAATTCCAGGTCCGTAGCTTCATACTATATCCCTAACTCAGTTTATAAGCGAATCTTTCTCACTTTCTATGCATTCTTAGCTTAATTCTCCTATGCACATTCTTTACAAAAGAGGGTAGCCTTGCTGTCTTAACCCTTGAAACTCATTTAGCATCCAATCTTGCATTGCGTGGGATTGGATCTTGTGGGTTTCAACCCCTCTTTTGAATGTAAAGTCTCCCAAGTGAAAACCATCAACCCTAGCAACCTCCCTTCTCTCTCCTTGGAGTTGGAAGTGGGGAGAGCAACTAGGGTTCGACCGATTTTCCGCTTTACATATATTATGTGAGAAGATAATGTTTCTGGGACATCTTGGTCTGTAGAAGGTTGATTAAGCTAGTTGGTGCACAAGTATGTATTTATTAGTTTCTATAATTATACTCCACATTACTTTACATTTTTTGATATGGTCTAATATACTTGAACATAGTGTCTATGCTTTGTGGGTATTGAACTCCTATATTTTTATGTCCTTAGTGTTGTAGCTGATAAGGTTGGTGACTATAGTTCATTGACAACTTAGTTGTCTATTAGAATTGGTTCAAAAAATGCTTTGCATTTCTCTACATTAGTGTATTAGGTCCAAATATTTGAGGAGTTTTTAAAACATATGTTTTATATATTAGTTCAATTATTAGTTGTTGATGTGCTCTGCAAGTTATGGTAATGTGTTATGTGTTTGACTAGCTTTCTAGAATGAAATGCTCTTTATTAGTTGTGTTGTTCTAGTATGATCTTGTTATGAAAACATGAAACAAGAATTTGAGAATTTTGTTGGATATTCAAGAAATGTCTCGGTGTGCTCTATATCATGTTATATTATCCATTTCATATTTCATTATGACTAGATGTGTGTTTTAAGGTAGCTTCTCTGGTCCAACTAACAAATATTATTCTTCTATTTATGGTTAAATAATGGGTATCTCCACTTTCTTTGAATCCTACCTTGACATTTGGGGATCCACATTGAGGGTGTTAATCTAGAAGACATGTTTTGGGATACCTTGTGGTGTGTTTCTTGGTGTATCTATACATTACCTTATTGTTGAGGTTGGAGGGTGTGTGAATTAGTTTGAACTAAGAAAGAAATGATATAAAAAATTTAGGTCCTCTCTATCTCTTGGATTGGAGTGCATTCACCATAATTATGTTTTGATGGCCACTTTGATAGGACCTATGTTTTTCCTCTAATATAGTTGACCTAATTGATGTGTGCAATGAAGAAGACTATTTATGTACAAGATCAAATTGATGTTGATGGTGTAGATGAGTGTGTGGATAAATGTATGTGTTGCACTTACATGAATATATCATTTCTAAAAATCAATGATGTAAAATTGTAATAGAGAAATTATGTGATACTTGCTATGAAGTTGGCTATTTGAGGCTAAGGTTCGAGGACAACTCCATATCTAGAGTTTTTTGGTAGTTGTGTTTCTAGAGGCCTATTCATTCTAGATTCATTTATTTATATACATTACTTGAATAAAGTGTGTCTTCACTTCAAGGTCTATATCTTTCCCTAAGACATTGTATCTAAGCTTGTAAGGCCTTTGTATATTTCTCTGAGATAGTACATCTTAGCTTCCAAGTTCTATAAATGGATTTAAGATCAGAAAAATTTTCACATTGGTAAGCAAAAGGAGCATGACTCTCATACAATGGGTCTATGAGTGACCTGATAAAATTTTATAGAAAATTTGAAAATTTTACGATCATATCTTTCACACTTACAATTTTAAGAGGTAAAATGATGGATTCTAAATGATTCCACGGGAAGGTTGTTCCCTTCAATAATAAATTTTCCAAGCCTAGCAAGTTCTTTAAATCTTGTCAATGAGGTATCTAAGGATTTTAATTAAATATCAGGCATACTACACAATTTTTTACATCTTCACCTATGAACCCTATCTCGACATGAATGTTAGATTTTAGTGAGCAATAGAGATCAATCATAGACTCTAAATACGATCTCATTAGGTTTCATCTTGAGGTTATCCTTTGGAAATAATCACTGATTAGTGGCTTCTTCAAGTGACGATAGAGATTTAGATGTTTGGAATATAAACTTGGGTAAGTGGGTGCCCTTAATTTTCCTAAGGAAATATATAAGCATCCATTTAGTAGTCCTCAATGATGCGATTAATAGCTCATCACATGCCAAAAAGTATTAACCATATTTTCATCATGAAAGATATCATTAGAGTAAAATAACACACTACAACATTAGTGATTAATTGTTGAGGGCGGTTGCAATTTCTAGGTGGGCAATAGCTAGGCGGATGGATTCATATTTGCTCTAGGTCAATGGGTTTGTTTGTCCTTTAAGAATTTCCAATCTCTTATAAATCTTGGTGTCGGGGTCACAATTTGTAGTTAACATGCAACATAAAGCTAGTCTATATGACCCCCAACCATTTTCTTACTGTCTTGAGTTACCCTAGCTTAGGGTATTGGCAGGTTTTACTAAATCTTCTCTAGTATATGGTATTGGCTACTATCTCTCCTTTTGCATAGTTTTAGGTGGCATATAAGTTCATTGCCTTCTTTGGCTTCCTTGTAGCCTCAACCTCAACGATCATCTTTTGCAAACTTACTTTCTTCAATACTCTCTTCTTTATCCTTTCAAAGTTGAATCGTAGCCACTTAGGAACATCTAGATTCTCATCAATTTTGATGGATGAGTTTATGGTAGTTACAACCTACTTTGGCCTCTGTTCTTCATCTTGTTTCATGTGCACCTAATTTTAAAATTTTGGAGGAGTAATCTTGGGGGTGGGGGCCTAGATAGATCCTCTTTTTCTTGTTCTCCATGCTTCATTGACTCCATGTTTTTTCTCTCTTCATTTTTTTTGGCCTTGGGATTTGAAAATAAATGTTTTTGGTCTTCTATTGTCATGATAATTCTTGAGCTATCTTGGTCCACACCCATTTTCATTGCTTCTCGTGTTTGAACTTGGGTAGGAGTAACAATAGGTGTATCATGCTAACTTGGGTATCATGCTATGTATCATACTATGTTGTGTGCAGGGATCCAAATTAGATTTGGTACGTGTTTGGGCATGAGGACAATTTGATATCCTTTGTATCAGACAGTAAAAGGCAGTAAGAGTGAATAATTTGGCGAGAAGACCAAGCATTTGGTATTTTGAAGTGGTTGATGATAGAGAGGGGTGAGGGGACCCTATGAAACCTTCAAAAGGGTTTGTGGATCAAAACCATATGAAATAGATTAAATTTCTATGACTATCCTAAGGGTATTAATTGTCACAGTCATAGTTTTACTAGTGAAATTGTTTTTATTTTGACAGAGTTGTGTTTGTAAACCCAAGTGTGGACATGTAATGGAGTCATGAGATGTCTTAAGACTACATCAATACTTAGCAACAACATAGTGTGTAGGCACCTAAAATATGAAAGGACTACATATTGGAAGGAGACAATCATCCATACTTATCACAAGCTTCTGCAGCTCATGTAGACTCAAGGTGAGTTGCAAAATGACCATCAATGAGTGTGAACCTTATCTTCACAAATTATGATCTATTGCCACGATACTTGACCCTATCCTCATGTTGTTGCCTCAATTCATATTAGTTTTCCCAAGCCTAGAAGCCAATTAATGTATCCAAGCGTGTCTAGAAGAATGGATAGTATGATCATTCTCAACAGTTTGATCATTCTCAATTCAACTAAAGGTCCAAAGTGCTCATTCTCAATAGTTTGAGTTACAACTATCAATTCCCAACGCTTGACAACTCCATATTCTAAGTTCCTTCTGACTTATATTTCATTTTCATGAGTCAACTTATAGTTCTTAATTCAGTTATAGGCTAGTATCTTGTGTGTTGATTGTACCTCTTAGTTTAATTAGGTTTTGGGTGGATTTTAATCTCTAATTTTGGGGAAAAAGTTTTCCTATTAATGTAATTTCAAAATCCATTTTGAGGGTCTAAGATTTGATTATTTAAGGTCCAAGTTTAGTAACATTACTTAGTTTGTTTTCTTTCAAAAGACATTTAGAAAGAGGTTGTAGATTGAATACTTGTGCTTTGCTAGTATATTTTGTAGAATTAATGGAAATTAAGTTCATAGTTTGCAATGGTATTGATAGTCTTTTTTTATTGCTTGGTACTATTCTATTTCTTTCATTTTACTTAGTCTTGAATTAATATTTACATTTATGAAACATCTTATTTGTTATAATCAATTTGTGCATCTTTCATGGTGATTGAGGTTAATAATGAACATGTGAATGAATAGTAGCAGTTGTTCTAGAGCTTTCCTTGGTCTAATTTTCATGTTAGAATTGGCAATTTTGGCATGATAAATTATTTACATACAAGGTTATTTCTAGATTTTGTTGATAATGTGGGTTTAGGTAATATTCATGATTCATTTTCTCATAGCCTTGTTCTATCTTTTCCAATTTATTTTAACCTTTTAGCTTAGGCAGATTGAGAAATCAATGTTTCAATTTGATTAGTGACATTTTCCCCTTGAACAAACTGGTGACATGAACACTTTGTTATATTGTATCATTGTTACCTTGGGAGGTCTGGAATACCTTTAGTTTCTACTATTTTATAAGAGAGATTAAGTGGCGATATTTAGTCTATGTTGAGTGTGTCTAAAGACCCATCAACAAAATTGGCTCTAGAGGGAGGGAAAGAACAAGCTGGAGTGTATGTCATTGTTCTCTCTTGAGAAGTTCAAGAGGGTTCTAAGATTAACTCCCAACAAAGGAAAATTATTAGAGCTTCGACTCAACACTAGATCCAAAGGAAATAAAGGAAAATAACAGCCCCATATTCATCTTCACAATCAACACCCATTGTCCAATCAACATCCCAATTTATCATGGTCCCTTTGGTGAATAAAAACCGTACTTATCTTAGTTGTCCAAACAACATGAACACTTAGTTATCTTGCATCGTTGTGACACAAAAAATTGATAACTCAAGAAAGGTATGGCTTCCTAGGAAATGACAAATTCTAAAGGTAAGCTAACTTAACTAAAGAGACTGAGATGGTATGCTACCATGAAGGATGATAGTTCTAAGAAAAAGACTACCTAGTGATTTGAAAGTTGATGCAAGATAGTAAGGACAACAAGGAAATTTATTTTGAACTTTGACAAGATTGAATCTTTCAGTGGAAGTTTTAATGGATTCATAGTGAAAAGGCATGGTGATGAAGAGAATCCAATAAACTCAACCAACTATGGAGATATTTCTCCCAACTCACCTATTCAATTAGGTGTCAACCCTTCATTGACTCACAAGACCCCTCACAAGGCCACAAGTTACTCAAAAGGATTCAATACCCTAAAACAGACCCATACTCAACAACCCTCACCCAACCATTTAATCACACTCAAATAGGACAAATAAACATGTCTAAGTCCCAATCCAACTCTCCAACATTCAATCACCATCAACACCCTCAACCCTTATTCACACAAATCCTCCTTCAATTGGGTCTTCTAATCCTCCTGGTACTCAGCTCACAAAATGTATTAGATATCCAAAAACCAATGTACTTTCAGAAACTATTACAAGGACCACTCAACGTATACCACCATGGGTATTTACCCTCCCAACCACCCAAAGGTCAAAGGAAGATTCACTGCTACAACACTCACTTTTTGTGATAGTCTCAAGCACTTAGGGCAATCACTCCTTTCATGGACATTATTCTTCACAACACTCTCTAACATTAATTATGATTATAGTTTACCTCATCAAACCTTCCACCAACACAAAACTCAATACCATACTCATTCCCAATCTCGCTAGTAGACTAACTCGACTCACTGTCAAATTGTGACAGTCAATGCAAGGTTTAGGACAATCATACACCCTCACGAAATGATGGGATTTTTTGGTCACCAAAAAACTGGATTATGTTTATAACTCCCTCAAAAATTCCCCAATCCCTTAACAAGACCATTCAAGGAACCTTGAGTCAATTACACCATCCAAACTCCATGCATACATTGTGTTCTTAGATTAAAACACAAAAATCAACACTTGCCACATATTTGCACATGCCAAAATGCTCATGAGACCCTGCAATGATTAAGAAAACAAAATACATTATTTTATGGGTCATCCCATACCTTGAAATGGATTTATCAACATTTAAATGACCCCAAATGCATTTTAGTTTGCCTTGGGTTATCCTAGACTAGGTTTTTGACAATTTTCACCAATTTGGCTATAACTTTTGCAATACAGAATGAAACAAGATGAAACCAAAGGGAGATTGAAGATTATTGGCCCCTATAACACATTAAAGATATTTTTAAAGAAAAATAAAATTATAAGGAATGCAAAATTCTAATATAGCAGTTTGCAACGTTAAAGAACTCAAAAATTGGAGGGTAAAAGTGAGATATTCATTAATTGTGCTTAGTTACAATGCTCAACCGACCCTTAGTCATGAAGAGTGCCTTATTAAACAATTCCAAATCCTCTCTCAATGGTTACAACCACATTTTAAACTTTTCTCAACAAACTAACACCTAATTGCTCATAAAATGCACAAAACGTTGCTTTAACAATGTTGAAAATATTAGCAACTTTGTCAAAAATTATTCCTAGACTCAATCCAATAACACAATGACTCAAAAATTATAGAAATAGGTTTAAATAGGTCTATAATACCTTTACATATCATTAAACATCACATTTGAACCATTGAGACATATTTGTAACATAGTGACAATTTTGACAATATTGTTCATCATGACCCCCACTAGGACTCAATACACCATCTAATGGTCTTAATGACATTTATTACATCAAATATGGTATTATAAGACCTTATTCATAACCAAAATCAAAAACCTTGACCTATTACTAAATTGGCTTCATGGTGGCCATCTTGTGCTAGGTGCTCTTGCCCAAAAAGATGATATGATACGGTGGAGAGAAATATGAGGGGGGAGTGTTTGGAAATGTTAAGGGTAGATGCTACATGGAGAAAGAGGAGGGATTGGGATGTGTGGGGAAAGGGGGACATAAGGGATATAAATGATGGAAGAAGGATATATGTCGGGGGGAAAGAGGTTTAGGATGTGGGAGGTAGAAGGGGTTGGAGTTAGGATATGTTGGGGAATAAAGTGGAGTGGGAGTTATAAGGGGGTAATGAAAGGGTAAAGGGGATGTAGGTTATAGTGGGAGTTATAAGGGGCAAGGAAAAAGGGTCAGGGGGTAGGGTGGTAGGTTAGGATAGGGATAGGATATGGGTAGGCTAGGATGGGGGTAGGTTAATAGGTGTGCGGTAGAGGTAAGCTTAGGGAAATAAAGGAAGTAAGACTAATGGGATGTGGGTTAGAATAGATGATTTTAGGGGAATAAAGGGGTAAAGGGGTAGGTAGTGTGGAGGGGAAAGTGAGATAGAAGGTATGAAAGGAAGGGAGATGCTAGGATAGAATAGGGGTAGGGGTAAGGTGGAAAGGAATTTAGTGGAGGGAGGTGAGGGTGTAAGATGGAAGGGTAGGTTTAAGTTAAGATGTGAAGGAGGTTAAGGAATGGGGTATGAAAGGTGGATGGAGGATAGAGGATAGGAAGGTAGGTGAGTTATAAGGTATGGTAAATGAAAGTGAAGAGTATTAGGGGAGGTGGAAATGGGAGGAAAGAGAAATGGGAGTGATTGGGTTTGGGCACCCATTGACAGGATCGACAGAAGTGGAAGGGATTATGCCTTGGCTGGGCAAAGGGAATGCTAAACCTCACTTCATTTCAAAGAGAAAGACTTGGATAGCTCCTGAGAAACTATGAAAAAAAGGTTAACAACAAAGACTCGACAACAACCAACTAAGCTGAGACAACTAACCTAGAAAGCGAAAAAGTGGGGGTCCCCATTGGCAATGGGGCGATGTGTGAATACATCACAACAGGATGTCACTCTTTCCACTTACCTTTCTTTATGTGAATATGCATAACACTATTTTGGAAATGATAATATAGATCCGCATCCATTAAAAAATATTTATAATGGTAAAATTTATAATGGTAAAATTAATAGACCTATTCTAGGGTCATCCCATCCTAGAGTAAGGAGTTTAAAGCGTAGATACATTGATTTTGCCTAATGGCCATCAATGAATGTTGACCCAATAGGAGATTTCTTGAGACTAACATTTTTGGAAGTGTGGAATTGTTGAGAGCCAACACTTAGGTGTGAACCCTATCTTCACAAATTATGATTAGTTGCCATGAAACTTGACCCTATCCTCACGTTGTTAGCTCAATTCATATTAGTTTTCTCAAGCCTAGAAGCCAAGTAATGTATCCAAGGGTGTCTAGAAGAATGGAGTGTATGATCATTAACTTTGTATGTTGAAACCATTATACATGCCCCTCCATTGAGGGTATTGAGGAAGATTGGCAATAGTGTGTTTTGGTGAAGAAACATGATGTGAGAAGTTTGATGCAGAGGCAAGGGTAGAACTCAATATTTAATATTAGGACAACAACCACATTGATTAGGCAAGTCAAATAAGGTCTCTCCAATGTTTAGAATAAACAAGGCCAGCATTAGTCATGTAAGTATGAATGAGAATGGGAATGCATAGTTACTTTCCTTTTAGACTAACTTGGGTCTATGACTCTCAATGGTGTTCATCCCAATAGTATATGTAATACCATTCACTTGCACCCAAGGTGTGACTGAGAATTTTGTCTTACTTGTCACCATACTCTCAATGACTTCACAACATTGATAATGAAATCACATTAGACACTAATGGATTACCCCAATTAGACATGAGTCAACTTAAGATATGATACAAGGATTGCATACCACAAAGCCATTAGCATATCACCTACTCTAAATCACTGCAAAGCCATTAGATATGCTTTCAGATGAAAAAGTAGAGTTAAATTGTTTTGGTTCAATTTGCATAATTTATATGTTCAAGTAGTTTAATTTGGTATATTATACTGAAACGTGATTTCATAACTAACATTTCAACTTCTATAAAACTAGTTCTATAGCCCGATTTTTTTGCCTGTGAAGAAAGACCATGTCAGACAATGTCAACGAACAACAAAATAAGGAGACAATTGCTAGATTGTGGTCTAACTTGAAAAGAAAAGGTGATGGAAATTGTTATTGTCCTTGCAAAATTTGTAAGGGGTTAAAAACTAGAAGACTTCTAATCAAAACAACTAAGAAACATTGTAGGTTGCATGGTCACGTTGAAGGTGGACATGATTATCATCCATTGGTAAGTTTTTCATTCTATCATTTTAACAATTTATATACATAAGAAATAACTTGATGATGAGATCATGATCATGGTTTATTTATGTTTATCAATTTTATATAGGTCAAGCATCCCAGAGCACATGATATGGATCAACACAACCAGGAGAATATGGTTTTCGAAGTGGAGGAACATGGAGGTGTGAATATCAAAGTTCAAGATAATGATCCCATGGAAGATGACGATCATGAGCCCCAAAACATAATTGAAGATGATGGTACAAATATATTAATCCATAACACTTTTAGTACTGGCGCAACTAATCATGATGATGAAGATAACCTTTATGTTGTTCATGATTTCCCTCTACTTGAGAAGGCATCTGAGGCCCTTTACGAAGGCTCCCAGACAACTCTTCTCCCTGTTGTATTATTGTTGGTAAAATTGAAGGTTATGAATGGTTTATCCAACATAACAATCTCACATATGTTAAGGTATGGCATATATGTCATTATAGTTAAATTTTAATAAATGGTGAATCATATACCATTAATATTATTTATATTAACAAATTATATTTTTTTGCTATAGATTTATAGGTGAGTTTTTGTTCCCACCATTAAATATTCTACCTCGCTCAAACCGAGAATTATCTGCTATTATGAAAGATATTGGAATGGAGTATCAAGCAATAGATGCTTGTCTGAATGATCATATTATATATCATAAACAACATAAATTTTGAACTGAATGCCCTGAATGTCATATGAGCAGATATAAAATAGATCAAATAACAAAAAGGGTTCCTCGCAAGGTTCTTCGTTATATTTCCATTATTCCACGAATGCAAGGATTATTCAAGTGCACTATCTTGGCACAATTTGTGTATTACCATTCATGCAATAGAAGTCAAGATGACATTATTCGAATGCTTGCGGATGGTTCAACATCTATGGACATAGAGGAAAAGTGGCCACACTTTAAAGAACAACCTCGTAATCTCAGGATTTCATTGGCAGCGGACACTGTCAATCCATTTGGAGAGCTGAGATGCGTTTACTTAGTGTGGCCTATTTTTTGTTATCAACAATAACATTCATCCATTGATGTCAATAAAGAGGGACCACATAATATTGGCAATGATTGTTCCAAGTATTTTAGCATTTAATAGTCATCTACATTTAATTATAAATATTGTAGTCAAATGGTCATAATATTTATGTAATGTTTTTGTTCATTTGATTAGGTAAGTACCAAGTTAAAGATATGAATGTATATATTGAGCCTCTTATCAATGGGTTGTTGGAGTTATGGAATGGTGTCACTATGTATGACATCTCTAGACCAATAGGACAAAGACAATTTCAATTCCATTCGATGCTTGTATGGACAATGCACGATGCCCCAGGGTTAACACATTTTTGTGGTATGTTATAGTGTTCAAGTTGCACATGATAATTATAATTAAAAAAATTAACTTATTTAATCCAATTGTACATTATGTTGTAGGTCTTCAAACAAAGGGAAAATTTGCATGTCCAGTTTGTGGTCCAAAGATGAAATGTCATCATTCAAATCGTTTAGGAAAGAAGGTGTTTGATGAGTATAGACACTTTCTCCACAAAAATCATAAGTATCGAAATACTGGAAAACATCTTTTCAATGGGAAAGAAGAGAATATATCAAAGCCATGAAGAATGACACCTCACCTGTGGAATTTGGAATATAATAAAAGTAATCATCAAGGTAATGCCATTCCATCTAATGGTTTGTGTCATAAAACATCTTTTCTATTGTGTTTTGTTTACTGATGATGTGATTGATGATCGTGAAGGTCGTCAAGGCATAAATGACCACCTTCCTAGGGACTAAAAATATTGGATGGAAGGCGTGACAAAGAAAAAATTATCAAAATTTGTAGTGACATTCAGGAATCCAATCATGTAATGAAAAATGTCATTCAATCAAATAGCCATGGAGAGTAGATTAATATAAGTGACCTTCCATGGTTATTAATGGACTAGCAAAGAAATTCTATAAAAGAAGTCATACGAAAAAATTTGATTTCCCATAGGATTTGCTGCGGACATAAACAATCCCATATCAAAGAAAAGTGAATTTGGGTCAGGGATGAAAACGCATGATTGACCTACCTTCATTAAGCTAATTCATGTTCTTGTTTTTTTACTATATATTTGTATACTGTGCATGTATTTTTCATTGTATTATGTTAGAAAAAAATGAAAAGATAATTTTATAATTGTTGTAGTACATTCTACCTCTATCTCTCCAAGATGACTTTGACAATAATGTCAAGCAAGTCATATATGATCTTGGAAAATACATGAGCTAAGTAGTGATATTTGTTTAGCTTGTTGTATATATATTATATTTATGATTTGTTTTACTTGTTATGTAATATATTTATTTGCGTCTTGAATATCTTGTCGGTGGTTGTCATGTAAACAATTCCATAAAGAAGATATTAAATATTGGAAGAGAAAAATTCCTCATTTAATGTGTGAAATGCAAAAGTGTTTACCTTCATATTTTTTTAATGCACAAGAACACTACCTCATACATCAAGTTGAGGAGATTGAATTGTGTGGACCTGTACACACTAGGTCAAAGTGGATGGTTGAGAGGCACTTGAAATTTTTCAAGGATTTGGTTTGACAAAGAGCACATCTTGAGGGTTCTATGGTGGAGGGATATATGGTATACCTGACTATGGTGTACATTTATGAATATCTTCTTAAGTTTGCAGCAAAGATCCACGTGGATCGCATTTGGGATCCCAACCCCATTAACAAATTCAAAGGGGAGTACTTGATGGGGAAAGGTAGATTGAGGAAAGTGAGAGGTAATTATAAGATGTTATTATAGTTAATTAATTCTTAATCTTCAAAATAAATCGGTTGTAAGACATCTATTTATTTTTTGTATAGTTGGTCGAGAGTGAGATGCACTATATTTCTATATTGCAAACAATCTTGATTGGATGACAATATAGATTGAACATAGTCAACATTCTTCTCGCACATTAACATGGGAAGGTGTGGCTTCATTGGTTAAAGAAGCTCATCGTAATGGATATTCCAATGTTACGCAAAGGGAAATTGATTTAGCATATGGTTAAAGAGATAAAAAGGTACGTATAAATTTATTAATCACCCATATGTTTATCAACTCACGATGCAATAATTTTTACATGTTTGACATATCATAGGTCAAACACCACAACACTATGTGCTGCAATAGTAATAAATTTTGCATCAAAAAGTTGGATGACACAAAGAAAACTTGTGATTCTGGAATAACTACAGCCTTTGAGGTGACAAACATTTCATCGAGAAATGACATACATCCTCAAGAGTCTCAAAATCGATACTATGGCATTTTGGATGATATACTTGAGTGTGACTTTAATTACTTTAAATTAGTTTTGTTCGTCGTCAAATGGTATAGGCTACGATTGAATAAAAATGATCCTAATAGAACTGCTACTGAACATGATAATGGTTAATACAAGGTTGTTTGAACCAGTTGGGGATGAGCCCTATGTTCTTCCAAGCCAATGTGAGCTGGTATTTTACTCAGAGGTTCCACATAAATTGGGTTGGTCATTTGTTGTTAGACATGATCCAAGTGGAAGGCCGATAAAGTATAATGTAATGGAAGAAGAAGATACCGAAGAAGTAGAAGATGATGTAGATGATGATCAAGATCGACAGTTACTCAATGATGAACAAGAAGAAGAAGAAGTTGATGATGATGATGATGATGATGATGATGATGATGATGATTATGATGGCAATGATCATGATGGTCATGATGATGAATGAAATGTATGAGGTATGTGATTAATATATTATCTATTTAATATTGATTTCTTGATAGAAATTTATTTGATTTATATGGTTACATAATTAATTCATTATGTTTTGAATTCTAATGCCATTAAATTAATTCATGATGCACCTTTTAATGTTTTTAATTCATGTTCCATGACCTCTAGCAGGTCCTTATAGTAGAACTATGCCACCCCAAGGAAATGGAGATAGAGAGAGTGACTATTTATGTGACATTTTTTAAATTTTGTGTTTATTTATGGAATTTGGATTTTTTATTAGCTATGTAATGGATGTTGATTTAAAATACATATGTGATGGATTACATGTTTATGATGATACATGTGAGATTTTTTGAACTTTGTGTTTATTTATAGAATGTGGATTGTTTATTACCTGTGTGATGGATGGTTATTTATGATGCATATGTGATGGATTACATGTTTATGATGACACATATGTGATGCTAATTATGATGCTCAATTAAATATATGTTGATACATCATGTGATGCTTATGATGCTTATGATACATATGTATTTATTGTTTATCAACTTACAAATATAATGCATATGATGCTCAATTAATGGTGGTGATTTCATGTATATATTTTATGTGATGTTGTTACCCTTGGTGGGAACAGGTCATTGACTACAGACATCGTCAACCCTTTAGTTGAGGATCTTGCATAGTCTACATTAAGTAAAGGTAAGGAATTAAAAAATTTATAATGATTATGATTACAACATCTTTTTTTTTATTTAAGACTCTTTTTGTCTACAAATTTCATTTTGTTCATGTTGTGTACTATGTAATATTTAACTAACATAAGATAATCGAATTACATGTGTAGGAACCTGAACCCCATTGATAAGGATCCTACACAATCTCATGGCTCAACAGGTATAAGTCAATACACCTTGTAGAAACAGTTTATTTTTAAAATTACTTCAGTTTTTCAAACCTCGACATTAGCAGCAAATCTAATACAATTATTAACACTTGAGGCCCCAGTTGGACTTATTCAAATTTTAATCTCAACATTAACTTTAGGGCTGACTTCTTCATCAAAGTTACCCTCACTTGCAAAATATCTCTCTCATTACCAACTAACTCTCTCATTTGATGGAGTGTAGGTACCACCAAATAGGTATTTGTCAGATGTGTCTTCCTCGAGTGACAAAAATGTAAGAATAGAAAATGAAAGTGAGACATGTAGTAGGTCTACAATAGGGCGATTAACTAGAGGTCAAAAGATTAGAAGAAAATTCAATAAACGCATAGAATTTTTCCTTGCACGAGTGAAATCATGTATTCGTATGTACGATAAAATCAATAAGTGCAAGGGAAGAGTTGCTAATCGATTACAATTTTAATCGTATAGATACAAACAAATTTACTATCATGGGGGTGGTATGTACTATATACCATTTAAATTAACCAACCTCCAATTAATGACTTCAATATACCATTTTATTATGAAGTTTCTTTACTAAGTCTATTGGTTTAATTTCGCTAACATTTTTATATTTTTTCTTTGTCATAGGGCGACATGGATCCATCACATAGCGCAGACAGGGATGTAGGTCACGACACTTCTACCAAGTAGGTAAACCTCATTGTAATTGTACATATTAGATAGAAGAAAATAGTTACATTATTATGTTCTTTTTTTGAGTGTTTTAGACTAATTTTGTAATTGTCAAAGATATTCTTGTCACAGACAGATGTTCGGGGAAAGGGAAAGGGAGTTGCAGTACCTAAGAACCTCTCTAGGGATGTGGACTCAACAAGATTAAGCGATGATGACCCTGGAAATTCCACAAACTCTATGGAATTGATTAAAAAGTCTATTATAAAAACTAGTAGAGAGATTGTTTCTTTGGCATCCGTGGAGCCTCAGATTGATGAGATACAAGAGAGGGTGCAAAAATTGATTTGGACAGCAAAAAACTTGCAAGTAAGTATTAATGAAAGCTTTAATTATAACAAAAGTTCAATAATGGTTTATATTTTATACTCTTTTATGTAAATAACTAAAATATGTACGTGTTGTTTTTACATCAATTTATGCGTCCTCATGAAGCTGGTGGCCATGATCAAGGTGTTACAGGTAGTTCAGGTGATGACAATTTTCTTGGCTTATCACTTGCTTGGCTTATCACTTTAAGTACCCAAAATACATCATACTTGATATTGTCAATGTTCATAATAAAGGTTCATCCTTGTTTACAATTCTTGCAGTTTTCATATATTTAATGTTTTATATATTTAATGTATTATTCTTCAGGTGTTGTCAATGTTCCTATGCAAATGTCACTGGCGCCTCATTAGAGGTTAGCCTCACCTATATTGCCGACTGCAATGTTGTTAACACGCAACATGCAGACATCCTCTACTGCATGTCATATTGGCCCACCCAATGTTGGTAGATCCCTCTTTTGCTCTATCTTCTGTTATGTGTTTATTTCCCTTCAAGCATTCTTTCTTCAGGGCATTTCATAGTGGATTCATTTTTTGCAGCAGAAGATGCACATGAGGATGTGCTAGAGGCAACTACTACTGATAACATACCATCATTTCTTGGATCTTATCGTATTGATAGTATGGGAATGTTGCAGGCCACATTGGTGGTGAGCGACAAAAATATGATTCCCTTAAAGATACAAAAGGTTTCAAGTACTTTAAAATTATTATTATATATAGTCTAATTGTAATTTACTTTTTGATCACTCATTTTGGACTAATGATCCAGTGAATTATTTGCAGGAAATGATATTTTTTTATAAAAATCTTAATGACATTGCATTGCAGATATTTGGGCCCACCATACATAAAAGGTTGAACATCATATGTGAAATAACCCTAATCCACTATTTTGATTTCATATCATTGCTAGAACAGTTTTCCTTTGATCCATTTCATGAACTATAATAGATGTAGCTTCTATTCATTTCTGAATCTAATAGGTTTTTTTTGCTTTAAAAGGTGGAATGACCAAGAAAAAAGGTTAAAAGATGAATTGACAAACCGTATGGTTGAGTGGTTTGGAAATGACACCTTTGACAAAACCAAGTTCTTTGAAAAAGTTGGCACATATCTAAAGTATGTGAGGGACCAATACAAGACCCATTTAGAGAAGAACGTAAAGTACAAGCATCCCCCCATGATTCCAGAGAGGGAGTGGAAGGACCTTATTTTGGATGCCAAGGAGAGAATTGAAAGGAAAAAATTAAATACACCACCAGACGCCAAAAGAAGGTATGGGATACTATTAAGAATGTAATTATGTACTAATTAATTAGTCTTTCTATTTATATAATCTAACATATTTCAAACTTTTCATTGACTGAGTGACACGTCAAAGGAAACCAAGGCAAGACAAGAAAAGAACGGGAAATACAAACTCGACTCTGATGGTTATATGAAACTTGCCGCATGAATTGTAAGTATCTGTAAATGAAATATCACATCAAAATATTTATAAATTGCAAACGATTTTTTTCTTTATCCAACAATGCAAGAAAAATTCACAATACCAAGCAAAAATGCAGGGCTCTGAATTCAATAGAGTGCCCACAGAAGATGGCAAGAGAATTGCCTACCAGCAAGGCTATGTAGTCGTGGCTAATCGGCTATGAGAATTGAGTGGGCAAACACAAGATTCTGGTGCATCCATCACAAAGGTAAATAAGCTAAATGAAAATTATTTCAAATTGAATACTTTACCTACAATAATCTAATTGATGTTGAGTTCCAACATAAAGTGACTATATTTGTATTAAGTAAGCAAGCAATGATAATAATGTGCATGACATTGGAATGCAGCTTGCTAATCGTGAAACACCATCTGCACATGAAGGTCCGGATGTGCATCCCAGTAGTGGAGGTATTCATTTTCTATTAAAATTTATTTATGTAATTATTAATACAATTAAACATCTTAATTTGTAATTAGAGTAGTAATTAATGTAACCTTTTTTGTTAATATTTGAGAGCATGTAGTCCATGGTGACCAAGTGGAGCATGATCCGGGTGCACAACATCAATTACGTGATATTCCCCAATCAGGTAAAGAGGACCACTCTTATTCCTTTAAACAAATTTAATTGCAATTGGTGTTCAGTATTAATGTAACCTTTAGTATTTCAACTACAGAGGATCTAGAGGGTGTTCATCATGTTGAGGTTGAGGCTAGACAAAATGATGTGGCCCCATCAGATAAAGAGCTCAATAGTTATGTTCTCTAAATTAATGAAATACTTCTAACAATAATAAAAAATATTTTGAATTTAACCCAATTCGTCGATATTTCAAAGGACCCCCCTTCGCTTCAGTGTCCTCATCCTTAGTATAGGACTAGGCATACATCGAGATCATGAGCAGAGGGCAGAACAACTGAAGAGGGGGGAAATGATGAAGAAAATGATGTTCCACTCAGTCTTTTCATATCTTCAAAGAAAAAACAAAAAAAGAAATTATTGTAATCTACCTTATTTGATAATGATTGTTTTTATGTGTTAATGAATGTAATTATGTGTTAATGAATGGTTATGAATGATATGGGTTAATTAATATTGATGAATGTTGTGTGTTAATTAGTGTCAATCAATGTTATGTTTTAATGAAAATTATGTGATATTAATGAATGAATGTTATATTTTATTAATGGTAGAAAGAAAGAATGAATGAATGTTAGATGTTAACGGGGAATTTAGAGTGATGTTAGGGGGGGGGGGGGAGAGGGTCCAAATGAGTTTCCACCTTCACGTGGTTGGCCCTGTTAAGTAGAGAATATTAAACTATTCTCGAAACCAAGCGAAACTCAATAAGATAACACACTTTCCAATATTTCATTATGTTGCACAGTTAATCTTATTGAAAAAATGTATATTGAATCTTAATTGCAGGGTCCAACAGAGCCAACATGAACAAAACCACCACAAGTTGCTCCGTATAATGAACTCCCATATTGTCTTGTATGTACACTAACAAAATGATTTGCTTCTAGTGTTGATATCCATGGTGGGACTACAAAAGTTATGAATATGCGTCATCCTTGTAAGTTTTTTTATTACTTGACATTTTCTTTAGCATTTTTAAATTTTCCTTATCATTTTAAGTTTAACCACTTTTATATGGAATTTATTGTTCTATTTTTTATTACTTGACTCCATGGTTGCTCTGTGTGAGGATTATTATAACTATATGTTGCTATTACTTGGTGATTCATATGGACTATTATTTAGGCATTCTCCTTATCACTGTCGTATGATCTGCATGGTTGCTATCTTATATTTGTCAACCAATCTTAGATTTTCCCTCGATGATCATGTATTTTCTTCATATTTGTATTCCCCATTATTTGAGTCTTTCTCATACTATTTTTTATACGCTTTCTCATTGCCTAGACTAATGCATAAAGTTATATCATAAGCTAGATAGTCCCTCATTGTTGAAAAGCAAACCTTTGAATAGTAGCATACTATTTTACCATCTTATAACAAGATGGCTTCCATGACATCCTTAGTATCATTTGTGTAAGCTTCAATGAGCAGCAAAGAATTAGGTAAGGTCAACATTGGAGCATTGTGACGCAGAGGAAGAAAATTATATTGTCAAACGTAATTGACAATATTCAAAGCATGATTCTGCTAGCTTGATGGATGAACTTGATTTAACAACTACTCAGTTAGAACTAATTATTCAACCCTCTTCTTAAATAAATCAAAAATTTAATTCATCTGGCCAGCATTGTATTCTATTGAGTATGCCTTTAACTACTAATTGTCTAATATGTTTTGAGCATGCCTACTCCATGGGTGTTTTATATGTACACTTCCCTCATGTATACCTTGTGTTTGCACCATGTCTGTCATGTGTCTGGCATATGTGTTTTATATCGTATGAGTATTTGTGTTAGTTCATGAATGAGATTTTTCAGATGTCTATTCCATGAATTCCTCTCTCTTGTATGCTTCATGATCGATGTGTCTTCAACATGTCCACTCCATGAGAACCTTTCTCATATATGCTTGTACCTTATATGTATTTATGTATTACTTCATGGTTTACATGCATGATTCATGCCTTGCATGTATTCATATGTATGGTTTGTGGTTTACATAGCTCCTTCATGCCTTATGAGTATTACTTCATGCCTTGCATATATTCATGTATGCTGATTCTTTTCTTACATGTATCTATTATCTAATGCCTTATGTGTACACTATTGGCATTCTACACTCAAATGAGAATAGTTTATGTTGTCATTGATGGCAACCAACTGGTATTATGGTTCACAGGTTACACCAGCAACACAAACATCATCTATCAGCACTGGATACTCTTACACTAGAGGAATTGATAAATGAAATTACACAAGAAGGTAACCTTAGTAATGTAAACAAACTTTATCATTCTTTCAAGGAATCAGATAAAAACACTATAAAGGAAAGTATTATTTTGCACCTTGATATCTACAAGAAAGTTCTCATTGAGGTTGTAGATGATCTACCTAATGATTTGTATCTAAGGTTAGAAGCTCAAAGAATGTTGGTAATGGAACTAGATAAGAAATTAAAAGTTGAAGCATTGTTGGCGGTTCACCCTGTCAACTCTCAGTAGGAGATTGATGAATTGATTACAGAAGCCAACCGGTCAGTTTTTGTAAGTGGTCACAGGTAGGTTAGCCTTATGGTAGGCTGAGTGAAAGAAATAGCAGAAGAAATATCAAACAAATGGGATATATTCTTTGTGGAAAGAGAGAAGAAAGAAGAAAAAGATAGATAGAAATTGGATAAATCTTTTGCAGAGGTATATCAGAAGGATAAAGGTAAAGGTAAAATTGGTAGTGTACCTTATATAAAGATCAAGGATAACCTTCCTCTATTGGTACAGGACACCCCACCAATAACTACAGAGGCACTAGTACAAACTGATAGTCAACCAAAAGAGAAGGCAGAGGAAATAATACAAGATGACACCAATCTGGAGTTTGAAATTATTTTTACCATGAATGTGGATACACAGGGCTTCAACATTGTCTTGGATAAAGAGACTACAGAGGTTTAGATAGCTGATGGTACAAATATTGGAATCTTTGAGTCATTGGTCAACACTATTGACTCTTAGAACATTGAGATACCAGTTGAAGTTGAGAAACCATATACCATCCCATATGCTACTCAGTCTAACATTAAGAAACCAGTAGAAGCAAAAGCAGAGATAAAATCACAAACTGAAACCGAAAAAGGACAAGAACAGAGTATAGCTGAACTGGCAAACAGTAAGGCAAAAAACAAGAATGACAGTAAGGTTGAAAGCAAAGCTGAAAGATAGAATGAGAAAAAGGAAGAAACAATGGACAAGGAAAAGGTCAAAGATGAAAGCAAGATAGCTAAAGTGATAAAGGCAATTGGGCAAGTATCAGAAGAAAAGAAAGTTATTACAGAGCCTAGCACTTCCACCATAGATTTCAGGCCTACAAATGTAACAGATGTACTTTTGGAATCCATAAAGAGGATCATTGCAATGCCTTAGCATTTAAGGCCATTGATGATACATTGCCTATTTTGAAAATGGTTGCACCGACATGTAAGATAGATCATATTGATGGATCTTTAGGTAAATTGGACACATTGTCCAAATTCATTGCTTCAAATATTCTAATTGTAGATAAGATCAATGAAGAGAATGTTAAGGAAAGGGTAAATAAGGAGAAAAGTGAATTCTTTGATAAGACTATCAAGGATAGTACTGAGCATATCGATTCATTACTATCGGCACTTAATTCCACCATTTTGAAATATAAAGAATCGTATAAGGAAGCATGCAAGCCTCACAACTTAACAAAAGACATTGATGAGGAGATAAAGAAAACAAAGAAAGGGATTGATGTTATAGTAGACAATATGATAGGTTCTTCGGAACTTACCTTAGTTTTTGAAGAGAAGATTGAGAAACTGGGAAAAGAAAAAGCAAGGATAAGGATGAAGGCCTAAGAATTGAAAAACAAACTTGGTCCTAGATTGGAAAACCTTATAACTCAGCGGGATGAGTTGTCCAAAGCAACAATTCAAGGAGAAAGATCACCAAAATAACAAATGCATTATCTGACCAATATAATCCAGCAGACTGAAACCACTATCTTTGACAACACTAAATTCATGCAGAATCTTAATCTGATTTTGGCAGATATCTTTCAAATTTTACATAACCAAATATAGGGTATGAGGCAGAATTTTAAATTCTTTGATTGTTTTTGACATCTTTGTCATTGATTTCAAAGGGGGAGTAGTAGTGTGGAGAAAAATGTATAGAAGAGAGCATTTTCTTAGGGGGAGCACTCCTATTTTTGGACTTTATTAATAGTTTTTGGATTTTTCTCATGAGTGTTGCCATCAATGCCAAAGGGGGAGATTGTTGGAATTCTACACTCAAATGAGAATAGTTGATGTTGTCATTGATGGAAACCAACTGGTATTATGGTTCACAGGTTACACCAGCAACACATACATCATCTACTAGCACCAATAGATACAACAAAGATTATTCTCACTGGCACCTAGTCTATAGCAGCAGAAGATCCTACCGGCACTATGAGCTGACATGGAAATTATATTGTATAGCAAACACGATGTATTGTAAAGACTCATATATCTATGAGATCTTATAGGGCATTTTGTAAGTATCTAGATGGAATGTAATTAGGTAATGCAAGTGGAATATAAGAGCGAATATCTGTATATGCATTTTGATGTAATAATTTTGATGAGTGAATAAGAGGAGAGCAGAGCGAAGAAAGGTTTATGGAAGAGGTATTTGACAAAGCTTAAACCGGTACTATATCCAGCATTGCAGATGCTATTTTGATCAAAACATTGTCATTGGATTTAATCATCCAATTTTGTAGTCAGTGTGACTCCTTTTGTGATTGAGCAGTGACCGCTAGGCTATTGGCCTTCCTGCATGTGCAGGCCCCTATTGTATCAGTAATATTTATTCATATTGGCTAGTGAGTAAATATTGTGGGTCACAAATCCCACCGAGGTTTTTCCCCTACTAGGTTTCCTCACCAAAATATCTTGTGTTATGGTGTGCATTGATGTTGTCTCTCTTATTTCTCTTTATTGCTTTATTGTCTGTTTACCGGTACATTAATTTGGGTTACAAATTTGCAAACAAGTTTAAATATTTGGTAAACTGGTTAGACACTGATTCACCCACCCTCTCAGTGTCTTTGGGACTGATCTAATATCTAACATACACGTCACATCTTATGGTATTTATGTATACTTTATTCTACATGTATGCACACCTTATGGTATTTATGTATACTTTATACTACATGTATGTTGCATGCCTTAAGTAAACTCATGTGTACACTTCATGCTTTACATGTATTTGTGCCTTATGTGTACAATCTATGTTTTGCATGAATGCTTCTTTCCCCAATTATATTGATGTGTATTCTCTATATGTATTCTTTATGTTTTATGTGCATACTTCATGCTTTAAGTGCACCCGTATGAATATATGTATCTTATAAAGCATGGGATGTTCATTGTAACACTTGCATGTATTCATATGTATGGTTTGTGCTTTACATATCTCCTTCATGCCTTATGAGCATTACTTCATGCCTTGCATATATGCCTGTATGTTGATTCTTTGCTTAAATATATCCATTATCTTATGCCTTATGTGTACACTTCAAATCTTATGGTATTTATGTATACTTTATGTTACATGTATGCACATTGTATGATATTTATGTATACTTTATGCTACGTGTATATTGCATGCCTTAAGTGAATTCATGCGTACACTTCATTCTTTACATGTATTTGTGCCTTATGCGTAAACTCTATGTTTTGCATGAATGCTTCTTGCCCCAAGTATATTCATGTGTATTCTCTATATGTATTCTTTATATTTTATGTGCATACTTTATGCTTTAAGTGCATCCATATGCCCCATGTATATTTTTGTTAAATGCATGTTTTATGTATATATATTTGACAGATTTTGGATATTAATGTGTCTGTTGTGTCTTCAACATGATTTTCTTATTGTATTATTTATGTGTGTACTTCTTCATCTATGTATTGTACCTTAGAGAGTATTTGTGTGTATTACTTCATGTCTTGCATTGATGGTTCATGCTCCTACCTTGTGTGTAACAATATGTATGTTTCATGAATTAAGAGAGTTCATGCTCTATATATATTCAAGTGTATGCTTTATGACTTCAGTGGATTCATCTAGATGCCTCATGTTTTATGTATGCTTCCTACTTTATGTGTTAAGTATATTCACGAGTATGCTTTAGGATTTAAGTATTCATTGTATGCTTCATAATTCAAGTGTATTATTTTGTCTTCTTCATGCTTTAAGTGCTCATTGTATGCTTCATGCTTCAAGGTATTCATTTAATGTTTGTCTTATGACTCATGTGTATTCATTTATATTCCTCACATTTTGAGTGTATTCTTCATGCTCCATTCACAACATGTGTGCTTAAGTGAATTCATGGACACTCTACGTGTTACAATGAACATCCCATTCTTTATAAGATACATATATTCACATGTATGATCCTTATTCAAATCATGTCTTAAATATATTAAGTATTTATATGTACTTATTTATTGCTATGATCCAATATTTACGTTTGATCGATATCTTATGTGTATTCATGTGTCTTGCGCACTATATACATGTCAAAGGTATATTTCATACTTTATGTAAATACTTCACCTTTACGGGGTTGACTCATGTTGTTGTGCTTTCAGAATGATTACTTCATGGATGTATGGTCCTCCCTAATGCATACTCATGTTGATGTACAATTATTTGAGTTTGCATGGGTATGCTAGGTATCATGTGACCTTGATTTCTTCAAGATCAACTTGAATGGGAGAGTGGTTGATAATGTAACTAAACTGGCATGGTGCCAAAATTTGATTTGTTGAGGTAGGTTTGGAACTTGTGTTGGCATATCTCCCCAACTCACTTAAAATATGAAATCATTTAATTGGACAACAACATGTATAGTTGACTGTTAGTAGTTTTGGAAACTGGAGGGTCTTATTTAACTTTGTTATGCAATAAATTCTAATATTGGAGCTTGTGTAAAGTAATGTCTTATTCAATAGGAAGGTCTTATTCAATTCTGTAATCCAATCTACTTTGATATTCAACTTTTAGAGTAACATCCCATATAGCTGCAGCACTTCAGCATTAGATGAGCTGTCAATTACAATACTAATGGCTGGAGTACTGGAATGGCTTGCAATTATATTTTTTGAGTTTGTTTTTCATTGTATTTCATTCTTAATTGGTTTGATAACTTGTTATATGTCTACAAAATGTTGTGCTAACAAATTTGATTGATAAAGAGGGAGAAGTCAACCCAGTGGAAAGTCAAAGAAATGAGTTTGAAATTGCTGGACTTGAGCAGCTCTTGAAAAATAAAACACTCTCGAGGTGCGCAATTATTTTTAATACAATGTTTACTTTTTTAAGTTTGTTTTATTTCAGTAGATCTTTGTATGGTTCATTATTTTCTATCTTCCATTATCATGCTTATTTGATAACTTTGGATGTACCTGTCATGGGAGGGAGATTGATTTTAGTAGACATGAGTGGATCTGAGAATATTGACAATTTGGCTTTGTTGGGTTTGAGGCAAAACTTCAAGTATTGCTTTTCCTTATTATTGTCATTCATTATCCACAACAGTTCTATATCTAAGTTCAGACTGCAAGTATCCATTTTATAATTCAAAGATTTATAACACAAGCATATCACACACACAAAATCCAAATGAACGTTACTGAATAGAGAATTCCAAACCACAATATTAGAATTACATCTCCTCTGAAATGATATTTTTCTAAACTTCATAGCACCCATACATCTAACTTTCCTCTCCTCATTTGGTGAACGCTTTAAATTCCTTTTGAAAGATGCCATGCACTATATATACATATTTGTTTAGTTAGTAATTGTAAACTTTATAGATAAAATACATATACTTTTATTTATTTCTAGTGTTCGGTATCACTTTTCTTTGGAAACCATCAAGGAAAGATTAATGTTTAAAGGTTTTGAATCACTATTTTTGGCAAACATCAGGATAAGTTTATTAGTTTCTTAAGTAGGTTTAGATCAATTTGCTTGGTCAATCACAAGGATATTTTGTTATTGGATTGGAGAAAAGTTAATATATATATACAACTAATTATTTGTATATTGTTCATGATCTTGTGTTGCCCTAGCATGAAATATAAAAATAATTCCTTGTATTTTTTTTATCATTTGAATTCATTATCGACTTTACAACTAAATCTAGCCTAAAGTTCAACTCTCATAACTATTTGGGTTGTTAATATGTTTTTATATTTTCATTACTTGTGTTATACAATTGGGAATTATGACCCTCACAGTCACAATTCACAACCAATATCTACCTTAATCAATACTCAAATTATTCATATGCAAACCCAAATTATATAAATAATAAATGTCAAATTGACCTGAACAAATCAATGGAGCCACCTAATCAGTGTTTCCTACTCCCTAATAGATATTGGGAGATCAGTTACACAATCTACAAATATGCAAAAAAAAGCTACAAACCTTACAAAATGAATCATTTACTTACTACATCATGGCCATGGATATTGGAGGATCCTCTTAGAATGGTTTAATCTTCTTAAATTCCATTCCATAGTTGAACTATAAGCTTTAGTAAACACTCTTGTCCAAGAACTCCAACACCATGACTTGAGCAAAGGTAACTTACGTAACTTTGTCAATCACAAATATTTAATGAAATTATAGAAGTCCTTAACACCCAAGGATGATCATAACATGAATAGATTCTTCAATCTTTTCACCATGGTTGTATATCCTAATTTGCCATACGAAGTTAGATCTATCTCCCTTTAGAACCAAAATGCAACACTTTCCCACCCTTACATAGAAAACTATTTCAACTCTAACTCTCACACGCAAGCTTCTATCATGTCCCCGCCATGACAACTAGACTCGCACCATCTCTAATAAGGGAAAATTGTCTTGTTTCAAGACTTCACAATTTTCTATAACTCAAATTGTGCCCAAACATCAATTTGACCCTTTGTTAATGCAAAGAATGATATATACACAACAATCAAGGTATATATCATTTTCTTTGAGGAGTGGTCCTATTATCAAATAAGGCAGCAACCTTATCATTAGTGCTGCAATCTCAACCTTACTGGAGTAGTGATCTCTATTGTTTGTTGAAAATTGTAGCTAGCTCGGATACTTGACTATTGAGTTTTAATGTTGTCAATGACAATTATAATTACTATGTATTACCTCTCATGCAATCCAAACCACTTAGGTCTGGGCCCAAATACATGTGACTTGTAAATATGTCTTGTTATGAATATTGGGCAAGAACTATATATAATGTAACTTTTGATAGGACAGGCCCTATCAACATAACTTGTAATTTGGTCTGACCCTAATTGGGCGATGTAACTTGTGGTCCTATATTGAATGTAACTTGTAACTTGTGAATAGGGTAGGCCCTATTTTATGTATCTCGTAAGCTTAACCCTATATTTGGTGCCAAGTTGAAAGGCCTGACCTAGAGTGAATTGGTAAGCTGAGTCACATATACATAAAAGCTTAGTCATTGTATCCACACACTCTGAGCGAATTGTCTTCAATTATAAAATTATCTCCTTTGTTCAACAAATTGTTTCTCTGAGTCAGTGAACTATAATTTAAGGACAGTGAACCATCTTGCACTGACCGCGATCTTCATTCTAGAGATGGAGAACTCTTATCAAGGGTAGAGAACTTCATCTTCTAGACAACAAGTTTCATTTGAAGGCTCCGAACTATCTGTCATAACCCTCTTTTTGGACCTTGATATGAATTGGTATTAATATTATTATTATTATTATTATTATTATTATTATTATTATTATTATTATTATTATTATTATTATTATTATTATTGTTATTATTATTATTATTATTATTACTACTACTACTATTATAATATTAATATTATGAGTAATGTTAGAAAGAAAATATAAATTGAAATGAGGTTGAAGTCTTAAAATAAAAAGGAATTTAAGTGGTGACACACACATGAGGTCATAATTTATTTCGAAATTGCTTATTTTCTCAATATCCTAATTGAGCACATGGTGTAGGAGATATAAGAAGATTCTAGAAAAGAAATTTAAAATTTAAAATATTAAAGAGTAAATATTATATTTAGAAAATATATGACATGGGAGTTACAAAATGCATTTTTGGGGGAGAATTCAAATTTGAATTTCAAATGCATGGTCAAGTGTAACCCCCACTATGACAACAATCATTTTTCATGAAATTAATTTTGAAAATTCTTATTTTCTCAATATGTTGATTTAGCACATGTCGTAGGAGGAAATAGAAGCTTCTAGAGGTAAAATTCAAATTGCATATTCTTGCATGTAACTCCTCCACCAAGTGATCAATCAATTTTGCATGAAACCAATTTTAGAAAAAGAACCTCCATTTTCAATTAATTATCTTGATAGTGGAATTGGTGCATCTTTTCTATATAATGTATGCAAATCTTTCAAAAAGGGAGTTCATAGTTTGGGGATGAAAAGAAATTTTCTAGAGTTCTTGTTCTTGTTGGTAGAAGTAGAATTTGATACTCACTTGTATAGTAGGTTTCTTTTAAGTTTGGTTGAAGAATTTTTCATGAAGTTACAAGGAAGGATCTAAGAAGGATAGCTAGAAGATTGGTGAGGATTCAACATCAAGCTTCAACAATCCAGGTTCTCCTCTCTTGCATTCTCTCATTTACATGTGAAAATTTTTTATTTTTTTTAATATATAAATTTTATCTCTCTGGAATCTTCATTTATATAAAAAAAATTGCTCAGCTTAATTGCTTAGAAATATTAATCAAAAGAAAATCTATTTTCATTATAAATAAATAAATAAAATAAAATAAAGTAAGTTCTTTTTCAAAAAAATGCATATAAATATTTCTTTTTATATATTTAATCTGTTTTAGAGAAAAAGAAAGAAAAATCAAATCTTTGCTTTTGCTTTCTTGAATTTTAAATCTAGAAAAGATCTTTGTAAAGAAAATTAAAAAATCTCATTTTCCATATGTAATTATCTCCATGTGAATAAACTTATCTTTCTATGAATATATGTTGATCATCCATGGATAGATCTTTAATTTTTTTTTATTACTTTCATGTGAATATACTTATTTCTGTGAGCATATGATTACTTGTGTATAAATCTTACTTCTCTTATTTATTATATTTCCGTAAATAATAATTCTCTCTGTGAATATAAATTTATTCATCTATGTATAGATCTTGTTTTACTCTTTTTGTGAGCATAAAGCATAAAATTGTTCCTTTGGGTAAACATTTGTGAATATAATCTTTCCATCCCTATAAATAAATTTTACTCTCTCTATGAATTAATTTAATTATTTTTCTGTGAACATATATTCAAGAAAATTTGTATCTCCATTCAAGAAAATTTGTATCTATTCAAGAAAAATAATTATCTTGTTCATCTATTCAAGAAAATTTGTATCTCCATGGGAACATGTGTTTTTCTTTCTTCAAAAAAAAAATTATTACCCATCTCAGAATGCATCAGAGATAAATTTATTTATTTACTTATTTATTTTCTTTCACTTATTGTTCTCTGTGAATTAATTATATCTTTTAGTGAATATATTATTTTAATTCCTAAGTCTATCTCTATTTATTTATTTATTTATAAACTCGGATCAAATCAATATATAGATAAATACATTAAAAAAATAATATAAATACTTATATAAGTCTTTTAAGAATTAATGTTAATTAAATTTCGGGCATGTAAAGTTATTATGGCATCGCAACCATGTTATATCAATTGTTATAACTGTTGTTATTTCTACAATTTTGTTTTTAATTTAGTTATTAATAAATTATTAATATAATTGATATATTATATATAGTTGACTATAATAAGTTTAGGATATAAAATATTACTGGTATATGTTGTCTTAAAATTGGTACTAATTGATTATAAATAACATCTTGTTAATGTTAAATTGATTTGCATTGATTCGAGTTGAGTGAATTAAATTATAATTTATTAATTATTGAATGAATGAATTTAAATTTATTAGAATTATTATTTTTATATTTTTTTTAATAGTTTGTTTACATCTTTAAAATTTAAAATTTATTTTTTGAAGTTAGTAATAATGAAAAAAAAAGAGGAGGGGGGGGCTTTATTAAAAGTAAAATACAATTTGGATTTACAATTAAAATTTATTTTATGTATATATACTAAGGGGTTTATTTAGTTAAAATTTATTCATTAGAATTTGGTAACTAAAATTTATTTATGTCAATATAGTTGAAATTTAATTTATAACCTACTCTTAAAAGAAGGAATTTATTCTTTAGTGTTTAGTAAAGTTTGTTTATTAAAGAAAAATTTAAGAGGTGATTAATCCTTTAGGGAAAGATGATATTTCACCAATGATATACTTATTCTATAGTATCGGTTCTTTTTCTTCAAGTGTCTCTATTTAGTCTCAAATTGTACCTAGTAGTAAGTAGATTTTCCCAAGACATTTAATACATTTCAAATATCTAAGTTCTTTATTTATTTATTTTAATTTTTGGACTTCAAACTATCTTTTGTTTATTTCAATTAGTACAAGTATCAAATGTTAAAGGAATTTACCTAACAAGTAAATTTGTTTAGATTCATAGTAACCCTTTTAGGTATTTCAGCAATATGAGTTAATGTTAGACAAAGTTTGTCTCAATTTGAAAGGTTGATTATTTGATTTGTTTCTTTATTAGATTCCAAGATATGAGTATATAAGGCATTGCAAATAGTCACTTATTTTAATATTTAAAATCATTTACCTTCTAGCTAAAAGAAACATAAGACTAGTAAAAAGGAAAAGTTACACTTAATAATACAAGTAATTAGTAAGGATAAATTTAATTAACATTAAATTTAGAGGTAAATTGCACAATTAAATATTCATATGGTAATAGTACTAATTAGGATGCAAAGAGAGTTTATTCAAAATTGAAATTGTTTTAGCAAATGAGTTTCAAGAAACCTACTCTATGATCACATAGAAAATTAATAACAATTCTAATTGAGGGTAATTTAAGGAGCAAATATTAGATCCCTTCGAAGTATTTGAAATTGATAAATTTATTATTTGTAGAATGTATCCAACGATAAAGTTAACATTACTTCAAGTGGAAGGAGTAATTAGTTATCACTTTATAATCTTGCAAAGGTATTAGTTCAAAAGCAACTAGAAATTTATTGATTAGAATTTCTTATTAGGAGACTTAGTATTATTTACTTGGTTAGCTAGCAAGTGTTTACACTCTTGTCTAATCTCTTTTTCAAACAATTAGTAACTAAGAATAATGTGGTTAATTTGAAGCTTATTGTTGAATAGTTGTTTCCTTTTGCCTTCAACAATTGAGTATTAAATTCATTTCCAAAGTATATTTATTTGATAATTTAAATTCTATTTCAAGCATTTTAGTACCTTTCAAGTATTAGGATTCACATTTAAAGTAGTGTTATCATTTGTAGATGAAATTTGTATTACTTCATAGGGAAGAATTAGTTGAGGTTATTATTAAGTACTTTTCACTTCAAACAAGTAGGTGTTAAAATTCATTTCCAAATTCTTTCTATTTAATCATTTAATTATCCTTCAAGAAAATCAGTAATAGGATTCATACTTATTGTGTAATAGTTTGTCCAAAACAATTATATCTTGCAAGTAATTCAAATCATTTTCATAAGTTATCCTTGAAAGTATCATGGTTTCCAAGCAATTAGTAATTTCATGTATTTAGTTCAAGTTTTCAAATTTTTTAATTATCATAACTTTCTTTCGAAGAAAATACTATTCCAAGTAGTCGATTTGTTTATGTTCCTTTCAATTACGTAAAATTCATAGTTTAGTTTTTAAATTCAAGTGATAATTCCTTGTATATAATAGTTTCTTTTTCATAATTGTATTGGTATATTGCTTCTTTTAGGATTCATGAATTCAAAGTTAAATTCCTAGTTAGATAACTAAACAAGAGGAGTTGAAACCAAAAATTAGCGGCATTCAGTATCTAAGGTGCCCTGGGTCATACTTACGGGTAATGTCATCATGTTGAACTACTACACTTAACACCTAATAAAGTTACAACAACAGCGTATGTGGCATAGTCGCTCTAAATTGCCGGATAGAAATAAGGAACATTTGGAAGTTAAAATCCAAGGGGAGGGTAATCCCCCCTGGATCGATAATCTAAAAAGATTAATTTTTAAATGAATTTACATCCGATCAGTTGAACTTTAGATAACCCCATTAGGGTTTGGATGTGTGTGAAGATCTTGAAAATTTATTTTATCTTGATGATTTCAATGGATGATAACGGATTACGGGTGACGTATTTAATAGGAAATAGCACTTAGTTGTTTAGGACACAAGCAAAAGGCCATCTTGAGATTTTTTTTCTATAGAGCTACCATCGTGGGTAGCAACCACAGAGAAACTGTCTGGGACATTGACCCTAGAAAGGGTTGCATACCCACCAAACAGCTTACATTAAACCATAGTTAGAAACCAGGACTACACACTTTACGCCTTCATCTCGTGCCGAAACAGGTATGTAGGCAGTCTAGGGACGAAGTTGTCCCTTGTACTCAGGTGTTTGGGGATGGGGATTAGGATTTGGTTATGGGTGAGTAGTTGGCTCTTGAATATCCTTGGTCTTTTAATCAAATGGTGCAAATACTAATTGAAAGGTTAAAATCAATTCAATGCATACTCAAAAGGAATCTCGTATGGATTCGCTTGACTTCCTAAGGCTTTAGGCCAAATTATGAGGCGGAACTCAAGCTTGTTTATGTAATTATTTTAATACTCCTAAGGATGGCGACGTCGGTGCACTCCTAGTAGAGAGTGTAGTCTTTAGAGAGTGGCTCAGGACCCGAATGGTCCCAATGAGTCTAAATTCTCTGGCCAAAGCATATCCTATTCTTATGAATAGATGCCTACCCCATTTGGGTAGATGCCTATCCTGGATTGGATAGATGAAACCTCCTATCGCGTATGGATAGATGCCTAACCCATATGGTTAGATGCCTAGTCTCGTATGGATAGATGCCTAACCCGTATGGTTAGATGCCCATCCTAGTTGGATGGATGCCTATCTTGTTTGGATAGATGTACCTGAGTATGTGATTGAATCAAAAATAAATAAGAATAAGTAAGAATAAGAAATCAATATTTTAATATATTAAAAAAAAAAAATTAGTTGAGTTTTTGGATTAAGTTAAATGGGTTATTACACTATCATTGATGACAATGATCTTCATCCTAGAGCAGTGAACACTATCTCTGGGGCAGGGAACCTCCTTAACATCAGATACCCTATGCTTAGAGATAATTTTATCATTTGTATATCCTTGGTTGAAGCCGTTATCCTATTATGCATAGTTTGTTGGTTCTGATTGCTTCAAGTGTTGAAGCCATATTGTAAGATACTTCTAATTGTTCCTTGTGCACATTGTTTTGCTTTCTGTTACTGCTATTTTTGCCTACAGTCTGATCCTAAAATTAAGATGTCGGTTATTTAGAGATGCATACATACCAGATAGACCCAATGCATATAGACTTGTACCAAGAACAACAGAAGGTGAGTTGTTTGGGAATGGGTAGGTTGAGACATGTTGAAGACCCCATCCAATAGGCTTAATAGCCTCCAATACCCGAGGTCTCAAAACTAAGGTTAAGGTCTGAATCATACCCCACATGCTAAAAGGGAACCAACAAGCACCATTGTAATTGGCATGCGTATTCTTTTTTTTTTTTAAATAAATCTTTGTCGGAATTCCGAGAGCAACACAACTTTGCACCGATGGCCAAACCATTAGATCAACAACATCCTCGTCGATGCAAATTTTCTGGTAGGCATCAGAATTACATCGCCAATTGAAGAAACATTTGACGAAGATTTTGTATGTCTGATGACACTTTCTTGTCGGACGGTCATCATAGTCGTAGTGGAAGCATATTCGTGGTGAGCGTCAGAATTTTGACGTCCATCCGACAACATTTTTTGCCAGAGAAGCCATCATGGATTTCATCGAAAGAGTTCAAGATATCGTCAAAATTCCAATGTTAGATGGCATCATCGGAATGTCCGATGATGAGTTTTTCACAGCTTCATTTGTCGGAAATATGATGAAAAGTAGTCAAAATTGTGACGATAGGCCGTCGGAAATCAACCCCAAATGTTTTATATGTACACTTCCCTCATGTATACCTTGTGCTTGCACCATGTGTGTCATGTGTCTGGCATATGTGTTTTATATCGTATGTGTATTTGTGTTACTTCATGAATGAGATGTTTTTAGATGTCTATTCCATGAATACCTCTCCCTTTCATGATTGATGTGTCTTCAACATGTCTACTCCGTGAGAACCTTTCTCATATATACTTCTACCTTATATGTAATTATGTATTACTTTATGGTTTACATGTATGATTCATGCCTTGAATGTATTCATATGTATGGTTTGTGCTTTACATAGCTCCTTCATGTCATATGAGCATTATTTCATGCCTTGCATATATTCATGCATGTTGATTCTTTGCTTAAATGTATCCATTATCTTATGCCTTATGTGTACACTTCAAATCTTATGGTATTCATGTATACTTTATGCTACGTGTATGCACATTGTATGGTATTTATGTATACTTTATGCCATGTGTATGTTGCATGCCTTAAGTGAATTCATGTGTACACTTCATTCTTTACATGTATTTGTGCCTTATGTGTACACTCTATGTTTTGCATGAATGCTTCTTGCCCCAATTATATTCATGTGTATGCTCTATATGTATTCTTTATGTTTTACGTGCATACTTCATGCTTTAAGTGCATCCATGTGCCTCATGTATATTTATGTTCAATACATGTTATATATATATATATATATATATATATATATACTTGATAAATTTTGGATATTAATGTGTCTGTTGTGTCTTCAACATGATTTCCTCATTGTATGATTTATACGTGTACTTTTTCATATATGTATTGTACCTTAGGGTGTATTTGTGTGCATTACTTCATGTCTTGCATGGATACTTCATGCTACTGCCTTACGTGTAGTGATATGTATGTTTCATGACTTAAGAGAATTCATGCTCTACATATATTCAAGTGTATGCTTTATGAATTCAGTGGATTCATCTGGATGCCTCATGTTTTATTTATGCTTCCTTCTTTATGTGTTAACTATATTCATGAGTATACTTCATGATTTAAGTATTCATTGCATGCTTCGTAATTCAAGTGTATTCTTTTGTCTGTTTCATGCTTTAAGTGCTCATTGTATGCTTCATGCTTCAAGGTATTGATTTAATGTTTGTATTATGACTCATGTGTATTCATTTGTATTCCTCATGTTTTGAGTGTATTCATGTTCACTTAACAACATGTGTGCTTAAGTGAATTCATGGACACTCTACTTGTTACAATGAACATCCCATTCTTTATAAGATACATATATTCATATGTATGATCCTTATTAAAATCATGCCTTAAATATATTCATGTATCTATATGTACTTCTTGAATGGTATGATCCAATATTTACGTTTGATCGGTATCTTATGTGTATTCATCTATCTTGCGCACTATATGTGTCAAAGGTATATTTGATACTTTATGTAAATACTTCATCGTTTATGAGGTTGACTCATGTTGTTGTTCTTTCAACATGATTACTTCACGAATGTCTAGTCCTCCCTAATTCATACTTATGTTGTTGTGAAATTATTTGAGTTTGCATGGGTATGCTAGGTATCATGTCACCTTGATTTCTTCAAGATCAACTTGAATTGGAGAGTGGTTGATAATTTAACTAAATTTGCATGGTGCCAAAATTTGATTGAGGTTGGTTTGGAATTTGGGTTGGCATAGCTCCCCAACTCACTTAAAATATGGAATCCTTTAGTTGGACAACAACATGTACAGTTGACTGTCTGCAGTTTTGGAAGCTAGAGGGTCTTATTTAACTTTTTAATGTAATAAATTCTAATATTGGAGCCTGTGTAAAGTAATGTCTTATTCAACAAGAAGTATTATTCAATTCTGTAATCCAATCTACTGTGATGTTCAACTTTTAGAGTAACATCCCATATAGTTGCAACACTTCAGCAGTAGATGAGCTGTCAATTACAATACAACTAACTGGAGTACTGGAATGGCTTGCAATTATATTTTCCGAGCTTGTTTTTCATTGTATTTCACTCTTAATTGGTTTGGTAACATGATATATGTCTGCAGAATGTTGTGCTAACAAATTTGATTGATAAAGAGGGAGAAGTCAGCCCAGTGAAAAGTCAAAGAAATGAGTTTGAAATTGCTGGACTTGAGCAGCTCTTGAAAAATAAAAGACTCTCGAGGTGGGAAATTATTTTTAATACAATGTTTACTTTTTTAAGTTTGTTTCATTCCAGTACATCTTCGTACGGTTTATTATTTTCTATCTTCCATTGTCATGCTTATTTGATAACTTTGGATGTACCTACCATGGGAGGGAGATTGTTGCTAGTAGACATGACCGGTTCTGAGAATATTGATCAATTTGGCTTTGCTGGGTTTGAGGAAAAACTTTAGGTATTGCTTTTCTTTATTATCATCATTCATTGTCCACAAAATTTCTATATCTAAGGTCAGACTGCAGGTATCCATTTTATAATTAAAATATTGATAGTGCAAGCATATCACACACACAAAATCCAAATGAACTTTATTGAATAGAGAATTCCAAGCCACAATATTAGAATTACATCTCCTCCAAAATGATATTGCTCTAAACTTCATAGCATCCGTACATCTAACTTTCCTCTCCTCATTTGGTGAACGCTTTAATTTTATTTTGAAAGATGCCATGCACTATATATACATATTTGTTTAGTTAATAATTGCAGATTTTATAGATAAAATACATATACTTTTATTTATTTCTAGTGTTCGGTATCACTTTTCATTGGAAATCATCAAGGAAAGATTAATGTTTTAAGGTTTTGAATCACTATTTTTAGCAAACATCGGGATAAGTTTATTAGTTTCTAAGGTTTAGATCACTGTGCTTGGTCAATCAGAAGGATATTTTGTTATTGGATTGGAGAAAGGTTAAAATATATATTCATTATCGAATTTACAACTAAATCTAGCCTAAAGTTCAACTCTTATAACTATTTGGGTTGTTAAGATGTTTTTATATTTTCACTACTTGTGTTATACAATTGTGAATTATGACTCTCACAGTCACAATTCATGGCCCACATGTCCCTTAATCAATACTCAAATTATCCATATGCAAACCCAAATCATATAAACAATAAATGTCAAACCGACCTCAACAAATCAATAGAGTCGCCTAATCAGTGTCTCCTACTCCCTAATAGATAGTGGGAGATCAGTTACACAATCTACAATATGCAACAAACTGCTACAAACCTTACAAAATGAATCATTTTCTCACTACATCATGGCCATGGATATTGGAGGATCCTCTTAGAATGGTTTAATCTTCTCAAATTCCATTCCATAGTTTAACTATAAGCTTTAGGAAACATTCTTGTCCAAGAACTCCGACACCATGACTTGACCAAAGGTAACTTAGGTAACTTTGTCAATCACAAACATTTAATGAAATTATAGAAGCCCTTAACACCTAAGGCTGATCAGAACATGAATAGATTCTTCAAGCTTTTCACCATGGTTGTATATCCTAATTTGTGATACGAAGTTAGATCCATCTCCCTTTTGAACCAAAATGCAACACTTTCCCACCCTTACATAGAAAACTATTTCAACTCTAACTCTCACGTGCAAGCTTTTATCATGTCCCCACCATGACAACCAGACTCACACCATCTCTAATAAGGGAAAATTGTCTTGGTTCAAGACTTCACAATTTTTTATAACTCAAATCATGTCCAAACATCAATATGACCCTTTGTTAATGTAAAGAATGATATATACACAACAATCAAGGTATATATCATTGTCTTTGAGGAGTGGTCCTATTATCAACTAGGACAACAACCTTATTATTAGTGTTGCAATCTCAAGCTTAGTGGAGCACTGATCTCTATTGTGTGTTGAAAATTGTAGCTAGCTCAGATACCTGACTATTGAATTTTAATGTTGTTAATGACAACTAAATTAAAATTCCTATGTATTACCTCTCATGCAATCTGAACCACTTAGGGCTAGGCCCAAATGCATGTGACTTGTAGTTATGTCTTGCTATGAATATTGGGAAAGACCTATATAGAATGTAACTTGTGGATAGGACAGGCCCTATAAACATAACTTGTAATTTGGTCTGACCCTAATTGGGCGATGTAACTTGTGAATAGGGTAGGCCCTATCTTATGTATCTTGTAATCTTTACCCTATATTTTGGTGCCAAATTGAAAGAGCCGACTTAGAGTGATTTGGTAGGCTGAGTAACATATAAATACAAAGGCTTAGTCATTGTATCCACACACTCTCAGGGAATTGTCTTCAATCAAAAAATTATCTCCTTCATTTAGCAAATTGTTTCCCTGATTCAGTGAACTATAATTTAAGTATAGCAAACCATCTTGCAGTGACAACGATCTTCATTATAGAGACAATGAACTATTATCAAGGGTAGTGAACTTCATCTTGTGGATAATGAGCTTCATTTGAAGGCTCCAAACTATCATTGATGGCAATGATATTCATCCTAGAGTAACGAACACTATCTCTAGGGTAGCAAACCTCCTTAACAGTGCAAATACCCTATTCGTAGAGATAATTTTATCATTTGTATATCCTTGTTTGAAGATGTTATCGTATTATGCATTGTTTGTTGGTTCTGATTGCTTCAAGTGTTGAAGCCATATTGTAAGATACTTTGGATTGTTCCTTGTGCACATTGTTTTGCTATAGTCTGATCCTAAAATTAACATGTCAGTTATTTACAGAAGCATACACGCTAGATAGACCCAATGCTTATCAACTTGTACCAAGAACAACAGAAGGTGATTTGTTTAGGAATGGGCAAGTTGAAGACACATTGAAGAACCCATCCAATAGGCTTAATAGCCTCCAATACCCAAGGTCTCAAAACCTAGATCATGGTTTAAATCATACCCCACATGCTAAAAGGGAACCAACAAGCACCATTGTAATTGTCATGCATATTCTTTTTCTTTTAAATAAATCTCCATCGGAATTCTAATGGCAACATGATTTTGCATCGATGGTCAAATCGTCGAATCAATAGCATCCTCTTCGGTGCAAAGTTTCTAGCAGGCGTCAGAATTGCGATGCAAATTGAAGAAACATCTGGCAAGGATGTTGTATGTCTGACAATACTTTCTGGTCGGATGGTCATCGTAGTCATAGTTGATGCATATTCATGGTGAGCTTTGGAATTCTGACGATATTTTTGGCTGGAGGAGCGATCATGGATGTCAACGGAAAAGTTCAAGATGTCATCAAAATTCTGATGTTAGATGGGATTGTCGAAATGTCTGACGACGAGTTTTCGACGACTTCATTTGTTAGCAATACGGTGAAAAGTAGTCAAAATTCTGACGATAGGCCATCAGAAATCAACCCTGAATGTACTAGTGCTAGATGCACATTTTGGTAAAGGAAAATTAAAAAATTCAAAATTCTATGACTCAAAAGAAATCGTTTAGGGATCATAACATGGAATGCCTAGTGTTGTAAGAGAAAGAGTAAGGGTAATAGGGTAGAAGAATTTCAAGGTTTAGAGAGTCCTATGAGTCCCACAAGGAGGAAGGGAGATGAAATGTTGGGTGACGAAAATGTGTAGGGAAAACAATGAAAGCCCAAGATTTTGACAAAAATGAAAAGTGGACGGAAAAATGAAGAATTGGGAATGTTAAGTACTTAATGTTAAATGAGAGGAAGCATGGAAAAGAGAAAATGCATAATAATTAAGGTTTGTGTATTAGTATTTTATCTTAATAAGTACATGATTACAGGAAAACCTAAAATCCTAGAGCCAAAGGAAAAGACAAAGTAGGAAATGGAAGCATGGGGAAAGCCATGATAAAGTACCCAATTGAAAAATTTATTTGGCATTATTAAAGACTTTACATAATTAAATCTTGCAAAGGGATAGTGGTTTCAATCAAGGCTACTAGACTTTACCTTGAAACCTTCTTTCTAATTTATCCATGGATTGTGCATAGTTTATCTCTTAATAAAGTTAAGGGATGAAAAGAAGCAAGTTTAGGATGAATAATTAATTAAAGATCATTGGATATATGGCCTATAACTTGAATGCATTAGGTTTTCTATAGTAGGTGAGTAATCACCGTATAATTTTTTAATGCTTTTGGGTCTAAAATTGATAGTTTAGTATGTGTTGAAAACCCTCACCTAGCTTTCAATATAGTGCTACAATTTTCAAGTAGGTGGGATGAATTACCCTTATAAAAGATATACAAGAAAAACAATTTGGTGTGTAACACATGCCGCAAGATCCAACACATGTGATCTACGATACTATAGTTATTGCAAAGAAAAAAAGTAGATTTCGAATATGTCTAATTAGTATTTGAATGTGGATTTACATACTTGAAAAATCATTTATTGTTGGATTTTAACATTAGAGTTAACTAATTGTAATGATTTACAACCTCATTTTGAATCTCAATGCTTGAGAAGAATACCATACTTATGAATACCCTCTACTTCTACATCAAATCCTAATAAATGTGTCCTAGCATATGAGGAAATTAATATAAAATAGGTTGTGGATGTATACCTCTTCAACCATGGGAAATAATAGTATTGCAAGGGTTTAGTTTTTATGAGATTCTTAATAATAATTGTGATTTATTTAGTATGGTAATATATTTTTAGAGATGCATGGAAAGATAGTCTTGTAGAACCTGATAAATTTGTTTTTCTTTGTGTAGTTGAAATTTCTTATTTAAAGGTCAACATCATTTCTTAGATCCAAAAAAATCATTAAATCCACAAAGAAGTTTATTTCATATTAGTTAGCATTCCACCATTGGGGCATAAGTATCATTGTAGAGAGAAATACAATTATTTATCATCCTACACAAGTGTCCTACATAGTAAATATGGTTATTTTATTGCATGGTCAACATTGGACACTCATATTTATTAAAAATAAGCTTGAATATTACTTTCAACAAGCCCTAAATACTATTGAGTTATCCCTTCCTTACCAACTCTATGATTATAAAGTGTAATGAATAATTATCACAAGGATAATATATTCTACTAAGAAATAAAGAAGTTATGTTGTGAAACCAGGTAGAATAGTCAACGCTATTTGAGAACAACCATGCTATAAAAAATAAATGAAACCCTAACACTATTACAATAAAAAGTAAAATGGTATTAACCTAATAAATAATACAACACAATAGAGGTTAGTTACTTAGCTCATAAAGTTCCATCCAAAATAATTATTCACAGACAATAACACTTTCAAATATAGGTGTAAGATGTGATAGTTTTAATGTTAGGTATTCTCACTTTTCATGAGACTCCTATTTTCTAGTACATCGTTGTTTGGTAATGGTTTGGTTCCTCTCCTACTTTACCTAGTCAAAGGATAGACATAAGATGTTATATAATGTCTAATAGGTGATGATTTCGTTAAACTATCCTAAAAGAATCATGGGGGATATTACACCTTTAAACATTTTATGGTATTCATAGCACTACTATTGACACTAAGAATTGTCAAAATAGAGTTAAAGACAACAGAAAAGACTATAATTAAGTGGCATTTATCATGGAAAAATATAAAATAGAGGCATGCATCCTTTATATAGGATTTAGATCTATCACTAGCATGATTTATAATTCATTCATTAAAGATAACAATCACGCTAGGTTATTATCATAATTAAGATAGATCATCACTTAATTTATTATCCTTCGTGTCAGATACGGAAGTAATTTGACAAGTTGAAAGAAAATGATCTTCAAGTGTATAGGTCAAGTGAAAGGATTAAAAGGAGCTTAGTATAGATTCTTGGTAGGTATTTAATTTAGATGTTAAGATCTTCAGGTCAAGTCAATAGAAAAAAGTCTTCACGTTGAAGGCATAGCCTATATGAGATTGAGAAGCTCATTTTTTTCATCAATGGTGCACAGTCATCGAGAGATAGAGCAAGACCATTGCACTCTCCGGAGCCATCGATTCATTTATGTCGGTGCATATTATTCATGCCCTGTCATATCTCTCACCATCAATGCTTTTGTATACGATGGGACAACAAAATAGATTTTTGTCTGCTCTACTCTAGGTTGAAAATTACAAGCATTCACAAGCTCCCTCCTCTTCTTCTGTCTCATTTTTACTATAAAAATCTATCGAGTTCTTGAATGAGGACATTTTCTAGCCATTTGTGCATCTTTGTCATCAAACAAGGGTTGATTGTAAGCATGAGATCACAAACCCATTTTGATCAATAAATCTGTCGTCGTTGAGATCAGTTGCTTCAATCATCTCTCTGAAATGATCATCGCTCATCTCTTCTATCTCCAACACATTTGCATTCTTGTTCAAGCTCTGCAAAGTTAATACACCTTTCTTGCATCTGATAGAATACTGATGCAAGACGGCCTCTCTCCCCTATTTGATTAACACATATATACAAAAAGAATATTTTCCTCTCTAAATTCTTCATTGTCTGATATGCCCCTTGATTCCCCTATGGCAGTTCACTTCACCTCTTATTTCACCATTTCAAGCTCTAGACTAGGACCTGAATGGTCATAAAACTTGTATGCAAGTTTTTAATGCCTTTCCAATAAATCTGTTTCAGCCAAATACGTACCTTCCACTTCGATTGCATCAGCTACGAAGTAAGCCACTTCAACAAATTCATTCTGTACATGTCTTATCTCAAGGAACCATGAGACTACAATTCAATGAGATATTCTATCAAATAGTTTAAGTGCCATGTTTATGCTTCCACATTTTGCAGACATGTCTATCGGAGTAGTCGCAAATACAAGACCTGACATAATTCCCTTATCCATTACATTTAGATGGATGTCAAAACATTGTTTTCAAGCTCCCATTTTGGCATGGTCTAGGATCATCGATTTCTTTTAAAAATAAAATAATTTCTTTACTTTCACACACAATTAGAAATGGTCCCCTGTTGCTTATGATGCCTTACAATCCAAACATAAATCGTAGATGACATTTATACAATGAAAGCACTTCTAGTGTCCAATGCATTTGGACCAGGATGAAAAATTATTTTGGAATTGACTATAGAGGAGCATATGAAAAATAAGGAGCCATTCAAAATATCCATAGAAGAGATTTTGGGCTCAAGGGTGTAGCACGCATTTTCTTATGGTACTATGGTAATTGGCTAAAAAAGCCTACGATGGGATTTGTGATACGTCGATATGATTTTACATGCGAAATGTGTTTATAAAGCTCTGACATTTACTCCACATGAGATGCAAATACCATGGAGGTTGATCAAGAAATCCCCTTGAAATAATGCACAAACACTCCCCTTCTTTGTTCTCTTACCTCCTTAACATAATCAAACACATCACACACTATGCTTGTTATCATTTAGTACATGGGTTATACCATTTTGATGGAGCGATGTCGATGAGACCACCAAACACAACAAAACTAAATAAAACAAATAAAGAGATGTTTATCACCTATCTGGCTCATGTGCTCTTGCATCAAAGACATAAGCCATTTGAAAAGCTTTCCCATTAACTCATGTTCTCCCAATTTATCTGCCATCATAGGCAAATAGATTTCTTATAGGATTGAAGGCTAATTTGTGTGGCTAAGGCATAAAAGTTGCCTTCATTTTAATACCTCCTTCTAAGAAAATGCTTTACAATCAGTTCTTCCACTTGGATGGATAAGAAACGCTAGTCATATAATTCACCACATAAAAAACAATAGATTCAATTGCTCAAAATTTAATTTCCAAATACCCTTCACTCTTTCCTACCCTACAAAAAGAAGTGCCTTTGAATATAAAATAAATTAATTGGTTAAAATCTAATATCAGATTTTCATAATCCATAATTTTGACCATTGTTGTAATGAGGTCGATTAGATTGTGTGCAAGGTTTTTACATCAACAATTCATATTATACTTTGTGATCCATCCATCGTTATTTCTCGATTAGATTGTGTGAGAGTTTTTTACATCAACTTTTAGGATAACACACTAACATAATTTAATCCAAAAATAATAGCAATCATGATTACCACGTTCTTATAGATTGGGCTAAACTAATCCATTTTCAAAAAAAAGGTTATAAAATCTATGGAGGTTCATAATTCTCACAACAATGAACTCCCCTTTTGTCTCAAATATACTCTAGTTTGATTCAGTACTTATCTTTTATTCAATTCATCGCCAAAGATACAAAAAAAACAACTTCTTTCTTATTCTCATCATGTTATCCCCATATAAATTTATCACCTCCCTACAATAGTCTAACAATTTAGTGTAGAAGAAAAGTGAGATCAAATCAATAGTCCCAAAAATCCAACAATACAATGCAAGAGAAAAGAACTTGAGAAAAACAATAGTTCCTTCTTAGTTTTTCTCTCCATTGTTTGTTCTATTAGCTCATGGTCCAAATAAATTATAAGTTGAAATGGGAAGGACCAAAAAAAAAAATATTTGATTCTCAACTTTGATTTTCACTTTGGGCATATAGGCATGCTTTTTCATGTCACAAATAACAACAAATAGCCTTATCCACTAATACATTTGGACTAGATTTTTGACTGAGGTTTCCGACAGAGAAGGTATATTGTGGCCAAATTTGATTTTTTTTTGAAAAAATGCCCGCATTCGTCATAATTCCGATGCAAATTACCCATTTGGTTTCGATGAAGAAGGCATTAGCAATGAGAATTTTCTTTTTTTCAAAAAAGTGCTCGAGTTCGTCGTAATTCTGATGACAGCGGCCATTACAAAAATAAAAAAAAGAGGCGGGGAATTCATTTGTCAATTGCAATCCCACGTAGGCATCTGTGGTGACTTCAACCCCCAAGAACATCAAACCCACGTCAAAGGCAATCCCACGCAAGAGGTAGATTCAAATTACCCTAGTTTTTAATTTCATGTTGCAAAAAATATACATGTGGTGGTTAATTGTCCTAGTTTAATCTCGTAAAACCATAGAACTATGATTGAGGAGTGAGCGTTCAATTTTGTATCAGCAATCCCTTCCTTCCGTATACGTGCGTGTTGATTGTTCACATGAGATCATATCTCTTTACGGCATTGTATCAAACAATTCACGAGCCTTGTCCATGTTTCCACATTTTACATTCATGTCAAGCAGGGCATTTGCAAGTACAACACCTAACAAAATTCCTCTATCCGTTATGCTTTGATGGATGTCCATACCCTATTCCAAAGCTCCCATTTTTGCACAAGTAGGGAGGATGTTGGCAAAGGTTGTGGAATTTGTCTTTATGCCTTCCAATTTCATTTGCTTGAAAGTGTCTAAAGCCTTTTCAACAAATCTATTTTGTGCATATCTAGCAATCATTGCAGTCCACGAGACAACATTTCTTTCAGGCATTCTATCAAATAGTTCACGTGCCTTGTCTATGCTTCCACATTTTGCATACATGTCTACCAAGGTAGTTACAACTACAACATCTGACAAAATTTCTCTATCCTTTATGCTTCGATGAATGTCCATACCCTGTTCCAAATCTCCCATTTTGGCACAGGCAGGGAGGATAGTAGCAATGGTCATGGAATTTGGCTTTACACCTGCCGATTGCATTTGCTTGAAAGTTTCTAAAGCCTTCTCAACAAATCCATTTTGTGTAGTTGCAACTACATCTGACAAAATTCCTCTATCTTTTATGCTTTGATGGATGTCCATACCCTGTTCCAAAGCTCCCATTTTGGCACAGGCTAGGAGTAGGCTAGCAAACGTAACTAAAGAAATGCAATGATCAGCTCCAAAGACATCAAACCACTACTAACAAAACCGAGAGTCTAAAATATGATAGGGAATAGTGTGAGTTGTCCTGAAATAAAATATTTTATTTTCAATTTCTACTAAAACATAATTACTCAGCCATTTAATGTTTTAATAAGTGTTTAATTTATGAAAGAGATAAATGGTTGGCCACAAGTACATGAGTTACTAAATGCACACAAATAAGTGAGTTTGATATTCAAAACTATCTACAATGAATTCAATTCTTGTCCATTAGTCATTTATGTTTGCAATAAGCATCTTTCTTTGTTATTCTTAATCATTATTCATAGTTATGTGTATATTTCACATTCTATAATTAGGATATCAATTGCTTTGGCTGAACACTAGTATGATGTTTGTGTTGTGGTATAGATGCGTGGAAACATAATTATTGGATTGTTATATTATAGAGATCATAAATCTAGATATTGCATATTAGTTATAGCTATTCTTGGATTGAGTCTAAAGTTGGCATACAGTCATAAAGCCATTATTAGCAGATCTATCCATTTCTAGTAAAGACAATTGAGAAAGTCATTTTGATATTGAGAGTTTCTTATCTATTTACCTATTGATCATTATTAAGCCATAATATTTAGGTCTATTTATCTCTCTTACAAAACCTCTATAAGTGTCCTAGATTGTCCCTACTACTCACTCTTCAATTTGGAAAAATGGAGTTCTAAAGATTTGTTGCACAAGATGGTGTTGAACATATCAACAAGGCTAGCATGGAAGGAATGTTCAAGCTTCCACTTGTACAACTTACAAAAAATGATTTGTTGATAGAAGAAATTCTTGAAATAGGGATACAATCGAAAGACAAGTAAGTACATACAAACCTCCTCAATTGAAAGTAAAATATGTGTATAAAAAGAGTACATTGAATCCCAATCCATAAACACAATAGAGATGCCGATGGAGACTTAATTGGATGTAGCATGTCGCACCAAAGCTGTTAGAGTATGCTAAGCTAGTACATAATGTTTCATAAAGACACATTAGTATTTTACCCAGATCATTATCTACCAAAACTAACTATAGTAATCCTTTTGAGGATTAATTTCATGGTGCTAGATCTTCATTTAGTTCCACTTCTTGTTGGAGATAAGAATAGTTATTTCTTGATGTAGATGAATATCCCATCAACAAAGGACAAGACCCTTTCTAGAATATAACAAATTATACTCCAACAAAAGATCATGGGGGTTTCATTAGAGATATTGAATAAGAGATAGACTTATACTGCTACATTAAAAGCATTGGCATGTTCTTCATTTATTGATGTAAACTCTCTGTGACGCCACCACAACCAACAAAGGTGTAAAAAGTTGTTTGCAATGCATGGATTTTTAGGATTGTCCTTTGAGAAAATAGAATTAAAGTATGGAAGTAGGATCTACCAGCTCCTGAGGGAAAGACCATGTTAGACAATAATTTCTATTTTCTTGCCTTTGAAGAAAGACCATGTCAGACAATATCAACGAACAACAAAATAAGGAGACAATTGCTAGATTGTGGTCTAACTTGAAAAGAAAAGGTGATGTAAAATGTTATTGTCTGTGCAAAATTTGTAAGGGGTTAAAGAATAGAAGACTTCTAATCAAAACAATGAAGAAACATTGTAGGCTGCATGGTCACATTGAAGGTGGACATGATTATCATCCATTTTTAAGTTTTTCATTATATCATTTTGACAATTTATATACATAATAAATCACGTGATGATGAGATCATGATCACAGTTTATTTATGTATATCAATTTTATATAGGTTGAGCACCCCGGAGCACATGGTATGGATCAACACAACCCTAAGAATATGATTTTCGAAGTGGACGAACATGGAGGTGTGAATATTGAAGTTGAAGATAATGATCCCATGGAAGATGACGATCATGAGCCAAAAAACACAATTGAAGATGATGGTACAAATACATTGATCCATGACTCATTTAGTACTCGCCAAACCAAATGGTTGAGTGGTTTGGAAATGACACCTTTGACAAAACCAAGCTCCTTGAAAAAGCTGGCACATATCTAGAGTATGTGAGGGACCAATACAAGACCCATTTGGAGAGGAACCTAAAGTACGAGTGTCCCCCCATGATTCCAGAGAGGGAGTGGAAGGACCTGATTTTGGATGCTAAGGAAAGAATTGAAAGGAAAAAAGGAAATACACCAATAGACACCAGAAGAAGGTATGGGATACTATTAAGAATGTAATTATGCACTAATTAATTACGCTTTATATTTATATAATCTAACATATTTCAAACTTTTTATAGACTGAGTGACACATCAAAGGCAATAAAGGCAAGGCAAGAAAAGCACAGGCAACACAAACTCGACTCTGGTGGTTACATGAAACTTGTTGAATGAATTGTAAGTATCTCATGTAAACTCCCATATTGTCTCAAAATATTAATAAATTGCAAACGTTTTTCTTTTATCAAACAATGCAAGCAAAATTCACAGTACCAAGAAAAAATGCAAGGCTCTGAATTCAATAGAGTGCCCACAGAAGATGACAAGAGAATTGCCTACCAGCAAGGCTATTCAGCCATGATTGATCGGCTACGAGAATTGAGTGGGCATTCACAACATTCGAGTGCATCCGTCACATAGGCAAATATGGTAAATGGAAGTTGTTTCAAATTGAATACTTTACCAATAATCTAATTGATGTTGAGTTCTAACATAAAGTGACTATATTTGTTTTAAATAAGCAAGCAATGATAACAATGTGCATGTCATTGGAATGCAGCCTGCTAATTGTGAAACACCACCTACACATGAATGTCTAGATGTGCATCCCAGTAGTGGAGGTATTCATTTGCTATTCAAATTTATTTATTTAGCTATTAATATAATTAAACATCTTAATTTGTAATTAGAGTAGTAATTAATGTAACCTTTCTTGTTAATATTTTAGAGAATGTAGTCGGTGGTGAGCAAGTGGAGCATGATCTGGGTACACAACCTCAAGAACATGATGCTCCCCACTTAGGTGAAGAGGACCATGGTGTTCAGCATGTTGAGGTTGAGGCTACAAAAAATGATGTGGCCCCATCAGGTAAAGAGAACAACAATTATGTTCTCTAAATTAATGAAATACTTGTAACAATAATTTTTTTTTTAAAAAATTTAACCCATTTCTTTGTTATTGTAGAGAACCCCCCTTCGTTTTAGTGTCCTCATCCTCAGTATAGGACTAGGCATACATTAAGATCATGAGTAGTTAGCAGAACATCTGTAGAGGGGGGAAATGATGAAGACACTGATGTTCCACTTAGTCTTTTCATAGCTTCAAAGAAAAAACAAAGAAAGAAATGATTGTAATCTAACTTATTTGATAATGACTGATTTTTATGTGTTAGTGAATGTAATTATGTGCTAATTAATGGTTATGGATGATATGTGTTAATTAATATTGATGAATGTTGTGTGTTAATTAATGTTAATCAATGTTATGTGTTAATGAACGTTATGTGATATTAATGAATGAATGCTATATTTTATTAATGATAGAAATAATTAATGAATGAATGTTATAAGATGTTAACGGGGAATTTAGAGTGATGTTAGGGGGGGGGAGGGGCCAAATGAGCTTCCACCTTCACGTGGTTGGCCCTGTTAAGTAGAGAATATTAAACTATTCTCGAAACCAAGCGAAGCTCAACAAGGTAACACACTTTTCAATATTTCATTATGTTGCACAGTTAATCTTATTGAATAATGTATATTGAATCTTAATTGCAGGGTCCAACAGAGCCAACATGAACAACAACACCACGAGTTGCTGGGTATAATGAACTCCCATATTGTCTTGTCTTTACATGAACAATATGAGTTTCTTCTAGTGTTGATATACAAGGTGGGATTGCAAAAGTTATGAATATGCCTCATCCTTGTAAGTTTTTTAATTACAACTCCTAATTCTTGAGACTAAACTTTTTGTTCTTGATGTTTTTCACTAGTTGTCATAACCTCTGACTTTGATGCTTGTGCCTTAATAGAACTAGATGTTTCTTGTATGCATACTTGGTCAAGGACTGCATTATGATGCTATAGGTCTACAAACTAAGATTATTTATTGTATTGAGTTGCACATTTGACATGAGTTTCCCTATGACTACTATTCACATTTATGTATATACACTATTTCTAGTCTATATATTGATATTAATTTGGAGAAAATATTACAAAACTCAGAGTATTCTCCATAAGACTAGAAAAAAGCTCAGATAATTTCTGTAGTGTTTTCTTACAATTACTTGCAATCATTTTTTTAGGAGTCTCAGTATCCATTTATAATAGTATGGATGCATACAAGCTTTGCACCCTTCAAAAGAAAGTTTGTTACAAACAACCAGTCATTTTCAAGAAGCGGTTATAAGTCCTTTTCAGCATATGCAGCTTCCTCTGCTTGTTGTTCTGTTGCAACCTCCTGTAACTACTCCCAAGAATCTTCTTTTTGTCTCATATACTTATCTTTCCACTCCTGATACACATCATCACTAGGCCAAGTAAAACTAGCAATCTTCTGTCTCATATCTTCTAGCCACTTCCAAGTGACTCGTACATGCCCAATCTCTATTTCTATGAAACCATAATGAGATTTCACTTTTTCAATTTCCTCAATTGTTTGGACATATAAGGATGTGTCATCAGTACTAATAATCTGATTGATCCTTAGGGACAAATTTTGGTCCACCTCCTTTAACCAAGTCTTCTCTTCCTTTAGCTGGATAGGACTAATGAAACCTCCTGGAAACATTTCAAATTTATGATTTGCATATTCTTTCCTATAAATTTGGGCTTTTCTTTTTATACCTGCTCCTTCCATTGAAAGAATATTCATCTCTTTTATAAACTCACATGTGGACCTTAGATTGCCATTCTCTTCTGCACTTGCATGGGAAGAACACATGAGCTCTAGCTCTTTACCTCTAGGAACCCACTTATTCAGGATTGGTTCCAAAGTGGATACTTCTTCTCTCAATTTGATCAAAATCTCAAGAATCCTCTTCATATTTATGTATGCATTGGAGGTTTTGACTGAGTGAGCAAACTTCAAGATGGTGGCTTTCACCTTCTCCTCATATTTGTTTGCATACAATGTCTGAGCTTGTTTCAATTTTTCCAACTCATGTTGGACATTTTTAGGTAATTAGGAACTAGAAGGCATAGGAGAAGGGGGATATTCATGATAGTTCTGATACTTAATATAAGTACAGATCCAACAACCAACAAGATGAGAGGGGGGGGGCAGTGAATCATACAAACTGAATCATCCATAAAAACATCAAATTCAACCTCGGTAACATATATTTTAGTAATATAACCCAAACTATTAAGCATGCAAAACTCAAAAGCATATTATCATCATAAACCTCATCACACAAGATTTAGCGTGGAAACCCAAATAGGGAAAAACCACTGTGGGATTTCAGACCCACTAAGAAATATACTCTTCTAGAGTATGCTCGGTTAAAAGAAAATCCTGTTAAAGATTACAAACACATTGTTGGATGTGACCCGGTTAAGGGATTTCCCTTAGATCTGTTAGGATCTTCACCTTGTTAGAAGTGACATTGTTAAAGGACTTCAAAAACTCAATCAGAATGTCACCTTGCTAGAGGGTTTTACAAATAAGAATGTTAAGTCCACTTGGTTAAGAGATTTTCTATCACTTTCACAAAATAACAATAATAAAAATCTATTTGCAACTTCACATCTAAAATGCTAAAGAAGATTCTTATTTGTTCAATACAATTTAGACATAGAACTAATCTTGTCTATCTGTTGGGCTTCTATACTCTGTTATTCAAACAGGTCTTCAAGCTTCTGTGCTCAGTAATCACTATGTAGAATCCCTATGCATACACTTCCTCGCATACATTGTTTATCAACAGTTTCCTATTTATAAACAATTAGGTAACCACATATCCTTGATCACATTTCCCATGATCAATCATAGCAATTAGATCTTCGATCTTGTCCAGGTTCAATGCAACTTTCGATCTAAAAATGTTTTACCCCGCCTAGGAACTTGCATATATTTCTTGGAACTTGTGCCAGGGTATTGCGGTTCAATCTGAGCTATAGATCTTCATGTTGACTTTCCATTGCCTTAGATTCATTAACAAACTATAATAATAGCATACCAATCATTCAATCAGTTCCAGCTCATCAACTTCCTTCATTAAATATCGCATGTAAACATTTAATGTATTCTATTATAGCTCGGTTACAACTCGGTAATAACTCGGTAGACATTTTGTCTTCATTAACCGATAGCGATAACCTTAGGGTTTACCGACTAGGTTCCTTAGGGTTTACCGACTAGGTTCTTTGCTTGATAACATAGTATAGTATTAACCTTTACAATTTACAACATATGTATGATGTTAAAAAAATCTAAAACATCATGATCTCATCATTTTCTAACTTGGTACTAGTTGCCCATTGAATACCTTATTCATCCCCTTATTCACCATATTCTTTCTTGTGTCTTTTACCGACATCTATATACTCTTTAAATCATACTTCTCAAGATATGGCAACATCATACTGAATTAGAAAATCAATTTCTTGACATCAATGACAAAATAATAATATCAATACAATAAACATCCTTAATCAGTTATATCCATAATCATCAACAACCTTCTCAATATCCTTATGAAATGCCAATAATCTTTCATTGTCTGTTATAATGCAATATTGCCAACAATCTGCCCCTTTGGCATTGATGGAAAAACCAATTGATTTGACGCTAAAAGATTTAGATTGTTGTGATTTTGAAATGCTGAAATGCTCTCCCCCATATATTAGACTTCTCCTATTTTCTTCAGTTTTCTTTCCAATCTGTAGTCTTCTCATTAGTCTTCTCCCCTTTATAGTAGTCTTCTCCCCCTTTGACAACAATGCCAAAAAGTAAAGAACTAAAACATAATTACTTCCTGTATGAAGTGAATTCTTGTTGTTGTGTATCAATTCAGTCTCGGTCAGAGCATCTTGTCTTCAATTCCTATTCCTTGTAATATTTCCTGTAATAATTCCTGTACACCTCTAGAAAACATCCTAAAGTGTATAAATCAGCATCAACTCCCAAAAGATATTTGATAGAGTCATCGGATTGATGCTTTCACCGAACTCGGTCAGTGAGCAGAAGATAGGGGTAGGACACCTAACTTACTTTTGGGATATTCAAAAGTTTCCCTTGGTAGTGGCTTGGTGAAGATATCTACTATTTGTTCCTTTGTGCTAACATACTCCAACACCACTTTCTTCTCTTGAGCTTCTTCTCTAAGATAATGATATTTGATAGATATGTGCTTTGTCTTAGAGTGCATAACAAGATTCTTTGAAATATTAATGGCACTCGTATTGTCACAGAATATAGTTACTGGCTTGGTAACTTTCTCATTTATACCTTCCAATAGTTGTTTGATCCATGCAATGTTGGTACACGTCAATGCTGCAGCAACATATTCAGCTTTTGTTGTTGACTGTGAAACACATCCTTGTTTCTTGCTAAGCCAACTCACTAGTCTTTCTCCTAAAAAGAAAGCTCCTCCACTTGTGCTTTTTTTGTCATCAATGTTGCCTGCCCAATCAGCATCAGTATAAACTTTTAAATCAAAATCATTTCCTTTCTGATATACTAAGCCATAATCCTCAATGCCTTCCAAGTATCTAAAGATTCTTTTGATTGTTGTTAAGTGTGTTTCCTTAGGATCTGCAGAGAATCTTGCAACTATACCTACTACATGTGCTATATCTGGTCTACTATGAACAACATATTGTAGCTTTCCAATCATGGATTGGTAAAGTGTCTCATCAACAGATGCAAATTCATCATTCTTTGACAATTTACAGTTGGTAGTCATAGGAGTACTTACCGGTTTTGAATCCTCCATTCCAAATTTCTTCAAGATTTCCTTTATGTACTTGGATTGAGTAATGAAAATCTCATTTTTCATTTGCAGTATCTATAAACCTATAAAATACTTTATCTCACCGATTAATGACATCTCAAATTCTCGGCTTCCAAAGTTCTTGCATAGAGAGTCATTTCCACAAAATATAATATCATCAAAAAATATGGCTGAGATCAGTATTCCATTTTCATCATTCTTCATATACATATTGTTGTTCTCACTTGTCCTTATAAAACCAATCTTAATCAAATAAGAGTGCAACATTTCATACCATGCTCTAGGTGCTCGTTTCAAACCATATAAAGCTTTGTTCAATTTACATACCTAATCTTTATTATTGTCTTCAACAAATCCTTCAGGTTGTTCAATAAAAACTTCTTCTTCTAATATTTCATTTAGAAATGCAGATTTGACATCCATTTGATATACCTTGAAGTTTTTGAAAGCAACATAGGCCAACAATGTTCTTACTCCTTCAAGTCTAGCAGCAGGTGCAAAAGTTTCACCATAATCAATTCCTTCTTCTTGAGCATAACCTTTGCAAGCTAGTCTTTCTTTGTTTCAAATGACCTCTCCTTTTTCATTTAGCTTGTTTCTGAAAATCCACTTTGTACCGATTACATTTTTGATCTTAGGTCTTGGGATTAGTGTCCATGTGTCATTCTTCTTGATTTGATCAATCTCTTATGTCATAGCATTTATCCAATCTTCACTGTTAAATGCCTCTCTCACTATTCTCGATTCAAATTCAGATATCAAACATGTGTTCTGTCTTAGTTTGTTCCTTGTCATCATTGGATCATCCTTATCTCCTATAATCTGACTTGGTGCATGATGTCTTTTGACATACTTGGCTAATACAGGCTCGGTAGGCTCTGTATGATCTTCTTCATCACTCAGTAACTGGATATTCTCTTCATTTTCTTCAACAGTCTTCTCGGTAAGACTTCTCGGTTGAACATAGACAAATTCATCATAGTCTTCTGGTTCCTTGGAATTTCCTTCATCATTTCTTTCTGCAAATTCATCAATTTTCACATTTGCACTCTCTACTATTTTGTTAGATGATTTGATCAGACATTTAAATGCTTTGCTTCTAGAAGAATAACCTAGAAATGTTCCTTCTTCACTTTTCTGATCAAACTTGCCATTTCTATCATCTTTGTGAACATAGCATCTACTTCAAAAGATTTTAAAATAACTTACATTAGGTTTCTTATCATACCAGATTTCATAAGCTGTCTTCAAAGTACCTTTCTTCAATTGAACTCGGTTCAAGGTGTAAATTGTTGTGCTTATTGCTTCTCTCCAAAATGTTTGTGGTACCTTCTTTTCAATCATCAGTGTTCTAGCACAATCCACAATAGATCTGTTTCTTCTCTCAGCTATTTAATTCTGTTGTGGAGTTCTCAGTGTAGAGACTTGTCTTTTAATACCATGATCATTGCAGAAAAAGTTGAATTCATCAGATGTGAACTCTCCTCCTCTATCTAATCTAAGACATTTCAGTTGTCTTCCTATTTCATTTTCAACTCTTGCCTTGTACCATTTAAACATTTGAAAAGCTTCTGATTTTTCTTTTAGAAACATTACTGACATCATCCTTGAATAGTCATCCACAAATAATATGAAATATTTATCACCATAATAACTTTGAACTTTCATAGGACCATGAAGATCAGTGTGCACTAGATCTAAAATTCCCTTAGAAGTGTAAGGCTTACATGTAAAGCTTGATCTTGTCATCTTACCCATCTGGCATCCTCGACACATAGCATTTGTAGGTTTTTCAAGACTTGGTAGACCTCTTACTTTGTGCTTCTTACTTATTTTGATTAGATTATCAAAATTTATATGACAAAACCTTTTATGTCATAACCAATTATCATCTAACTTTGCATACAAACACTTATTACGAGTTGAGTCAAGGTGAAATGTGTTACCTTTTGTTTGTGTCCCAGTAGCAACTAACTTTCCATTCTTGTCATGAACTTTGACAATTCCCTTCTGAAATTCTATTCGGTAACCTATGTTGTTTAGCTGTGCTACACTCAACAAATTATATTTCAAACCTTCAACCCAATAAACATCATTGCATCTTGCATTATCAAGAAGTGTTATAGATCCTTTACCTTTCACCGGACATGGTGCATCATTACCAAATCTAACATAGCCTCCATCATAATCTTCTAATATAACAAACTTGTGTTTATCTCCTGTCATATGATGTGAGCATCCACTATCTATAATTCAAGAATCATTAGTGTTTATGTGAGATATTAGGGCTTTTTCTTCATACCTTTCTTCATCTGATCCATCTTTGATAGCCACATAAACTACTTCCTCTGTATCAGTCTCATCTAATTTATCATCGTTAGATTCCTCATCAGCTATTAGGCATGTCTTTCTATCTCTTCTTCTGAAGTCTTGGTGTCCTCTGTAATGATTGTCTTTCTGTCTATCATCTCGGTAATCTCTTCTTTCAGTAGAATCTTTGTCAGGAAAGTTAGAAGCCATATCTCCTATATTATCACAATTGAAAATTTTCAAAGGTAGCTTTCCTTTATACTTACCTTTGCCTCTCGGTAACCTTTTGGCTAATAGTGCTTCAAACTCTTCTTGCTTTCTGATTTCCTCATATAGTTTGTGTACTGCCTCCATGTTCTTAGAAAATCTTTCACTTGCTCCATTGTGATCTCCTTTAGAGTACTTATACTTTCTTTCATTGAAATCATTAGATTCATCAAGATGAAAAGAACTAAATGCAGATTCAACTTTATTTATCGAAGATCCACTGTTATCAAAGTTGCTTAACTCAAATGCATGTAGCTTACCAATAGTGGCATCTAAAGAAAATAGCATATTAGGTACAGAACTTAATTCATTGATTCCAGAGACTCAGATTGCATAAGCCAATAGAAGGGTTCTTAACAACTTACTTGTTATATCCTTTTCTTCAATAGTTCCACCAGCTCCTTTGATTTGATTGACAATCTCGTTTAGTCTTGTACTATACTGAGTTATGTTCTCACCTTCATTCATCCTCATAGATTCAAGTTGTCCTCTTAAACTATCTACTTTTCCTCTTTGAACATGTTCATCTCCTCCATATACTGATATGAGCTTATCCCACATTGCCTTTGCATCATTGCAGCCTTCTAGATCATTAAACTCTAAATCAGTCAATGCAGATGTTATTTCAATCATTGCTTGAATATGTCCTTGATTTTCCTTTATCTCTTCCATAGTCAATGGATAGGTGCTCGGTGTAACAAAATCATTCTCCAGATAGTATACAACATATTCTCCAACTCCTGATAGATGTAGCTTCATCCTTTTCTGCCATGTAGAGAAACTTGACTTGTTCAGCTTTGGTGCATCCCTCTTATACATCTTAGGATCTTTAACTCAAGTGCCTTTAAAATTTCCTTCCGGAGTCCAAAGCTCCGATACCAATTGATAGTTCTGATACTTAATATAAGTACAGATCCAACAACCAACAAGATGAGAGGGGGGGGTGAATCATACAAACTTAATCATCCATAAAAACATCAGATTCAACCTCAGTAACATATATTTCAGTAATATAACCAAAATTGTTAAACATGCAAACTAAAAAGCATATAAACATCATAAACCTCATAACACCAGATTTAATGTGGAAACCCAAATAGGGAAAAACCACTGTGGGATTTCAAACACACTAAGAAATATACTCTTCTAGAGTATGCTCGGTTAAAAGCAAATCATGTTAAAGATTACAAACACATTGCTAGATGTGACCTGGTTAAGGGATTTCCCTCAGATCTGTTAGGATCTTCACCTTGTTAGAAGTGACCTTGTTAAAGGATTTCAAACACTCAATCAGAATGTCACCTTGCTAGAGGGTTTTACAAATAAGACTGTTAAGTCCACTTGGGTAAGAGATTTTCTGTCACTTTCACAAAATAACTATAATAAAAATCTATCTGCAACTTCACATCTAAAATGCTAAAGCATATTCCTATTTGTTCAATACAATCTAGACATAGAACTAATCTTGTCTATCTGCCGGGCTTCTATACTCTGTTATTCAAATAGGTGTTCAAGCTTCTTTGCTCGGTAATCACTATGTAGCATCCCTGTGCATACACTTGCCCGCATACATTGTTTATCAACAGTTTCCTATTTATAAAAAATTAGGTAACCGCATAATCTCCTTGATCACATTTCCCATGATCAATCATAGCCATTAGATCTTCGATCTTGTCCAGGTTCAATGCATCTTTCGATCTGAAAATGTTTTAACCCGCCTAGGAACTTGCATATATTTCTTGGAACTTGTGCCAGGGTATTGCGGTTCAATATATGCTATAGACCTTCATGTCGACTTTCCATTGCCTTACATTCGTTAACAAACTATAATGATGACATACCAATCATTCAATCAGTTCCAGCTCATCAGCTTCCTTCATTAAATATCGCATGTAAACATTTAATGCATTCTGTTATAGCTCGGTTAGAACTCGGTAACAACTCGGTGAATACTAAACTTCACTCGGTAGACATTTCGCCTTCATTAACTGATAGTGATAACCTTAGGGTTTACCAACTAGGTTCTTTGCTTGATAACATAGTATAGTATTAACCATTACAATTTACAACATATGTATGATGTTAAAACAATCTAAAACATCATGATCTCATCATTGTCTGACTCGGTGCTAGTTGCCCATTGAATACCTTATTCATCCCCTTATTCACCATATTCTTTCTTGTGTCTTTTACCGACATCTATATACTCTTTAAATCATACTTCTCAAGATATGGAAACATCATACTGAATTAGAAAATCAATTTCTTGACATCAATGACAAAATAATAATATCAAGACAGTAAACATCCTTAATCAGTTATATCCATAATCATCAACAACCTTCTCAATATCCTTATGAAATGCCAACAATCTTTCATTGTCTCTTATAATGCAATATTGCCAACAATTCAATGATGGGACTAGTAGGAGGGGGTCTTGCTGGAGAGGAGGCTATCATGAGTGTAGAAGATTGATCGGGATGATATTGACCTGCCAGTTGACTCTAGAGTCTAGCAATTATGTTGTCTTTGTTGGCTATTCCTTCTTTAGCATCATTGTAAGCTTTTAAAATAGTCTCCAACTTCAACTGGAGATTAGCCTTTTCTTGTGCCTCTTTCTCTGCCACTGCAACACTGAATTTTGTAGTCTCTAGGACTGTGCTTGTAGCTTCCACTACCCCTGTGTCTTGGACTCTTTTAACTATCATGCCTCCTAAGAGGCTAGAATTTGATGTATCCTTCCTTCTTTTGTTTTCATCCTTCTTTAAAGACCACATGACAAGAGCATCATTATCTTTGTTGAATATCACTCCTTCCATAGGCTTTGTTTCTTTCCTCACTGCATCAAGCACTAAGGCATCAGCTATATCCCATTCAGGGAGAATCAACACACCAACCTTTGCTTCCATTTCTCTTCCTTTCTCAGGGGTGATTGCTTTGAACTCCTCCATCATTTCTTGCATAACCTCTTCTTCTACCTGAGTTGTAATTTTAAGAGGCTGTTCACTTTTCCTCTATTCACATCTAGTCTTGAATTGATCAATATTTTGCTTCCATAGAAGCTGTATAAAAGCTCCTAATGTGACAAAATTACTGTCAGCTAGGAATTCTTCACTAGCTTGCTTAATAGTAAGGTCCATTTCTTGGCCCTTTAACTCACCATCAATTAAATCCATTTCAGCATTAGGTGGCTCTTCAGGCATCCCCTTATGGGTCTCCTCATAGGTATAGACAATCTCACCGAGACTCCCTAACTGCAATAATTGTTCAGCCACATCTTGTTCATCTCCAATGTGGATAGGAGACTGAGATGGAGAATATTGAGGCTCATTAGTTTCAATTTCCTTTCCTAGTCTCTGCTTCTTAGGGGAATCCTGGATGTCAATGACATCTTCAATTTTTCTCTTCCCTTTTGAAGTGGAAGGCTCACCTATCACTGACATTATCACAGTGTACTTTGACCTTTTGTGCATTACATAGTCACCACGTGGGATATCTCTAGCAAAGGCAGGCTTAGCCAATACCATCTTAGCCTTATTAGGCTCATTTTGCATTATGGCTCCCTCTTTTCTTTTAAGGTCTGCATGAGATCTTCAAAATAAAGAATTAGGAATTTAATTTTCTCTTCAAACGGATTGAAGCTAGAAAGGGGTTCATAGCTAGTGTCAAATTGATGGATAAAATCAAGGGCTTTCTTATATGCCACCCACTTCTCCTTCCTCAGTTATTGCTCATCTAAGTTGAATTCATTTCTATTCAGATCTTCTGGGAACTGAAATTGATGTGGCCTACCTCTACACATTGCTCTTTTTCTGAACATGCCATTGAAAAAATCCTCGGGGTCTGCACATCTTGACACTGTAGTAGACAGCCTATATGGCTTAAATAATTCTTCAAAAAATCTCCATCCACCCTTAGTGATCACAAAATGGTGAGCCATGGTAATAGTTGGGAAAATAGTCCCTTTACCTCTATTGGTTAGCTCTGCTTCTTGTACTCCCCCAATTTGTCTCAGGACTTCTGCAATCCCTATCTTCAATTGGACCTGATAGGGTAGTAAAAAGGGGGTGCCTCTAAATCCAAACACTCTAAAAATAGTAGACACAAGGTACAAATATATGTCTCCCCAATTGTGAACAATCTTGATATCCTCTGCAAACTCCTTTGGTCTGAGAAACTCCAAAAGAGCCTTAGGAATTCTAGGGTTTTCTCTGCATAGAAGAATCCTAATTTTAGATGCAAAGCATCTATCAAACTTTAAATAACTTGCATCTTCTCCATCCCAAGATAGAACAGTACTCCACAATGCACTAGCATCTCCTCTTTATCCTTGACCTTAATCAGGTCAATCTCCTTTCCAAAATAATCAGCCCCTTTGAACAGAAACCTATGCATTAACATGGAGTACCATCCAAATGGCCTATCCACCTTACCATTTTTTATTCCTACTAGCCCTTTATGAATTGCATCAGCAAGGTATGAGGCATAATCAAATGTTATTGCTAGATAGGGGTTTAGAATTTGTGCAATCATTAACATATAATGGGTTGGCATATTCTTTTCAGCATCCTCTCCAAAAATCTGGCATAATGCCCAATACATACCCTTAGCTCTCAAAGTGAATAGGTTGAGAGAGAATGGTTCCATTGTGCTGGGCCCTACAACTATTGATCCCCCTATCTTTACAAAGAATTCTTTCAATGGACCACTTCTAAGATGGTCCCTTTGTGTGTTGTAAACCTGGGCTAACAACTCAGAGTCAATAGGTTCTAACAAATTGGAGGACTAACTAAGTTTAAACACTTTCCTGAATTCATATTCATTTATCTCAATCAAGACTGATCCCTTTATGTTCCTGATGCATCTTGCCACAGAGTCATAATTCTGTGCAATCAGGGCTAATAGATCTACATCTATAAAAACACCTGGGACCACAAGCTTTCCTACATCCTGCTCCCATATGCCATTCAAAGGAGCTGGGGAATTCATCTGCCCAAAACCAACTTTGAAGAGTCTTAAGCCTGACAATCCTATTTCAAGGTCCCTCAACCAATTACCCTTATCATAAAGGCCATCTCCAATTTTTAGACGAGGGTTCTTATGTACTAGCTCTTTGGCCTTAACCCCAACATTGGTGGACATGGTTAATTGCTCTAAAAAATCATCACAGATATTTTGGTCCTGGTAATTCACTTTCCCTATAAATTCTCTTCTGGGTGCCATTCTGGTCAAACAATTATACCACTAGAAGCTAGCACAGACCTCTAATGAAGTAATTCACATAGCAGTATTTGAGAACAAACCAAGAGTTATCAAGAAAAGCACAAGAAACTAATTATTCACCTGAAGAAAATCTCTCTGCAACAATTTGCTTTGCAACAAACTTCGATGAAACAATACTTAGCAATCAAGTTGATGCGAACTGAAAAGGGCAAGTTGGCATTTAAGTTTTTACAAATTAACTCTACATGCTTCGGCTTTCTTTTTAGAATTAAATTCGCCAAATCGAATTCAAAACTGGCTCCAATGGGTCAATATTTCTCCAAGTCTTTCCTCTATTTCACTCTTTCGCTACTTCACAGAACATAAAACCCGTGCTCTTTTCTTTCACGAAACAACGCTGGCCATTGGATCTCGAAAACTTACATCACCTTTATCTCCATTTAATCTCTTTGCTTAAGTGTCGGGCCCTACCTCCTTTTCACCACTTCACAGAGTTTAATAGTCGTGCACTTTTCCTTCACTAGGCCACGCCAAGCATTAGATCAAACTCAAAATCACCCGGCCTTTAACTCCAACTAGGATTGTCAATCCTTTTAACTAACCGCGCCTCATCTTGATGGCTAACAATTTTTGCCATTTCGCTGAGGTTAAGTTGCGGGCATCTTTGGGTCATGAAACAACGAGAAGCATTGGATCAATCTTGAGATGAATGCCTTTTAAGTGGGCCCTTTATCCGGGAATTACTTACCTCACTTGTTATCCAGTTAATAAATGCCACATGGCAGTCGGCCATTAGCCCTGGAAACTCCTTTTGGTTCCACCCTGAATCCGCCACGTGTTCCCTTTTACTATTCCCACATAACTACCGGTTACACCTAGGCGGGCCCTCAACCACTTTTTTAAACCACGTGTCACGTCACTCCTCTGTGTGATTTCCACCTATCTTTTGCGACTTCGCAAACATTATTCTTCATTTGGCTTGCAGCCATGAAACCACGAGAACAATTAGATCAAAACATACCTGATCTGCTTTTAACTTCATACCATGCCTGTCCCTTAGGGCCATCAGCCTTTTCGCTATTTCACAATGACTAACTTGCTAGCATCTTATCTTCGTGAATTCATGTGAGCCGTTAGATCTAAAGAACTTGCTCATTGTTTACTCTTTTTATGACAACCTTGCCCGGACCCACTCCATACTGCCAACTTAGTGCCTTATCACCACCATGTCATCGCCAACTAGGGTTACTACATTTACTACCACTCTTAGTGGGAACCTCCACCTTTTCGGTATTTCATTGAAGGTATAGCTCGTGCATCTCCCGGCCACAAAACAACGAGAAGCCACTGATCTTTTTCCAAGCTCTACAAAAAGCGACAGCTGTTATGCCACGTCACTCCTCCGTGTGATTTCCACTTGTCTTTTGTGACTTCGCGAACATTATTCTTCGTTTGGCTTGCAACCACGAAACCATGAGAACCGCTAGATCAAAACAGACCTGATCTACTTTTAACTTCATGCCATGCCTGTCCCTTGGGCCCATCAGCCTTTTCTCTACTTCGCAATGACTAACTTGCTAGCATCTTATCTTTGCGAATTCACGCGAGCTGTTAGATCTCAAGAACTTGCTTGCTGTTTACTCTTTTTATGACAACCTTGTCTAGACCCACTGCTTACCACCAACTCAGTGCCTTGTCACCGCCATGTCATTCCCAACTAGGGTTACCACATTTACTACCACTCTTAGCGGGACCCTCCACCTTTTCGCTATTTCGCTGAAGGTATACCTCGTTTATCTCCCGACCATGAAACAACAAGAAGCCATTGATCTTTTTCCAACCTGATCATTCTTTAACCAAAGAAGACCACTTATCTTTGGGACCCGCCAAACCCTTTCGCCACTTCGCGAAGGTTAAAACACGTTCAGCTTGATCTCACGAAACCACGTTGTCCGTCCGATCAGATGAAACTTGATCGGTGTTTAGCTTTGGTCCAAACCTATATGCCGGGTCCACCTTCGCCTTTTGCTACTTCATGGAAACTAAGTTTCGAGCACTTTCTGGTTGCGAATCAATGTGGGCCATCAGATCAACAGAAAATCACATGATACTTATAAGGCCCGACGAACATTAGAAAAGGCAGATTAAGAGTGAACAAGAATAAAATATTTAAAGGGACCACCTAGGTAAATGACAAAGAGAGAACACTTTTATGATAAATGGACCCATCGCTTAAGTGAATAGTACAGTAACACCAAATTAGAAACCAAAAGGCCTTTTCTCAAGTATCATTTTTTTTTATATCGATGATAATTATTACTTTTTTTTATAAAAATGGTCATCGTCGGAATTACAACAAATACCAAGCTTTCGACCGACGACTTCTTTGACCGTCGGTAGAGTCCATTGGATTGTTGAATTTCCAACGGGCATGGCATTGTTGACCAATCCGAAGTCGAGTTTTCGACAGTGGATTTTGTCGACACTCCGACGAAAATTCATCGAAAATCCAACAAATGACCATTAGAAATCAGCTCTGAATGTACTAGTGATCTTTTTCAAGATTCATTAACCCATAAAACTTCGGGAGTGGGGGCCTGCTATTGTTAATTCTATTGCATAGGTGGTCCCTTATAATTCAAAAATTATATTTATTACATTTAAAAAGCATATATTGACTGCTAGGTGTCCTCTTCACATGGTTATTAACCTAGGTTCCTCTCTCTTCTCAAGAATTGAAATAGAAAATCATTTGCATTTGTTAAAATACTTTGAGCATTTTTTAATTACATCTTTCCTCGCTATTAAGTCATGTGTTTTTGTAATAATACACTACACCCTTAGTGTTATTTCCCTACACCATATGCATTCCTACTAATATAATGCAATTTAAAATATATATCATAATAGTGTACATTTATCTCTATATCTCCCTCCCACTCTTCTATCTCTTTCTATCTATATTTTTATTACCTCTTCCTACATATATATCTATCTCTCTCCTTATCTCTGTCTCTTTAAGTATCACTTTTATCTCTCTATATCATCCTCAATTTATATCTATCCTTCTCTCACTCCCACTCTCCCTTTCTATATATTGAGCTATCTCTTTCCCTCCTCGCATTCTTTTACTTTTTCTTCCTTTATTTATCTCTCTCTTCTTCTCTCTCTCTCTCTCTCTCTCTCTCTCTCTCTCTCTCTCTCTCTCTCTCTCTCTCTCTCTCTCTCTCTCTCTCTCTCTCTCTTCTCCCCCTTCTAACCATATCTTCCCCTCTCTCCTCACTCTTTTTCTCTCACACCCTCTATTTATCTTTCTCTCTCTCTCCCTCTCTCCCCCTTTTCTCTCGATTCCTCCTTACCTATCTCTCCCTCTCCCCCCCTCCCCCTCTCTCTATTTGTCTCCCACTTCCTCTATCACTTTACCCTCCTCTCTATTTCTATCTTCCTCACCCTCCATCTATCTATAGACATTATCTATCTCTCTATCCATCGATATCTCTCTCTCCCCCTTTCTCTTCTTAGACATCTATATCTATATTTATTTGTTTCTTTGGCTTTATATCTCCATATTTCTTCTTCTATCTCTCTCTTTATCTCTATCTCTTATTATCTCCATCTCTTTTTTCCTTGTATCTCTCCCTTTACCTCAATCTTATAACATCTCCATCTCCCTCCTCTAAAGTATGTTTCCCTCTCTCTACCCCAATATCTATCCATACCAATTGACCTTGTGTACAATAAAAATGTATTCAATAAATAGACCAAAATCTTACCTAACTGACCTTCCACACCTTTTCAGTGTACCCATTGAACACCAAGTTGCGATCGCTAGTCAATATAATGAACAAAAAAATGCTATGTACGTAGATACTTATCATTTGTATATTGTTATGCATGCATTGAGATGAGAGGGTGGATGTTGGTTAAAGATCTCAAAATAATATGCATATGTTAAGGTAGATTAAAAATATGTAACTATAGCGGAAGGTTCTTTTCTTAACTGGTGATTAATCTATTCTATAATAGACCAATCAGAAGTCAATACCAATTTACTACTAATGTTAAATTAAAAAAATATATAATTTTTTAGAGCTAAAAATATTTTAAAATGTTTTTCAATCACTAATAATATCATTAAAACAACTAATGCCTGATATTCCAACTCTTATGCAAGAAACCTTGAATAAGGGCAAGAGGCTTGCCTTTGCGGGTATGGCTCCACCAAATGGACCTCTCCCCAAATAAGGTGTTATCATCAATGTTGATGACATTGTACAAAATCAAGTTCCAAATGACCTCTTAGGCCTTCCATATAGCCTTCAAGACACTAGAGCATGTAGGGAAACCAAATAAGCTCTAGTGATTAAATCAATAAAGGGGAGAAACTTCAAGGTCTTCACTTGTTTGGGATATATTTTGTATTTGCTCTTGTTGACTTGTTGAGTTGTATTTTGTGGGCTATGAGGCATTTAAAATGGTATGAATTTATTGTCATCTATCAACTTGTACCTTAGTAGGTCTATTGATCCATGTTAAGTACCTCTCCAATCATTTCTTCTGTCTTAGGTTGTGTACCATGCCATCTACTTGACCATTATAGTTTCGAGGCATGTTATATTTGGCTTGTAGTGCATCAATCCTTGGCATTGAGGTGATATCTATATTTATCTATATTTTATTTGTGACCATACTTGTATTAGGGGTCCTACTGGAATCAAATCAGGTGAAAATTTAATAATGATGGTGCTTATTATTATTGGTAACCGTATAGTCACTAAATACATACTAGGTGACGCAATTCTATTTGTTGATGTTCTTGTGGCGTATTCAACCGCCACTACCTTACTGCCACTTATCGAGCAATTCTACCCTACTTGGGCCCCCAAGTATTTTGATCATGTCCCTACGTTTATATACGGTTCTCTTACTTCCTAATGGGAGACAAGTGGTTTGCAAGTGTTGGATCATTATTTTCCTTTAACCACTTACCATTCTGGCAAGTGATTAGTCACTATCGAGGGTTACATAGTCTCTCACTTTCCCTCCCATATTGGGGATATTGATTGGAATTTTTTGTGATGGATATAATTTTTGGGGGGTATTGATGTAAGACATCCATACATCATATGGTCTATCACTTGTATATATCTTGCATGTCTCTTTTTTTGGATAGGATTTTTATCCCCTGAGGTTTTCTCCTTTACTTTGTTTGTATGAGATTAGTTGTACATGGGTACCCAACATGATCTAGTTGTCGAGACCCATCAGCATATCACTCCGAAAATCCCTTCCTACATAAATCTCTCTCAAGGTTGGTGATCTCTAGTGGTGATAATGTTTAGACTGTAGACGTATAAATCTAACCACCTATTTAAAACAATTCTTCTATTAATTAAATCATATTTAATTAATTCATTTGACTGCATTCTAATACTTAATTAAATAAATCACATTTATTTAATTAAAATCCCTCCTTTCCCATTTAATTAAATTTATATTTAATTAAAATCTCTCTCCCATTTAAATAAATTAGTATTTATTTAAATATCCTTCCAATGCAAGTTGCAATCCACCTTTTTTAAATAAATCATTTTATTTCAAATTAAATCCAAAAATCCTTCCACTTGCATGTCTAATCTCCCTTCTAATCCCCCTTCTAGATTCTTCTAATCCATTCTAATTAAGCCTAATCCCCTCCTAAACATTTACACAACCCTTAAGAAAAGGGCCACTTCTCAAAAACCCTCAAAGTCTTGATAAACCATTAAAGGATTTATTGTCTGCAACAAGCTAACCTCCAAATTCTTCAATAATCATTAATGGTTAACTCAAACTCAACCTTGGGTTACAGACTTTCTCTCTAACTTAACCACTCTTTAATGGATGGATCTATTCAAGCATTCATTGCTTTGACCATGGTTATCCATTAACCCTTACACAAGATTTTATCCTTTGGACAAAAGGATTATCCAATAACTCAACCCCAACCTTACCCCCTAGGGTGACTACCATGTCTTCTCATGCATTTAATGCCTCTCCTCTCTCCTCTCAAGCCATATCATGTTGACAATTGTCACCATTTCATTGGTGAAAATTGTAAGCATGGATTGAGGTTCATTCAATCCTAACCGTTGTTAAGACTACTCAATCTTAATCATCGAATTACCCAATTCTTCTATAAATAGGCCTCATTTCTCTCATTATTCATATCCAAGTTTTCATGCATCCAGATTATAGTCTACTTTATCAAGAATTGCCTCTCTTTGTTAATCATCATCTTAATCATTTATGAGCATATTAAAATATTATTTTTATCATGAATCATGTTAGCATAACTTGTTAGTTTCTTTATCATAGCATCATTTTCATCATAACTAATCTTAATCCTATTAAGATTACCATTTTCATATAGATCTTAGGTGCATCTTGCATATAGATCATTTTCATCCATTATCACTCATTCTTGGAGTTGTCATTCCAAAAGTCAATTCCTCCATGATCTAAGAGAAAACATTGACTTGAATAACCCTATGAGATAGAGAACAATGAGACACACTTTGGAAGATTATCTTGTTTAGCTAAGTTAGCTAAGTTATTTTTTATATCAAAAAGTTTCATTGGTATGGTAGTTTCTAGTTTTCCAATTGATTCATTGATTACACTAAATCTTGCACACATTTTTGGCACCCACCATGGTGCACGACCCCAAATTTGAAATCATTTTGCGTGCAAGTTGAAGATAAATTTACACTAGAATTTCAAAATAGCACATCTGCAAGATACTTTAGCACATCCACTGCATCTTGTAACGCATATGTTCCATACTATAGCACATCTAAAGGAAAAGTTAGAGCATAGAAGCATCAACCTAGCACATGATTTGTTATGTTTACTTAGCACATTAGAGTACCAAAATAGAGCATTTTAGCCTTAGTATAGCGCCTAATATCTACAAAATAGTGCTTTCATTTTGTCTTTTAGCACATCTGCCTTACAGTTTAGCACATAACAGACAAATAGAGTTAATTTTATAAAACTGAAAGAAAAAGAATTAGGCTTGTGAGCTCACAATCTTGGCTAACAAATTTACAGATTTTTGCAGGAAACTAATCTTTGTTAAAGGTACAAAAGGACTTAGGAAATTTTTTACTTAGCTTTTTAAAAAGTTGGTGTAAGAATTCATGTTTCCTTTCTCCCAAAAGATAAAAATAACTTCACATTTAGTTTGGTGCAGTTAAAAGGAATCAAATTATTTTTGGGGATTTAAAAAGAACTGCACTTTATTTCCTTGCAAAAATTAAAAGAACAACAACTCAAACATTTTGCAACTTAGTTCACATTTGTCTTTTGGGCTCATAAAAAGAACAAGGCAATTTTCTTTGTTTCTCAATAATAAAAAGAACAACCCATCATTCAATTTATGCAAAGGTAACAAACAAAAATCCATATTAGGTTGGGAGTTTTACATTCAAGTTCATCGTTGTTATCATTTGGCGATTTCTTTTGTTGACAAGGTTTCTTTCCAAAGGTTCAAAGATTGTTATCTGCTCATCATTGTTGTCTTGGATAAAATAAACACCATGTTTGTTGGAACTATCTCATAGAATGCAAACACATAATCGTAACTTAAGATAAAAGTTTAATTATGGCTGTAGGTATGGGTAAATTTATAAAAAATATAATTAGTAAATTATGAAACTAAATAAATTGTGCATTATAGTACTAAGGTCTATGCTTGAGAGAGGAGAGCAACCCTTATAAGGTATTATATTCTATATGTCTTGGTACTAAAAACTATTCTACATATCTATACTTTGTCAAAATTAAATAGTCTATGAACTTATTACGAGGAATCAAATCAATTCCTTGGGTTTGCCTCCATATTGATGAATTCATCCTTTTCCATGTAACTATTATAGTGCTAAATGTACATATGTGATCTATAGTGTTCTTGCATTTACTCTACTTTTTTTTCTCTAAAATATAAAGATTGGTAATATATAGAAATGCATTTATAGTATTTTTTATTAAGATAAAATGGGTTTTACAGGGACCAAAACCCAAATCCAAGAATAGAGAAAATGAAATATCAGTGTAAAATTCCAAAACCAATATCTAAACAACAAAAGAAATAGAGGCAAAACCCCACAAAACCCAACAAAAAACAACACTAAGGCTCTAGAAAACATGCAAAAAGATAAACAAAAATGCCTAAGATCTCAACATTTTTCTCAATAACTTCCTTGTTGGTATCTTCCAGCTCCTCCATGATGCTCCTCATGGTACTTTTCTCTTGATTCCTTCTCCTGGTCCTAGTAGACAAGTCTCTAGAAACCTGCACCTCGAATCCCTCTAGATTAGTATCCAAATTTTTCTTTTTTGATTTAGTCGCAGATGTCAAAATGCTATTGATCAATTGAGCTTTGTGGATGATGGTTTTCTCATTCATCTTTTTAAGGTCTTGAACACTGTTGTTCATAGCTTTTTGATTGATCTCAACTAAATTATTAAGACTTTCCTTAAGGTGTTCCACATCTTTCTCCAAACTAGAAATTATGGATTTGTGCTCTGTATTCAAAACTTTAAAATCTTTATTAAATTTCAAGGTCATTTTAAGGATCTTATCAGTTTTATTAGGCATCAGGGTCTCAATGAACGTATTAATAATCTCATTAATTCCCAATTTGATGATGAGGATTTCACTAATCACCCAACAAAAGAACTTCTCCTAACTGAAGGTGGAGTTAGCCAATAGCAAGTCAAAATCAACCTCATCACTTTTACTGTTATCAAGGTCCACCTAGCCTAGGTTGAGGGGGATATCTATCTTAATCTCCTTATCATTTGGATCCACATACTTCCTCACCTTTTTCTTTTTAGATCTATCATTACCCATCTCTTGAGAAAGAGGGGTATTCTTTTTGGTTGCATTTATAGGGGGCTCTATAATTTGAACACTTGATGCTAGTTTGCCATGGGCTTATTATGATGGTACACATGGATAGAATTTGTTGTGGATTAAAATATACATATTAAAATTTTGTATGAAATTCCATATAATGAATACGAAAATAGATGTAAACTATGTTAGAGAATTCAAAATGGTAACACATTAGAGCAATAACCTTGGACCCTATTCAAGTATCTTGGGCCCTATTCAAATGTCAATGCTAATTGTCCCTTCTTAAAGGACTGAACTAAATTTAAAAAATAATAGAATTTTTTTTAATAAATATTTAAACTAGATGCAATTTGAAAGCCGGAAGATAATGTTCATTTTTGCATTTAAATTTATATTCTTTTATAAACTTAAATTGATATCACTCCATAACCAAACTATTTATGTACCTAAATCCCAACATCCAATATATCTAGGTCAAAAATAAGTATACAATATGCACACCCAAATTTTAATCTCTTACTATCCCAACAACCAAATATATGAAACTAACTGCCATTGTTCAATGGGTGTATGCCTATATTGCAAGAAAGGAAAGGTATCACCATATATCTCTTCACAATGCAATGCACACATATAGTTCATCACATCTCCTACTGCTATTATATGGATACAATATTTAGAATTGAATGAATACAATATCAACAATTAATGAAAAGTGTATAATGTTCATGTATGCAAGAATACACAAAATAATTAACATTTGATGTTAAGCACGGGAACAAATTTGATCACAATCATATCCTCTTCAAAATGTTTTCATTAACCAATTTTGGGAATAAGATTGATAGCTCTTATCTAATGAATCCCCATTGAAAAAGTTGCTAGTAAAAAATGGTGCAACTGCATTATCACTTAATTCACATTAGACCATGGAATTCCTCCTATACTATTTGATCCTAACCTAGAATATTTATATTGCACAAAAGTTAAAATTATACAAAGAAAACAAAAAACTAACATTTATGTCATTTTCAATAACATTAATTGGGAATAACAACAATGTAAAGATAACCCTGAAGTTAAGATTATAAGAACTTCACCACATAATTTGAAATTAACATTAAACATTGCATATTTTAAAAAGTTTCATTTGACAAAATATAAATCTTGTTCCCTCATGTCACCACCTTGTACAACCTTCCTCTAAGAAAATACTACATATCTTGGTCTACTGCATGTCCTTTCTTCAACATTAATCACCTTTTGACCATTAAATATAAGAATGATCATGTATTTGGTTTTTCAAATCATGATCAAGGCTATTCTTATGTTCTACAAAATTTTGTTGTCTTCATATAATTTAAAACAAGTGGTCTCAAATTACTTTATATATTTTATTAAAGTAATTGGGGAAGGGCCTAAACCCGTTACAAATCAAATAAAATACAACTTAACCCCATACAAGACAATAAATTTTTTAATTAAGATAAATGGGTTTTACAGGGACCCAAAACCCAAAGTCAAAGAGCAATAAAAAAAGTAGGAAATCGGTATCCAGTCCAAAACCAACAACAAAACAACCACAAAAATAGGGCCAAGCCCACACAACAAAAAAAATAATAGAATACAAAAAAACCTAAAACACAATAGACCGAAGATTGCATTAGCTTTGAATTCTTCTGAATCATACTCTTGTTGATGTCCTTGAGCTCATCCATGATGAATATGGAGGTATTCTTCTCTTGGTTCCTACTTCAAGTCCTCGTATAGGGGTCTGTAGTGGTATGAAGTAGCGTACCCTACAAGTTTGGCCCTTGTATTTTCTTCTTTTGTTTTGTGTCTGAGGATGGAATACTGGTGGTGGAATGATCTCTTTGATCTACCATCATAGCACAAAATAGGTCTGATTCAAGGATGATAATGAACATGGTTAAAATGGGGCCTTGGGTCCCACAAGGACTGTCAAGGTGATACTACCCAAATCGGAAAGAGATAACACATTATACGTCCTTAAGTTGACATGACACTCATCATATTTTGACCTATGCCATCCATTTACACAAATTTTCCTCTATAATGGCATCAACTTTGCAAGAAGGATCATTAATTACACCCATAACAATTTCACTATTAAGCTTCGTAGAGATGTATAGAGGAGTAGGCTCTCAAGAATATGGGGCATCCAAAAGGGTGAATGATATGTCTAAGAATTTAATCTTCTAGATGGGAGGCGAGATTGGAGTGATAGTGACCATGTTAATATAAGGGCCCTCATTGTATATTGGATCTGTAGATGATGTAAAGATAAAGTTAGATGAGTTTGGTGGAAAATGATTCGTATAAATTTGCAATTCATGTTTGTTTTATCAACATATTTAGTGGACTCTATGTCTAAGACAATAAAATCATTCAATACAATGTCCAGGCACACAATTATATTGAAATAATCTTTACCCATCATACCAACAAGTGTAACTTATATTGTCAGGTAGAGGTTTGATCTTCGAAAGGGTTATGAGGCTATCCTTTAACAACTTTTGCATTATGCTCAAATAGAAGTCATTCAATTTGGTGAAGGCCCTATTACATTGTGGTTCATATGCAGCAATTATTGATGGTGTAGCTAAAATATTAGCCACAATTTTGTTCTTTCTAGTCTCTTTTGTGGACATGCTTCTAAAAACACCAATGTGAGAGTTCGAAGGAGACTCTATGAACTAAGACATTATACATTAATAATTAGTGAGTGTAGAACACAAATGAGTAAATTTTTGGTATCAATTAAGGGACAACTTCTCCCTCAATGATAGTTGTAAATTTCTAATAAGCATTCATTGCAAATCACTATCTGGTAGGGCAAAGAGGGTCATGTTACAGATAGATTGGTATTGTGAAATGAAATCTATAACCTTCTCATTTGGATTTTTATTACAATGAACAAGGTCAATGAGGGTGACCCTACTACCAATGTTATCTTGCAACCATTTGAGAAAAAAGTCCATAATCTTATCAAATATCTAGATGAAATAATTAGGTAGTGATTTCTAGAATTCTAACACAGTCCCCTTGAGGGAATATGAGAAAAGATTAAGCAGGATAAAATATAAACTATGGTAATCAATACAAATAGTCATGACTAAGTCAATATGCACATTAAGATCTCTATCTCCATTTAATTAATCAAATTTCAATGCTTCAACCCACTAGGGAAGAATAGTTTTAAGGATGGTGAAATTGAGTGGGGCCTTGCAATAGTAAGAAAGCAAAGAAGACTGGCCTGAAACAGATGCAAAGTTTGTGATCTATTGTTGCAATTGGCCCAGGTTCAAGAATATGGTATTCTAGACAAGATTCACAGGTGGAGGAGGTGGAGGAGCACCATGCATGCCACCATCTCCACCAGTACTAACATGAGGACCAATACCACCACTAGGGATAGTATTAGCACCCCATGCCTACACTGACAAAAGTGGTAGGTGTAATACCCTAAAAATGGTCATCTAAACCATAAGCCCCTAATCTCGACTACATCACCAAGGTCCTAACCAAAGGCAATTAAATCAATCGTGAGCACCTAATTAATTAATTCCTAAATCATCAATGTCACATGCAAAATTAATATTTTCAATCAAATAAATCATCAAAATCTCTTTAATCAATTATCTTATTTATTTAATTAGATATCCTAGCATATTTAATTAATAAATCAATTTGCCATTAAATTATTAAAAAAAAAGGAATTAATTTTAAAAAAAAAAGGAATTAAAATTGAGAAAAGAAATCAATTTGAGATATTTTGAAAATCTAATAAACTCAAAAATCTCAAAAAAGCAATTAAATCAATTAAATCTCAAAATTGAATAAAACTATGGAATAAATCAGTCTTTCTAATTTTATCTCAATTTTAGCTCAATCTTATCTCCTTCAAATCTGAAGAAATCAACCAATCACATCAAATCACCTCGATTGTGCTTCGTCTTGGAGAATCTTAACAACTCATTGACAATCAACCTCGACCATCATTTTCTCTCTAGATTTTCTATAAATTTAGGCTCTCGTCTCTCAATCAGAGGACCCTAGAGATTTATTGTTATTATGGTGTTTTTGCTATATAGTCATTGAGAATATTGCATTGGGTTAATTGCATTATCTTAATCATATTAGCTTAATCTTGTATTCATCTAGATTAATTTGCTTAATCATGTATCCTTTTAGCTTAAGTTTGTGCTCATGAAGATTAGATCTTCCATCTTGGTGTAGTCTAGTCACTGATATTGCTTAGATAAATTTGAGTGAAAGTCTATACTCGCATCTTTTATGGGAAAATAGGTCGATTTGTTTTTGAATATGGGAAAACAGGTTTTGATGGGCCCCTGAAACCCATTACAACTAGAAGATCAAAAGATTTACATTAAAGCACAACAAAACAAAAAGACTACAAACTATGGAATGACAGTTGACGAACAAAATGCCAGCAAACAAGTGACAAAAGACAGTAGATCAAAGACCTAAAAAGACCGTCAGAAATCCAGGACTAGGTTAATTTATGAAGCATTTTCGCCGCTTCCAGCATCAGTTGTTCCATATTGTCAACTGCCTGCTTTATATCCTCGATATCCTTGTTGTGGCTTTGCATCTTTTTAGTGCTTGCTCTTGTTCTTCTCCCAAGCCCTATATCCTTATCATTTGGGGTGTCATCCTTAACCTCAATAATGCCCGCCGCAGCCTTATCCCCTTGGTAGTTCTCTAGCTTACTGATGAGGGCCTTCATGCTGGCCGAGGTAGCCTTAAGAATCTTATGGCTTTGCTCACCTATATTTTTGAGTGTGTTCTCAACTCCATCAAGTCTCTTTTAAGAAATAGGTTGATTTGTTATGGTTTTTACATTCATTGATTATATCTATCTAAGCATGCATACAATTACTTATTGAAGTGTTTGTGTCTTGTATCTTACAGGATTACCACTTCACAAACACATTTTTGGTGCCCACCGTGGTGCTCGAGGATTATAATTTTTGGCCTTGCAGATCAGTTCTTTTTTATTTTTTAAATTTGGGCTATATAATTTCTTCTAAAAATCATACGAGTTTTGGTGACATATCGTATGGTCTGATGAGAATTCTCATATGGCACTATAAGGTTAATCACATTCCCTCAAAGCTGCTCAAAGTGTTGTGGAAAACCCTCCTAAGAAATCAAAAGAGTGGTTTAAAGATAAGCCTTGGGTTTCAAAGCCTAGACGTGATTTCACTCCTCTAGGAGAGTCCTATGAATCAGCTCTTAAGACTGTATTGGCAAATGATCTAATAACATTGCCTGACAACTTCAAACCATATGATCCTGAAGTCAAACCAAAATGGTGGAGTAAAAATGGTTACTGTGAATATCACCGAAACAAGGGTTGCACAACTAATAATTGCAATAAACTTAAACATGAGATTCAAGACCTTATTGATAATGGCAAAATTGTTGTTGGGAATCATGCGACCAACTCTAATCACAAATCTTTCAAAGATCCCTTGCCTACTTATGAACAAGGAGATTCATCTAAATCCAAGGGAGGTGCCAAGATAAGTTTTAGCTATACAAATGACGATAACATCATCAACATGCTTTAACCCTCTTAATCGGAGCATTGCAATATAATCATTGTTAAAGGAGATCAAAACAAGCCAAGAGAAGTAAACGTTGTGACTCGTTGTCAAGGAAAAGTTACTCTCAAAGGAGTTGGTTCCTCATCTTCCGATTAGACATCATCATCAAATCCATCGATATCATCAAAATTGCTGACATCTTTAATTAAACAACTAGCTACCATTACTGCTAAGCCTTCTCTATCTAAATAGATGGTTTTACCATCTTCTTTTGATTACAGAATTGTTGAACAACTAAAATGAACTACTGCTCAAATCTCTATTTTTGACCTACTTAAGATCTATCCTACTCATAGAGAAATCTTGGGCAAAGTTTTTCTTGCTACCAACATCCCTAAAGACTTAGATCTGGATCGGTTTCAATCTATGGTGGGTCATCTAACCTCACCTCATTACCCATTCTTCTCTGAAAAGGATAATAAATCCTTGAACCATCCACATAATCAACCATTACACATTGAAGACATGATTCATAAAAATTGAGTCAAACGTATTTTGATAGATGGAGGCACTTAGATGAACATTTGTACTTACAATCTACTCATACAATTGGGATTTTTGGAGAATGTTATAGATCAAATAAAAAAGATAACAATAAAATCTTATGATGCAAAAGAAAGAACCTCTAAGGGTCTGGTGCTATTACCAATCGGGGTAGGACCCATGGAAAGAGATGTTATTTGTTAGGTGCTTGACCTTCCTCTATCTTACAACATTTTGTTGGGAAAACCATGGATTCATGATATGCAAGCAGTGCCATCTACATATCATCAGTGCTTGAAGTTTTCCTATTATGAAGTTGAGGTCAGTATTTCTACTGATACCATCTATGCTTGCAACACATTAAAATTATTAGCAATTGACACTCATTTGGTTGGTTTCATATGTTGTCATTGATGGCAACATATTCTGACATCATTCTTTGGATTGATTCATCACTGACAGACACTTCACCGACAATGGCAGGTATCTTCACCAATAGGAAGGATTCTAAGGGCAACCAGCTCCGTCAGTCAACATCATTTGGAGTCTAGGTACATGTATTGCAAGATGACATCATAGATGGGTACTGACATTGAAAGATGACATGATTTAAAGATTGGGCAAGGATAATAACCGACAAACAAGATACTGGTATAGGAGGCTAACATCATTGGGAGATCCGACAATCGACCATTCATTTTGTTATTTATGTATATATGTAATAAGGTGACATACAATGTCATTTTGTATTATCTATGCAAGCCGACATGAGTCATAAAGTACTGTAAAGGTATATAGGTCAGTTATTAGGTCATTTTGAAACAAGAAAATATTATATTAGATCAATGATGCAAAGATTATGTATGCGAGATCATTTGTGTGCGAAAGCAATATTTTGCAATGATCTATAGATGATTTTGAAGTGTATGTTATTCCATTAAGGGTTTAGGGTTTTAGAACTGAAATAGTTAGAGATATAACTGGAACTCAATCAGGCATAGAAGATGCATTATATGAGTTCAATTTTGCATTTTTGTATCAGAAATTGATTGTAGTTAGTGAGACTCTTTGTGAGGAGCAGTGTGCTCTATGCAGTGTTCCTTCTAACATGTGTAGACCCCCATTATATGTAACTGTAAAGCGGAAAATCGCGATCGAACCCTAGTTGTTCTCCCCTCTTCCAACTCCGAGGAGAGAGAAGGGAGGTTCGCTAGGATTCGATGGTTTTCACTTAGGGGAAAGACTTTACATTCAAAAGAGGGGTTGAAACCCACAAGATCCAATCCCACGCAATGCAAGATTGGATGCTAAATGTGTTTCAAGGGTTAAGACAGCAAGACTACCCTCTTTCGTAAAGAATGTTGATAGGAGAATTAAGCTAAGCATGCATAGAAAGTGATAAAGATTCGCTTATAAACCGAGATAGGAATGCAGTATGAAGCTGCGGACCTGGAATTAGCAATAAAATGTCGATACGGCGCTGTCCTGCAAATTTGAGCAAAAGTTGTCAGGACGATGGCACCCGGCGCCACGGTCCTCCGAAAAATCCGCGAAACGAAGGGGGATCTGTTTGTCTCTGCACAAGGATTCGAGATCTTCAATTTCAACCGCGTACCTCCAACCTACACACAGAAAAGCGAAGACGATTGGGGGGTTAGGGATTAGGGGTTTGCCTTTAGGTCAAACCCTGGTTTTGGAATTAACCAAGAAATAAGCAAGTGCTGTAAATGTAAATGACTGTAAAATAAGTACTAATACCTTGTTCTAAGGATGTTTGTATCCTTATGTGCGAAGGTTTAGATGTTGTATGTTGTATGTAACATGTAGTATATCATCTCCTCTTCAATGGTTGAATGCTTGTCTTGAATGCAACACTTAGCCTTGAATGGAGACTTGAAATGATCAATTGCTTGAAGAAATGCTTGAATGCTTGAATGCTTGAGTATAGTTTCCACGCTTTTACATATATCCTCTTCATGCCAAATGAGAGAGAAAAATGTAGTTTATATACTTGTCATTTAGGGCTGATAGACTGATTTTCCCGACCTTAGGCCGACCAGGAAAGTTAATTTCCAATTTGCAAACAAAAAGACCCGAGACCCCTTAGGAGACTGGGCCCAAAATAGGACCCAGGGACCAGGGCGCTGGGCGCCCTGGTCCTGAAGGACCAAGGCGCTGGGCGCTCTGGTCCCACCTCCCAGGACAGTAGGGTGCAAGGAGGTTCAGGCCAAGGTGCTTGAAAAATGCAGTTTTCAGTGTCGTGAGCAAGTTTCCAGGTCTCCATTCAGGTTGCGTGTTGCGTCGCCATCATGAAGACCGAAATGCAGTCGAAATTGCAAGTGTCACAATTTTAGGACGCTACATTTAGCCCCCACTTTAGCGGGAGTATGTATGCTCATACTTCCGGTAAAGTACAAGGAAACAACATTGAAAGACTTTCACCATGTCAAGGAGGCAAGATACACCAAGCCCCCAGTGGACTAAGGATCTTATGACTTCGATTGACAAAGTAAAAGGGAAGATCACGAGGGAGAACAATGACTGTCAGTAGTAAGGCTCCCTCACTATGAGTCATGCAAGAAAGATATCAAAAATTTTCAAGGCAAGGCTAAATTTGCCAAGAAATTTTCAAGTATCTTGAAAAGATATGAACGGGATGTATGCCCCCCTACGTTAAAGTGATCGCACACGCCTCACCGGGGGTGATTGTTTTAACGTAGTGATACATATAAGAAATGAGAAAGGAGCACATTATCGCAAGGATTTAGCCCCCAAGTGTGAGATAAACCCAGGGATAATAGAAACAAAACATAAAGCACGAGGTGACTTCGCTTTCCTCGGGGTCAGTATGCTGTATGATAATTCATGTATATATATCATATGTATGTATGCATAATTATTCCTCATTCCCCAATCAAGGAAGGTCACCTAGAAGAAGGGAACACATGTGTCTTTTGAGTCAACATGAGAGAGATCAAGAGATCTCAATGCTTTGCATCGTCCTCAAGTAGACAACACCAAGGACAACAAATAGAAGAATGAGAATAACATATAGAAGAAGTAACACAAGAGAGGAGAAGAGAATCTGCTATGCTAATGTAACTAGTCTAGCACGTCATCTACCCCCCGATCTTGCTGATCAATGTTTCGGGAAGGCAGGGAACACGCTAGAGGAGGAACATCCAACACAGCAGATGGAGCTATCACAAGATCCAAACAAGGGCTATGTTCATGTTCCGAGCCACATTGTTCTCGTCTAGGAGCTAGGATAAGTGCTTTAGAAAATTCATTAGATAAATGGTTATCAACATCAACAAGTTCATATTCACTATCAGAAGCAAGAGGAGTAACATTTTCATCATGAATAACATTTTCATCTATATCATCATCAAGATTTATAAAAATAGGATCTTTAACTCGCACCGGATCAAGACCATCATGCATCTTATGTTTAGGAGATTTCGGCTCAATTTCTGGCTGAGGAGAAAATGGAATAATGCTTGTTGAGGGTGTCTTTGGAGATTGCAAAGTTTGAGAAGCAGCTACCTGAGCTCTAAGACGACGCTTTCGTCGGCGTTCACGTGCAGAACGATTTCGTCTAGTCTTAGTAGGAAGTGGAGAAGACTGAGGAGCAGGAGGAATGTTCTCATCCTTAGCACTTGGGTGTTTAGGTTGTGGTCTCTTAGGCTGGATAATAGGAGAAGAAGAAGGTCTCTTCTCTCTATAAAAAGAAGGAGGAGGAACTGCTCCATATAAAGGAGGAATTTTTGGTTTAGGGAGAAGACCAAGTCCATCATGACGAGGAGGTATAGGTCCACTCTTAGGAAGTTTATTAGGCATAGACATAGTCACATCCATAAGGATGGGTTGAGAATCTTCTTGAGGAAAGACATTAGTTTTATCTTTCAAAGGAAGAACTTCCTTCTCAAGAATGATAGGAATATCAAGTTTAGGTGCTCTAGGTTCACTTAGAGATAGGATCATATCTGTTTTCCACTTTTGATAAGATTTGAAAAGATGATCACTTCGCGGAGGAAGAGATTGGAATTGTTTAGGCCAAAAGTAATCAAGAGGAACGCTAGAAGTTCTTTCAGTTGGTTTAAAGAGACTATGATTGACAGTAACAACTTCACCATTATGGGGAAATTTCAAACACTTATGAATAGGAGAAGCAATAGCTTTCATGGAAGATAGCCAAGGATAGCCAAGCTTCACACGAAATTGTTCGGAAGATGGAATAATAGCAAAGTTCACATCAAGAGATTTGTTATGGACCTCAATAGACAATGTAATAGAACCAATTGCAGGAGAAGAAAATGCATCAAATAGTTTCACAATCACATCTGTTTTGTCATATATCACTTGATTCAATTGCAAAGTACAAAGAAATTCTTCAGTAATAACATTAACCATGCACGAAGGATCAATAAGCACTCCACGGCAAGGTGTATTCTTAACTTTTGCAACTATGTATAAAGGACCATCAGGTGCCCTAATGGTTTCACTGGAATCAAATGTGATGGAAGGTTCTTTAGGGATTTCTTGCTGCTCTACAAAGTTAATCACATTTGGAGTCATAGACACAAGACCATCAGATGAGAGAGAGGAATCATTAGCCTCAATTGCATTAGAGGTATGAGAAGGCAATGGATCAGTGAAAATCTAAAGATTTTGGTTAGGAGGAGCTACAGATGTGTTGCCTTTATCATTCACACCAGAAACGGAGATAGTATTGTTATCAATCAAATCTTGAATTTTACCCTTTAAAGAAAAACATTTTTCAGTATCATGCCCAGGCTGACGGTGAAATTGACAAAAAGATTTATTATCAAAATAAGGTGAAGTAATCTTTGCAGGATCAATTTGTCTTATAGGAGGAAGAGTAAGCACATTTTGTTCCAATAACTTATTCATAATACTATGTAATGATTCAATGAAAGGAGTATACTTTCTTTCTTTCTTGAAAAATTTAGAAATAGGAGGCACACCTGATGCTGCATTCACATTGTTGTTGATGATGTTTTCATTGAATTTGATGGAATCTCTGTTCGGTTTAAACTTCCCAAATGGTTGTTGACTGCTATCACCCTTATCACTCGGAGCCATAGGATGTGATTGTTCCATTTGACTCACAGTCAGTTGATAATTGTAAAGAGTGGCGCACAACTGTTGGAAAGAAGTAAAAACTCAGAAAACAGAAGTTTGTCTCGAATATCTTTTTGTAAATTAGAAATAAAGATTCTTTGAATATCATTGTCAGGTACTGGAAAAGAAATTTGAGCATACAAATGCTTATATCTACCAATGAAATCAGTCACTTTTTCTTTAACACCTTGTTTACAATGCATTAAATCAATCAAAGTAACCTTAGGACTTATATTGTTTTGAAATTGTTGAATGAAAGCATTTGCAAGTTGTTCGAAAGAAGTAATAGAATAAGAACGCAACGAGCAATACCATTGTAGGGCTTTGTCTCTTAATGTTCTAGTAAACAGTTTTGCAAGCAACCTTTGGTCATAAGCAAAATCGGTACATATTGTTTGAAAAGTCTTAACATGTGTTAGAGGATCTCCTTTACCATTATAAAGCTCCAAATGCGGGATTTCAACATGTTTAGGAGGGATAGCTCGAACAATGTCAAGAGAAAGTGGGCTCGCAACATCAAATGTGGGCACACTAAACTTAGATTGATTCATAGAGGCAATTTGTTGCTGTAAAGAAGAGACAGTTTGTGCAAGATTGTTAATGGTCGCTTCAGTCGAAGAGTTCATATTGGATGTGTTAGATTGAGATGGAGGTGTTATGTTATTGAAAGAAGGTAAAGAGTAAGGTGGTGGGACTCTATGATAATTAGTCATAGGAGATGATTGGATAGGAGGAATACTACAAGGAGGGATGGAATGGTTAAATGAATTGCCCCCTTGCGTCATGTTCATTTGTGGAGATATAATAGGGACACTCATTGAAGGAATGAATGAAGAAGTCGGATTGAATGAAGGAAGAGGGTTAATTGAAGAAGAAGGGTTGCCACCATGACTAGTAATCACGGGAGGAATGTCTTGTGTAGAAGTAGCCATTATGTTTGATGTAAAGGTAGGTATGCTAGCAATAGAAGTCATCAAAGGAATAGAATGATTCACTTGAGTAGGAGGTTGTGTATAACCTAAATTTTCAGCACAACTCTTCATAGGCATCACATTCGAATCCACAATGTGTGCAATACCACGCAAAATATCAATTCCATTCTTATCACTTTGAAGCATACATTTTAGACCCTCAATTAAAGGAAGAGCTTGACTATCAGGGTATTCTTGAGACATCCATTGTCGAAAATCATCAAATTGGTTATCCAATTTCGAAAGTTGTTCTACAGAAACCTCATGGAGAGCTTCTTCATCATTAGGAGGATTAGAGGAATTACCCATGTCCTCGTTAAAAAGGCTATTCAAATTAGGTTCCATCTCCTCAGTAGTTAAACCTTGGAAAGACTTAATTCTACGGCTTCGTCTAACGGGAATAGTGTAAGTAGGGCTTATTGTTGTAAAACTCATGCACTAGAAAGAGAGAGAAGATTTTGAATTTAGAGGTAGCAATTTTCAGTAAAATCAGCCAATCTTCTGGATTTAAGCTGTTAAATGCAATCACAACAGTCTCCCGAAATTTCAGAAAAAATGCCCGGGACCGTGGCGCCCGGAGTGCAACACGGTCCTTGCAACTTTTTTCGAAATTTGCAGGGATGAAAGGTATGATGATTTTAGAGCTAATCTGAAAAAATTGAGTGATTTTACGATCTGTAGATAGGCCAAATTAAAGTTGTAATCTCAAAATTGAACCCTATCAAGATTGTCGAAAAATGCAAAATTTGAATTTTGAAAAAGAGAGGGAAACTAAAATTTTGAATTTTATGATTTTAGAGGGAATGTCAAGAGCAATGCAAATTTTGAAATTTGAAAATTGACTCAATTTCACGCAAAATTCAATTTTGAAAGCGGAAATCAAAGTTGTTGTAATTAAGCACTTAATTTCAAAAGTCACAAAATGCAAGAATTTGAATAAAGCACTGAAATTTTTAATGAATGATAACACACTTTTCAGATTTAGGACAGTAAGAACACAATTTTGATACAAAATTTCAATTTCAATGATTTTTAAATGTTTAGAAGCCTTAATCCAAGCAATCACAAGACCAACTTTGACTGTTATTTTGAAGGTGTTAAAATTGATAAAATCAGCCAAAATTCTGGATTTTAGCAGGAAAATACAGTAAGATCTCGCTCCTGAAATTTCGGAAAAAATGTCGGGGATGATGGCGCTCGGCGCCACAGTCCTCGCAACTTTTTTCCAAATTTTTAGGGATGAAAGATATTGTGATTTTATTGCGGAATCCAAAGTTACAGCTGATTTGGAGATGTTTTGATTAGTGAAATTATCGGACAAAGGTTGAATCAAGAGGGTTTCAAAAATTAGGGTTTTGACATTTAACCACTTAATTTTCAGAATTAAAGCACAAATATGAATTGAAAATTTGTAATAGAAGGGCAGATCTGAAACAGGCATTAACATTTAGACATTTCGCAGGTTCAATTACTAAAAAGAAAATTTAGGGTTTTTATGCAATCACCTCTAAAATTTTGCAAAAGATCAAACATGGAAATGTAATCAATTTTTTAAGATCTAAGCATGAAAAACCAGAAAGGATGTTCACGTCGGGTTCACAAAAATGTAAAGCAAAAAATCGCGATGGAACCCTAGTTGTTCTCCCCTCTTCCAACTCCGAGGAGAGAGAAGGGAGGTTCGCTAGGATTCGATGGTTTTCACTTAGGGGAAAGACTTTACATTCAAAATAGGGGTTGAAACCCATAAGATCCAATCCCACGCAATGCAAGATTGGATGCTAAATGTGTTTCAAGGGTTAAGATAGCAAGACTACCCTCTTTCGTAAAGAATGTTGATAGGAGAATTAAGCTAAGCATGCATAGAAAGTGATAAAGATTCGCTTATAAACCGAGATAGCAATGCAGTATGAAGCTGCGGACCTGGAATTAGCAGTAAAATGTCGATACGACGCTGTCCTACAAATTTGAGCAAAAGTTGTCGGGACGATGGCGCCCGGTACCACGGTCCTCTGAAAAATCCGCAAAACGAAGGGGGATCTGTTCGTCTCTGCACAAGGATTCCAGATCTTCAATTTCAGCCGCGTACCTGCAACCTACACACAGAAAAGCGAAGACGATTGGGGGGTTAGGGATTAGGGGTTTGCCTTTAGGTCAAACCCCGGTTTTGGAATTAACCAAGAAATGAGCAAGTGCTGTAAATGTAAATGACTGTAAAATAAGTACTAATACCTTGTTCTAAGGATGTTTGTATCCTTATGTGCGAAGGTTTAGATGTTGTATGTTGTATGTAACATGTAGTATATCATCTCCTCTTCAATGGTTGAATCCTTGTCTTGAATGCAACACTTAGCCTTGAATGGAGACTTGAAATGATCAATTGCTTGAAGAAATGCTTGAATGCTTGAATGCTTGAGTATAGTTTCCACGCTTTTACATATATCCTCTTCATGCCAAATGAGAGAGAAAAATGTAGTTTATATACTTGTCATTTAGGGCTGATAGACTGATTTTCCCGACCTTAGGCCGACTAGGAAAGTTAATTTCCAATTTGCAAACAAAAAGACCCGAGACCCCTTAGGAGACCGGGCCCAAAAAAGGATCCAGGGACCAGGGCGCTGGGCGCCCTGGTCCTGAAGGACCAAGGCGCTGGGCGCCCTGGTCCTGAAGGACCAAGGCGCTGGGCGCTCTGGTCCCACCTCCCAGGACAGCAGGGTGCAAGGAGGTTCAGGCCAAGGTGCTTGAAAAATGCAGTTTTCAGTGTCGTGAGCAAGTTTCCAGGTCTCCATTCAGGTTGCGTGTTGCGTGGCCATCGTGAAGACCAAAATGCAGTCGAAATTGCAAGTGTCGCAATTTTAGGATGCTACATTTAGCCCCCACTTTAGCGAGAGTATGTATGCTCATACTTCCGGTAAAGTACAAGGAAACAACATTGAAAGACTTTCACCATGTCAAGCAGGCAAGATACACCAAGCCCCCAGTGGACTAAGGATCTTATGACTTCGATTGACAAAGTAAAAGGGAAGATCACGAGGGAGAACCATGACTGTCAGTAGTAAGGCTCCCTCACTATGAGTCATGCAAGAAAGATATCAAAAATTTTCAAGGCAAGGCTAAATTTGCCAAGAAATTTTCAAGTATCTTGAAAAGATATGAATGGGATGTATGCCCCCCTACGTTAAAGCAATCGCACACGCCTCACCAGGGGTGATTGTTTTAACGTAGTGATACATATAAGAAATGAGAAAGGAGCACATTATCGCAAGGATTTAGCCCCCAAGTGTGAGATAAACCCAGGGATAATAGACACAAAACATAAAGCACGAGGTGACTTCGCTTTCCTCGGGGTCAGTATGCTGTATGATAATTCATGTATATATATCATATGTATGTATGCATAATTGTTCTTCATTCCCCAATCAAGGAAGGTCACCTAGAAGAAGGGAACACATGTGTCTTTTGAGTCAACATGAGAGAGATCGAGAGATCTCAATGCTTTGCATCGTCCTCAAGTAGACAACACCAAGGACAACAAATAGAAGAATGAGAATAACATATAGAAGAAGTAACACAAGAGAGGAGAAGAGAATCTGCTATGCTAATGTAACTAGTCTAGCACGTCATCTACCCCCCGATCTTGCTGATCAATGTTTCGGGAAGGCAGGGAACACGCTAGAGGAGGAACATCCAACACAGCAAATGGAGCTATCACAAGATCCAAACAAGGGCTATGTTCATGTTCCGAGCCACATTGTTCTCGTCTAGGAGCTAGGATAAGTGCTTTAGAAAATTCATTAGATAAATGGTTATCAACATCAACAAGTTCATATTCACTATCAGAAGCAAGAGGAGTAACATTTTCATCATGAATAACATTTTCATCTATATCATCATCAAGATTTATAAAAATAGGATCTTTAACTCGCACCGGATCAAGACCATCATGCATCTTATGTTTAGGAGATTTCGGCTCAATTTCCGGCTAAGGAGAAAATGGAATAATGCTTGTTGAGGGTGTCTTTGGAGATTGCAAAGTTTGAGAAGCAGCTACCAGAGCTCTAAGACGACACTTTCGTTGGCGTTCACATGCAGAACGATTTCGTCTAGTCTTAGTAGGAAGTGGAGAAGACTGAGGAGGAGGAATGTTCTCATCCTTAGCACTTGGGTGTTTAGGTTGTGGTCTCCTAGGCTGGATAATAGGAGAAGAAGAAGGTCTCTTCTCTCTATAAAAAGAAGGAGGAGGAACTGCTCCATATAAAGGAGGAATTTTTGGTTTAGGGAGAAGACCAAGTCCATCATGACGACGAGGTATAGGTCCACTCTTAGGAAGTTTATTAGGCATATACATAGTCACATCCATAGGGATGGGTTGAGAATCTTCTTGAGGAAAGACATTAGTTTTATCTTTCAAAGGAAGAACTTCCTTCTCAAGAATGATAGGAATATCAAGTTTAGGTGCTCTAGGTTCACTTAGAGATAGGATCATATCTGTTTTCCACTTTTGATAAGATTTGAAAAGATGATCACTTTGCAGAGGAAGAGATTGGAATTGTTTAGGCCAAAAGTAATCAAGAGGAACGCTAGAAGTTCTTTCAGTTGGTTTAAAGAGACTATGATTGACAGTAACAACTTCACCATTATGGGGAAATTTCAAACACTTATGAATAGGAGAAGCAATAGCTTTCATGGAAGATAGCCAAGGATAGCCAAGCTTCACACGAAATTGCTCGGAAGATATAATAATAGCAAAGTTCACATCAAGAGATTTGTTATGGACCTCAATAGACAATGTAATAGAACCAATTGCAGGAGAAGAAAATGCATCAAATAGTTTCACAATCACATCTGTTTTGTCATATATCACTTGATTCAATTGCAAAGTACAAAGAAATTCTTTAGTAATAACATTAACCATGCACGAAGGATCAATAAGCACTCCACGGCAAGGTGTATTCTTAACTTTTGCAACTATGTATAAAGGACCATCAGGTGCCCTAATGGTTTCACTGGAATCAAATGTGATGGAAGGTTCTTTAGGGATTTCTTGCTGCTCTACAAAGTTAATCACATTCGGAGTCATAGACACAAGACCATCAGATGAGAGAGAGGAATCATTAGCCTCAATTGCATTAGAGGTATGAGAAGGCAATGGATCAGTGAAAATCTGAAGATTTTGGTTAGGAGGAGCTACAGATGTGTTGCCTTTATCATTCACACCAGAAACAGAGATAGTATTGTTATCAATCAAATCTTGAATTTTACCCTTTAAAGAAAAACATTTTTCAGTATCATGCCCAGGCTGACGGTGAAATTGACAAAAAGATTTATTATCAAAATAAGGTGAAGTAATCTTTGCAGGATCAATTTGTCTTATAGGAGGAAGAGTAAGCACATTTTGTTCCAATAACTTATTCATAATACTATGCAATGATTCATTCAAAGGAGTATACTTTCTTTCTTTCTTGAAAAATTTAGAAATAGGAGGCACACCTGATGCTGCATTCACATTGTTGTTGATGATGTTTTCATTGAATTTGATGGAATCTCTGTTCGGTTTAAACTTCCCAAATGGTTGTTGACTGCTATCACCCTTATCACTCGGAGCCATAGGATGTGATTGTTCCATTTGACTCACAGTCAATTGATAATTATGAAGAGTGTCGCACAACTGTTGGAAAGAAGTAAACTCAAAAAACAGAAGTTTGTCTCGAATATCTTTTTGTAAATTAGAAATAAAGATTCTTTGAATATCATTGTCAGGTACTGGAAAAGAAATTTGAGCATACAAATGCTTATATCTACCAATGAAATCAGTCACTTTTTCTTTAACACCTTGTTTACAATGCATTAAATCAATCAAAGTAACCTTAGGACTTATATTGTTTTGAAATTGTTGAATGAAAGCATTTGCAAGTTGTTCGAAAGAAGTAATAGAATAAGAAGGCAACGAGCAATACCATTGTAGGGCTTTGTCTCTTAATGTTCTAGTAAACAGTTTTGCAAGCAACCTTTGGTCATAAGCAAAATCGGTACATATTGTTTGAAAAGTCTTAACATGTGTTAGAGGATCTCCTTTACCATTATAAAGCTCCAAATGCAGGATTTCAACATGTTTAGGAGGGATAGCTCGAACAATGTCAAGAGAAAGTGGGCTCGCAACATCAAATGTGGGCACACTAAACTTAGATTGATTCATAGAGGCAATTTGTTGCTGTAAAGAAGAGACAGTTTGTGCAAGATTGTTAATGGTCGCTTCAGTCGAAGAGTTCATATTGGATGTGTTAGATTGAGATGGAGGTGTTATGTTATTGAAAGAAGGTAAAGAGTAAGGTGGTGGGACTCTATGATAATTAGTCATAGGAGATGATTGGACAGGAGGAATACTACCAGGAGGGATGGAATGGTTAAATGAATTGCCCCCTTGCGTCATGTTCATTTGTGGAGATATAATAGGGACACTCATTGAAGGAATGAATGAAGAAGTCGGATTGAATGAAGGAAGAGGGTTAATTGAAGAAGAAGGGATGCCCCCATGACTAGTAATCACGGGAGGAATGTCTTGTGTAGAAGTAGCCATTATGTTTGATGTAAAGGTAGGTATGCTAGCAATAGAAGTCATCAAAGGAATAGAATGATTCACTTGAGTAGGAGGTTGTGTATAACCTAAATTTTCAGCACAACTCTTCATAGGCATCACATTCGAATCCACAATGTGTGCAATACCACGCAAAATATCAATTCCATTCTTATCACTTTGAAGCATACGTTTTAGACCCTCAATTAAAGGAAGAGCTTGACTATCAGGGTATGCTTGAGACATCCATTGTCGAAAATCGTCAAATTGGTTATCCAATTTCGAAAGTTGTTCTACAGAAACCTCATGGAGAGCTTCTTCATCATTAGGAGGATTAGAGGAATTACCCATGTCCTCGTTAAAAAGGCTATTCAAATTAGGTTCCATTTCCTCAGTAGTTAAACCTTGGAAAGACTTAATTCTACGGCTTCGTCTAACGGGAATAGTGTAAGTAGGGCTTATTGTTGTAAAACTCATGCACTAGAAAGAGAGAGAAGATTTTGAATTTAGAGGTAGCAATTTTTAGTAAAATCAGCCAATCTTCTGGATTTAAGCTGTTAAATGCAATCACAACAGTCTCCCGAAATTTCAGAAAAAATGCCCGGGACCGTGGCGCCCGGAGTGCAACACGGTCCTTGCAACTTTTTTCGAAATTTGCAGGGATGAAAGGTATGATGATTTTAGAGCTAATCTGAAAAAATTGAGTGATTTTACGATCTATAGATAGGCCAAATTAAAGTTGTAATCTCAAAATTGAACCCTATCAAGATTGTCGAAAAATGCAAAATTTGAATTTTGAAAAAGAGAGGGAAACTGAAATTTTGAATTTTTTGATTTTAGAGGGAATGTCAAGAGCAATGCAAATTTTGAAATTTGAAAATTGACTCAATTTCACGCAAAATTCAATTTTGAAAGCGGAAATCAAAGTTGTTGTAATTAAGCACTTAATTTCAAAAGTCACAAAATGCAAGAATTTGAATAAAGCACTGAAATTTTTAATGAATGATAACACACTTTTCAGATTTAGGACAGTAAGAACACAATTTTGATACAAAATTTCAATTTCAATGATTTTTAAATGTTTAGAAGCCTTAATCCAAGCAATCACAAGACCAACTTTGACTGTTATTTTGAAGGTGTTAAAATTGATAAAATCAGCCAAAATTCTGGATTTTAGCAGGAAAATACAGTAAGATCTCGCTCCCGAAATTTCAGAAAAAATGTCGGGGACGATGGCGCTCGGCGCCACAGTCCTCGCAACTTTTTTCCAAATTTTCAGGGATGAAAGATATTGTGATTTTATTGCAGAATCCAAAGTTACAGCTGATTTGGAGATGTTTTGATGAGTGAAATTGTCGGACAAAGGTTGAATCAAGAGGGTTTCAAAAATTAGGGTTTTGACATTTGACCACTTAATTTTCAGAATTAAAGCACAAATATGAATTGAAAATTTGTAATAGAAGGGCAGATCTGAAACAAGCATTAACATTTAGACATTTCGCAGGTTCAATTACTAAAAAGAAAATTTAGGGTTTTTATGCAATCACCTCAAAATTTTTGCAAAAGATCAAACATGGAAATGTAATCAATTTTTTAAGATCTAAGCATGAAAAACCAGAAAGGATGTTCACGTCGGGTTCACCAAAATGTAAAGCGGAAAATTGCGATCGAACCCTAGTTGTTCTCCCCTCTTCCAACTCCGAGGAGAGAAAAGGGAGGTTCACTAGGATTCGATGGTTTTCACTTAGGGGAAAGACTTTACATTCAAAAGAGGGGTTGAAACCCACAAGATCCAATGCCACGCAATGCAAGATTGGATGCTAAATGTGTTTCAAGGGTTAAGACAGCAAGACTACCCTCTTTCGTAAAGAATGTTGATAGGAGAATTAAGCTAAGCATGCATAGAAAGTGATAAAGATTCGCTTATAAACTGAGATAGGAATGCAGTATGAAGCTGCGGACCTGGAATTAGCAGTAAAATGTCGATACGGCGCTGTCCTGCAAATTTGAGCAAAAGTTGTCGGGACGATGGCGCCCGGCACCACGGTCCTCCGAAAAATCCGCGAAACGAAGGGGGATCTGTTCGTCTCTGCACAAGGATTCCAGATCTTCAATTTCAGCCGCATACCTGCAACCTACACACAGAAAAGCGAAGACGATTGGGGGGTTAGGGATTAGGGGTTTGCCTTTAGGTCAAACCCCGGTTTTGGAATTAACCAAGAAATGAGCAAGTGCTGTAAATGTAAATGACTGTAAAATAAGTACTAATACCTTGTTCTAAGGATGTTTGTATCCTTATGTGCAAAGGTTTAGATGTTGTATGTTGTATGTAACATGTAGTATATCATCTCCTCTTCAATGGTTGAATCCTTGTCTTGAATGCAACACTTAGCCTTGAATGGAGACTTGAAATGATCAATTGCTTGAAGAAATGCTTGAATGCTTGAATGCTTGAGTATAGTTTCCACGCTTTTACATATATCCTCTTCATGCCAAATGAGAGAGAAAAATGTAGTTTATATACTTGTCATTTAGGGCTGATAGACTGATTTTTCCGACCTTAGGCCGATCAGGAAAGTTAATTTCCAATTTGCAAACAAAAAGACCCGAGACCCCTTAGGAGACCGGGCCCAAAATAGGACCCAAGGACCGGGGCGCTGGGCGCCATGGTCCTGGGGACCAGGGTGCTGGGCGCTCTGGTCCCACCTCCCGGGACAGCAGGGTGCAAGGAGGTTCAAGCCAAGGTGCTTGAAAAATGTAGTTTTCAGTGTCGTGAGCAAGTTTCCGGGTCTCCATTCAGGTTGCGTTTTGCGTCGCCATCGTGAAGACCGAAATGCAGTCGAAATTGCAAGTGTCACAATTTTAGGATGCTACAGTAACATATCTTCATATGGATGGTGAATTGATATTGTGGGTCACAAATGCCACCTTGATTTTTCCTCTTTGAGGTTTTCCATGTATAAATTCTTTGTGTTATGATGTTGATTTATGTGATTACTTTATTTTCTTCAGTTATATGGTTTTATGTTTACCGGTTGATAAATGTGTGTTTTAAAAGGGCTAAAATATTACAAATAGGTAGAACACTGATTCATGCCCCCTCTCAGTGTTCTTGGATTCCAACTTTTGGTATCAGAGCTTTTTGCCTCAGAGGAAGATTGAGAGCTTGAGGGAGATCTTGAATCTAGAATCCATGGAGATGTGTTTGAGATAGTAGCTTGAAGTTGCTCTTGAATATTTTGAAGCTGAAAAATTTAAGAACATAAAGCTCGAGGATGAACTCATATCTGCAAAAGAATTCATTATCACTCTGCAAGAAATGCTATCTAATGCTAAAGCAAAAAGGAAGGAACTATGTGAACAATTGCAAGATCAAAATGATGAAGAAAAGCATACTTTGAAGAACCTATGTTAGAAGCTGAATCAAGAGAATGGAGTTATAAAAAATGAAATGCAAGCCCTAACAATGAGGATGGTAAAATAAATTGAAGACATAAAGAAAAAGGAGGAAGACCTTGCTAGATCCCTAAAGGACAGATCTGAAGAATGCATCCGATTGGCTCATGAAAATGATTTCTTGAGAACAGAATTAGTGCAATTCCAGAATAGTGAAGAAGAACTTGAAAGACAGATGGTAATCCTAAGAGAAGATCTGACTATTGCAAATGAGTATAAGGACAAATTTAAGGATAGTTCAACACAACTTAATGAACTATTGGAGAGCCAAAGGAAGAATAGAGACTCAAGAGGACTTGATTTGAACAAGGTCAGAGCTTTGGTATGCAGAATGATCAGTACAACCAAAACCAAAGGATAACAGTAAGGTAGCTCAATGCTACCTTATCAAGCTATCAAATTATCAAGTTAACAAACTCACTGATGCAACTTCAGATAGGCAATTGATGAGGGTCACCGCCATCACTGACCGAAATATCAGATTTGGTAGCATGGTCATTGGGTATAAGGTAACTCAATCCAACTATCTCAATTCTGCTTCTAGCTCCTATATCTATGCCACACATAAAATAATGAAGTAAAATGAGAAAATAGATCTTTGTGAATGGATGAAAGAAGAGTTGATGATCAACCTAGGGAAGATTAAAGGAGAGAAAAAGGGGGTATTCTGGTATGGGAACCTCATTGTTAGTTTAATGCTATTTTTCCTTAATGAGATCCTAGTTTTGGAAAGAGACAATGGGCATTTGACATCCCCATAGGTAGAAAATTGAAGCAATCTATTGCTATCTTAAGAAGCCTGTGAGATGATAAGGTTTGGGGTTATTTCAAGGCATTTAAGAAAGCAATGAAATCTAGAGAAAGGATCCCTAAGCACATTGTTGAAAAGTATTCAACCAAGATCTGCTTTATGGTTAGAAAGGATGAAACCTTAATGGAAGCAGTTAAACCCTGAAAGATATGGATAGAGGAGATTGGCTATGAGGTTGATGTTATGATTTTGGATGTTGATGCTCAAACACTGATTAATGTTCCAATTGATGAGGCTGAAAAGTCTTTTGCCACTGCAAAGCAAAAGGAGCAAGAGGTCCAGATAGAATTCAATCAGAAGAAGAGGGAGAAGCAACAAGGAAAGGCCACCAAATTTTTTGAAAAGGTTTCCCAAGACATCAAGGCCATAATGGAAGTTATTTTGGTAAGAGGAAGGAAGAGGAAAGAGCCTAAAGTCTTCTTTGCCCCTATTCCATCAGATTCTAAAACTAAAGATGACACTCCTTCAGCATTCAAGAGGGTATTGAGAAAGAAAGGAGAGGAGCCTAAGGAGAAGGCAAAGGAGGACACAAAGAAGAAACTAGTAAGAAAGGTCACAATCAACGTACCGACCAGCAAACCTGCAGAGAGGAGGCCCAAACTAAAGAGAAGAGCTACAAAGGAAACATCTCCTACACCTCCTACACCATCTGATACTAGAAAAATAAAGAAACAGGATTCTATAGACCTTGCTATTGACATCGATAATGTAACTATAATCCCTCATATGATGTGCATAATTGATTGATGAAATTACCAAGGATGGAATTTTGAAAAATATACAATAGTATTATGAACACTTGGATGATGATGAGAAAAAAGAAATTGAGGAAGCAGTTTTGTTGCACTTAGATATATACAAGAAGACTTTAATAGAATTGAAAAGAAAATACCAACACAATTATATAATAATCTAGATGCTAGAAGACTATCCATTGTAGAGGAGGACAAGCACATAAAATTTCAAGACTTATTAACTTCTTGTGGTGAAATCACTCCAAAAGAGTTGGACATGTTCCTTGAAGTTGCATATAGAACAATTTTCCATAGTAGGCACATGAAAGTTACCCTTATGGCATGTAGGGTTAAGGAAATAATCAATGAAGCCCATGAGGCATGGGTCAAATTCTTTGTTGATAATCCTAGTTTCTTCACATAACCGGAAGCTAATCCTAAGTTTGACACCATAGACATACCAGTTGATGGGAAAGGAAAAGGTATAATGGGTGCCCCACCCAAAATTTTTAATGATGCTAAATAATTAAATGTAGAATCTCTGGCACAAACTAATGTACAGAATAAAGAGGAGATACCGACAGAGAAAGATAGTATATATACATTGGTAGATACACAAAATGTACAGGTTATAGGTGTTGAGGACAATAGTACTCCAAATCAAAATGTATAGATTGAGGATACTACAAAAGAGGTACTAATAGTAGCAGATGCTGCACCAAGTGGCGAAGCCACCAGTGCAAAAGAAGATGTTATTGAAGAAAATAAACCAGAGGAGAAGGATAAAGAGAAAAATCTTGAAGGAGAGAAAGAAAAAGAAATTCAGACTGAAATAAGTTCTTTTGCATAACCGTCAGAGAAAAAGGGAGAGGTTTCTGATAGGGAACTGACAACTAGCACATCATTGTTGTCAATTGACACCTCCCAGGTAGAGAAGAAGAGCATAATTGAGATGAGTTCTATTGAGTTCATGATGATAGCCGAGAAAAATATGATCAAGGAAGGGTCAGTGGACAAGAAAATAATTGATCACTCAATCCCAATTTTGCATAAACTTGTCCCGGAGTGCCAGTTTGACAAAGGAGCAAGCCCATTCAACAAGCTCAAAATATTTACTGAGCACATTTCTAAGGAATTTGAATCATTGCAACAAATATCAAACCGACGGGCATTGAAAAGGTTTACTCAAGCCAAGAAAGCCACTTTTGATCAGATGATTGAATCAGATAAGATACAAATTATAGATAGATTGAAATCAATACATAATGCTTTGAGACAATGCACAAATATACACTGAGTATGTTGCAACTTAGGATTACTAACTGCTGATATAGATAAAAGCATTAAAGATATTCAGAATAAAATTGTAGGTATAGTAAATACTTTTGATGGTACCAATTATTTGACTACATCCATTGATGGGTAGATTTTGCTGTTAGAAGTTCACATTTTAGCTCTTAAAAAAGACAAAGACAAAATCATATAGAGAGTGAAGGAGCTTAGAAGGTTAGTGAGTCCCTAGTTGGACTCCTTGAGTGTACATAAGAAGGAATGTATAGAGATGATAGGGAAGCCCACACTGACAAAATTTAAGGAGAAAGATTATCTAGAAATTTAAATCTGACTGGCATACTTATCTGGTGTTTTTGGAGAAAGCTTATCTAGAAATTGTCAAGCATATTCAGCTCAGGTAAGGTGTTTTGGGACACATTCTTTTTATATAATTTCATTCGTTCATTCATTCTTTGTCCTATTTTTTGGCATTGTTTTCAAAGGGGGAGAAGTATATGTGAAAACTAAATCTTTTACTTCAAAGGGATAAGGAGTATTTGTATAGATCAGATTGCAAATGACATATTCAACTCAGGGGGAGAAATCTTAGGGGGAGTCCGATAGATGGAAACCATTTTTCACATGAGTGTTTCCATCAATGCCAAAGGGGGATATTGTTGGCAATTGCCACTCATTTGGTTGGTTTCATATGTTGTCATTGATGGCAACATATTCCGGCATCATTCTTTGGATTGATTCATCACTGGTCAGTAATTTTTTGAATGGCTAATATTCGCCAATTAGCTATTTTTTAAATCTTGGAAATTAAAATTTTGCTAATAGTTCAAGTTTTAAGGAGACCTAAATCGCCACATTTTTATAACAAAAAAATCAATCTTTATTTAAATTGCCAGAGAATTTATTTTATTAAGTTTTTGAACTCAAAGATTCGCCAAAATATTCAATAAATGGTTGGATCAGATTCACCAAAATTTTATAATTTATTGTAAAAAATTAATTTAATTTTCCAATAATGCATCATAATTATTAGTTAATTTAGGGTTCTACCAACAATCTTTAGTTGCCACCATTGATTGAAAATATAATCTAGTGACCATCATTGCATTACATGAGGTAAATTGTACCTACAAGTTGTAATGCTCATAGAGGTTGAGTTGGTATTCAATTGTTGGGCCTCAATGGAAATCAATGGTCTAAAAATAATTTTGGGCCTCATGAGTATTACAAATTTTAAGTAAATTTTATTTGACGACATACAAAGAGGGCTATTGTACTAGATTAATTTAAATTAATGCCAGTAACTAAATAAAGTAGTGTTTACCCTTTAAACTCATTAATGATTTCTACCTTAGGCCTCTCCTTTTCTATAAGAAAATATTTTTTTGAAATGAAATTATTTGCAATAGTAATTAATGCATACTTGTATTATTTTCTAAGATTAGCTAAGATTTTCTACCAAAAAAATTGATGTAAAAAAATTTGCCAATAAAATAAATATTTTTCTTTTTTAAAATGAAAGATTCACGAATAAAAAAATATTATTTTCATCCAAAATAAATAAAAATTCACCAATATTTTATATCTTTCTTTAAGGAGGGATTTCTTAAAGTTATCACTGTCACTGGTAGACACTTCACCGGCACCAGCAAGTATCTTCACTGGTAGGAAGGATTATAAGGGCAAAAGGCTCCCTGAGATGACATCATTTGGAGGCTAGGTAAATGTATTGCAATCTGACATCACAGATGGGTACCGACATAGAAGGCCAACATGATTTGAAGATCAGACAAGGATAATAACTGGCAAACAGGATAGCGGTATAGGAGGTCGACATCATTGGGAGATCCGACAATAAGCAATTCATTTTGTTATCTATGTATATATGTAATGAGATGACATAAAATATCATTTTGTATTATCTATGCAAGATGACATGATTCATAAAGGATTGTAAGGGCATATAAGTCATTTATTAGGTCATTTTGCAACAATAAAATATTAGATTAGATTAGTGATCTGAAGATTATGTATCCGAGATCATTTGTGTGTGAAAGCAATATTTTGTAATGATTTGTAGATGATTTTTAAGTGTATATTATTCCAATAAGGGTTTAGGATTTTAAAACTATTAGATAGTTCAAATAACTAGAAAAAAACTGAGAGGGGCGGGGTGAATCACTTATCTCAGATTACTAGAATATTTAGCAATGAAAACTTTAATACCAGAACCCAAAACATTAATATTTGAATGCTTAAACCAAATACCAGAATAGAAACTAAACCAATTAAGCATGAATAATAATCACAGAGTAAATACCATCCACATGACACAAATATTTATATGTGGAAAACCCAATAAAGGGAAAAACCATTGTGAGAAGCCTACCCATAGTCAGATAATACTTCTTCAGTAAGTATGTGAATTACAATTGAGGGGTCTACACTTGTAGGAAGGCCAATAGCCTAGAGTGCATTGCTCATGTCACAAAAGGAGTCTCATTGACTACATAGAAATCCATACTACAATCTGAAGAAGTGATTGAACTACAAAGATAGCATCCCCTATGCTTGAGTACAGTTCCAGTTAATCTCAATACCAAAGGACTAAATCCTCTTACATAAACCCAACTTGATCTCCAATGATCGACCAAATCCTCTGCCTAAATGATATTACATTATTCACACATTACATATCCATATCTCACACCATATCCTATCCCATGATGATCTACAATGAGATCTTACATCATATATATATATATACAAACCCTCAACCATAAACAATCAGGTCGGCCACCACACAATAAACCAATTATAGAATTACAAATCATGTTTACCTTAGACCAAACAAATCATATCCAACACATAAGACATCCCGAAAACATATCGAGAGGTCCAATCCATATGTTACATTAAGCCGGTCCATAACCTAGATTAACCAGGACCTAATATAGGTCCACATGCTAAAGCACTGATCTCCATCTACTATGTTTCGAACATGATCACCAACATCATCTTGAATCTCCACCAAAAGATGCACCAACACCACTTATGCATATCATCAAAGATCTTCATCAAATCTCTGTCGATGAAACCCTCACCGGTACCACAAGCCAAGCTTCCAAGAAAATAGGATAGCATTTGATCACAAGATCAAAACCAACTGACTGAATATGAACATGAGTATCATGAACAAGCCAATTCCATAACCAAACCATATCGGAAGCCTACCGGATCATGTTGGATCCAATCCAACCAGAAACCATTCATCCTACCATGACCAGAAGGGTGTCGATAAAGTATCCAAATAGCTAGTGTTGACATCAATGACAAAACATCAATGCAACACAATCAATACCACCAAATGGCCAAAAATACCCCCCTTTGGAATTGATGGCAACACTAGATATGAAAAACATATAAGTACCAAGAAATGCAAAACAAGTCTCCCCCAATGGAAGATAGCCAACAATCTCCCACATAAAGATATAGTAATGAGGTTCTAAAACAAAGAACAAACTCTCCATGTGAATGATATTTTTGAAAAGCTCTGAATTACACATATATCTCTCCCCCTAATGTATCCAACTCCTTAAGTTTTTCTTTTTCACATCAATATCTCTCCCCCTTTGACATCAATGCCAAAAATGTGACATAAATATCAAATTAAAAACATACACCACTAAAACACAAAGCTAACTACTCCCCCAGAGCAGTAGCATCCCCACATCAGTGCCAAATGAATAGTATCTCTTATAATGCATACCAGTGTGATGCCAAACCACATCAATCAAGTCTCTACCAGAGGGGCAGAAACTCTCAATCTATCTATGAAGTACTCAAATGATTCTTTAGGAAAAGGTTTAGTGAAAATATCTACAATTTGTTCTTTAGTGCTCACATAAACCAATCTAACTTCATTTGCTTCCACCTTATACTTGATAGATATGTTCTTTGTCTTAGAATGAAATACATCATTCTTTAATAAATCAATGGCAGCAGAGTTATCATAATGAATAACTACTAGTTTAGTGCAATGCACTTTGATATCCTTCAACATTTGTTTCATCCATAAAACCCATGTACAGTTAGTAGTAGCATCGACATACTCAGCTTCAATAGTAGATAAAGAAGTACATGACTGTTTCTTGCTAATCCATGAAACAAGTTTCTTTCCAAGAAACAAAGCTCCACCGGAAGTACTTTTTCAGTCATCAATATCTCTAGCCCAATCTGCATCTGTATATGCACATAAAGTAAAGTTATCATCCTTAGGGTAGCATAAACCATATTCTAATGTACCTTGCAAGTATCTAAAAATCCTTTTCACCACACTCTCATGATTTTCTCTAGGATCTCTCTGAAATCTTGATACAATACAAACAACATTCATTATGTCAGGCCTAGTCTGAGTCAAATAAAGAAGACCTCCAATCATAGATTTGTATCTTGTAGGATTTACCGGCGTAGAAACATATTTCCTTGTCAATTTCTCACTATTAATCATAGGAGTACTTACTGGTTTAGAATCTCCCATACCAATTTTCTTCAACAATTCCCTAACATACTTAGTTTGATAGATGAAAATACATTTGTCAGTCTCAATAATCTGCAAACCTAAGAAAAATTACATTTCCCCAATCATAGACATTTCAAATTTATTCTCCATATTTTTAGCAAATTCCATGCACAACTTATCTTCTCCTCCAAAAATAATATCATCAACAAATACTTCAATAATTAGTATATCATCATCAGTGATCTTATAATATAAATTATTGTTAGCATTACCCTTAGTAAAACCAAGCTTCAAAAGATATTTATCCAACCTTGAATACCAAGCTCTAGATGCTTGTTTTAATCCATATAAAGCTTTCCTTATCCTACAAACCATGTTTGTATCATCTGATAGTGAAAAAACCATCAGGTTGGTCAATATAAACTTCCTGATCAAGATCCCCATTCAAAAATTCACACTTAGCATCCATTTGATAAACCTTGTAGTTATTATGGGTAGCATAGGCATGAAATAATCTTACAGCTTCAATCCTAGCTACAAGTGTAAAAGTCTCTCCATAATCAATTCCTTCCTTCTGAGAATATCCTTTACAAACCAATCTAGCCTTATTCCTTACAACTTTACCATCCTCATTCAATTCATTCCTAAAAACCCATTTAGTTCCAATAACATTCTTATTTTTAGGCCAGGGAACCAAACTCCATGTGTTATTTTTCTCAGTCTGATCTTCTTCCATAGCTTTCAACCAATATTCATCTTTACATGCCTCAATTATTGATACCAGTTTAACTTGTGAAATTAAACATACCTCATTTGTTGGTAGTCTTCTTCTTGTCATCACTCCATTGCTTTTATCCCTAATGATATGATCTTCATAATGATTCAATATCACATACCTAGGAATCCTTTGACTCTTTGTTCCTCTTCCTAGTCCTTCAGTTAATGTATAATTTTCTTATACTGTCAGAGTAAATGGTTCAACATTGTTCTGGTAAAGGTACTATCGGTTCAAATATAATAATTTCCACTGTCGCTTCCTTCTCATAAGCTCTGATTTGACTTCTATTATGCTCATCCACCTTGACATTAGTGCTCTCAACAATTCTCTATAATATTTTGTTATAACATCTATATGCTTTTCTTTCATTAGAATAACCAACAAATATGCCTTCATCATATCTAGGATCAAATAATTTGCCAATAATATCATCTCTCCTTATATAACACTTACTACTAAAGATTCTGAAATACTTAACTATAGGTGTATTACCAAACCATAATCCATAAGGTGTCTTACTAGTTTCTCCTTTTATATGTACTCTATTGAATGTATAAACTGTTGTGCTCACTACTTCTCTATAGTAGATATGAGGTAGACTAGCTTCCATCATCATTGTTCTAGAAGTATCCAAGATAGTTTTGTTCTTCCTTTCCACAACTCCATTCCGGTAAGGTGTCTAAGGAGCAAAACATTGTCTCCTTATACCATGCTTATCACAAAAGTTATTAAACTCACTAGATGTGAATTCTCCACCATGATCTGGCCTCAAACATTTAATCTTAAATCCTGTCTCAGTTTCCACTTTAGCCTTAAAGATTTTAAACTTTTCAAATGCCTCAGATTTCTCCCTTAGAAAAGTAACCCACATCATTCTATAATAATCATCAATGATTGAAATAAAATATCTATCACCTTGAAAAGTTTTAACTCTAGTAGGGCCACACAAAACAGTATGAATAAGATCAAGAACATCATTAGATTTATCTTGTATACTCCTAAAAGAGGTTCTGAACCATTTACCCATTTGACATTCTTTACATACCGGATCATAGGGCTTCACAATCTTAGGTATATCTCTAACTGCCTTAGTTGAACTGATCTTAACAATGCAATTAAAATTCACATGACACAACCTCTTATTCCATAGCCAACTCTCATCAATTTGTGCAATCAAACATGTCTTCTCACCGGAATTGAAATGAAATATATTACCTTTTGTCTATGTATGGGTTTCAATCTCCAAAGAAGACCTATTAATGATTTTGTATTTTCCATATTTGAACTCTAATTGAAATCCCTCATCCACCAATTTTCCTACACTCAAAAGATTATGCCTCAAACCTTCAACACAATAAACATTATCAGTATGTTCTTACCATCCAATGATATAGTTACTTTTCCTTTGATCATACATTCTTTGTCATCTCCAAATCTAACAAGATCACCATCATATTCTTGCAAAGATAGAAACTTCCCTTTATCTCTAGTCATATGATGTGAACATTGACCATCAATTAACCATTCATCCTTGTCTTCAATTTTAGCAGCAAGTTCCTTCTCTTCGAGTACATTCTCTTCCAGTGCCGGAACATCTTCCTTGATAGCCAGGAACACCCATTCCTTTCCATTTTCGGAACCACTGCCAGAGTCTTCTGCCGGTTCATCATCAGAATCAGTAATGCCTTCCTCAACTGCTATATAGCATGACTTGTCTTTATTTTTCCTATACTTATACGTGTTCTGATATCTAGGGTTAGGCTTAAAAGATCTTCTAACTCTTTCCTCAAATTTTGAATTCCTTTCAGGACACCTAGATGCAAAATGACCAATCTTATTACATGCAAAACATTTAAAAGGTGGTTTTCCTTCATACTTACTTCCTACCGGTCCTTTAGATACTCTTCTAGCAAATAGGGCTTCAAGTTGCTCAAATTATTTATCTTCTCTCTTCATATCATCTAGTTATTTTGCATTTAAATCTCTCCAATCTTTCTTACTGGTTGATGATGTAGATGCATGAAAAGTAGGTCCAGTCTTCACAGTTCTAGAGGGTCCAAATTCTTCAAGGTCAAAAGAAGATAATTTTTCAACCAAGGTATATATGTTGACAGATGTATTAGCCATTGTTCTCAACTCATTAATTATGGTATCCTTCATCTTGTAAGCCGGTGGTAGGGCTCTCAGGACATTACAAACAATTTCATCTTCACTCAGAGTTCCACCACAACATTTAATTCTCATTATAATCTCATTTATCCTTTCTATGAATGGAGTAATCCTTTCATCTTCTTCCATCTTCAAGTTTTCATATCTCACCCGATAACCATCAAGTTTAGCAATCTTCACTGTAGGGTCACCTTCATTAAGAGTCTCCAACTTAACCCATATAGCCTTTCCAGATGATTATCTATTAATCCCATTATTTATTGATCAGAAAGTGCACACAAGAGGGCTTCTCTTTCTCTACAATCATTCTCAAGCTCCTTATCCAGGTTTGCTAGAGGAGGATTACTAAATGTCAGCTTATAAGGTGTAACGCCATCATGTGTGATCTCCCAAATCTCCTTGCTAAGACATCTTAGATGAGTCTCCATCTAAAGCTTCCATATTGTGTAATATGTTCCATCAAGCCTAGGAATATCTCTCCAAAAGATAACTCCAGATGAACTAGATGAACTTGAACTGTTAATTTTCATAGGATCTTCCTCAAGCGGTTAAGCTTTCTACAAATAGGACCAATGCTCTGATACCAATTGTTAGATAGTTCAAATAACCGAAAGACAATTGAGAGGGTAGGAGTGAACCAGTTGTCAAAGATTACTAGAACACTTAGCAATTAAAAATTTAATACCGGAACCCAAAAAATTAATACCAGAATGCTTAAACCCAAATACCAGAATAATAGTTAAACCAATTAAGCATAAACAATAATCACAGAGTAAATGCCATCCACATGACACCAAGATTTATACATGGAAACCTCGATAAAGGGAAAAACCATGGTGGCAAGCCTACCCATGGTCAGATAATACTTCTGCAGTAAGTATGTGAATTACAATTGAGGGGCCTGCACTTGCAAGAAGGCCAACAACTTAGAGTACACTGCTCATTACAAAAGGAGTCTCACTGACTACATAGAAATCTAGACTACAATCCGGAGAAGTGATTGAACTGCAAAAATATCATGTCCTATGCTTGAGTACAGTTCTGGTTAAGCTCAATACCAGAGGACTAAATCCTGTACATAAAACCAACTCGATGTCCAATCATCGACCAAATTCTCTACTTGAATGATATTAGATTATTTGCACATTACATATCCATATCTCATACCTTATCCTATCCCATGATGATCTACAATAAGATCTTACATCATATATATATATACATACCCTCGACCATAAACAATCATGTCAGCCACCAGATAATGAACTAATTACATAATTACAAAACATGTCATCCTTAGACCAAACAAATAATATCCAACACATAATACATCCCAAAAACACATTGAGAGGTCCAATCCATATGCTATATTAAGTCAGTCCATAACCTAGATCAATCAAGACCTAATATAGGTCCACATGCTAAAGCAATGATCTCCTTCTGCCAAGTCTCGAACATGATCACCAACATCATCTTGAATCTCCACCAGAAGCTGCACCAACACCACTTATGCATAACATCAAAGATCTTCATCAAATCTCTATCGGTGAAACCCTCGCCGGTACCACAAGCCAAGCTTCCAAGCAAACAGGATAGCATCTAATCACAAGACCAAAACCAACTAACTGAATATGAACATGAGTATCATGAACAAGCCAATTCCATTACCAAACCATAACAGAAGCCTATTGGATCATGTCAGATCCAATCCAACCAAAAACCATTCATCCTACCGAGACCAGAAGGGTGCTGGTAAAGTATCCAAACACGTATAGAAGATGAATTCTACCAAATGGTAAAGTATCCTAACTAAACACATAATGAATTCCACCAAATGGCAAACAAGAACCGGAATAGTTAGAGCTTTAACCACAACTCAATCATGTATAGAAGATGCATTATATGAGTTCAATTTTGTATTTTCTATCAGAAATTAATTGTAGTCAGTGAGACTCTTTGTGAGAAGTAGTGTGCTCTAGGTTGTGTGCCTTCCTACATGTTTAGGCCCCCTTATATGTAATATCTCTTCATATGGCCAGTGAATTGATATTGTGGGTCACAAATCCCACTATGCTTTTTCCTCTTTGAGTTTTTCCATGTATAAATTCTTTGTGCTATGGTTTTGATTTATATGATCACTTTATTTGTTTCAGTTATATGGTTTTCTATTTACCTGTTGATAAATGCATGTTTCAAAAGGTCTAAAATCTTATGAACCAGTAGAACACTAATACACCCCCTCTCTCACTATATTTGGATTCTAAAAAAAATAATGTGTTGATACTCTTATGCCTCACAATAGAGGAGGCTCGATAGCCAAGAGTTTAGAAGCTATAATGAAGGACTTAGAAAAGAAACTGAAAATTACAGATGATGGCATGGATGGATACAAGATAAAACTTGTACTTTCATTGATGTCTCTTCCCCCATCACCTAGATAGTTTGGAAAACCATTTGAAGCTATGAAATCACAAACTTGACTTGCAAACGTCATCTACGAGGGTACTTTTGTGCAATCTTCAGCTTCCCTTGCAAATGAAATAGAAGAGACAACTGTTCTAGAATGGCTTTTCAGAGGAGAAAATCAAGATAGAGAAGTGCAACATTGTGAAATTTCATCTGAACAATACGGTAAAGGCTATCAAATAATCCAACGTATGGGGTATTCAAGTACAGATATAAAATCTTGGTGAATTTTTATTTATTTTGGATAAAATTAATAATTTTTCTTGGTGAATCTTTCATTTTTTAAAAGAAAAATATTAATTTTATTGGCGAACTTTTTTTACATCAATTTTGTTGGTAGAAAATCTTGGCGAATCTTTGAAAATAATACAATTATTAATTACTATTGCAAGTAATATCATTTAAAAAAAATAACTTCTTATAGAAAAGTAGAGGCATAAGGTGGAAATCATTAACAAGTTTAAAGGGTAGACACTACTTTATTTTGTTACTGTCATTAATTTAAATTAATATAATAGAATTCTTTGTATTTTGTCAAATAAAATGTACTTAAAATTTCTAATACTCATGGGGCCCAAAATTATTTTTATACCATTGATTTCCATTGAGGTCAACAATTGAAAAGCAACTCAACCTCCATGAGCATTACCACTTGTAGCTACAATTTACCTCAAGGAATGCAATGATGGACATTAGATTATATTTTGAATTAATGGTGGCAATGAAAAATTGCTTATAAAACCCTATTGTAACTAATAATTATGATTTATTATTGGCAAATTAATTTATTTTTTTATAATAAATTATAAAATTTTGGCAAATATATGAGTTCAAATTTTCAATGAAATAAAGTCTTTGGCGATTTAAATAAGACTAAAATATTTTTTTGTAGAAATGTGGCGATTTAGGTCACCTTAAAACTTGAACTATTAGCTAAATTTTGATTTATAACTTTTTTAAAATAGCCAATTGGCAAATATTAGCCACTAAAAAAATTACTGCCGGACTCGGATACCATCTAAATAAACTAGCAAGGCAAAAGCGGCAATCTTATTGGCCACGCCAAACACCAGAAGAAGTAAACATACAGAAAACTTAGGAAGAATATGAAAAAGATCAAGAAGAGATGGAAATCAAAAGAGAAGAAGAAGCTTATAACCAAGTTCCAAAGGTATGAGTAGGAAGAAGACCAAAACTAGAAATTTCAAAAGAAATAAGAGAACGGGTGGAAAGAATCAAATAAATGTTTTCACCATTAAACATTCCTATCACATATACGTGAAGGATACTAGAAGAAGATTCAAAAATAGACTCAAATGAGTATGAATGGGGTGCAAAACCTCTATAAGCTTAATCTATTGAAGAAAATCTTGAAGAATTCAATGATATTATATATGAAGCACAATAAATATCCCACGTGAAGCTACAACGAGAACTAGAGGAGGGTAGACTAAAAATAAAAGAAGCTTATGAGCAACAACTAAGAAACGAGAAAGCAAAGGAAAATCACTTACCTACTGAATCTCCATCTACTGATTGAAAATGTATTAGATATGGGAACACAGTTGAATAAATAGAGGCTAGTCAAGCAGAATCGGTCATTAGTCCAAAACAAGCTGAATGGGAAAGAAGACATAGACTGGCAGAGTCATCAAGGCCATGTGAATAGATATGCAAAATACAAGTGATCAATGAATCAAAACAAGAAGGAACTTGCAACATAAAAGATGTTGATATTAATACCATACATGCTTTCATTGAGTCACTTGAAGAGGAGTCAGATGATTCATCTTCTAACTTTGATCAATCTAAAATAAGATCCATCTATGACATTACCTATTCAACATTAAACTATGACTACTTTGTTATTAATGTTGAAACTCTATCTAATGAAGCTATTGTTGTTGAACCACAATACGCAATCTAGTCTCAAGTAGGAGATGGTTCTAGTGATAGTTCTGTTGGGTTATACCCTCTAAACATTAATGTACGCTTGCATAATCATGTTATGACTCTTCCCGATCTCAAGACGCTAATGCAAGGTAGTCTTGTAGAAGTCAACTTGACGGTCCGAGGTTGTGATGACAATACTGTGAATTTCCTTGAACCTGTTGAACCTTTATCCTTGGTGCACCCTGAACTTATTGACCATACTCTACAAGACCAACCCATGGATATTCTTACGTTTTCTAATTACTATGCCTTAGCATGTTGCCCTAATGTAGTTGAACACATGAACTCTCCCATCAATGAACAAAGTGTGAACATGACAAAAGTGGATGTCAAGTATCTTAGTCTTAAATATCAAAAGAAGAAAAATAAGTGTTCTGATGGTGAAAACCACACTGTGGGGGTGTCAAAATTGAAAAAAGTAAAAATAAAAGGCGTATCTAATGGTGAAAACCTCCCAGAGGCACCTGAAGGTGAGATGCTTGATATTATACCTAATCATTTTCAAGAATGATCATGAGTACTAATTGAACCTACACAACCAGTGAGCATTGGAACAGAGGAAACTTAGTTTATAATACATGTGGCTCAATCCCTATCAACAAAAGAACTGGAAGAGTTTACTGATTTCTTCATAGAGAAAAAAATAAACTTCGCATGGACATATGCTTATATGCTAGGTCTAGATACTGATCTTATAATGCACCATCTTTCTATTTCTCCTGGAATCAAACATGTCAAACAAAAGCTCTGAAAAATGCATCCTTGTGTTGCATTGCTTGTTAAAGATAAACTAGAGAAATTACTCAAAGTAGGATTCATTTGAGTAATTGATTATACTGAGTGGATATCCAACATTGTACCTATTTCAAAACTTGATAAATCAATCTGTGTCTGCACATACTTTAGAGACTTAAACAAGGAATGTCCAAAAGATGATTTTATACTACATAACATTGACATGATAGTGGACATGACTGCTAGTTATGAAATGTACTCTCTAATGGATGGCTTTTTCGGCTACAACCAAATAAAAATTGCACCTGTGGATTAAGAAAAAATAGCGTTCACATGTGCCTGGGGAACTTTTTGCTAGAATGTCATGCCCTTTGGTTTAAAGAATGTAGGTGCTACCTATCAAAGAGTTGTAACTACAATCTTTCATGACATGATGCATAAAAACATGGAAGACTATATTGATGACACCCTGGTCAAATCTATGAAAATATTGACACATTTCTCAGAGTTGGGTGTAATCTTTGATGAAATGGAAAAGTTTAAACTCAGACTAAATCCTAAGAAATGTGCATTCAAAGCTATATCTGGAAAAATGATAGGATATATTATTTCAACAAAAGTGATTGAAGTTGATTTGGAAAAAGTTAAGGCTATAATGGAAATGCCACCTCTTAAGAATGTAAGTCAAATGAGAATTTTAAAAGGGTGGCTCCAATCAACAAGGCACTTCATTTCTCAGCTATAGATAAGGCTCAAACGTTCATGAAAGAATTATGAAAAGGAGTTATATACAACTAGGATGAGGAATGTGAACAAAACCTGAAATAGTTTAGGAATATCTTTCCAATCCACCTATCTTGATGCCACTGATTCAAGGCAAACCTTTTATTCTCTATATATCAGCTACTGACACATCACTGGGGGCACTTTTGGCTCAATGGGATGAGAACAATAAGGAACGAGCTATATCTTATATCAAATTTATGTTGGTATGTTGGTGTCATATGAGATTAACTACATTATCATTGAGAAAGCTTGTTTGGCAGTGGTCTTCGCTGCACAAAAAATGAGACATTACATTCCAGCACATTCTATCAAACCGATTGCCAATATTGGTCCTTTAAAATATCTTCTAAGCAAAGAAACACTCATAGGGAGATTGTCTAAATGGGTTATGATACTCACATAATTTGGCATTGAGTATGTAGAATGCAAAGCTATCAAAGGGTAAGTCATTGTAGATCAACTTGATGGTGCTCCACTTGAAGATAATCAACCTCTAAATATAGAATTTCCCGATGAATCCATAATGCATCTTTCTAAGTGATTGTAGAAAATACTCTTTGATGGGTCTTTTACTCAACAAGGTTCTAGTGTTGGGATCCTCTTTATCACTCCTCAGAGATACTCAATTCCAAAGGTTTACAAGATCCTCTTTCCTTGTACCAACAATATTGCACAATATGAAGCCTTGGTAAATGGAATCAAAATAGCTATTGAATGGAAAGTTGTTGAGCTATACACCTATGGTGACTCTCAGTTTATAATCAACTAGATCAATGATATATATCAAACTCGGGATGAAAAACTGATGCCCTATAAAAGAATGGTTGATGAATTTAAGAAATACTTTGTCTTTATTTCATTTCAGCAGATTCCTAGATAAGCAAAGAGAGAAGCAGTTTCTATGGCTACATTGGCATCTATACCACAACTACAAGAAACACAGTTTCGCTATAAGTTCTTGGTGGAAGAGATTCACTATCCATTTTATGATTCCCCTAATTCTCAGATAGTTTATTCTATCATTGGGCATGTCTCATCCCGCTACAACCATATCTACTCCTACTTATATGACAAATCATCCATGATAACCTTACTTGCAATGAGAAAAGAAACTTGATTTGTAATGCTTAATGGTATGTCATCATCACTAACGATCTATATAGACGAGGTTTAGATGGTACTTCTCTTAGGTGTTTAGAATTTTAAGAGTCTCAACATGCGTTACCTGAAGTCCATGAAGGTATTTGTGGATCTCACTCAAATGCTCTAACTCTAGCTCAAAAACTGCTAAGGGCTGGTTACTATTAGCCAGATATGGAAAAAGATGTAAAATTTGTTAAAACTTGTCAAAAATGCCAACTGAATGGCAATCTCATACATGCTCTGGCAAGGTAAATCATACATTTTATCAGACATTGGCTTTTTCAACAATGGGCATTTGACCTCATTAGTTGAATCTATCCTTCATAATCCAATGGACATAAGTTTATCATAACTGCCATCGAATACTTCACCAAGTGAGTTGAAGTGGTTTCACTGATCAAACCAACTGGTAGACAAGTGGATATGTTCATTCTTAACTACATCATTTGTAGGTATGGAATCCCCTCCTCAATTATAACTGAAAATGGAGGGCAGTTCAAAAATAAGGATATAGATGAGCTCTATGACAAGCTCAAAATCAAACAACATTGCTCTTCCATATACTACCCTTAAGGTAATGGATAGGCTGAAGCATCTAACAAAACTCTGCTAACCATCTTACATAGAATAGTCAACAAATCTGGAAAGGATTGGCATTTGCAGCTCAATCCTACACTATGGGATTATAGAACAAGCGTCAAAACACATATTGGGGCTACACCTTTTTCTTTGGTGTATGGGGTTGAAGAAGTCTTGCCTATTGAGGTTGAAATTCCTTCTTTGAGAGTTTCTTTGCAAGGTCTTATCACTAATGAAGATTGCAAAATATCTAGATTGCAAGAACTTGAGTTGTTGGATGAACGTCGAAAAGTGGCATTCGATCATGTGAGAATTTACCAGAAGAGAATGTCTAGAGGTTATAACAAGAAAGTTTGATAGAGATAATTTTAGGTTGGTGACCTTGTACTGAGAGAGAATCTTTAAAATCAATAGTATCGGGAACAGAAAGGGAAGTTTGAATCCAACTGGCAGAGTCCCTATATTTTTAACGTAGTCTTTAGGTTTGGTGCTTACCAACTCTCAACAACAAAAGGATAACAACTTCAAAAACCAATCAACACCATCCACTTGAAGAAATTCCACACTTAACATTCTCTAGTCCAACAACCTGTACAGTTAAAAATTCCTTAAAAAATTAAAAAATTAAAAAATTAAATTATGGAAAAATCACATGCCTTGGTGAAAACCTAGTAAACAGGCACCTTGGTATTAAAAAGAAGAGAATCTTTGCCAAGAAGGTGAAAAAATAGTAAATAGGAGCCTCTTGTACTAAAGTGCTCCATCTATCAATGCAAATTTGGCATTTTCTATTTTATTTCTCAATTTTCTGCATCTTTGCTTTAGCTTGTACATATCCTTCGGTCTCTTGTGACACCTTGGTTCTTCTTGGAACCCTCATGGCTTGAAACCGATCAATGTCTTAGTCTTAGGGTAATCAAGTGATCAATCTAAATTTCCTAAGCGGTTCAACTAATTCATCTTTATGACGGTAGTACTGAGTCATCCAATCCAAGTCAATTACCTATCTCCTAACCATTGCAGGGTTTTGCCACTAACATCTCATCAAACACACTAAGCCAGAAACATTGAAAACAATAACTAAAAATATTTGAGATATGATTGAAATTTTATTTGTATGCTATATTTTTAGTTGGTTTTCTCTTATTATTCCCTCTAAGTAACCTAGGGAAGTCTATCTTGAGTGAGAGGAGGAAGGACTGGGGGCATAATACTTTTCTTTGTTTTCTGCTTGTAGGAATGGTTCTAATGATCTGGAAACATCTCATAAACAGAGTTTCGATGATAAGTTCCTTCACATCAAGGTGAAATAGCCACACATACCTTGACTCCATTTATTTGTATGCTATAGGGAGGTTGGAACCATTTCCTTGTCTGTTTTGAGTAACTTTCTTTATTATGCAATCTGAATGCATGCTTAATCTGTCCTAGGATATGAATGATAAAAGGGTCATTGTAGAAAAGATAATCAATATTGCATAGAAAAGGAAGGAACTATACTTTGTCTAGTGTGTTTGCACGCAAGCAACATTCAGGCCATCCTAGCTCTTTTTGCCTTGGTGCTTATGTTCACTTGCTAAATAGAAAGGACATGACATTCAGGTCATCCTAGCTCTTTGTGCCTTGGTGCTTATGTTTATCTGCAACATTTTAAAATGCTCGATGATTATTAAAAATCCAGTGACTAAATTTTTAGGTTGCATTCATACTAAGCTTTGTGCATTTCAAAGTGATTTCAGCATGATAACATTGTTCTCTTCACCCTTTCAATAAGAGCCTGAATTTGAACCAATCATCATTTCTTCACCAAGTGGTTGATTGCATATCATCATCATCGATACGATTGAGTAACTATATATTGACATCACAATTCCTATGTGAGATGTTAGCTGCATACATTTGCATTCAAATTTGCATAAACATCATCATTTTCATCCACTAGGTCATACATTTGCATATTAAAAAGAAACACATCCATGATCATAAGAAATATATGCATACATATAAGTCATCTCATATCAATCAACATAAGTAAAATGAGGTCGAATCATGTTTCATATATATCTCATAAAAAATATCAAAGTCAAGGGGTACAAATGATCTCAAAATGTTATATAAAATGTCTATAGGACCAAGAAATCTATCAAGTACAAAACTGGGGTAGAAAAATTTTGGGAGACATCTAAAATCTAACTCTCCACCTCTCCCTCATCACCTGGAGGAGGAGGTGGTGGTTTTTGTGTTAGGGGTTCCACAGATACTGAGAGGGGGGGAGGTGAATCAGTATCTGACCGGTAATAAAAATTTCTTAAGTTAAAACATGCAGAACATAATATAACAGTGTACCGATATGCAAGAAATAATGCAATAAATAGAATCAAGAATATACACATGAAAAGTACACCATCACACAAGATGTTTAACGAGGAAACCCAGTGTGGGAAAAACCTTAGTGGGATTTGTGACCCATAATATTCACTCACTGGCCAATAAGAGAATATTACTTACAATAGGGGCCTGCACATGCAGGAAGGCCAACTACCTAGAGCTCACTGCTCAATGGGAAGTCACACTGACTTACAATAAGGATTATACTAATCCAATAACTTGTACTACTTTACAATAGCATCTTCAATGCCAGATTCAGTACCGGTTCTTGCTCTGTTCTTTACATATACCCTTGACCTATATTTCGCACATTAGGTCTGCCTAATAATTTTCTTTATGCTCCTTACATCACTTCTACAAATGTCTATAATGATTTCCTTTATATACAAGAGTCATTTTACAATTTTCCAAGTTCGCTTACAATAATAAACAAAATATTACATAACAAAAATCTTGTCGGCCTCTATGTCGGTATACATGTTTTCTTCTGTGTCGGTGCCGGTGTCCTGAGTGATCTTCTAATGTTGGTGCACTAACTTGCCTATGTTATACTTTGCCGGTATGATGTCTTTCCAGTGCCATAGGATTGCAAGGTTGCCATCAATGACAAAACCTTCAATCACATACAATGTCTCATTGGAGTGTCCATATGCCAATAGTCTCCCCCTTTGGCATTGTTGGCAACACTCATGAGAAATTTCAAAAAGTGTCCAAAATGTGTAGTCCAAAAATGTTACCAAAAAATTTTACCAAAAATGTGAGAGCTCCCCCTGAGCATGTGATTCTTGTATTTTGAATTTTCTCATCCCACTACTCCCCCTTTGGCATCAATGACAAAGGTTGTCAAGATGTCAGTAGAGTTTGTAGGTTCATCTATCCATATCCTCAACCTTGTAGCTGGGTAGTTATTATCTGAAAAAGATCTCCCAAAATTAAGTTTATACTATCCACAAGCTTCTTACAGTCTTTTATTGCTATCTTAGTTCTTTTTACTGTACCGGTGAGATGCTGCAAATGCTCTGCCGATGTTTTTCTTCCCTATGTTAATGCCTCTGAAATTTCCTTCCGTAGAGATGCTAAATAGTCCAATCTTGGACTCAGTTTAGATCTCAAATGCTTTGCCTTGTTTATTATTCTCTCTTTCTCTCTTTCTAGTTTGAGTAATTCTTCCTCAAAATTTGCTATCTTCTCTTCAAAAACTGATAATGAATCAGGTGAGTTGACAAAATTGTTTGCAAGCTTATTTATCTCATCCTGTGCCTTGCTTATTTTCTTGTCAATATCTACAGTCAAAAAGTTTGTTTTACATGTATCTTTATACATATTTTTGTATTCTTTCAACAAACTACATAGTTCTAGTAGAAGTGTGTCAAAATCTCTGTTACACTTCTCTATTTCCTCATCAAAGAATTTATGTTTCTCTTTCTCTACCTTATCCTTTACTGATTCTTCCTTTATTTCCTCAATGTTTTCAGAAATATATTTACACAATGTATCCAATTGTCCTAAAGAATCTTTATTATCTATATTATAGTTTGGAGCTATTACCTTCAAAATTGGTATGGAATCATCAATTGCCTTGTAAGACTGTGAGCTATAGTCAGTTATTTTCTTTATAGAATCAAGTAATACCTCAGACACATTTGTTGATTTGAATAATGATGATGATCCAACAATCTGAGTACTGGTGGAAGTAACCATGCTTGTATTGACATCTGGTAGGTTAGTTTGTGTCTGCATTTCCTTTAGCACTAGTTTTCCTACTTCACTATTTACCGGTGGCACTATTTCCTTGTGTACCTGTTCCAGAGCCTTTAGCTCTGTTGGTTTCTCTGTATGTTGTGTTGTCTTTGTCTATGCCTCAGATTCTACCTTTTTCTCTGTATCTTGTGCTGGTTTCTTTGTTTCCCTTGCTACCAGAGGCTCATTAGCCATATCTGACTTATCAGTTGTATCTTTATCAACTATTATGTTGATCTTTTGGGTATCAACATTTATAGTATATAGAACTTCAGAATTAGGATTTTTATCCTCTACATCCATACTTTCTGTTGCCGGTTGATCTTCAATAGTTTTTATTTTCACCGGTGGGGGTAGGTTGTCTTTCACTTTTATGCTTGGTGGTCCACCAACTTTGCATTTCCCCTTGTCTCTATCTTTCTCATATACCTTTATAGGTTTAGTGTTCTTGTACTCTTCTTGTTTTTCATTGTCAACCAGGAATATATCCCAACCATTTTTTGTTTCCTCTGTGACTTCAGTAACTCTTCCTGCCATTAGTGAAATATGCCGGTGTGCAGTAGAGAATACTGACCGGTTTGCTTGAGCAATCAAATCATCAATTTCCTTGGGAGAGTTTACCAGATAAACAGCAAGTAGCTTCTCTATTTTTATTTTCTTATCTAATTCTATCACTACTTGCCTTCTGGCCTCAAGTCTTTTGAACAAATCATCAGGAATTTCATTTGCTACTTCCATAAAAAATTTCTTGTACATGTCCATGTGTAGTATCACACTATTCTCAACTTGCTCTTTCTCATCAGCAGTTAGAGTGTCATAAATTTTCTCTATGTTTTTCAGTTTTCCTTCCTCTGTGATTTCATTTAACAGTATATCAAGAGGTGTCAAGTCACTGTTTGTCCATTTCTTTTTCTTTGGTGTCAGCTTTTTCTTTGGTGTGGCCTTTCTAACTGGAGATCTCACTGCTTGTTACTTCTGCCTTGTTCTTCTAGGTGAAGGAGTGGTTGCCGGTGAGCGATCTCTTTTTCTAACAACTCTTTTAAAAGTTGATGGCATGTCACCTTTCGAAGAAGTACCTACCGGTGATAGGTGAGTTTTAGGTTGTGGAGCCGCCAACTCATCCTTTGTTATGTCATTTTTCTTTAGTACATCTTCCTTAATGGCCTTTTCTTGCCTAGATCCTTACCTTACAAATGTCTCAACCTTCTTTACTCTTTTCTTTGATTGTATTTGGCTTTCTATAGTCTCAGCACTACCAAATACTTCTTCTTTAGGTTCATTGGGGGCTTCCAGAAGTGCTTTGGCATATGTTTCAACTATGTGGTCATCTGTCTCATAGCCCATCTCTGTTACCCAAATTGTCCTTGGGATGACCGCTTCCATCTAGATTTCATCTTTCTTAATAACAAAGCATATATCATCTTTGTATTTGTCTACTATTTTTTGAGATAACCTTATTCTTTGCTTCATTTTGGTTTTCAAAGCTTGGAAAAAGTCATGAATATTGTTCTCCTTGTTCTCACCCATGTTATTGAACAGTTCTGTCAATTGCTTTCCTACCGGTATGTCATATCCGAGTTCTTTATAACCTATACCGAGAACCTATTTTGTTATGTGTAGCATTAGGCATACTAACAGATTTCCAAATCTGAAAGTTCCTTTCTTGTCCTTCTTAATTTTTCCAAGGTCGTCAATTAGTTCATCCTTCAACCATTCACAGATGTCAATTTTTGCATTGTCTGTTACCATATCATAAGCACTCTTAATGCATAAACTTGAGGCTGAGTTAAGTCTGTTAGCATGAGTGGCTTTGTAACCTAATATCATACTTATGAATCTCACATTGATATCTTTTACATCATTAACCCTTAGAGATCTCTTATCGAATGTTGCACTAGTTAGTTTTGTAACTAGGTCATTTGGAACCTTCTTGGTTTTATCTGGTCTCTTACTGGTGGTCGGTAACCCTGTGATAGCTTTCACAGCCTCCTTGGTGATCTTATGGATTGCATCTAGCCAGAAAAATTCTCCATGAACTCTGCTTAACACTATCCTAATCACATCCTTTGGAAATTCAGGAATGCTAAGGATTTCTATGAATCCTAGGGTTTCAATAACCTTGTGTTCATCTTTAACATTGCCGGTATCATCACATATTATGGTTTTATACATGGTTTTGATTTCCTCATCTCCTGACTCTTCAATGTTGCAGTGGATGTACATTCTAGGGTCTTCAGCATATACAACACCTTTAGGGATTTGTGAAAAATCACCTAAGGTATCATCCTTCTTTGCTATCTCGGGGACTAACTGAAATACAAGCCTAGGTCTTTTGATTACTTCAACAACAGTAGGGTTTTCTATGTATTCAATTGCAGAGGTGGATGCCATGATTAAATACCTTTTTCTTCCTTGGGTGGATGATTGCTTGGAGTGTGCTTGCTTCTTGCTCGAAATGCCTTAGCTCGGAATCTTCGTGCTCTCTGAAAATTTGAAATCACGGTGAAATGAAATGGAGCCAAAACCTTATTTTTATAATGTCTTTTCGCCATCTACCACATTAATTGCATGCCGGTTAAGTATTCACTTAACATTGTCTACTGGTAATAAGTAATTTTCAACTTCTTATATCTAACCGAGGGAATAATTAGCACATGTGTCATTTGATTGCCAAACCCTCAAGGAAATTTTCTTCAATTAGATGAAGAACTTCCTGTTGGTGGAGCATTACTCTGTCCTATCGATGAAGCATCAATTTGTCCTACCCGTGAAGCATTGGTTGGTTCTACCGGTGGAGAAGTATTCCCAATATTTAGATCTGCTTTTCTAGTCCATTGTTTTGAGAATTCTTGCTTAACCTCTTCAACTTTTTCTTTACCTTTCAAGCTAGCACTTTTGTTGTCTACTGGTGTTCCTTTACTTCTACAAAATTTAGCAATATGCCCAATCTTGTTACATGCATAACAAGTTACATTATTCTTCTGAATAGCTTTCCCATAACCTATGCCGGTTTGTGTTCTGCATTGATTTGATAAATGTCCAAATCTTCGACAAACATAACATCTCACATTCATTCTACAGTTTTCAGAGTTGTGACCAACTTTGTTGCATTTTGAATATTGACCGGTGGGTGTGTTGATATTCTGATAATTCCTAGATCTACATTCATTTGCTCTATGACCATACTTATTACAATTAAAGTATTTTCCATTGAATTTATAAGCATTAGGTTGTCTTACCGGTTTGCCATGATCCTGAGTATTTGCAGTACCGGAGCTTTCACCAACTTCAAAGCCAATTCCAGAAGTGTCACCTTTAGGTTTTTGATTCTTCAGCAAGGTACCAAGTTCCTTTGAGCTTTTCTTGAATTTTTCTTTGTGTTGATCTGCAGTTTCCAGTTCTCTTTCCAAGATTTCTTTTTGTCTCATCAGTTCATTTGAGTCATTCTGAGTATGCATTAGATCTATCTTCAACGTGTCATTTTCATAGCTAAGTCTTGTGTTCTCATTTGCTGCATCACTTAGTCTTCTGGTCAATTCTTCTTCATTCTTCTTCCTATCCTCAATCTCTTTGCAAAATCTCATAGTCATATCTTGCATTTCATTTTTTGTTGTCATGATCTCTTGTTTCAACTTGCTTATCATATCATTAAGTGATTCCTTTTCATCATTCTCATTTTGCAATTTTTCATAAATTTCTCTTCTCTTATTTCTTGCAACAGTAAAATTTTCTTGAAGTGCCTGAATGATATCTTGAGCTGCTCTTAAATCATCTTCCAATTTGATATTTTTCAACTTCTCTGCATCATAGTCTGTAAGAGCTCCTTCAAGTTGCTTCATCAAATTTTCCATCTTTACTGGTGTCAAGATCTTCCTCAAGCTGTTAGGCTTCTGGAGATAGAGGACCAGGCTCTGATACCAATTGTTAGGGGTCCCACAGATACTGAGAGGGGGGGGATGAATCAGTATCTGACTAGTAATAAAAATTTCTTAAGTTAAAACATGCAGAACATAATATAACAGTGTTATGGTATGCAAGAAATAATACAATAAACAGAATCAAGAATATCCACATGAAAAGTACACCATAACACAAGATGTTTAATGAGGAAACCCAGTGTAGGAAAAACCTCGGTGGGATTTGTGACCCACAATATTCACTCACTGGCCAATAAGAGAATATTACTTACAATAGGGGCCTGCACATGCAGGAAGGCCAACTGCCTAGAGCTCATTGCTCAATGGGAAGTCACATTGACTTACAATAAGGATTATACTAATCCAATAACTTGTACTGCTTTGCAATAGCATCTTCAATGCTAGATTCAATACCGGTTCCTGCTCTGTTCTTTACATATACCCTTGACCTATATTTCACACATTAGGTCTGCCTAATAATTTTCTTTATGCTCCTTACATCACTTCTACAAATTTCTATAATGATCTCCTTTATATACAAGAGTCATTTTACAATTTTCCAAGTTGGCTTACAATAATAAACAAAATACTACATAACAAAAATCCTATTGGCAAAATATAGGACCAAGAAATCTATCAAGTACAAAACTGGGGTAAAAAATTTGGGGAGAGATCTAAAATCTAACTCTCTGCCTCTCCCTCATCACCTGGAGGAGGTGGTGGTGGTTGTTCTGCAGGGGAATTATCTTTTCTTGGTGCCCTAGATCCCTCAAATCGAGCCATATACTATGAATAAGGCACCACCTACCTATCTGTTGGCACCACTGCACTATAAGCTTTGACATAATAGGTTGCCCTGCTCGTCTGACGAGTAACCTCATGCTAGAGGCTATCACGCTTTCCTCTCATTCTCAAGAGCTCCTGGTCACACTCGGCAATCCATCGATCTCACTCTACGATCTGTGCCTCTAAAACTACCAGCTAAGTCTATTGAACTCGAACCTTCCCCCTTAAAGCATGAATGATATCCACTGGTGTCTGACCCCCCATTATTCCCTCCTCAACCCCACCAACCTGCTCCTCCCTCCTCTGTCAGACCTTTCTAGATGTGTCATCACCACCAGGGCCCACTTCCTCACCCATCTCTACATCCACCCTAGCCTCTCCTCCTTTGTCACCACCCGCATCACCTCCAACTTCTCCTAGTGATCCTCCCTCTCCTCGCCTCTATTGAAATCCTATGATGAGTTCTCTACTAATGCTCACACCTGGATCTCCTCTTTCTCTCCTAAATGTTGCCTCTCTCTATACACTCGCTGGGATATCATCACCCTCATATATCTGAGGTGCATTCTCTCCTAGATTTGTGAACTGTGGGAATGGATGTCTTTGAAAAATAATCTCTAAATTGAGGAATTACCCCCGCATCTACAACATCCTCCAAGTACTCCCACCTTTGTGATTGTATCCCTGCCAACTCCTACATAGTGAGGGATTATGATAGTCTGGGCCCCCATCCTCGTCTCTCCTCATTGGAAAATCATGCATATTCCATGAACTTTTGAGACATACTTTGTTGTCTCCCATACTGCCTCAATACTCGGCTAACCATAAAACGCTCAATAATCATAGATGATCTCCCAACCAGTGGCGGAGTCATGAACATATCCTTCTGCTTCCTCCTCCAGTCATCCCACTGCTCTAAAATATTGTATAGTTTTTGGACTACTGCTATCATGTCATCCAACTATCACCTCCAGTAGTCAATATTCCCTAAGTGGGGTTGTGTAATATAACCTGCGTATCTATAAACAAATAGTTACCCATCCCATCGAGCATCATCTATGACAGGCCTATACACTGGGATATGCTCCCATTCCCAAATCTAAAGAACTAATACTTCGGCTGCCATGCTCTTTGCCCCTCTATAAGCGATCTCGTGCATCTCATGGTACATATGGGATAATAAACACGAACCCCAACCTAACTTCATGGGGTGAGTAACTAGTCTCTCCAGCATCTGGCCCCATCCACAGAGGAATCCATGTTGGCCCCTATCTGGGATTACAACGCAACCTATAATCCTAGACAATACACAAGCAAGGGGGAACTGTGCTCCATATTTGATCATCAGGTCATCCCAAGTGATAGAACGATCCAAGATAGTGTCATTATGAAATAAATGCCTCAGTGCCTCAATCCCCTATTGTGGATTGGCGTCATAATCCACGTTGTCCCCTGTGAGTGGAATCCTGGAGATCCTATATACATCCTTAGGAGTGATGGTCATCTCCCTAGTCGGTAGGTGGAATGTGTTATGCTCATTATGAAATCGCTCAAGAATAGCTATGAGTAATTTGTGATTCACATGGATATCAGGAATCTCAAGTAACCATCCAAATCAATATAAGCCAATATGACCCCTCTGTGCGTCTAACAACTATCACACTAATCTCATCATCGACGGATATGTTCATCGAAACTGAATGTCTAGCAACTGAACCTATAAATTAAAAAAAATATCATCAGTACGCGATCAAATTTCAGGTAAGAATGTGTCTAAACTACTAAAGAATCCAAATCTACAATAATGAAAATCAAAATTTGACGATTGGAGCCTCAAAAATGCCCACTATTTTCCATACAAGTTAACACAGTCAAGCAGTAACTCATACGAGTAAAGATCATGCATAGTATGAGGAAACTATCTCATACAAGCCACTATCCCATATCATATGACTAAACGAGATATGATGAATATTCTCGTATGATTTAGGGGTATGTGCCAGATGATAAAACTAATAAGACCATAGGAGTAAAAAAGTTGAAACAATTTCTCATATGACAAACCCTAGTTCATCAATTGATTAAACAAGCAAGCATGAACTAAAATGATGCAAAGAATGGAAAATTCAATCAAAATGCATAAAATTTAGAATTAACAAGGCTTAAGATCGATCAGTTACTATTGGAGCATAGTTTGGGGTCAGTTATGGTGTCTCTGGTGTTCGAATTATTGATTTTACAATGGAATTGGCATTTTTCTTTTAGAGAAGGTTTTTGTAAATTTAAAATTGGAGAGGTAAAAAAGAATTGAAAATGACCATGTCAACCTCTTATATACGCAAAACCCTAATTTTCAAAATTGCTCTGATTGACACGAATTCTGTACTCCTACCTAAATTGCCCATCTTGAGTCCATTTATTGGGATCAAAATCAAAATATGACATCACTTTTCTAGTCAATTTTCACAACATTAACCACTAGGCACATTCATCTTCAGCTCGATCTAATCATCACTCTCTATTTAATTTATGTCAAATCAATTCTTAAATCATTCTCCGAGCTCAAATTATTATCGCTGAATATTTTTATGGCTTGAATTTCCTCAAATCATTATGGTATCTCACCATCTTTTGATTTTTCTCCCAAGGGACCATACTTATTACATCATCAAAAGTCGAGAAATTTTTTCAAATCTTCACCAAAACCGAGCAGCAAATATTTTCAATCAAAGATTAATCAAACATCAATCAAATCTCATCTCATTAGGGGCATCTCAACTTCATCGTATCATATCAAGTTATAATTGTTCAAATCATATCAATCTCTAGGGGAATATCAATTTCATTGCACCAGATCAAGTTGATATTGTCTTCATCTGAAGCAGTCTCCTTATAGTAATCAGTTTCATCGCACCTCATCAAGATGGTTATTGTTTTAAACCTAATCAAGAGTTTAAAGAGTGTTTTTGACAGTGATCACATGCTCAATCCAAATGAGTGTTCAGTTTCATTGCATCAAATCAAGTTGGACATTATGTTTGGCTAATTGGTTCTTGTTCAATCAAGTTCAAAATCAGTATTATCTTTTTGCTCAATTGATTCTAGTTCAATCAAGATCTAGATCGGTACCCATTTCATGATCCATCAAGTTCAAGATCTGTATCTTCGTTCTTCATCGATCCTAATTCAATCAAGTTCGGGATCAATATTGCTTTGATCAATCTATTTAGTTTCATCACTTTAAACCAAACTAAATATCTTGCTCTTCATATGTTTGTGCTCCACCGAGTTCAGAACCGATATATCTTTGACATCAACTATTCTTTTAATCAATGCGCTACTCGCACATCAATTCAAAGAGAGGCAAATGTAATACCCTAAAAATGGTAATCTAAACCATGGACCCCTAATCTTGACCACCAAGGTCTTAACCAAAGGCAATTAAATTATTTTTGAGCACCTAATTAATTAATTCCTAAATTATCAATGTCACATGGAAAATTAATCTTTTCAATCAAATAAATCATCAAAATCTGTTTAACCAATTATCTTATTTATTTAATTAAATATCCTGGCATATTTAATTAATAAATCAATTTTCCATTAAATCATTTAAAAAAAGGAATTAAAATTGAGAAAAGAAATCACCTTGAGATATTTTGAAAATCTAATAAATTGAAAAATCCTAGGAAAGCAATTAAATCTCAAAATTGAAAAAATGTAGAATAAATTAGTCTTTCTCATTTTATCTCATTTTTTGCTCAATCTTATCTCCTTCAAATCTAAAGAAAGCAACTAATCACATCAAATCACCTGGATTGTGCTTCCCCTTGGAGAATCTTGACCGTTCATCAATAATTAATCTCTACTGTCGTTTTCTCTCTGGATTTTCTATAAATTCAGGCTCTCATCTCTCAATCAGAGGACCCTAGAGATTTATTGTTATTATGCTATTTTTTTGTAGAGTCATCGAGAATATTGCATTAGCTTAATCATATTAGCTTAATCTTAAATTCATCTAGCTCAATTTACTTAATCTTGCATCCATTTAGCTTAATTTTGCATTCATATAGATTAAATCCTCCGTCTTGGTGTAGTCTAGTCACTGGTATTGCTTAGATAAATCTGAGAGAAAGTCTATACTCACATATTTTAGGGGGCAATAGGTCGATTTGTTATGGTTTTTACGTTCATTGATCATGTCTATCTAACCATGCATGGAATGACTTATTGAAGTGTTTGTGGCTTACAACTTACAGGATTACCACTTTTCACACACACATTTTTGGTGCCCACCCTAGGACTCGAGGATTACAATTTTTCGGCTTTGCAGATCAGTTCTTTTTATGTTTCAAATTAGTTCTATACAATTTCTGCTAAAACTCCTACGAGTTTCTATGAGAGGTAGTACAAGTTTATGTGAAATATCATATAGTCTACTGAGAATTATCGTATGGCATTGTAAGGTTACTCGTACGATTTTATATTTTCTCGTATTAAAAATGAAGTGATTTTTAGGGTTTTTTCTGATTTGATTTTGTTGATACTAATGTTAACCCTAATTTGTTTTCTATCTATTTGAGAGATTTTCATAGCCTAACAGGTTTTTTTGTAGAATGCTTATCAAAGAATCTATCAATAAAACTTATGCTTGTCAAAGAATCTACTGCTAAAAAATAATATGATTACTAATTCATTTTTTTTGCATGTTGCCTAAGGAGATTCAAGAAAACTTTGTGTATTCTTAATTGTTTTCTAGGCATCTAAATTGTGATGTGCTAAACAAATAAATCTATTTTTCATGTTTGAGAAAAGTCTAAAAGATAGGAGAGTATGCTCTTGTCTGTATAGACAATTAGAAATCCAGACCCTTAAAGCCTTTTTGGTTTGATATTTGTTTACCATTTTAGTGGGCCTGTCACAGTGGGAAAAAGTAATCACCCTTTGAGAATGACCCAAATGCATACAACTAGACCCAAGAATTCTAACTCACTGTAATAAAGAGGCCTCTTTGAGATTAAAGTCTTAGAGGATGGAGTTGTTTGAGTTTTCTCTTTGAGATTTCTCATATTAGGCATTTTGTAGGGCCTTGCAGTCTCAATCACGCTTGTGTGACTACATCTTACTTGGTACCTTGTCAGGATATAGGTCTCAATTGTGCTTGTGTGACACAAAGGGGTAAATTCGAATGTAAACCCTTACTAAGAACTCTAGGATAGAAGCTACTTGGTTCACCTCTGAAAGGGGGCTAATCTTTGTGCAAGAGAGATAGTAACTCACCCAAGATACTTGCCATATCGTGCCCCTATTAGCATTTGGAGTCAGGTAATACAATGTTGAGAATCCATTGCATGAGACTCAGTGGTCGTATTCTGATTAGCTATTGGGTGTGTACCTAAGTCTACAAGAAAAGGTTTTCTTAGGCAACTTATTTAGGATTAGCGTGTTGTGCTTGAAATCACTTTACATCTTGCATGTTTGTTGTATCTTTATCATTGAACTATCTGAACAACTTGAAACTGAAACTGGAAAACTTGAATAATTAACTTAAACATCAAACATAGTTGTCAAAACCTTGATCCTATCAAAACACGTTACATGTCTGATCCTATTCCGTATGAGTCAAGACTTATTTCCCAGTTTGTCATACTACTAGGTGAGAATTGTTGTTTGAGCCAATGACAATTGTTGTACAAGTTTTCCACTTTCATTGAGCACTTAAAACAATATCTCGTATGAGTATCTTGATTCATTGTCCAATTGGAAATTTTTTCTCATATGGTCTTAGGTAGTTTGTCATATGAGAATCAATCTTTGTAGATCTATAGTTGTTTGCATGATTCTCAAACCTTTTTTGTACTTCCTAATAAGTCCTGATACATCACAGTGACCATATACCTAGTCTTTTTGATCTTGAGCATAGCGTCTTGATAGTGTTCCCTTGCCATTGTGATTACATGATTTTGTCGATTATATCCTAGTTGATTCAATCAATCATCCATAAATCTGATCAATCTGATTTGCTTAGATCACGTCTTATACAAGATAGATCATTCCTAAAACCAAACTTGGTCTCCATCTCTTCAATCATCACCTCAAGCAAACATCTAATTTCAATTTGATTTTGACATCTATATCACTTCTAGCTCTCGATCACATCAATTGTAAATGCCTGTTTGAACCAGGAGCTCGCATAAGAAGTCTGACAAAAAAAAGGAGTCTTTATCATTGTAAACTAATCCATTATTTCAAGAACAACCAATCTTTGACAAACCCTTATCTCCAGGCCAACCAATCTTTGAAGAACCTTCATCCTCAAACCAACCATAATTTTATCAAACTTTATCTTCCAATATGTCTAGGGCATGACAAGAAAAAGAAGTTTCCAAATGCAGTGCTCATGATAATATTAGCACTAATGCCACTATTAGTGACTCCTCTTCTAGTTATTCTAAGCCTTCTGAACCTGAAAAAAATACTATAGTTAAATATCAAAAGGAAAAAGATTTCAGAAAAATGATGAAAATTATCATGGATAGGAAAAAAGAAGAATACTTTCTAGAATTGGCTAAACAAGGAGCCAAACCTCCTGCTCACTATAGCATTGAAAACATTATCACTAAAGAAGGAGAGACACCACTAGAATTGGTAACCAAACAATTGCAAGCATTACAAACTGAGATCAAATAAATGAAAGGCAAAGATAAATCTTCTAGGAAGTATTCCTTGGGCACAATCTTCTCATTTCCATTTGACAAGAATCTTTACATGCCTACATTTCCTTTGAGAATGGAAATTCCTAAATTTGACAAATATGATGTGCAACTCAGGTCCTCAAGACCATGTTTGAGAATTATGTTCTCTATGTACAAAATTTATGCATGAACATACATATCTTATGTGTCTATTCCCAAGAAATCTAGGAGGACAAGTTATGGAATGGTTTTCCAAACTGCATATGGGAATTAAATATTTTGAGGAGCTAGTCGAACTATTTCTTCAACAATACTCCTATAACGTCCTTCATCCATTCACCATGATTGACCTCTATAATACAAAATAGAAAACAAGAGAACCTTTTCTCACTTTCCTTCAATGTTGGAGAAATAAGTTCTCTAGATATTCATGACCCATTCCCGATTCTGAGAATATGGACATCTTTGTCAGCATATGATTCTTGAGTTAAAATATAGTATTCAAATGCAAGTAAATCCTTCATTAAATAATATGGTGGGTAGTGCTCTCAAAATAGAAGATGTGCTTGTGAAGAAAGGAGAGATATCACTTTATAAGGAAACACAACATTGCTCTAGTTCTAAAGAGAAAAACAAATACTGGAAGTATGGAAAAGATAATAATAGAAATATTGTGAATGATGAAGTACTTAATAATATTAAGCCAAAACCAAATCAAACAATATTTAATCTCAATAGTTGTACATAGGCCCTCAAAGCTGCTCAAAATGCTGTGGAAAACCCTCCTAAGAAATCGAAAGACTGGTTTAAAGATAAGCCTTGGATTTCAAAGCCTAAACGTGATTTCACTTCTATAGAAGAATCCTACAAATCAACTCTTAAAACTTTGTTAGCAAATGATCTGATCACATTGCCTAACAACCCCAAACCATATTATCTTGAAGTCAAACCCAAATGGTGAAGGGAAAATTATTACTATGAATATCACTGAAACAAGGGTCACACAACTAATAACTGCATGAAACTTAAACATGATACTCAAGACCTTATCGATAATGGAAAAATTGTTGTCGGGAATCATCTAACCAACTCTGATCACAAAGATTTTAAATATCCCTTGCACCTACTTATGAACAAGGAGATTCATCTAAATCCAAGTGAGGTGCCAAGATAAATTACAACTATACAAATGATGATAACATCATCATGAACATGCTTGAACCCTCTCAATCAAAGCATTCCAATGTAATCATAGTTAAAGAAGATCAAAACAAGTCAAGAGAAGTAAACGTTGTGACCTATGCTGAAGGAAAATTACTCTCAAAGGAGTTGTTTCCTCATCTTCTGATTAGACATCATCATCAAATCCATTGACATTATCAAAATTGTCGACACCTTCAAATAAACAACCAACTACTATCACTGCTAAGCCTTCTCACCATCTTCTTCTAGTTACAACATTGTTAAATAGCTAAAATGAACTACTGCTCAAATCTCCACTCTTGAACTGCATAAGATATCTCCTACTCATAGAGAAATCTTGGACAAAGCTTTTCTTGCTACCAATGTCCCTAAAGACTTAGATCTGGATTGGTTTCAATTTATGGTGGGTCATCTAACCTCCCCTCATTACCTATCCTTCTCTAAAAAAGATGATAATTCCTTGAACCATCCACATAATCAACCATTATACATTGAAGTCATGATTCATAAACACCAAGTCAAACGTGTTTTGATAGATGGAGGTGCTGGAATAAACATTTGTACTTACAATCTACTCATACAATTGAGATTTTCTTAGAATGTTATAGATCAAAGAAATAAGATAACAATAAATGATTATGATGAAGAAAAAAGAGCCTCTAAGGGTCTTGTGCTATTACCAATCAGGGTAG